>NC_063161.1:70076543-70690432 GCF_023159225.1 Perognathus longimembris pacificus | reverse complement strand
TACGGGGAGGAGGGAAAGGAGGAACAAGGTGTGTGAGATTTCCTGGTGCATGCCAAGAAGGGGACCAGGAAGGAACATACACCTTCCTTAGTATGGAGCAGCGCTTGAGCATCCATGTCCAGCGCTTCAACTTGACACCTTCCTTCCTCACAGCTCATTGGCTGAGCATTGAAGGCTGCCAGCCAGCTATACCAGAGAACCCACCCCCAGGTAACCTCCACCCCCAAGGCCCCCCTACCCTGTCCTTTGCACCCGCCCCCCACCCACTCATCACTCCTTCTGTGACTACTTCCCCAACCAGCTCCCAAAGAGCAGCAGAAGGCTGAGGCCACAGAACCCCTCAAGTCAGCAAAGCCAGGTCAAGAGGAAGATGGACCCCTGAAAGGCAAAGGCCAAGGGGCCACCCCAGCCGATGGCAAAGGTCAGTACCCAAGCTATTCCTCCCCTGATTCTTGTCCCACAGCCAGCTGGTTTCCACATCACTACCCCCCTCACCCTCCTCACCCCCCGCCCGCCCCATACTGGAGCTTGAATTTAGGGCCTGGGCGCTGCCCCTGAGCATTTTCAGTAAACATTAGTGCTCTTCCACTTGAGCCACAGTTCCATTACTAGCTTTTTGTTGGTTAATTGGAGATAAGAGTCTCATGGACTTTCCTAAACAGGCTGGCTTGAACCTCAGTCCCCGGATCTCAGCCTCCTGAATAGCTAGGATTTATAGGCACCAGTGCCCCACAAGTTGTTGTTTTTGTGGTGGTGCTAGGATTTTGTGGGTGCTAGAGTTTAAACTTAGTGCCTTGCAGGCAAGCACTGTACTACTTAAGCCATCCTTCTAGCCCCAGATTTGTCATTTGTGACTTGTGAGGTCAGGGCCAGAAGAATGGAAAAGTCTGATACTGAACCCTCTTCTAGAACTTTCTTCTTCAAACCAGTCTTCCCCAATTCCCAACAGGGAAAGAGAAGAAGGCACCACCCTTGCTGGAAGGGGCTCCATTGCGCCTGAAGCCCCGTAGCACCCATGAGCTATCAGTGGAACAGCAACTATATTATAAGGAGATCACGGAAGCTTGCGTGGGCTCGTGTGAGGCCAAGAGAGCGGTGAGTCCCCCGCCCCATCTACTCTCATCCTAAGACTCTTTTGGTAGCCCTGGCAGATTCTGCCTCTCAGTAGCTGCCCTCACCTGACTGGCTGTCCTCCTCCCACAGGAAGCTCTGCAGAGCATTGCTACAGACCCAGGGCTCTATCAGATGCTGCCACGATTCAGTACCTTCATCTCAGAGGGGGTGAGAGAACCCGGAAGGCCAAGGGGCATGGGGATGGGGAGAAGCAGCTGAGGGAAGCTCATTGAGGGGTGTCTTTGCTCGTAATTACACTTCTCCCCTCTGTAGGTCCGTGTGAACGTGGTGCAGAATAACCTGGCCTTACTCATCTACCTGATGCGCATGGTTAAAGCGCTGATGGACAACCCTACACTTTATCTAGAAAAATACGTGAGTGGCTTTGTGCCCCTTCTTGACTCTGCTGCCACCCACAGAGAGTGTGGACCAGCCCCAGCTGACCTCTCCGCTCTTCCCTAGGTGCATGAGCTGATCCCAGCTGTGATGACCTGCATCGTGAGCCGACAGCTGTGCCTGCGCCCCGATGTGGACAATCACTGGGCACTCCGGGACTTTGCTGCCCGCCTGGTGGCCCAGATCTGCAAGCATTTCAGTACAACCACTAACAACATCCAGTCCCGCATCACTAAAACCTTCACCAAGGTGAGAGTCCCAAGCACATGAGTGTCAATTGCTTCATGTCTCCACCCTAAGAGTTATTGCCAGGATAGTGAAAGCTAAGTTGTGGCCAGGGGAAATGACACATAGAACAAAGGGATGGGGAGACTGGACTGGTCGGTGGGGTTGTAGGGACTTAAACTTGTACCTCTCAATTTTATTTACTTTGTGTGCATCTGCTGGTCTTGAGGCTTGAACTCAGGGCCTGGCCACTCTTCCTAAGTTTTGCTTAAGGCCAGTGCTCTACCACTTGAACCACACCTCCATTTCCTCTACTTACTTGGATATTTAGTTCTTTGTTTTGATACCATTTCTGAGGTTTGAACTCAGGGCCTGGGCACTGTCTCTTACCTTCTTCACTTAAGGTTAGCACTCTAGCATTTGAGCCACAGCTCCACTTCGAGTTTTCCAGGGGTTAATTGGAGATAAGTCTCACAGACTTTCCTGCTGGGGCTGGCTTTGAATTATGATCCTCAGATCTCAGCTTCTGGAGTAGCTAGGATAACAGGTGTGAGCCAATGGCTTCCGGCTCCTCAGTGATTTGTAATGTCTTCTTTATGGAAGACATGGGTCTTTAGCAATTAGCCTTTCCAGACCCCTTTATCTGGGTTTTTCTTCCTGACAGAGCTGGGTAGATGAGAAGACTCCTTGGACAACGCGTTATGGTTCCATTGCGGGCCTCGCAGAGCTGGGACATGACGTGAGGCCCTGGGGAGAAGGGAGGGAGTCTGTCTTCCCCCACAGGGGGCACTCCTGCCCTCCACACCCCCAGACTCCTGGTGACCCCTTGGCCCTGGCTTCTCCCCTAACTTGCCAACAGGTGATTAAGACTCTGATCCTGCCACGGCTACAGCAGGAAGGGGAGCGAATCCGCAGTGTCTTGGATGGCCCTGTGCTCAGCAACATTGACCGAATTGGAGCTGACCATGTGCAGAGTCTCCTTCTGGTGACCAGAGCCCCTCTCCTGCCCCACCTCCCTTCCTCCCAACATACAAGCTCAATGCTACTAAGCATGTGGCACATTTTATTCACTTGTTTCCATCTGCCACATTGATTCAGAGTACTTGGAGGCCACTGTGGTTTATGGATAGAAAGGCAGGCACAGATTGGCTGAGTACGAAATGGAGTCTTAACGCTCAGTCTGTGACTTTGGGACTGCACTGCCCCTGCCTCACGCTTCTGCTTTACTGCATAGTGACCTATGCATGGCAGGTGTGCACTCTGGAGATAAAGTCCCATCGATGACAGTGGTGGGCATAGCACATCTCTCTTGCCCCTCTTCACCAGTGTGCCTGGGGTGTTCCTCACATACATTTGGCCCAGCAGTGTGGCCTTGGGCAGGGACAATGGGAAGGCTTCTACTCTCTCTGTGCCAGCCCTCCCTCTTTGCTCTTTGCCTTCTCTGCAGAAACACTGTGCCCCAGTTCTGGCTAAGCTACGTCCACCGCCTGACAATCAGGATGCCTACCGGGCCGAATTTGGTTCCCTTGGGCCCCTGCTGTGTTCCCATGTGGTCAAGGCCCGGGCCCAGGCTGCTCTACAGGCACAGCAGGTCAACAGGACCACACTGACCATCACTCAGGTCAGCCACCCGTGTGGGGAAAGGGAGGGGAAATGAGCAGGGTCACCCAGACCTGGGCTGGTGCAGGCCAAGTCGACGCTCCTGGGAGCCTGGGTCCCCTCAGTGAAGGATGCCCCAACCTCTCTGGGAGTTACAGAGCAAGAGCCACACACTTCTCCCCTCAGGCTCTTCTTTTTGCTTTGATGTTGATGTTTTCTTCCTGCCTCTTCTCCCTGTAGCCTCGGTCCACACTGACCCTCTCACAGGCCCCTCAACCTGGCCCTCGGACCCCCGGCTTGCTGAAGGTCCCTGGCTCCATAGCATTACCTGTCCAGACACTGGTGTCTGCACGGGCTGCTGCCCCCCCTCAGCCGTCCCCTCCACCAACCAAGTTTATTGTAATGTCGTCCTCCAGTGCCTCCTCCACCCAGCAGGTAGGAGCAGCCCAGGGCTGGGGGCGAAGGGCTGGGGGCGAGGGGGAGTGTCCTTGGTTGCCTCAATATAGCCCTATCCCCGTCAAGCCCAAGTTGGGCTCTTCTGGGTCTCCAGCTGGCTGGGGATGGCAACTAACCATTCTTGGGGGTGGGGGCAAGAGTAAGAAAGTTAATAGCACAGAAAAGGCACAGAGTTTAAGTTGGGGGAGGGGCAGGCAAGTATGCTATCACCCCCAGGCCTGGGTCGTACAGCCTTCCTCTCTCCTCAGGTTCTCTCCCTCAGCACCTCAGCCCCTGGTTCAGGCTCCACCACTACCTCTCCTGTCACCACCACGGTGCCCAGCGTGCAGCCCATTGTCAAACTGGTCTCCACCGCCACCTCTGCGCCCCCCAGCACGGCCTCCTCTGGTCCTGGCAGTGTCCAGAAGTACATCGTAGTCTCACTTCCTCCGACAGGGGAGGGCAAGGGAGGCCCCCCCTCACACCCTTCTCCAGTCCCTCCTCCATCCTCTTCCCCCTCCCCACTTGGGGGCAGCGCTCTCTGTGGTGGAAAGCAGGAAGCTGGAGACAGCCCCCCTCCAGCTCCAGGGACTCCAAAGGCCAATGGCTCCCAGCCCCCTGGGGCTGGCTCCCCTCAGCCTGTTCCGTGACCACGCCACTGGTCTGCTAACCTCATCCACGGATTCCTGCATATGTGCGCCAAGGGGGAGAGAGCAGGCAGCTTCCCTCACTTGACTTTCTTTTTAGATACTGTACAGTCATCAAATCCTCAGAATAAACATTTGATTTGTAAGTTGTTGGCCTTCCACGTCACCTGCCGTGGAAGGGGCGAGTCTACAGAGCCCTCTGGGCTTCTTAGGATTTGGAATTCCTTGTGCCCAGATGATCCATGGCAGGCCAGAAGCCTGGAAAGAAAACGTCCTTTTCTTTTTCAACTGCCTGCTGCCTTTGCTGCCCGCATCATGGTCTAGGCAGCCTCAGATCCGAATGACGTAGGCATCACTGTGGCTTAGGTGACGCACCCACTTGTGGGGATTGGCGTTTCCACAAGGGCTGAAGGACAGCCTGAGGAATCGAACTTGGAGGCCTGAGCACGTGTGCCTGGGGAGTTCAAAGGAGAGGCTGGCTGGGCCTAGCCCCAGCGGGGGTGCAGAGGTGGCAGGCCCCTGGCTGGGAGGCCCTGGCAGGCTAGGGACATCCATCTGCGAGGAAAGAAGACAAAAGGGCCCTGAGGCTGGTGTCAGTTCATGCTGGTGGCAGAGGCAGAGCAGCTGCACCGGGAGGGCAGGGGCTCGAGGGAGGGAAGGTGCAGCCTAGAACAAGAGTTGGGACAGTGGATACCTGGAAAAGGCCTGAGAGCTGAGATCCTCCTTGTACCCGGGGCAGGTTCCAGTGCAGGGCCCCCTCTCCCAGCTCTGCCTTCTGCTCCGGGCTGCTCAGCTCTTGAGACAGGCTGGAGGAAGGGAAGGGAGAGAAAAGTGCTCAGCTCAGCTTTGCCTTGCTTGCCATTTGCACTCCACCCCAAGGAAGCTGGCACTAACCTGACCACCCCTCTGGGCAGGGGAAGGTGCAGTCGGACGTGGAGAGCTTGGCTGCAAAGAAAAGCACAGATAGTCATCCCTAAGAAGATAGTGCTCCACTATTTTGTTTGTATCAGTGTTGAGGCTTGAACTCAGGGCCTTGTGAACTATTCCTTAGTTTTTTCACTGAAGGCTGGTGCTCTTAACCACTTGAGTCACAGTTCCACTTCTTGCTTTTTGCTGGTTAACTGGAGATTAGAGTCTCATGGATTTTTCTGCCCTTGCTGACATCTAACTGTGATTCTCTGAGTAGCTAGGATTACAGGTGTGAGCCACCAGGGCCCACCTTGCACTGTTCCTTTAATGTCACCATGGAACATAGAACAAGTGCATCCCCACCCCCCACTTCTTCCCAAAATGCTAAGGCCTCAGATTCTAGTGGCTTCTTATGAGTCTGAAGGAAAAAGCCTGTTGCTGCTGACTCTGGCTCTGGGCAGCTCTCTTACCTCTTTGGGGGCAGGTCACAGCGTAACTTCAGATAAACCTGGAGCCTATTGCAGAGAACAGAATACCAGTACTTGGGGCTTATGCAATAGATATCTCACCAGTTGTTACCCAGGGTCTCCCTGTGAGGCTGTGTAGGTTGTACCCAAAGGAGTCAGGCCAGAATAGCCAGGCTCAGCAGAGTCTTTCCAGCTTCTATACCACCACCCTTCAGGACACGTCTTACTCCTGGCCTAGCTTCCAGAGTAGTCCTAGAATACAGAAAATGGTCTCACCGGCCTGAGCCTCGGTCCCACTGCACAGAGGGAAAGAGCCGGAAGGGTAGCGGGCAGGGGAGGTCATCGGACAGTTGGTACCGCATCACAGTCAGCTGAGACCAGAGAGGAAGGAGGTCAGCCTGGTGTCACATCTGCACTGCCTCCTGCCCCTGAGGTAGATGGACCACCCTTGTCCACCCTGATCCTGACCTCGCCCTGAGGAGGCTGCAAGCGGAGGATCCGATGAGACTCAAACTCTTCCAGGTTTACAGAGCTGTGAAATGAGACTTCATCAACTCGGATTCCTGGCCCATAACCTGCAGAGAGAAAGACCCACACTTCAGGAGAAAAAAGGCAGGGAGAGGGGAGAATATTTCTGTTTTTCTCTCTCTCGGGACTTGAACTCAGGGCCTGAGCACTGTCCATAAGCTTTTGTGCTAATAGCTAGTGCTCTACCACTTTGAGCCACAATGCCACTTCTGGCTTTTTGGTCATTAATTAGAGATAAAGAATCTCTCAGACTTTACTGCCTGGGTTGGCTTTGAGGTGCCATTCTCAGTCTCAGCCTCCTGAGGAGCTAGGGTGACAGGCATGAGCCACTCCGCCTGTTTCTGATTTTCTCCATGAAACCTTTGGCAGTGACTTCCCCTAGGAAAGACTAAAGTTCTCACCTCTCAGTTCTGACTTGCCCACACAAAACTCTTCTGTCAAGCCGATGCGTATCTCTGTTGGAAGAAATAACATCAGGAAAAGGGCAGCAAATACCACGTATGCCACCAGACAGCCTGTCCCATGCTCAACCCCAGGTCCTCACCAGAGCCACTGGGCAAGAAACTCTTGAGTCGGATCTCTCCCTGCACGTCCACCTTCAGCTGGGAGCCCTGGGAGAGGCAGGGAGGTTAGGCCCAGTCCTCATCTCCCTACCCACTGCCAAATACCAGTTGACTGTCTTCAGCTCTGGGGCGGGGAGCTCAAACTTACATTAGATGCTATCAGCACGGACAGTCTCTCTACAACATCCAAAAAAACTTCATTCTTTTGGCTCTGAGGAAGAGAGGATTTGGTGAGCAGAGGGAGAGGGCTTGTGAACTAAAATAGATAGTGGAGGCTGAGATCTAGGGTCAAGGTTCAAAGCCAGTCCGGGCAAACAAATCCAAAAACCTCATCTCCAATTAACTAGCAAAAAGCCGGATCCAACCTTGAGTGAAAAAAGCTAAGTAAGAGCTGGAGACCTTGGGTTTAGCCCCAATACCAGCACCAAGTCTTGGGGCTTGAACTAAGGGCCTGGGCACTATTCCTGAGCTTTTGTTGTTTGTTTTTTGCCAGTCCTGGGGCTTGGACTCAGGGCCTGATCACTGTCCATGGCTTCTTTTTGCTCAAGGCTAGCATTCTGCCAGGACTTCATGCATGCTAGGCGAGCACTCTACCGCTAAGCCATGTTCCCAGCCCCCCCTCCAGCTGCTTTTGTTCAAGGTTAGCATTCTACCAATTGAAATACAGCACCAGCTTTTTTTGTTTATGTGGTACTGAGGAATCAAACCCAGGGCTTCATGCATGCTAGGCAAACACTATACCATTAAGCCACATTCCCAGCTATTAAAAAAACAACAACAAAACAAAACACACACATACACACAAAACAAAAAGACTTTTTTAAGGCAGAAAGGACAAAGTAATTGAAGCAAGACCCTGGAGAAGGAACACCATGTGAAGGAGGGTGTCTAGGGAAGTGGAAAATATGGTACCAGGGGCGGGGACGCCAGGGTCCCAGGGGAAAAAAAATCAAAAACAGAAAGCCTGACTGCACTGATCCCTCCCTTACCTGGTCAGAGCGGCTGGACAGGACTGGGCGGCCGGCTGCACTGCTGGGGGCCACTTTGCTCTGTTGGGTCTCCGCCCCAAACTGTAAAACACCCAAAGCAAGCAATAGTCAGCTTTGATGCTCCCAGCCAACCTTGTAGTGGTTGTCCCTTCTTTCTGGCTACTGACCAAGCCAACGCTGCTGAGGTCAAAGAGGCTGAAAGGCTTGCTGACCACAGCTTCTGTCTGAATGAAGTTCTTCAGCATCTCTGTGGATGTAGTCTGTACATAGCCATAGTCCTAATGAAGGGGAAGGGTGCAAAAGGAGTGGATTTAGCTACCCAACTAGAGAACCCCATGGGGGAAGAGTGAATAGGTATGTCTTCAGGGGTCAGGGAATAAGAGGAGTCCTTGGGCCTTACCAAAACCTCATCTAGGAGTTCATAGACAAGAGCCACATTGCGGGAAATGGTCCCCTCGCTGATAGTGCCGCAGTAATCACCCAGGAGAGTGGCTAACCTGAGAAAACGGGGCAGAATGTGTACATGCTAATAATCTTCGTAGGTCCTACTCCCAGGTGGCTGGCTCAGCCCTTCTCACCTGGAGAGCAACTCTAGCAGGCCAAAGGGAGAGACATTTTCAAAAGTAGTAGCCACCAAATAGAGGCTGCTGTGTCTGATGTGAATGAAGTGTCTGTCACCGTGATGCTGGTAGAAAGAAAAGGCATTAGGAAGAGGGCTGTCATTAATGATCAAGGACACAGGAGAGAGTTGGGTGCTGGTGGCTCACGTCATCCTAGCTACTCAGTAGGCTTGGAATCTGAGGACTGAGGTTCCAAATCAGCCTGCTCAGAAAAGTCTGTGAGACTTTCCAATTAACCACCAAAAAAAGCTGCAAGTGGAGCTGTGGCTCAAGCGGTGGAGCACCAGCCTAGAGTGAAACAGCTAAGGGACAGTGTCCAGGCCCTGAGTTCAAGCCACAGTCCCGAAAGACACACACACACACACACACACGCCAACGACTGTGGCCTGATGTCCCTGCCAGTCGTCAGCAAAGCGCCTAGGACGTTCCTGAAGCCTCCCCAAGGCCTGGCTTCCTATTGTGTCAAGGGAGTTAACCATGGTATCCTACCCAAGAACTACGGTGGTCAGAGGTGGAATGCACGGTACTGGCGTGTGCTGAGTACTCGGTGAGCTTTGGTTTGACCGATCGCGGCCCGCCCCTCCCAGTCCCCCGCAGGAAGCTTCCAAGGAAGCAACCCCCAAAAGGAGGGGTAGGTGGGGCAACCACCAGGCCTGACCAGCCCGCAGCCTCCCACCGGCCCGCCCCGAGGTTACCATGACAACCGGGGACTCGTCCCCAGGCAGTCCCGTCAGCTTCCGGTAGAAGAGCTCGGCCACGTCCAGACCACCAGTGTCCCCGCGAACTGGCCAGGTGGGAGGACAGTTAAGGGGCTGGCGACACAGACGGGTTCTAGGTTCCACTTCCACCCAGCCATTCCACTCCCGCCCCGCAGGCCAAGGATACAGTCTTTATAGATAAGCGGGTCCCCCTTGGACGACAGGATGAAGAACTGGGAAATCATGGCCGTTCTGGAGACTAGACCGAAGGACGGTTAAAGTTGGGCTGCCCCGCCTTCGGGCCAGGAACAAAAGGACGAACGTAGGCTAGCCCTTTAAGAGCGACTCTCCTCCGCCCAAGCCGGCTACGACCGCGGGAAAACCTTCGGCCATTCCTCCCCGCCCCGCCCACCGCTCTTCTGTCACTCAGCCCGAGCACGCCCAGTGATTGGCTAAGGCTGGAGCCAGAGGAGGGCAGGTAGGGGACGGAGGGCCGTCTATTCCGATTGGCACGCACGCAGCGTGCCCGGTCACATGGGAGGGGACGTTTCGCGCCAATTTCAGTTGGCCAGCCTCAGTCCACTGCACGAACGTACGCGGCTTCCCGCAAGTGAAACAACTAAGCCCGCCAATTGCTGCGGCAGGGTCTCCAGCGGCGATGGCACTTAAGGACTACGCGATTGAGAAAGGTAGGTCTCCGGAAGTCTAGGAGTGCAGTCCTATGCGGGAAGCCTCCCAGCAAACACTTGTGGGCGTGAGCAGGGGTCGACGGGCTCCGAGGCAGAATCAGGCCCCGCGGTACCGAGGCCGAGGGCTCCTGGATCGAAGAGAACCTGGCACTCCCTCCAGCCCAGAAAGGGGGGGGGGGGCTGGGAATATGGCCTAGTGGTAGGGTGCTTGCCTCCTATACATGAAACCCTGGCTGGGTTCGAATCCTCAGCACCACATATATAGAAAGAGGCGCTGTGGCTCAAGTGGCAGAGTGCTAGCCTTGAACAAAAAGAATTCAGGGACAGTGCTCAGGCCCTGAGCTCAAGCCCCAGGACTGACAAAAAAAAAAAAAAAAAGGGTGTGGGGCCTTCCAAGGGGTATAGAAACGTTAGGGTGTAGCTGCAGAGGAGAGGGTGGCGCTCAGGACGGCCGGAGGCCCTGGTATTTGAGGATTTAAGCGCTCTCGAGCTCAGATGGGGAGGACTCAGGCTGCTTCCCCCCGGCCTGGGGGCGCTAGCAAGTTTCCTCACCCACTGCATCCAGAGGAGACGCGCGGAAGCCCTGGGGGCGGGCAGACCTGGCCCGCTGAGAGCCCTGATTGGCCAATTCCCCTCGAGCGGAAGTGGTGGCGGGAGGAAGTGGCGCGAGGCATACAGAGGGAGAGTCGTGTGTAAACAGTGTCCTTCCGCGCGGTGGACTTAGGGCAGCGGAGAGGGGAGGCGCGAGGCCGGGCGCGAAGTCGCGAAGGACGACAGGGAGGCGGAAGGGGGTGGTGCCGGGCTGGCTGGCCAATCGCTGGACGGACTCCCACCCCGGGCGGAGGGATCCCGGGGCGGTGAAGCGGCTGGAACCCGGGCCCATGTGCTTCTTTGTTTACTAAGAGCGGAAGCAGTGGCTGGGGGTGGGGTGGAGGGACGGGCCGCTGGCCGAGGTCTGGGAAGGAGATTTTTAAGGGTCACCAAAGGAAAGTGGGAGTCAAACAGGTAAGAGAAAACGGGAGGGTTGGGGGGGGGGTTATTGGAGAAAGGTGCCTTAACTAAGGTAAACTGAAATTGTCCTGATGGAGGGAAAGAAGGCTTGGGGTAAAACAACTGTATCCTTGCCCAGGTGAAAACAGAATTGTGAAAAAGAATCCCGCCCAGTTTGGGGGAGAACTGGGTAGGTTTCCTGTCTTAAGTGAAAAGTGGGTTTCTTAGGCACTCAGTAGAATCTAGTTCAGTGGAAAATCTATAAGCAATGAAAGGTTTCTTTTGGGTTTAATGTTGTAGAAAAGGTGAAAAAGTTCCTGCAAGAGTTTTACCAGGATGATGAACTTGGGAAGAAGCAATTCAAGTATGGGAACCAGTTGGTAAGTCCAAGATTGCCTGAAAGAAATGGGAAATGGGCCAGGCACCAGCGTTTCACACCTGTAATCCTAGCTACTTAGGCCACTGAGTTCTGAGGCCCACAGTTCAAAACCAGTCCAGGCAGGAAAGGCTGTGAGACTTATCTCCAATTAACCACCAGAAAACCTGAAGTGGCACTGTGGCTCAAGTGATAGAGCACTAGCTTGAGCAGAAAAAGAGCTCAGGGACAGTGACCAGGCCCAGAATTCAAGCCCCACGACCTATTCCCCCCCCCCCAAAAAAAAAAAAAGCATCTGGGCTTCCGCTGAAGGTAAGGTGTTCTGCCTTGTTTCTTCAAGGATATTTGCCTGACCTGTTTGGCAGGGTACCTAGTACTCAGTTATCATAATGTGCTCATAAAGGTCAGGGTGTTTGGGGGAGTTGGGAAGTTGTTTCTTTTCCCCTGTGGATAGATGCCCAAGAAGGGCCCGGATCTCAACATTAATAGGCTTTGTGCTGTGAACAAGGTGAACTTAGCTCTGAAATGTTATTTCTTCCCACTCCAGGTTCAGCTGGCTCATCGAGATCAAGTGGCGCTATATGTGGACCTGGATGACGTAGCCGAGGAAGACCCAGAGTTAGTGGATTCAATTTGTGAGAATGCCAAACGCTATTCCAGGCTCTTTGCCGATGTTGTACAAGAACTGCTGCCTCAGTACAAGCAGAGGGAGGTGAGTGCCTGTAGGGCTGAGCCAGGAGTGATTGGCAAGCTTCTCATATCTTGGTAGAAAAGGGGGATGTTGATGGCTTAGTCTCCTTTTCTTCCTTTCCTATGCTGGCTGCCACTTCTCTACCTTTTTTGCTTTAGGTAGTAAATAAAGATGTCTTAGATGTTTACATTGAGCACCGGCTGATGATGGAGCAGCGGACTCGGGACCCTGGGGCCACTCGAAGCCCCCAGAACCAGTACCCTCCTGAGCTTATGCGCAGATTGTGAGTATCTTCGTGAGGAGGGTGAGACTTATTCCTTAGGATGTTGTTGATTTATGATTCTCTTCCCTCAGTGAGCTGTACTTTCAAGGCCCAAGTAGCAACAAGCCTCGTGTGATCCGTGAAGTTCGGGCTGACTCTGTAGGGAAGTTGGTGACGGTGCGTGGAATTGTCACTCGTGTCTCTGAAGTCAAACCCAGGATGGTGGTGGCTACCTATACTTGTGACCAGTGTGGGGCAGAGACCTACCAGCCGGTATGTTGGGGGGCATGAAACTGGGAAGCAGTTGGCTGTATTTTTGTTTCAAATAATTTTATCTATTAATATCTTCTTTCTTGATAAGTAGTGGTCCATCTATTTTCATTTTCTTGGTGTTGGTCAATACCGACCTAGATTTGCTGAAGGGGTTCTTCTGATTTCCTTTGTGCTTCCTTCTCCTGTTCTAGATCCAATCTCCCACTTTTATGCCTCTGATCATGTGCCCAAGCCAGGAGTGCCAAACCAACCGCTCAGGAGGGCGGCTCTATCTGCAGACACGAGGCTCCAAATTTATTAAGTTCCAGGAGATGAAAATGCAGGAACATGTGAGTTTGGGGTATGTGGCCCAGGGCAGGTAGAGCAGGGGGTCACTTGAATTCTGCAGTCACTCACAGTGGGGGCAGGCAGAAAAACTAAAGGCAAGGGAAGGTAGAGTCCTTTGCTTCCTTCCTATAGTCTAGTCTACAGTGAGTGCTTGTGGAGGAAGACCTGTACTCTTCCAATCCAATGTGCTCTCTTTAGAGTGACCAGGTGCCCGTGGGCAACATTCCTCGGGCCATCACAGTGCTGGTGGAAGGGGAAAACACGAGGATCGCCCAGCCCGGAGACCATGTCAGCGTCACTGGGATCTTCTTGCCAGAATTGCGCACTGGCTTCCGACAGATGGTACAGGTAAGAGAATAATTTTGAAACTTTTCTTTGCCCTTCACCACCCCATTCTGTTTATCTTTCAGAAAATAGCAAAACATAATAGTAGAAGTTTGGGGGTGCTTTTCATTTCTTTTCCTTTTTTTTTTTTTTTTTTTTTTTTGCCACTCCTGGGGCTTGAACTCAGGGCCTGAGCACTGTCCCTTGCTTCCTTTTTGCTCAAGGCTAGCACTCTACCACTTGAGCCACAGCACCACTTCGGCTTTTTCTGTTTATGTGGTGCCGAGGAATCGAACCAAAGCACTCTACCGCTAAGCCGTGTTCACATCACAGCCCCTGCAGGGGTGTTTTGCTGTTTTTTCCTTCAGTGATCTTCAGGTAACTGGGTCACTCTTGTCCTGGCATTCTCCTCTCCAGGGTTTACTCTCAGAAACTTACCTGGAAGCCCATCGCATTGTGAAGATGAACAAGAGTGAGGACGATGAGGTGGGGACTGGAGAGCTGAGCAGAGAAGAGCTGAGGCAGATTGCAGGTGAGGGGCCGGGAGAGTAGGAGGTCGAGCTTTGGCACTGGGAAGTGCTCTCATCTTCACTCCCCTGCAGAGGAGGACTTCTATGAAAAGCTGGCCGCGTCTATCGCCCCCGAGATTTATGGGCACGAAGATGTGAAGAAGGCACTGTTGCTGTTGCTGGTGGGCGGCGTGGATCAGTCTCCTCGAGGCATGAAAATCCGAGGTGAGTGGAAAAGGAGAGGCTTGAGGAGGGCAAGATCATATGGGAGGAAAGAGGATGACTTGGGGTAGTGTCTGTATGTCCCAGACAAGAGTTGGCGTCTTGTCTCCATGGTTACAGAAAAGGCTTGGAAGAAATGATGCATGGTGCAGTAGGATGAGCAAATCTCCACAGTTCTGTGTTAGAATATGGTCATTCCTTGGTTTCTTTGCCTTTTCCAGGCAACATCAACATCTGCTTGATGGGGGATCCTGGGGTGGCCAAATCCCAGCTCCTGTCTTACATTGATCGTCTGGCCCCCCGAAGTAAGTAGGAACAACCACAGTAATGGTGGGTGGGCTGAGGATCTGGTGAGAGTGGTGAGGAAGGGAAAAGCTCCAGCATAGCAGCACCCCTGGTCTCCAGATGCCCTGTACTGAGGTGAGCAGTTCCAGCTTGGGCTCATTCCCCCCATGTTCTTCTCTCAGTGGTCTCCTGCTTTCCCCTCCTCCAGGCCAGTACACAACAGGCCGGGGCTCCTCTGGAGTAGGGCTCACAGCAGCAGTGCTCAGAGACTCTGTGAGTGGAGAGCTGACCTTGGAGGGTGGGGCCCTTGTGCTGGCTGACCAGGGCGTGTGCTGCATTGATGAGTTCGACAAGATGGCGGAGGTGGACCGCACCGCCATCCATGAGGTCATGGAGCAGCAGACCATTTCCATTGCCAAGGCGGGCATTCTCACCACTCTCAATGCCCGCTGCTCCATCCTGGCTGCTGCCAACCCCGCATATGGGCGCTACAACCCCCGCCGCAGTCTGGAACAGAACATACAGCTTCCAGCGGCACTGCTGTCCCGATTTGACCTCCTCTGGCTGATCCAGGACCGGCCTGACCGAGACAATGACCTCCGGTGAATGCGGCTCAGCACCCTGGGAGGACAGACAGCCTTGCTCGCCCAGAGGGAGGGGGGGCCACAAAGCTTTCAACCCAGAGCTCCCAGGAGCTTTCTCTAGCCTCTTAACAGCAGGGCTGGCCCACTGTGGAGATGGTGGGGCTGAAATGCCAACTAGGGGGACCTGAGGCAGGACTGACCAGCGTCATTGCTTCTTCTCTTGCCAGATTGGCTCAGCACATCACCTACGTGCACCAGCACAGCCGGCAGCCTCCTGCCCAGTTTGAGCCTTTGGACATGAAGCTGATGAGGTAGGGGGCTGCACAGGGTCGGGTTTTCTCTGAGGCAAATCTCTGGCACATGGCAGTGACTTGCGGCCATGTTTCATTGTTCTTACCTTCTTCAGACACCGTGATGACTTTGAAGACTGGGTGTGATGGGTAGTCTTATGAGACTCGTTTCCAGTAAACCACCTAAGAGTCAGAGTGGCGCTATAGCTTAAGTGGTAGAGTGCCAGCCTTGAGCAAAAGCAGCTCAGGGATAGTCCTCAGGTCCTGAGTTCAAGTCTCAGGATAGGCCAGGGACCAGGAAGAGACCTCCTTACCATTTTCATGCAGTTTCCCCTCTGAGGTGACATCTGGTAACTTCACAGTGATCTTCAGGGTTTTGGTTTTCTTCCTTCCTACAACTCTTTGCAATCACAGGATCATTACCTTTATCTGTGCCATGCATTCAGAGGGAACTGGCTTTCCTCCCTTCCACACACATACCAGCCCTGGGGCTTGAACTCAGAGCCTAGGCACTGTCCCTGAGCTGCTTTTGCTCAAGGCTAGCACTCTACCACTTGAGCCACAGCACCACTTGTAGCTCTATTTATGTGGTACTGATAAATTGAACCTGGGGCTTCATGGAATTGAACCTGGGCTTCATGCATCCTAGGCAAGCAAAGCACTCTACCACTAAGCCACATTCCTGGCCCCTGCTCCCCTTTTATGATGCGTCTGTTAGTAAAGGTCTTTTTCCCTACTTGTAGAAAGTAATTTGAGATGCTCTGGCAGTGCTATTTGGAGAAAGCCCTCAATAATATAGGTAGGCAGGCAAATCATGGCCTGCTAGGTTCTTCCTTCCCGAGAAGGAAGGTCCTAAGAATCTTCCCTGAGAACTTCTCATATCTTTCGTACAGGCGGTATATAGCCATGTGCCGGGAGCGGCAGCCCACAGTGCCCGAGGCTCTTGCTGACTACATCACAGCAGCTTACGTGGAGATGAGGCGAGAGGCCTGGGCTAGTAAGGACGCCACCTTCACTTCAGCCCGGACCCTGCTGGCCATTCTCCGCCTGTCCACTGCTCTGGTGAGTGTTGGTCTGTCCTCACCCTTACCTGGCAACCCACCTTAGCATGGTCGTCCCACGGCCGCCCCCTCCCAGCAGCTCTGCCGGGGCTAAAGTGCTGACAGTGCAGATAGTGTCCTCTCTGTGCTACCGCACTGTGGGTACTTGCTGCTCCGGCAGGGCACGCGCAGCGCCCAAGGAGGGGAAGGCCTGGCGCTGTGAGCTTTGGGGACAGGGTCCTTCGTGTTCCTGGGTCCTAGATCCTGTCCTAGAAACCATAAGCCTTCGGTTCTGCCCCTCCCCCGTCGTGGGGGCTCCAAAGTGCTGTTCGTGCAGGTAGCGTGATTACCCAGCCTACTGCTGAGCTAGCACTTCCCGAGCCCCCAGGACACAAGCCAGGCCCCATCTGTCATGGTGGGGATCCCTGTGGAGCTCAGGGGGTCTACTCCCCTCACAAGACAGCCGAACACCGGGACTGGCCAGTGTTGAGAGGCGGAGACTTGGGCAATTGCTGGACGCTGCCCTGGGCATTGCACTTGTCTCGGTCTGACAGTGCCGGCCCAACACTGCGGATGTGGGGGGCACAGTGGGGTCCCAATTCTTGTTCTGTTGAGTAGGCCACACACAGCTTGCCCAACCTGAAGGTTGGAACAAGGAGGGTCCCTGACTACCTTCTTTCCTCTCCCTTCCCCACCTCTCTCTTGCACTTTCCCCTTAGGCCCGCCTGCGCATGGTGGATACCGTGGAGAAGGAAGATGTGAATGAAGCCATCAGGCTGATGGAGATGTCCAAGGACTCCCTTCTTGGTGACAAAGGACAAGCAACCAGGTAAGTGGCTTTGTGCAGGATAAAACTGGACAAACCACCACCTAACCCCGGGCAGGTCATTCACTATGTATGGCTGTGTCCGCACACACACCCCTGTTATCCTCAGGACTCAGAGGCCAGCAGATGTGATCTTTGCCACCGTCCGCGAGTTGGTCTCGGGGGGCCGCGGTGTGCGGTTTTCTGAGGCGGAGCAGCGCTGCGTGTCGCGTGGCTTCACGCCTGCTCAGTTCCAGGCGGCTCTGGATGAGTATGAGGAGCTAAACGTCTGGCAGGTCAACGCCTCCCGTACCTGGATCACCTTCGTCTGACTGCAGCCTGCTCAGGACACTGGGGGCACCGGACAGTGCTGCCCTGCCCTGCTCAGGCTACCACAGTGCCCTCAAAGGGAGATGAGACCCATTTTTCTCATGCTACATTTGATTTATTCTTTTTGCTAATAAAAGTATGTTTATCTGGCTTAGGCCTGACTTATTTATACAGAGCATTGTGGAGTTTGTAATTGTCTCTCCCTTAAACTATCCTATCACATCTAGTGTACTGTGTGAAGTTTACACTCTGCTAGTCAAGCACTGACACACCTGAGGCACAGCACGGCTTAAGATGTCCAGTACCCACAGGACACCTTCCATTATTCCATGTGTAAAATGTAAATGACAGCTTGGGAAAGAAAACTGTCACATGTCATGTTTACAGGGTAACACTAAGAGTAAATGCCACTTAGGTAGAAGCAGGCAGCCTGACTCCATATGGAAAGATGGTTCTATGGCTGAACAAGGGATTGTGTCAGAGGGATGAACTTGGTCACTGGAAAAACTGTTGATGACAAGGGATTCTAGCTCTGAACAAAGCTGGAACTAAGGTCCTGGTTGAGACTAGGTGAGGGGAACAGAGGACAAAGTCACAGGAAGGTGCTGAGGGCTGTTCCCCCTTTATTAATGACAGCAGTTCCTCTGAAAGGAGGTAGTGCCCGGCCCCTTTGGGCATTACCAGTGCCCTCTGGGCACGATCCCTTCAAGTAACCTCTTCAGAAGAAGAGTCCCCGCATCCGCCTGCCGATGCCTTGCCTGTCATAGAGGACGTTGAATTTGTTCACAAACTGGTTCATGGTGTTGCAAGTTTTGGTGATGGTGCCGAGGTAGGCCATGAGCCCCACATCATTGCATTGCTGGGAGGGAACAGAAAGAACCAGTTCCCTGGGGGGTCCTTCACATGACATCAAGGGACAGCAGCCCCTGCCTTGTTTGCAAGGACAATGTCAGTCCCTCCCATCTGGGGGCTTCACACTCACATCGTAGAAGTCTGTCTTGAACTTGTCAGTGCTGAGCACTGGGAGGCAGTGGCACAGAGCGTAGGCCTCCCGCAGGATCTCGTGGTTAAAGGGGACTTCTCCTAAGGGTACAAAGAGGCTGCATTGACGAAGATGCGGTCACTTTCCCAGGGGGGAGAGGAGGCACCTGTCCTACCTGCTTCAGAGGCCTTGACATACTCCAAGATGAGCTTGACACGGCTGTGCAGCATCTTAATTGCACTGTGCTGTGCTATCAGATGTTCAGCTACTATAAGGACATGAGGTCACGTGGTTACACATATGCACACACCTCACCTCCATTACCAGTGGACTTGAGGTCACATGGTTACATGTGTGCACACACACTTCACCTCCAAGGATCACCTCTTACCAGTGGAGTTTTCTCCGCTCCCTGTTGCTGTCATTCGAGCCACATGGTCAACACCAATACGTTCAGCTTCCTCGGTGGCCAGGGTATAGGTCAATTCAGCAAACAGCATTGTGGCCTGCAGGACAGAGGGTCCCATGGAGAATCAAAAGCTGGAAGTGGAGCATGCCTACTGTAATCCTAATTACTCAGAAGGATGAGACCTGAGGACCATTATTTGAAGACAGCAGAGCAGAAAAGATACTATCTACAACTAGCAAAAAGCTGGAAGTGGTGGTGTGGTTCAAGTGGTAGAGCACCAGCCTTGAGCAAAACAGCCAAGTGAGAGCAAGAGGGTCAGTTCAAGTTCAAGTTCCAGAATCTACGTACACACACACACACACACACACAGAAACCAGGAAACGGGCCAAGAACAGAATCTGAAGATTGAAGGGTAAGGTATTACCTCTCCATTGATTATATCGATAACAGATTCAAAAACGCTGACAGGAAGCTGCGAAGAAGAGGCGAAGAACAACTCTTACTAAGGGCAAATACACTTGAACCTATACTAGGTGCTACATAGTATGCCTTGCACACATTTTTCTCACTCCTAATTTTCCTGAGAACCAGAGGGATTATCCTCATTTTACACATGGAAATGCCTTGCTGAGCTTAAAAGACAACCCAAAGCCACACAATGGTGGGTAAGTGGCAGTGTGCAGCTATCACCTCTAGCTCTTCCTAACAGAGATGTTGACAGTAAAATACAGCAAGAGTGAGAATAAAAAAACAGAATGAGTGGTAAGTCAGTGATACTCACATCTGTGTGCTTGGTCATAGGGTTCAGCTTAAGAAAGAGGGGACTCTCGATTATCTCGCATACCTAGAGAAGCAAGGCACAGAAGTCAATGCCCCATCATTCTTCTTCCCCTTAGCTTCTATTCTCTGCCCCTGCGTGCACACGAGTGTGTATACCTGCTTATGCACGTGGATGTCCGAGGGGTCAGGCGGCCCCCCAGTGGTATACCAACCCAGGAACTCCAGCTCCTTGAACACCTGTTTAACTGGAGAGGAAGGGGCCAGAACAGAAAGCCTTTCTTTAAACCATCCTTCCTTAACGTCTTGAAAGTCTGTGGGTTCGTTTTTTTACCATCATCTCCTCCCTCCTAAAGTTAGAATACTCCTTTCTCCCATCTTCTCTGTTCTTATTTGCTTAGGAGTAGAGGGGTGAGATCCGAAATATGCTTTTTTTTTTTTCTGAGATCTGCTTCAGCGATCCTTCTTAAACTTTCCCCATCTAGTGATTTTTTTGGGGGGGGGAGAAATTGATGCCGACCTCCCACTCCTCTTCCCCACTTCTATCCCCCTCTCACACTGCTCCTCCTTGGTGTAATAATATTCCTTGTCAATAATAATCTTCTCTTCCACGGTGTGAGACAGCAGCTCAAAGGAGTTCATCACCTCGATATTCCGACCCTCCTGCTTCCCGATCAGAGCCCCGATCACTGGAGGAGAGCAACACGGAATACAGAGGTAAAGATGAGAGAGCCACAATTTTCCCCTTTATCTTTCCTTGATCACTTGAGGGTCTGGGTCAGTGTGGACCGGGAATTGGGGGCACGGTGTCGGGGGTGGGGTCGGCATCGGCCACTGCCCCGGGAAGGCCTCCGGTGCGGGGAGGCCGGCGGGGAGGCGCGGGCGCCCGGCCCCACTCACCCTGTACGGGCCGCCCCTCCTGGGAGCGCATGCGGATCCAGTGGTCGGAGATGTTGAGAATGACAAGCGGATGGAGAGCCACGGAAACACTGCCGGTCACGCCGGAGGCCATCACGCTGGGGACGACTGAGCACGGAGGGAAAGGGAAGAAGAAGGTGAGCATCCAGACCCCACGTCCTTCCCTGGAGGTGGAAGCTGAGGACCGTAAGCAGCCCGGGCCCGGACATCCTTCCCGTAAGTTACTGCGGACAGAGACGTCGCCTTTCCAGGGAAGCCAGGAAGGGCCGTAACGCACCCTAGAACGGTGTCTCCAGACGCCGCCCTGCACGACCCGTTACCTGCCGCGTCCACCTCCATCCCGCTGCTCCCTCCGGTCCCGTTCGCTGCAGTCGCCGCCGCCGCCGCCGCCATTTTCCCCGCGCCCGCCAGCCCCGGCCCCGCCCCCTTCCTTCGCGGCTTCCGTCGGCGGCGAGCTGCGCATGCGCAGTGTGTGCCAGGCGCTGGGAACCGCGGAGGGGAGACGGGATCGGACAGGGCGGAGGTGGGGCGTGCGAGTTCGCGCTAGGGACATTGGGGCGCGGCGGGACCCGGATTTCGGCGCGGGTCCTCCCAGCCTCGGAGCGGGTGCTTGGGGGACGGCGCTTCGCCCCGGGTTGGCTCCGTTGGGATGAGGATGCCTGGCGTTTGTGTTTCTCGGTTGTTGTTGTTGATTGCTGGTCCGGGGGCTTGAACTCAGGGCCTCGGCGCTGGCCCCGAGCTTTTTTAGCTCGAGGTTGGCGCTCTACCCCTTGAACCTCGGCTCCACTTGTGGCTTTCTCGTTGGTTTATTGGAGAGAGAAGAGTCTCACGGACTTTCCTGCCGGGCTGGCTTCGACCCTTGATCCTCAGCTCTGCGCCCCCGGAGCAGCTGGGATGCCGGTGGGAGCCGCCGGGCGGGGCGCCGGGCCTGCGCAGCTGCTTTTCCAGGGTGTGCAGCGGCGCCGGCACACGGCCTCTCCTGAGCACAGGGGCCACGGCCCGGCCTTCAAGCGGAGCTGGAATCCCTTTTCTCCTTTTGGAATTCTCGGTGTTTTCGTTCTTCGTTTTGACGTGCGAGACAGCTTCAAAGATGGCTAATACCTGGGCTGGTGGATTGGCGCCCAGCTCCCCCCTTTGTATCTGTGCCCCCCGTGGATCTGAACCATTCCTGGCTGCACTGCCCAACTCCCTAGCGCTGCCAGGACAGGACTCACTGAGAAACATCTTGTGGCAGAGGGTAAATTGCCCCTCAGACAGAGAGCCCTCCTCCTATCTTGAAGCAAACACTTCAAAGCTCAGGGAGACCAGTCTCCAGGCATCCCGTTCCGGTTCTGCACCAGTGGGAAAGCCGCAACAGCTTCTCCGGAACTCTTCCGGAGACGGCAATCACGATCAGCCAGGCTCTATTTGTCCACGACTGTCCTAACTATGGATTCCTGCCCTGCCTTTGCCCTCAATAACTAAAAAAAGAACTGCCCCGAAGACAAAAGTCAGCTCAGCATCACAGTGCCCCTTAATCTTCCTGGTCGCATCTGAGTATACCTCTTCTCTGTTCATCACTGCTGGCATCTTTAATTGGCTTGTGGGGATGGCTGGACAAATCTCATCTGATTAGGATCCACGGAACCTGTTTGTTGTTGTTGTTGTTCCTGCCTGAAATTCCAGTTTCATTGAGACTCTTTCCCATCATTATGTAGACTATATTGGCCTTGACCTCATGATCCTTGTGCCTCTACCTCTCATGTACTGGGATTACAGGTGTGAACCACCACACCTTACTTGTTGGGAGGGTGGTTGAAGTGGAAGAAGAGAAGGGGAAGTGGCCATCCCAATAAAGAGGCAGCCTAAAAGATGCTTATCACTGGCTGGGAATGTGGCCTAGCTGTAGAATGCTTGCCTAGCAGGCCTGAAGCCCTGAATTTGATTCCTCAGCACCACATAAACAGAAAAGGCCAGAAGTGGCACCGTGGCTAAAGTGGCAGAGTGCTAGCCTTGAGCAAAAAGAAGCCAGGGACAGTGCTCAGGCCCTGAGTCCAAACCCCAAAGGGGGGGGGGGGCGGAGGGATGGACAAAAGATGCTTATTAGGCAGGCATCTGTAGCTCAACCTGTAGTCCTAGCTACTCAGGAGACCGAGGTTTGAAGATCAATGTTCAAAGCCAGCTCCAGCAAAAAATTCCATGAGACTCATGCTGAATTAACCACCACCACCACACACAAAAGCCAGAAGTAGAGCTGTAGCTCTAGGGGTAGAATGCTAGCCTTGAGCAAAACCCAGAGACAGAGCCCAGGCCCTGAGTTCAAGCCCTAGGCCTACCACAATAAAAAAAAATAATAAAAGATGCTTTTGCTGGGCCCTGTGAATGAACTGTCCCTTTGATCTGAGCTGTTCTTTGCTTCTGTCGCTTTATAATCACTTTGGGCTCCAGGAAAGATAGTATCTTGTGACACAAGGCAGGTTGCTCCTCAAACAAGCATTGCCTTCTTGTCATCTTAAAAAGAAGACAGCCACAAAGTCAGGAGAAGTTTGCCAGGCAACTTGTTCCTGCAGAGGTAAAGTGATAACTCCTCTGGAACTCCTTTCAGAGACTCAGCTAATGGGCAACGGGGCCATGCCTGCCACTTGGGACTGTTTTAACTACACATATCTTTGCCACTCTGCCCCCAATTCTGTCTATTTAACCTGAAGCCAATGTCAGTACCACTGGCTGAAGATGTACTGAAGTACTCTCTCTTCCCGCTTCTCATGGCTGCCGTGTAATAAATCTTTCTCTGCCTGGGCATATAGGGGCAAGTAGATCTAATGTGGGACTCCTGGACTTTGGGCCTGAGGTTTAAAAACCCAGTTTCAGTCTCTATACAGGAGAGTTCTTTGAAACAGTAGAAGCAACTGGAAAAGCCTCAGCATATGCCCCAACAATATCTAGTATCTATTTGGGTAGAAAGGCAATGAAAACATGGGAGACTGCCAGGCACTGGCCTGTAATCCTACCTACTCAGGAAGCTGAGATCTGACAACTGTGGTTCAAAGCTAGCCTGGGAAGGAAAGTCTGTGATACTCTTATCTCCAATGACCCAGCAAAAAAGCCAGAAGTGTTGAGGCCAGGAATGTGGCCTAGTGGTAAAGTGCTTGCCTAGTGTGCATGTTTGATTCCTCAGTACCACATATACAGAAAAAGCCAGAAGTGGCTCTGTGTGTCAAGTGGTAGAGTGCTATAGCCTTGAGCAAAAAGAAGCCAGGACAGTGCTCAGGCCCTGAGTTCAAGCCCCAGGACTGGCCAAAACAAAAGACAGAAGTAGAGCGTGACTCAAGTGGTAGAACACCAACCTTGGGTGAAAAAAGTTAAGAGTTCCCAACACTGGAGCAGGTGCATGTGTACACACACACAAGCTGATTTTGTTGGGACATAAAAGCAGGATGGAAACTAGACACCCAGCCCCCTCTCTTTGCATCTGTACCCTCTGATCTGAGCCATTCTCTCCTGTAGTTACTTTGCAATCTACCACTTGAGGCTTCACTGATACACTGATAATCTTGTGGCAAAGGCCAAAAATGCCAGAAGCTCAGCACAGACTGCCTCCCAGGCCTCCAGTGATATGTGTCAAATAGACATGATGAAGGGCAGAGAAAGAAAGTGTATTACATGGTAATCATGGGAAGCCATCTTCCAGGGTGCAGACATTGGCTTCAGGTTACATAGGCATTCATAATTCAAACAGTCCCAGGGACGGCACCAGAGGCTCACACCTGTCAACCTAGCTACTCAGGAGGCTGAGATCTGAGGATCATGGCTCAAAGCCAGCTCAGGAAAGTCAACATTGAGAGCAAAACACTAAAGGGTAGCAAATAGACCTGACCTCAAGCCCTAATGTAAACCCCCCCTCAAAAAAACCAACAACCCAATCCCAGGTTAGGGATGGTCTGGTTGACCATTAGTTCAGTCTTTGTTTCTATCAGGTTATCACTTTACCATGGGTGTGGGGGGTGGGGGGTGGGGAGGTAATCTGTCCTGAGCTTTTGGCTGTTCTGCCTGTAGATTGCCTTGGTCCACAAACATCTTTTGTACAGTCCAAGGTGATTGTAAAGTTACTACCTGAGAGGATGGCTGGGGTCGAAGGGCACAGATACTGTTAGGGAAAAAGATGGATGCGAAAAGAATGAAAGCAGGCAGAGACAGCGACCTCAACAGAGCAGATCAACTTTAATGGAAAGTTGAAGAGGGATGCCATGTGGACCTGAGGAGAGCCAGGAGACACCAGGTGTGCTGGGGGGCAGGGGTGAAGGGACTTAAGTTGGATCCTGAGTGAAGGTGGTTAGAGGGCACAAAAAGTTTCGGGATGGGCTTTGCAAGTTTAGTTTGAGCCTAAGGTAATCTGTGCAGGCCTGGCTCAGGGAGTCTGCTAAGCAGGTCCTGGGTCAGCCTTGCTTTGGGGAATTCAGGAACCTGTTACTGTGTGGGAGGAGTGGGGGTGGGGAGGATGGTGGGAGAGGAGTGGACTTTCATATTTTCAGGATTTTAGATTCCCATCAGATGCAAGAGAGGTTGTGTGGGGTTATTCAGCTTTTATTTTGCTTTTAGTGAATTTTCAGACCCAGCAAATCCATCTTTTAAGTTGCTTCTTACCTTAAGGGGAATTGTGAAGGTCTCAGTTACTCAGGATATTACAAGATTTCATTTTGTGTAGAATCTGCAGGATTCAGAGGAGGGCATAAAAGCAGATGCAGCCTTTAAACCTCACCTTTTACCCACACTCTTCGGGTCCATTTCCGTATTCCACCTGACTGGGATTTTATTATTTTGGTCATAGTTCTCAGGGGCTTGAACTTACGATCTGATCTCTCTCCCTTAGCTTTTCACTCAAGGCTGGTGTTCTGTCACCAGCCAGCATCATCATTGGCTACTAGGTGAGTTGTACTATCTAGCCTCTTGTCTTGATGGGTGTGCCTGGATTCCTACTGGAAGGAAGACCCATCCCCAGGTGATGGGTGTTCCTGAATCCCAAGAGACAGGGTGGGCACATGGCCTATAGGTTACTGGAACTGTTAGTCAAGTGCTTGGGACTGGGAGCTTCCTGTAACTCAACCCCCTGACCTGACCCTATTTAGGGTCAGGCCAGCTCAGGTGCCATTACACCATGCCACGTGTCTCCATGTTCACGTCCTGGGTCCTGGCTCCTGGCTCTCTCATCACCATGGTGTCCCAAGTCAGCTCCATTGGAGCGGAATTGGTTGTTGGTATGGTTTTTGTTCTTGCTTTCCTCTCTGGTCTGTTTCCTGATAGGGTCAAGGGTATATGTGGGCTGCAGGAGTTACTTAGAAATCTTCCTGAAGTCTCTGTGTCTCTGTCCTGTTTTGTGTTACATGTTTTTCTGAAACTGATGTGCCAAACCTGGGACCTGTACGGTCACTGTTACAGCTCCCGAGTCTGTGCTGTGTCCCTGGCCAGTCAGTTCGCTTTTTACTTACCCAATAAATCCATTTTTTTAACCTGAGATTGCCTCTGCATGGTGGGCTCTTGGAGGGACGGGGAACCCCCTTCCTTGAACCCATAATACTGAGTAGTTAGTATTACAGGCTTAAGCCACCGTGTCTGGTTTAGGGGTATTATTCATATCAACGAATTATTATACTTTATGATATCAAAGTTGCTCACATTTGCTGCACCCCTCCCCGCGGGGCAGACACATGGCAGCCTCCAACAGTCTCCCCGCACGGGTGTGTGGAGCATGCGTAGTGCGGTCTAGGAGCACTCACGTCCATTTCCCCTGCGGCGCTGGGCCCTTCCCCATCCGGCCAGTAGGTGGCGCCGCGCACACCGCCGAGCAGCCTCCAGTGCCAGCCAACCACGGAGAGGCGAAGACCTCCGAAGTTCCTAGAGAGACCACACAGGCAAGGGGAGTGGGGTGGACCAGGCGGTGCACGGGACGACCCGGACGCGAAAGGGGTGGGAGCTTCCGTTCTTTGTTCTGCCCCCTGTGTGGTTCCGCGGCGGGGTCCAGTAGGGCCTGATCCCAGCCCAGGGTGAGTCCGGCCGCCCCCGGGGGTCTCGGGAGAGCGGAGGGAGGCGCTGGCGTGGGCCAGGCCGACTCGGGGTGCGGGGATCCCCGCTTCCCTCGGGGCCCCGCGTGTCCGGCCCCGGTTCTGGTTCACTCGGTGCGGCTCCCGGGTGCTGTTCCTCGGTGGCGGCGCTTCCCGCCCGGAGAGGAAGTTTCTTGCCTTTCACTTGGGTTGGGGAAGCGCGGGGGTAACCCGGAGAACCGGGGCCGGCCTCGGGCCGCCCTCGCCGGGGCCCCATCGCCCCAGGCTTCCAGGGAGAGTTGGGCAGCTGGCCCCAGCCTCGCGGGAGCCGGACGGTGGGCGCCCGGGATACGCAGAGAAACGACAGGTGTCTTTCTTTCCCTCCCAGGGGACTCCGGAGTGGGGATCGCTTAGCTTCGAGTGTTTTGATTGTCTCGTGTGTGTGTGTGTGTGCGTGCGCGCGCGCGCGCGAGAGAGAGAGTGTGTCCTGGGAGGCTTGAACTCGGGGCCTGGGCGATGTCCTTGAGGTTTCTTTCTTTCTTTCTTTTTTTTTTTTTGCACTTTACCGCTTGAGCCACAGCTCCACTTCCAGACTTTTGGTGGCTCATTAGAGGTAAGAGGCTCCCAGACTTTTCCTACCCTGGCTGGCTTTGAACCACGATCCTCAAATCTCAGCCTCCTGAGGAGAGTAGCTGGGTTTACAGGAGTGAGCCACCTGCACCTGGCCATTGGTGTGGTCTCAATAAGTGTGTATTAACCTATGTGGCCTCACTCTATATTCTAAATATCTAGTTAGGAATAAGATGACAACCACTTTTTTTTCATTCAGCATTGGCATTAACTGAAGATAGAAGTGCCAGGAATTGAACAGAAACTGCCAGATTCTACTCTGGCCTTCTGGGGACCGACTCCAAAGAAGGAAGGAAAGGGTCCACCAGGTAAAGCTTTGCACGGGTCTCTTCACTTCCTGGTGATCTTTAGAGTCCCCAGGAGCAGGTCTAGGGTGTGGGCTTAATGGCAGGGCAGGGTTTTCTTCACTTCCTGGTGGTCTTTATAGTTCCCAGGAGCAGCTGTAGGGTGTGTGCTTATCCAGCAGGGCAGGGAAGAGCATTGCCTGCATCTGAAACTGAGGGGCACAGTAAAGAGTTTATTTCTGTGAGTGACATTGTTTTCTCATGCCAACACTGAGGACTTGTTCTCAACAATATGCCTTTGAGTTCCAGCTTTGCTTGAGCCAGCTGTGAGGGGGCCATGGCTGCCTTTCGCTTGCCTCTCTGAAGAGGGGGGTTCTTTATTATTATTTTTTTTTAGTGCTTGTCTTGGAACTTGACTTCATGCTTTCCCTTAGCGTTTTCCTCTCATGGCTGGTGCTCTACCATTTGAGCCAAGTTCCTTCAGTTAGGCCTTTTGCTAGTTCATTGGAAATAGGACTCATGGATTTGTCTGCCCAGGTTGGCTACGAAATGCATTCCTCAGACCTCAGCCTCCTGAGTAGCTGGGATGACAGGCGTAGACACCAGGGTTTGGCACAGACTGACTTTTTGTGTTTACAGTTTTCAGAGTGTTGGTGTGGGTGCCAAAGTGGGGTGTCATGGGAAACTTGGGCAGTTTTTTTTGTGGTCCACTTATTACAGAGACTAGTCCCTGCTGCTTTCCTCTGCCTTCCCTGGGTAGTGCTAGCTGCCTGTTTCTGTGTTCAGGAGGTGAGTTTAAATTATCTGTGAACTTTGAACTCTTGCTTCTGCAGTGCTTCCTCACTCTCTGAGCCTGCTTCCTGCTGAGTCTGCAGATAGGAGACTAACCGAGCGCCCAGCCCGACCCATGGAAACTCAGGCTGACCATGTACCTCAGGAACCTCAGGCTTTGCTGGAGAGTGGTGAGAATAGGGGGTCATTCTTTAAACAACTTTCTAAAGAAAAACTTGTGAGAACTCTGGATCCTTCTGCCTCAGCCTCCCAAGTGCTGGGATTACAGGTGTGCACTGCCATGTTGGGCCTCATCCATCCTTTTATTCAGTCAGTCAACAATCATCTGTTGAAATTTTTTCTTCACTGGGCACTGGGCTGACTAGTAGAACCCAGATGTGCATAAGGGACTGAGGTAACTCAGCTTAGTGAGAGGAGACTGACTTCACTTAACCATTAACTAATTAATGTGAGCCTGATAGGTTTTTATAATTGACACACTTTGGAAGAGTTGTGACTTGTTATGCAAGATTAAGAAAATGTAGGGGTTGTCTTGGTTGGTAAAGCGCTAGTGAAGCAGCAGATACTAAGTTCAAGTCCTGGGCTTGGGCCTAAAAAGAAAAGAAAACTGTTATCTCCTGAGTTTTTTCAGGAATTCTTCAAGAGCCTAGTTACATGGCAACCATTTTTCTATCATGGTAGTGTGTTCTTCGTGAACATGCTTTGAGAATAAGCTCTCGGGAATTGTCATACTGCAGGTCAGAAGAAGTGCATAGAAATCACTAAACTAGGGCTGGGGATATGGCCTAGTGGCGAGAGAGCTCGTCTCGTATACATGAGGCCCTGGGTTCGATTCCCCAGTACCACATATATAGAAAACGGCCAGAAGTGGCGCTGTGGCTCAAGTGGCAGAGTGCTAGCCTTGAGCAAAAATGAAGCCAGGGACAGTGCTCAGGCCCTGAGTCCAAGGCCCAGGACTGGCCAAAAAAAAAAAAAAAAAAAAAAAAAAAATCACTAAACTATACTGTGTATTTTCTCCATTTGTTGGTAGTATTGGGGTTTGAGCTCAGGGTCTTGTGTGTACTAGGTAGGTGCTGTAGCACTTGAGCCATGCCCCATCCCCCTAGTTTCAGAATCACGTGGAGAAGCAAAGCATTTAATGCCCTTTTTGGCAGATCTAGTATGGTCTGGTGGTTTTGCCCATAAAGACAGACATGTGAATTTAAGAACTGGTGGAGTAGTGTGCTCTGTCACAAACAGATAACACTTGCAGAGCATAGATTAGTCTAGAGATGGAGAGAAAGGATGAGAGCTGTGGGCTTTCTAACAGGGCTGGGATTAAAAGCTGTTGTTGGTTTTTTTTTTTTTTTTTTTGAGTGATGTAAGAGTTTGAGGTGGTGGTAGGGATGGGAGTGGTAGCCTGTTTTGGACCCAGCTTGAAGGAGAATAACAAGAATACAGAAGGCACTGTGGCTCACGCCCATATCCCAGCTATTCAGAAGGCTGAGATCTGAGGATTGTGGTTTAAAACCAGCCTGTGCAGGAAAGCCTGTGAGATTCTTTATCTCCAGTTAGCCAGCAAAAAGCTGCAAGTAGAGGTGTGGCTCAAGTGTAGAAATGAGCCGTGAGCAGAAACACCAAGAAAGATCAAGAGACTCAGACTTCAGGGTCCAGTACTGGCACACACCAACCAAAAAGAGTACAGGAGTCATGAAAGCAGGGCCTGGGTAGTGGCGTGAAATGACCAGAGGCCAGAGGACCCAAACTCATCCTGGGCCCTGTTCTCCTTCAGCTCTTCCTTCCTCCAAAGTTCCTGCCTTTCCTGACAAGGACAGCCTTGGGGACAAAGTGTTGGCAGCTGCACTCCTGAAAGCCAAGTCTCAGGTGCGTTATGGGGCCCTTTGTGATTTCCTTCCTGTCCTGTGGAGTGCCCTAGACCGATGGCACCATTAGCGCCATGGGCCTTCCCTGTGCAATCCATCGTGGGCTGTGTCCTGCCTCTGACCCTCGGCCCACTTCTACCAATGGGTTGCCCTACCCCATTCTGAAGCCGTACGTGTGACTGTGTCTCTAGGAATTGGTGACATTTGAGGATGTGGCTGTGTACTTCATCCGGGAGGAGTGGAAGCGATTGGAGCCTGCGCAGAGGAGTCTGTACAGAGATGTGATGCTGGAGAATTACAGGAACGTGTTCTCACTGGGTGAGGAGCGTGCCTTCCCCACCCAGCTCCTCTGCCCTCAGCCTCCTCCCTTTGCTACTAACAGTCCAGTCACTGGAAGCAGTAACTGCTGACTGAGGTCTGAGAACACCCACGAGTACAGGGGCTGGGAATGTAGCAGAGTGGTAGAGCGTTTGCGTAGCGTGCATGAAGCCTTGGGTTCAATCCTCAGCACCACATAAACAAAAGGCCAGAAGTGGCGCTGTGGCTCAAGTGGTAGAGTGCTATCCTTGAGCAAAAGAGGCTGAGGGACAGTGCCTAGGCCCTGAGTTCAAGCCCCAGGACTGGCAAAAAAAAAAAGTTTTCATATTCTCATTCAGTCCTCACTTGATCATACTTGAGGGTAGTATAGGATTAACTTTTTGTTAAAGCAGTACTGGAATTTAAACTCAAGCTTGCTAGGTAGGTGTTGTATCACTTGACCCACACCTCTCCCCCTCCCCCAATTTTTAAATTTATCTTTAAATATTCGTACAAGGTGAGCTGGGTGCCAGTGGCTCAGGTCTGTAATCTAGTTACTCAAGAGTCTGAGAGCTAAGAATCTCCATTCAGATCATCCTGGACAGACAGCTCTGAGACTCTTTATCTCTACGTAACCAGCAAAAGGCCCGAAGTAGAGGTGTGGTTCAAATGGTAGAGCACTAGCTGTGAGCAAAAAAGCTGAGCTAGAGGGCAAGGAGTTGGAAGCTCAGTACTGGCGTGCGCGCACACACATGCACGCACACACACATGCACGCACACGCACACACACACACGCCATGCAAGTTGTTGAGATGGTGTCTGGCTCACTTTTTGCCTTGGCATGCCTTGAGCTGCAGTTCCCAGTCTCTTGCTTCCTGAGTAGCTAGAGTTATAGACATGTACCACTACGCTGGCTCTATAGTCTCAGAGCCTGGTGATTGTAAAACTCTAGCCCAAGGCTTCTCACTCAAAAGCTAGTTCCATCTACTTGTGTGTGTGTGTGTGTGTGTGTATGTGTGTGTGTTAGGATTCCTTAAGGTGAGGTTCTGCCACGTCCACATGAATGTTCTGGAACTCTTGGGTTCTCTGTTACTCCTAGACACCTCCCACTTTGTTAAGGACATTGCTTTTACAGGAACGTGAGAGGTGTGTGTGTGTGTGTGTGTGTCCTGGGGCTTGAAGTCAGGGACTGGGTGCTGTCCCTGAGCTTTTGTGTGTTCAAGCCTAGCTCTCTATCACTTGAGCCACTCCACTTGTGGCTTTTTGGTGGTTAATTGGAAATAAGAATCTCATAGACTTTCCTACTCTGGCTCGCTTTGAACCACAATCCCCAGATCTCGGCCTTTTGAGTAGGTAGGATTACAAGCGCAAGCTGCTGGCTCCTGTCCTTCCTATTTCTTTAACCCAAGTTGTCTTACTTTGCCCTAGTTTCATGTACTGGACATAAAGCCTCTTTGCAGGCCTGCAAGAGGCAGTGCGCTGTGCTCCTGTCTTTACACACGCCAGTCACGTGAGCGTCCTGTCCTCTGACACCTGTTCATTTTCCTACAAGGACCCAGTGACATTTCCATTTCTTATTGTCCAGATGGTGAATCAAGAACTGAAAGTGATGAAGGAATTTCCGAAGCTGCAGGATCCCCTGGAATGCTATTGGGGAGGTTCCAGAAGGATATTGCTCAGGGTTTTAAGTTTGAAGAAGCTTATGGACAAGAACTCAGTCTCAAGAGGCAGCTAGGGAACCCGACTGGTGAGAGACTGAGCAGGACAATGCAGGAGTTGGGTCAAGTGCCAGGTGTGGAAAAGCTGGTCCCCGCAGCGGGGAGAAGCGAGAAGTACCGCGAGTTCCGGAGCAGCCTCCTCTCTCAGCAGCGACTTCCTGCGGGGGACAGACCCCATAAGTGTGACGAATGTAGCAAGAGCTTTAACCGAACTTCGGACCTCATCCAGCACCAGCGGATCCACACTGGGGAGAAGCCGTACGAGTGCAGTGAGTGTGGCAAGGCCTTCAGCCAGAGCTCGCACCTCATCCAGCACCAGCGCATCCACACGGGCGAGAAGCCCTACGAGTGCCAGGACTGCGGGAAGAGCTTCAGCTGCAGCTCCGCCCTCATCCTGCACCGGAGGATCCACACCGGTGAGAAGCCGTATGAGTGCCACGAGTGTGGCAAGACCTTCAGCTGGAGCTCGACGCTCACCCACCACCAGCGCATCCACACCGGCGAGAAGCCCTACGCCTGCAATGAGTGTGGGAAAGCCTTCAGCAGGAGCTCCACGCTCATCCACCACCAGAGAATCCACACTGGAGAGAAACCCTATGAATGTAATGAGTGCGGCAAGGCCTTCAGCCAGAGCTCGCACCTCTACCAGCACCAACGCATCCACACTGGAGAGAAGCCGTACGAATGTATGGAGTGCGGGGGGAAGTTCACCTACAGCTCAGGCCTTATTCAGCATCAGAGAATCCACACTGGGGAGAATCCCTACGAATGTAGTGAGTGTGGGAAAGCCTTCAGGTATAGCTCGGCACTTGTCCGACACCAGAGGATCCACACTGGAGAGAAACCTCTGAATGGAATGAGTCTGAGAAAAAGTTCTCTCGGGGTTCCTGCTGAATTAAGTGGCCAAGTGTCTACGTGAAAGAAAGCCACATGCCTGACTGCCTCACTGCCCGGGTGGCAAAGGTGCTGGCTTTATAAACAACTTAGGCATGCCCTTCCACCTCACACCTTTCACTTCAGAGAATGAATGGGTGGATTGGGGAAGTCCTGGCACACTGATTGGCAGACAATGCCAGCCTTGGAAGGTTGTGACAACAGATTAAGGGCTGGAGGTGGAAGGAGGCTTTGGGGACCCCTTTTTGGAAGGGTGTTTGCACTAAAACATTGTTCTCACATCACAGAAGCCTTCTTTCCCAAGGTAGGGATGCAGGCGTACTAGAAAAGAGATGTCAAAGAATTTACTCGTCAGTAGAGTGAGCACAAAAGGCAGTGGAAAGAATGTTCTGGGTCCTGATTGCTTGGAGGAGGACAGAGGCTGGATCTTAAAGCCATTGTCCCCATCCAGCCTCAAGATTTGGCAAGGAACATGCTGTTTTGTTTTCTGTTTTGGCAAATAGTACAAACTTGGTGCTGAGGAATTTAATTTATTGAAAAAAACCAAAAAGATTGCTGTATTGTATCTTTAAGTGCTCTTGGAGCAGGAAGACCCCATTTCCGAGGGCAGTCCTAGGCCCTCCTGTTGTGGAACCGACTAGGCAGTCCATCTGCAGCAAATAACCTGAGGGGGGTCAGGAGCCTTAGCTTTGGCCTTCCTTCTGTCCTTCCCTCCTGGGGTGAAAAGTGATTCAGTGGTAACCTCTCCTTGCTAAGGATGCCCACTCAGCTAGCATGCCCCATTCTGTCCCTTCTAACACCTAGCTGTAGCTCAACCTCTTCTGACCTCACCCACCTAGGATGAATGTAAATAGAGCAAGTCCCAGAGAAGGCAGGCACCTGGGGTGGGGCTCTTCGAGGGTTAGGGTGGTGCCTCTGGAGTGTCACTGCCACCTGCCACCTTGTTTTCCACCTGCTCCTGCTGTAGCGTGAATGAAGTGCACTATTAAAATGATAGTTTTTCAGAAGATGAGATTGTGTTTTTGTGCAAGAGCCAAATTCCATAGAACAACACCGATTATTAAATAGATTCTAAAAGAGCCTTAATTTTTTTAACAGATAACTTTAATAAATGTACATTGTCTTTCTCTTCTGACGTAGTCATAGACTTAACTCAAATTTATCTACAGTTACACTCACCTTCAAGTCACGTGAGTTTGTGGTAACAAAGGCATTCTGTGTGATTCAGTAGGAAAGACAGCACTTGTTTGGGTAGCAATTCAGATGTTTTGGTTGAGTCTGGAACTCACTCTTCCCTGAGTAGCTTGGATTGCAAGCGTGAGCCATTAGCTTAGGGCTCACCTGCTTGTAGGTTCTCCACTGCTACTGAGGCAAACCCTTTCTGGTCACTGAATTGAGTTCTAAACCACAGTCTCAGCCAAGCAAATAGAACTTCCCTTCCAGTCCCCTTCTCCATTAGGGTTTTTTATTTTGTCAGAGCTTGAACTTGGCCTGAGCGCTGCCCCAGAGCTTCTTTTGTTCAAGGCTAGCACTTGAGCCACTGGCTTCTGTTTTTTGTAGTTCTGAGGAATTGAACCCAGGGCTTCATGCATGCTAGGCAAGTAGTCTACCACAAAGCCACATTCTTAGCCCCTCCACTAGTTATTTTTTTTTGAGACAACTCCATGGCCTGGGCTTGCCTTCCTACCATGCTTCCCCATGTGGCAAGGCGCAAGGCAAGTCAGGCACGTGCCACCACATTGTGGGTAGTGGTTGAGTGGAACTTTTAGCCTGGGCTAAGCTCCAACCAAGATCTCTTGATCTCCATCTCCCCAGTGGCTAGGGTTACAGGCTTGGGGCACTGCTCAGCAACAGCTGTTACACTTGCCAAATGCATACTGTTGCATTTAAGAGCTGACGTACATGTGTGCATGATAGAGACTACCTTGGGCACTGCTGACACCAAATGTTAGAGCAGGTGGTTATGAGCGTTCTTAAACATATCACCTCTGGTTATCAGGAAACTAGAAATGGGCCTCTGCTAGGCGGTGAGCCCTCTGGAATCCCAGGGTCCAGTGGAACAGGGCCATGTCGAGCAGAAAAGAAACCCTTGAACAAAACAAAGGGCCGGGCCTGGGAAGCTGGCTTAGTGGTAGAGTGGTTGACTAGCAAGCATGAAACCCTGGGTTCTACTCAGTGCCCCGCAAGCAAAACAATGAAAGACCACCAGCTCTACTGTCCCCATAGTCTCAGGAGGGCCATTTAATAACACCACTTCTCGGGGCTGGGAATATGGCCTAGTGGCAAGAGTGCTTGCCTCCTATACATGATGCCCTGGGTTCGATTCCCCAGCACCACATATATAGAAAACGGCCAGAAGTGGCGCTATGGCTCAAGTGGCAGAGTACTACCCTTGAGCAAAAGGAAGCCAGGGACAATGCTCAGGCCTTGACTCCAAGCCTAGGCCTGGCCAAAAAAAAAAAAAAAAAAAAAAACCCCACTTCTCGCCCCCGGCCCGAACGAGAGGGGGTGGGGTGGGTGTGGGTGTGCACCGGCCCCGCCCACTTCCAGGAGGACTGTGGTCCTGAGTTCCGGCCTCTCTAGGACCTCAGGGCCTCTGAAAACTTCATGGTCCTCACTCCTGGCAGCCGGAATGAGGGGGCCAGCCTGGGTCGGACAGGGGATGAGGACCAGGGATGAGGGATGAAAGCCGTACTCGGAAGGAACCAGCAGAACTTCCAGCGAGGGAAAGCGGGCAGTGTGCAGAGTGACAGGAACGGACGCCCCTAGAGCTTTCATCAAGCGCGAACAGCCTGCCTCTCCCACCAGCTGGGACCACACCAGCTGCCAAGGGAGGCCCAGGGCGAGTGTTCTGGGATTCCAGGGGGAGGAGCTCAGAACTGGCAGCTACAGCTTTTTTTCTTTTTTTTGGTTGAATGCTGGGCCTGGGCTCTGTCCCTGAGCTCTTCGGCTAGCTCTCAATCACTTTGAGCCACAGCGCCACTTCCGGTTTTCTGGTGGTTAAATGGAGATGAGTCTTAGAGACTTTCCTTCTCAGGCTGGCTTTGAACCATCATCCTCATATCTCAGCCTTCCAAGTAGCTAGGATTACAGGCGTGAGCCACTGGCTGCCCAGCCAGCTTTAATTATTTTTAATAGTCTTTAAGGGCAGCTGAACGTTTACAGCAACATCGAGCAAAAGAGAGCTTTCTTATATACATCCTGTGTCCACACCACACAGACTCCATTACCAACCTCCCCATTTGAGTGACACAGGGCCTAATACTGACAGATCCTCTGAAGTCACAGATTACCTTAGGATACACTCTTGGTGAACAATGCATGAATTTAGACAAATTTATACCAGTCAAATCTTTAGATCATATAGTTGAAATCATACAGCTTAGCTTCACTTAGTAAGATGCATTTGTCTTCTCCAAGCCTTTTGATGGCTTGATAACTCATTGTTTCTTAGTACCAAATAGTATATACTGTCTTGACTTATCACAGTTTATTCATCCAAAGGATATCTTGGTGCTTTTGAGCACCAGGGAGTTAGAATAACAGGTACAAGCATTCATGTGCAGGCCATTTTGCAGATAAAAAATTTCAGCTCCTTTGGGTAAATGCCAAGGGATATGATTGCTGGTACAGCGTGTTCCGTTTTGTTAAGTTGTATATTGTACCATTAGGGTTGTGATCCTGGAGCTCATTTTTGTAAAATGCCTAATATCCGTGTCTGCCACATAGGTCTCTAGGTCTGAGGATTAGAAAGATCTTGATCTTGTTGGGAGGCGTAAACAGAAAGCAGAGCAAAAGTATGTTGTCCACATGGAGAGTGGGTAGGCTACAGGTCCGACTTGGAAACTGGGCTAGTGTCACTAACTTCTGGAAGTTGGATTGTGTTGTTTTTCACAGGCTTTGGCACACACAACCAAAGCCCACATGAAGCGGACAGCCCAATGGGCAAGAGTGCATTGGTGTGTAGGGAAAGCACACCATTGGCCCCTACCACAGCAACAGGCACACCCACCCATGTCCACACCTTACCACAGCTACACACACCTCTAAACCCCCAACCCAAACGAACCAAAAGCAAGAGCAGTAAGCAGCGCCCCCCGGATCTCTGAGAACAATCACCAACACACCACTCCCCACAATAACGGTCCTGAGGCATTACCTGTGTGTTATGTTTATTCTGAATGCAATAAACGGTCTTCAGTGTGGCTCAATTCTTTACAAATACACTTGTGGAATATACAATGTTGAAACAGTTTCCTCCTTAAGTAAGCTTGATTCACATCAGACTTCAACTACAGAGGCAGAGGCCAGCAAGGCCCACTGGGGCCTGGGGCAAGCGGGCAAGGTGTCAGGCCAGGCTGGCCTCGGAGGATACCACAGAGGCCACAAAGTGCCTTGTAGGCCTCCTGCCAAAGCTAATGCCACAGAGCACCAGCTCCCAGGCAGCCCTCACCACCAAGTGGCACAAAATCTATCACCAGAGTTGTTATTCTGTTACAGGGCTTCTCTAGTATTAATCTTCTAAAACTTACAAAAGCACAAATAAGAAACAGGGTGCTGGGCAGCTAGGGCCCCTGGCCCTCCCCGGAGTGGACCTTCTGGTGTTTGGAGAGGTTGGACTTGCTGCAGAAGCTCTTCCCGCAGTGGCCGCACCAGTACGGCTTCTCCCCGGTGTGGATCCGGTGGTGCTTGTTGAAGTTGGAGCTGTGGTTGAAGGCTTTCCCGCACTCCTTGCACTTGTAGGGCTTCTCACCTGTGTGCAGGCGCTGGTGTGAGCTGAGGCCTGCGTGCTGACTAAAGCTCTTCCCGCACTCATTGCACTGATAGGGCTTCTCGCCAGTGTGGATGCGGTAATGGCGGATGAGGCTGCCTTTCCCACTGAAGGCCTTGCCACAATCTTTGCACTGGTAGGGCACCTCCTCCGTGTGCATCCTCTGGTGTTTCAGGAGGTCTGAGCTCTGCCCGAAGGCTTTTCCACATTTACAGTCATAGGGCCGGTCCACCAAGTGCGTTCTGTAATGCAGGGTAAGGTTGGAGCTGTGGCTAAAAGCCTTCCCGCATTTGGTGCACACGTAGGGTTTCTCCCCAGTGTGCGTTCTGCGGTGTTTGGTCAGGTTGGAGCTATTACTGAAGGCCTTTCCACACTCTGCACAGATGTAGCGCCTTGCCCCGGGTGCCGGCTTAGGAGGAGCCGACTCTGCCCCTTTCTGGGACCCTGCATGGTGAGGACGGGCTTTTGCTCCTCTTCCCCTTTCTGGGTTCACCCACTGCCTCTCTGCCCTGGCCTCACACTGGTTGGCAATGATCACAGGGATGAAATCCCCTGTGAGTCCATCTTCTTCAGAACTTTTCTGCTCATCTGCTGACTCCTCATTCTGGGGGTTCGATTTGCAACCTGGAACAGGAAGCATAGTGAGGTGTGTCACATGTTCTCGTCCTGAGCAAGGAACAGGATTGCCAGGTAAGGCAGACTGATTCAGAAGGCTTGATGAAATACACAGGAACCCAGCATGGCTGTGTGAGAAACCATCGAATCATCAAAGCTCAGGGCTGCCACAGGCCTTAAGTTCAAGCTCCAGGCCCGGCGCATACACATAAGGCAAAAACAGATCCAAAAAGATGAAACAAAAAGAAGCTAAGCTGCAAACTCAAGACACATATCCCCCACAGAACTGCATGTAAAAACAACCAGAGCAGGGCTGAGATGCAGCCCACATGGCAGCACACTTGCCTGGCATGCACAAGACCTCAGGTTCAATGCCCAGCACCAGCAGTGCGCATGAATGCATGCATGCGCTAACCATCCACATGTTGAAAAAGAGGATTATAAGAAATTAACTGAGGGGCTAGGAACTTGGCTTAGTAGTAGAGTGCTTGCCTAAGATACACGAATCCCTGGGTTCGATTCCTCAGCACCACATATATAGAAAATGCCACAAGTGGTGCTGCGGCTCAAGTGGTAGAGTGGTAGCCTTGATCAAAAAGAAGCCAGGGACAGTGCTCAGGCCCTGAGTTCAAGGCCCAGGACTGGGGAAAAAAACCCAAAAATAAAAACAGGCTGTCCTTCTAAACCTCATTTTTCTTTCTTCACTCCACCATCTCTTTCCTTCCTTGGTCAACAGGTGCTTCCAGGCTCATCCCTTCCCTCTGGCTGCTGGTGACTGGAGCCCCAGAAAAGCTCCTTTCCATTCTCCATAATGAGCCACCTCTCGGCTGCACAGATACCCCTTTCAAGCCCCTGCAGAGCCCTGGATCTCATATGTGGGAGGAAGTAGCCAGAAATGTTAACATTTAAAAATTACCTGGGGATCCAGGCACTGGTGGCTGGATCTAATCCTAGCTACTCAAGAGGCTAAGATCTGAGGATCATGGTTCAAAACCAGCCCAGGCAGAAAAGTCTGTTAAGACTCTTATCTTCAATTAATCACCAGAAAACTGGAAGTGCCCCCATGGCTCAAGTGGTAGCGCACTAACCTTGAGCTGAAGAGCTCAGGAACAGTGCCCAGACCCGGAGTTCAATCCCCACAACCAGCCCTCCCCCGAAAAAAGAATTCTTAGAGCAGCTGAAAACTTTGTTTTCTTTTTGTACTGGAACTCAGGAACTCAGGGCTCAGGCACTGTTCCTAAGCTTTTTTTGCTCAAGTCTAGCATCCTACCACTTAATCCACAGCTCCCTTTCCAAATTTTTGCTGTTTTAACTGGAGATTTCTTTTTCCCCAGACTTTCCTGTCTGGACTAGCTTTGAATCACAATCCTCAGATCCCAGTCTCCTGAGTAGCGATGACTACAGGTGTGAGCCACGGGTGCCTGGTTCACCTACTTTTCATATTTTGACTCCTAAGACATTGGATATAATTTGACATTTTGTAGTTTTACCACCTAGACCTTGTCTTATTCGCTTGGATTATGTTTCCTCAGCTTGAGGACTTTGTCTGGCATCAGTTCTGCAAAACTCTTATCATTTCCCTTTCTCCCAAATTCTGTCTCCATGTCTGGAGCAGCCACTGCACAGACACCAGACCTTTTTACACACTTCCCTTAGCCCCTTGGTCTTCCTAAGCAGCATTTCTGGCAACAGTCTCAAATGTTTAGCTGTGATCATAAATTCACATTTACAAACCCTATCTACACATATTTTTAATCAGAGCTGCTTACTTTTTCTCTAACACCTTCTTGCTTCCTTGGGATCTGAATGATATATTTTATGTCTTATTTTAAGCCAACTTTTTTTTTTGGGGGGGGGGGGGGGGGAGTGGTGTACAGAACTGGGCTTGAACTCAAGGCCTGGACATTGTACCTGAGATTTTCTGATCAAGGCTAGTGCTCCACCAATTGAACCATAGCTCCAGTTCAGGCTTTTTTTCCCTTTGTCAATTAAATGGAGATAAGAGTCTCATGCGTTTTCCTGCCTCGTTGGCTCTGAATGGCAATCCTTGTATCTCAGTCTCCTGAGTAGCTACGATTACAGGCATGCCACCAGCGCCGGGCTCTTAATGCACTTTTCACTTCTGACAAGCCCTGAACAGCGTCAGCAGGGAAGGAGACTCCTAATCCTTCCAGTTGCCTTCCCAGAGGCACCTCTGTTTCACTCTATGGCCCAGGAAAGTGGCCCTTAGGGTAGCACTGCCTGTGTGGTTACAGAAGTAGGGCTTCTAGATTAAATGGAGTGTTTGGGCAGATGTAGTTCCCTCTCCTCCTCCAGAAGCAGCAGCTTCCTTGGCCAGGGTCCCTACACAGGAGATGACACACTCTTAAAGGATCAATGAGGGTGATACACAAACTGATCACATAGCTGTGCACAGCTTGAATGAGCCACAGGGGATATTGTCACTTCATGAGACAACATTGAGAGTGCTAGGACCATGAGCCTAGGGAGTCAAAAGAGTATGTGACCAGAACCAGAAAGGAGATAAGAATGTGATAAGAGCTGTGTTTATAGGCCCTGCCATTGGGTGGGAAGAAAACTGAGGGAATGCCCCAAAGCATTGTTTTAAGAACACTGTTTTTTTTTGCCAGTCCTGGGCCTTGGACTCAGGGCCTGAGCACTGTCCCTGGCTTCTTCCTGCTCAAGGCTAGCACTCTGCCGCTTGAGCCACAGCGCCGCTTCTGGCCGTTTTCTGTATATGTGGTGCTGGGGAATCGAACCTAGGGCCTCGTGTATCCGAGGCAGGCACTCTTGCCACTAGGCCATATCCCCAGCCCCAAGAACACTGTTTTAAACAGTTAAAGATGGGGAGCCCATCATCTTTGAACATGTCTCAAACCTAGGGGCACTGAGAGACAGTCTTTACCTTGAATCCTTCTTGAAACTTGAGTGAAAACCTGCTCCTCACCAGTCTCCTGGATGTACAGAGGACCCCAAGAATCATATTTGGGACTGCTGTCCCCAGACTGTTCCCTGCTCGGGGACTCCTCTGCAGTTCCTGAAGGTGACATCTGTTTCTGTTCACTTGGAGGAGTTGAGATCTAGAGACAGGAAGAAATAGCTGACTGTGTGTGCAGTTCACTGTAAGAACAAGATGAAAAATCTCAGGAGAGCTATGCAGAACCTCTAGGAAAGGGAAAAAAATTCACCCATTTCACTGGATTCTGGGACTAAAGGTGGTACAGGATGGAGGGAAACATGGCCTAACTCACTAGAAGCTTCCATGCAGCTAGTCCTATTGAACGGCCAAGCCCACAATCCTGCCCCCAACCCGCTGGCAAAAGAAAGCTTCCTGTCACCTGCAGTCCTGGTTCGTCCAGCTCCCGCTCCAGGTCTTCCAGGAGAGTGACAGCCTCTTCTGCACTCTCTGGGCAGTGCTCCTGCACCCAAGCCCGGAGTTCCCGGGGCAGGATGGTCAGGAACTGCTCCAGCACCAGCAGCTCCAGGATCTGCTCCTTGGTGTGGATTTCGGGCCTCAGCCACTCACAGCAGAGCACCCGGAGCTGGCTCAGAGCCTCGCGGGGCCCTGGGGTGTCATGGTACCCAAACTGCCTGAAGCGCTGGCGGAACAGCTCCAGGCCAGGACGGCACTTCCTTTTGTCTTCCTCCTCCTCCACTTTCAGAGCCATAGGCCCCGCATGCTCCTGAGCCAGCCTGGGGCCCAAAACTGTGGCCATGCCCACCACCTTGGTCATCACAGACTCCAGGAAACACTTCTCTAAGGTGGGCTCTGAGGAACAAAAGTACTGGTTCCTTTAGGTTTCTGGTTTTTAGGGCCACACACCTTAAACCTATGAAAATATGGTTGTCATATTACCAGAATGGAAAGGATGGGTTTTGTTCTTTTATAGCCATACCTTCCAGAACACTAACTGTGGAAATTCTAGCCCCTATAAAACTAATTCTGACAACAACAAAAAACTCTCAGCTGGCAACTGGTGGTGGCTTATGCTTATAATCCAAGCTACTCAGGACACTGAGATATAAGAATGGAGGGTCAAAATCAGCCCAGAAAGACAAATCTAAGACTACCTCCAATTAATCAACAAAAAGCCAGAGCTGGAGGCATGGCTCAAGGGGTAGGATGCCAGCCAAGCAATTATAGCCTACAGGACTCTATTTCTCACTAGTTAGCGCAAAGCCAGCAAGGATATATGGCTCAAGTGATAGAGGACCAGAGTAAAAATGTCAAAAGGCCTTCCTTTTTTTTTTTGGTGGTCCTAGGGCTTGAACATTGGACTTGGACACTTTTCCTGAGCTTCTTTTGGTCAAGGCTAGAGCTGTACCACCTGAGCCAAAGTGCCACTTGTAGCTTTTTCTAAGTAGTTTATTGAAGACTCTAAGGGACTTTCCTGCCCTGGGTGGCTTTGGATTGTGATCCTCAGATCTCAGCCTCCTGAGTATCTAGGATTATAGGCATGAGCCATAGGCGCTAGGCTCTTCCTTGAGTTTTTTGTTTGTTTGTTTTGCTTTTGTTGCCAGTCCAGGGGACTCAGGGCCTGAGCACTGTCCCTGGCTTCTTTTTGCTCAAGGCTAGCACTCTACCTCTTGAGCCACAGTGCCACTTCCGGCTTTTTTCTCCCTATATATGTGGTGCTGAAGAATCAAACCCAGGGCTTCAAGTATATGAGGCGAGCACTTTACCACTAGGCCATACTCCCAGCCCTTCCTTGAGTTTTTAATCCTCAGCAACACCTCACACAAAAGAGTATAATTAGCAATACAATTTTTGGCTTCATTCGATCACATTTTAACTAGAATATACTCAAGTTTTTGTGGGTAGTATAGGGGTTTGAACTCAGGGCCTTATGCTTGTTAGGCAGGTGCTCTTCCACTTAAGTCACACCTCCTAACCCTTTTTGCTTTCACTATTTTATTTAATAATTTTGTGCCTGTATCCGGTCATATTATAATCTCAGGTTCTGGGCACCCTCCCTGAGCTTTTGTGCTCAAGGCTAACGCTTTACCATTTGTGCCACAGCTCCACTACTGGTTTTTTGGTGATTAATTGGAGATATTGGTTTTGTGGTCTTTCCTGCTCTGGCTGCCTTCGAACTGTGATCCTCAGATCTCAGCCTCCATAGTAGCTAGGATTACAGGCTGGAGCCACCAGGACCCGACAGGAGGTTTGGATCTCAGTTCCGATCTGAGGTAGAGACGGGAGGGTGGGGCAGTGGAGCAGCCCTCACAGGATTCACCGAGGCTCTGAGGAGGCCTGAGGCCCGCAAAGTTGTTTTCTTTTTTCTTTTTTTTCCTTTCCAGTCCCGCGCTCCGTGGACGCGAGGCCCTCGCGCGCCGCCCCGCCCCGCGGCCCCGCCCCCCGAGCCTTTTGTTTCTATTTTGTTTTCGCGACTAGGTGACCGCGGCCTCCTCCCGTCTCCACCTCCTCCCTCGTCCCCGGGATTACACACACGCCCAGCCACGCCCGCCCGGGACAGCAGCTGGGATCTTGGAGTCGGCCAGACGCCGTTCGTTACCGCCCCGGAGGGTGGAGAAGGCTCTTCAGGGGGCCGACGCCTCCACGGCCGAGGCGCCTCACGGTCTCCCAGGACCCGTGTAGAGGGGACCCCTGCAGGCCCCAACTGCCAAGCCGACCCTCCCCTCCCCAAACCTTAGGGCCCGGGCTCCCTCCTCCGCCCGCTCCGCTAACCGGGGACCGGCAGCCTCACCGTGACTCAGAGCCGCGGGCGCCCGGAGACCGCTGCACGCACCGTGGGGCGGCGCAGCAGGAAGTGCGTCACAGCCCCGCCCCCGCTAGGAGCACTTGAGGGGCCGCTGTGGCCCCTCTAGGAATATGGGAGGTCTTGGCTTGTTGGTTGATGTCTAATAGCCCAGAGCAGAGGTGCTCCAAAGTGTGATTGGGAAGTTATTTTGAATAGATGTTTGCACATATACATTTATTTTTATATTACATTACATGTAAAGATATTATATAGAATATAAATCTTTTATAGTATATAATAGAATGTTACGTATTTTGTTATGTATCGTATATGTGATTATGTATATTATGTATATTATAGTACATACTATATACTGTACAATATATACTATTTATCATGTAGTATTAAATAGAGTACATACCATATTATATTATGTATTATATAATATATTCTATATATTCTATATGATTATATATGATATAGTATATATCATAGATTGCTATATATATATATATATATATATACACATATATATACTTTTTTTTTTGGCCGGTCTTGGGGCTTGAACTCAGGGCCTGGGCTGTGTCCCTGAGCCTCTCTGTGCTCAAGGTTAGTGCTCTATCACTTGGGCCACAGTGCCACTTCCTTACTTTCCGGTTTTGAGTGGTTAATTGGAGCTAAGAGTCTCACAGGGACTTCCCACTAGCTTCCAACCGTGATCCTCAGATCTCAGACATAAGCCACCAGAGCCTTACATGTTATCATTTTCAATCTGAAGAAATTTTTTTGCAAGTCCTAAACATCCTGGGCAGAAATCCTAGGGGCTGCCTTGCTTTCCTGATGCATCACGAGGATTTGATAAGGGAAGTCTTTGCCTGCTCTTCCTCCCTCTGCTTCCACTCAGCTGATTGAATCTTCCACACTTCCCATGCTGGTTCTGCAAAAGTCACACATGTTGTGTGACAGCAGCATTCCTGCATATGGTTTATTTATTTATTATTTTTTTGCCAGTCCTGGGGCTTGAACTCAGGGCCTGAGTACTGTCCCTGGCTTCTTTTTGCTCAAGGCTACCACTCTGCCATTTGAGCAACAGTGCCACTTCTGGCCGTTTTCTGTACATGTGGTGCTGGGGAATTGAACCAAGGGCTTCATGTATACGAGTCAAGCACCCTTGCCACTAGGCCATATTCCCAGCCCCCCCACCCCATGGTTTATTTTTTGAAATAGGGTTTCACTATGGAGACCAAGTTGGCCTTGAACTCTGGATCCTCCTGCCTCAGCCTTCCTGAGAGCTGAGGTTACAAGCATGTACAACTGTGCTCCGCTTAAAACTTTTTCAGGGGGGAGGGGGAAATGAGGGAGGAGGTAACAAATAGTACAAGAAATATATCCAATGCCTAATGTATGAAACCGTACCTCTGTGTACATCACTTTGACAATAAATAAGAAAAAAATCTTTATTTTCAAAGACATACAAAAGTAAAAACGGGCTGGGAATATAGAGTGCTAGCCTTGGGCAAAAAGCCAGGGACAGTGCTCAGGCCCTGAGTTCAAGTCCCAGGACTGGCAAAAAAAAAAAAAAAGGAAAACAAAAAAACATATAATGAGCTTTCATGGACCCAATGGTTAATTGGTCAATCTGGTTTTCATTCCCATGCACTTCCTACTGGATTATTTTGCAGATAATCTCGGATATAATTGTCATTTTCCTGGGAATCTTTTTTGTATAATGTTAGATGGGCTGTTCTAGGTGCCACATGTTAAGAACTTGAGTTCAAAAATGAATGGTAATCCACAAATAAGAAAAATTTAAAGATATGCGGTCTGAACACTATGACACTGGTTGAACTAATAAAACTGGGGGAAAAAATTTCCTTCCCTTAGGTAGTGGAAGACAAGGGAAGCTGGGTGCTAGTGGCTCATGCCAATAATCCTAGCTACTCAGGAAGCTGAGATCTGAGGATAATAGTTTGAAGTCAGTGGGGCTAGGAAAATCTTACCTCCAATTAACCAGAAAAATGCTAGGAATTGAGCTATGGCTCCAGTGGTAGAGCTCCAGCCTTGAGTTAAAAAACTAAGGGACAGTGCCCAGAATTCAAGCCCCAGTATAGGCACAAATAAATAAGGAAATAAAATCCAAAATTGGAAAAGCTTTGTGTTTACTGTAGTCCCTAGCTCCCTGCCTTCCTTTTCTAGCAAGATGAATCATGTCTCTAAAATGATTGTTTATCAAATTTAACAGGTTTTTACTTTTGCTGCTATACACACAATTGACCAGTAGAGGTCGATCAAAATTTGATTTCTTTTAGAACTCAGCTGGGCAAGAGTCCTGCCTACTCTTTCTCATTCCTGGAAGGAAATTGTACAGCAAAGATATTTGCTAAAGAAAATGAAAGAAAAATAAAATAAAAGCTCAAGTGGTATGGGCAGAAAACTGTAAAAAAGAAATGGGTGTTGCGCTACTTAAAAGGGGATTGAAGTTTGAAGCCAACCTAGGCAGGAAAGTCTGCAAAATTCTTCACTTAACCAGATAAATCATATGTGGAGATGTGGCTCAAAAGTCAAGGGGCAGTACTCAGGCCTTGCAAGCCCACTATCAGCACCAGAAAACAAAACAAACCAAAACCAAAACAAAGACATGTTCAAGGCTTTATTTATTGTCGGTAGTGGGGCTTGAACTCAGGGCCTGAGTGCTGTCCCTGAGCTTTTCTGCTCAAGGCTAGTGCTTACTACCTTAAGCCACAGCTCTACTCTGGTTTTCTGGTGGTTATTTGGAGATAAGAGTCTCATGAACTTTTCTGTCTGTGCTGGCTTTGAACCAAGATCTTCAGATCTCAGCCTTCTGAGTAGCTAGGATTACAGGTGCGAGCCACTGGCACCCAGCTTCAAGGCTTATTTATTTATTGGCCAATCCTGGGGTTTGAATTCAGGACCTGAGCACTGTCCCTGGCTTCTTTTTGCTCAAGGCTAGCACTCTACCACTTGAGCTACAGCGCCACTTCTGGCCTTTTCTATATATGTGGTGCTGAGGAATCGAACACAGGGCTTCTTGCATAGGAGGCAAGCACTTTTGCCACTAGGCCATATTCCCAGCCCAAGGCTATTTTTTTAAGCACAACAAGAAAGACAGTATTGAGGACCTGATCAATATAGAGACCACTGCAATAGAATTTTGCAGTGGGGAACAGAGGTTAAGTTCCATGCTGACTACAACATGGAGCAAGTGAGAATCTACAGACAAGGAGTGGCGTGGGAGATTAATCGAAAATTACTGAAAAGAAACATCAGGCCAGGTGCCAATGGTTCATACCTGTAATCCTAGGTACTCAAGAGGCTGAGATGTTGAGGAGGGCAACTCAAAGCCAGCCCAGGCAGGAAAGACTCTTATCTCCAATTAGCCACCAGAAAACTAGAAATGATGCTGTGGCACAAAGTGGTAGAGTGCCAGCCTTGAGCTGAAGAGCTCAGGGACGGTGCCCAGGCCCAAAGTTCAAGCCCCAAGACTAACCAAAAAAAAAAAAAAGTCACAGGACTGGCACAATAAAAAAAAAGGAGGAAACAAAGGAAAGAGGGAGGGGGGAGGGAGGGAGGAAGGAAAGGAAGGAAGAAAGGAAGGAAAGAAAGAAGGAAGGAAGGAAGGGAGGAAGGGCAGAGCCACAGATGGTAGAACACACTAGCAATCCCAGCACTTGGGAGGCTAAGGCAGGTGAATTGTGAGTTTGAGGTCGGCTTTGGCTACATGGAAGTTCCAGACCAGTGTGGGCTACATAGTGAAACTCTATTAAAAAAAAAAAAGAAAACAAAATTAAGCCAGAAACATAGGCGTAAGGATTCTGAGTAAACAGAAAACAGAATTCCTCATAAATTCAGCTCAGAGTGGTGAGACATCACCTGAGGGATGGGGGTTGGTGGAAGATGATGAACCCAATTGCAACAGTGAGGGTGATCAGATGTGAAGGATGCAGAGTTCTTTTTTTTTTTTTTTTTTTTGCCAGTCCTGGGCCTTGGACTCATGGCCTGAGCACTGTCTCTGGCTTTTTGCTCAAGGTTAGCCCTCTGCCACTTGAGCCACAGCGCCACTTCTGGCCGTTTTCTATATATGTGGGGCTGAGGAATCGAACCCAGGGCTTCACGTATAAGAGGCAAGCACTCTTGCCACTAGGCCATATTCCCAGCCTGTATGCAGAGTTCTTGCTAACCTGAATTAACAGGGTTTGATGCTAAAATGACTTTTATAAAAAGTGCCTAGGCAGGTGTAGGAAAAGGTTCAGGAGTCTGAGGTTCAATTGAGTAAAGAACCATTTTTATAACTCTATGCAACACAGCCAGTGTGCTACTGACCCTCGGGTGATGGGAATTATCTGGAAGATGTGTATAAATGACACTTATCCCGGAGAAGGATTAAATTCTAACATGCAGTGAGAGTATATCACAAAGAGTAGGGGACCTTCAAAATCCTGGGGTTTGGAATGTGGCTTAGTGGTGGAGTGCTTAGCAAGCATGCATGAAGCCCTGGGTTCTATTCCTCAGTACCACATAAACAGAAAAAGGCGGAAGTGGCGCTGTGGCTCAAGTGGTAGAGCCCTAGCCTTGAGCACAGACAGGCTCAGGGAGATCAAGCCCCTGGGCTAGCAAAAAAACCAAACAAACAAAACAAAACAAACTCGTGACAATGTAATTTGTTATTTCTAAGTTCCTTACTAATGTTTAAATTAATTAGTTGACTTCTGAGACAGGGTTAGGCCAGGCTAGTCTCAAACTTGCCATCTTCAGGACTGTAATCCTAGCTACTCAGGAGGCTAAGAATTACGATGGCTCAAAGCCAGCCTTGGCAGCAAAGTCTATGAGACTCATCTCCACAAGTAGAGCTGTGGTACAAGTGGTAGAGCACTAGCCTTTGAAGTGCCAGACTTTGAAGTCAGGCCCCATTTTACCACGTGAACCCCATTTTATTTTTTTATTTTTTTAAATTTTTTTTATTATTAATTGAACATAAAATTTTTTTTACAAGGTGTTGTGCAAAGAGGGTGCAGTTACATAGTAGGGCAGTGTGTACATTTCTTGTGATATCTTACAACCTGTTTTTCCATCCCTTGTCTAGGTCAGGTAGACCCATATGCAATATACAATGTATCAAGCACATATACAGTGTTCACAGACTTGGTCTCTACTGTCTCTCCATCTCCCTTTGTTAACAGTCATATATCAGGGAGATCATGCCCCTTTGTTTTCTGTGTTCTAGGCTTGTCTCACTCAACATTATTTGTTCGAGTTCTGACCATTTCCCTGTGAATAACAATATTTCACCATTCCTAATCGCTATGTAGTATTCCATTGTGTATAAGTACCATATTTTTTGGATCCATTCATCTGTGGAGGGGCATCTGGGTTGTTTCCATATTTTGGCTATTGTGAATTGTGCCGCGATAAACATGGAAGTACAAATGTCCTTTTGATATCTTGGGTTTTGCTGTTTAGGATAGATGCCTAGGAGTGGTATGGCTGGGTCATAGGGTAGGACTATATTGAGCTTTTTGAGAAACCTCCATACTGTTCTCCAAAGTGGTTGTACTAATTTGCACTCCCACCAACAATGGAGAAGGGTTCCTCTTTCCCCACAGCCCCTCCAGCATTTGTTGTTTCCTGAGTTCAGAGTATAGGCCATTCTAACTGGGGTGAGGTGGTATCTCAGGGTTGTTTTTATTTGCATTTCCTTTACTACCAGGGATGTTGAGCATTTCCTCATGTGTTTCTTTGCCATTTTTATATCTTCTCTTGTGAAGTCTCTCTTTAGCTCTTTTGCCCATTTCCTAATAGGTTTATTGGGCTTGGAGGGGCTTAGTTTTTTGAGTTCTCTGTAGATGACAGATATCAGGCCTTTGTCTGTTGCTGTGCTGGTAAATATCCTTTCCCATATCGTTGGCTGTCTTTCTATTTTGGTGGCTATGACCTTAGCTGTGCAGAAACTTTTTAATTTGTAGTAGTCCCATTTGTTGAGTCTTTCCCCTATTTGTTGTGCCCCTGGGACTCTATTCAGGAAGTTCCTTCCTGTGCCTATAAGTTCTAGTGTCTTTCCTACTCTGTCCTTCAGTAGTTTCAAGGATTCAGGTCTGATGTTGAGGTCCTTGATCCGTTTTGAGTTGATCTTGGTGCATGGTGATAGGCTTGGGTCTATTTTGAGTTTTCTGCATATGGCTGCCCAGTTCTCCCAGCACCAGTAGTTGAAGAGGCTATGTTTATTCCATTGTATGTCTTTAGCTCCTTTGTCGAATATCAGCTGACTGTAAGAGTGCGGTTTTATTTCTGGGTCTTCAATTCTAATCCACTGGTCTTCCGATCTGTTTTTATACCAATACCATGCTGTTTTTGTTATGATGGCCTTGTAGTAGAGCTTGAAGTCTGGTATGGTGATACCTCCTGCACTATGTTTTTTGCCTAGAATTGCTTTGGCTATTCTAGGTTTTTTGCTGTTCCATATGAATTTATGGATTGGTTTCTCTATTTCAGTGAAGAATGTGGCTGGGATTTTGATAGGTATTGCATTGAATTTGTATAACAATTTGGGCAATATGGCCATTTTCACTATATTGATTCTGCCTACCCATGAGCATGGGAGGTCTTTCCATCTCCTTGTGTCTTCTTTGATTTCCCTTATTAGATTTTTGTAGTTTTCATTGAATAGGTCCGTCACATCCTTGGTTAAGTTGATCCCTAGGTACTTTATTCTTTTTTTGGCTACTGTAAATGGAATTGTTTCCATAATTTCCTTTTCTGTTTGTCTATTGCTGGTGTACAGAAAAGCTGCTGACTTTTGTGTCCTGCTACTTTGCCAAATTGGTTTATTAGATGTAGGAGTTTGGGTACTGAGTTTTTTGGGTCCTTGAGATATAAGATCATGTCGTCTGCGAATAGGGATAACTTGATTTCTTCCTTGCCGACGTGGATCCCTTTGATGTCCTCCTCTTGCCTTATTGCTATGGCTAGGGATTCCAGCACTATGTTGAACAGAAGTGGGGAGAGTGGGCATCCTTGTCTTGTTCCTGTGTTTAGGGGGAATGATTTAAGTTTCTCTCCATTTAATATGATATTAGCAGTTGGTCTGTTGTATATGGCTTTTATTGTTTTGAGGAATGTTCCATCTGTTCCTGTTCTCTCCAAAGCTTTTAATAGGTATGGATGTTGTATTTTGTCGAAGGCTTTTTGGGCATCGACTGAGATAACAATGTGATTCTTGATTTTAGTTCTGTTTATGTGGTGAATTACATTGATTGATTTACGGATGTTGAACCATCCTTGTGACTGAGGGATGAAGCCTACTTGGTCATGATGTATGATATTCTTGATCAGTTTCTGGATCCTGTTAGCTAATATTTTATTGAGGAGCTTTGCATCTGTGTTCATTAGTGATATTGGTCTGTAGTTCTCTTTTTTTGTTGGATCTTTGCCTGGTTTGGGGATGAGTATGATATTAGCTTCATAGAATGAGTTTGGGATTTCTCCCTCCGTTTCTATTTCGCGGAAGAGTTTGAGGAGTATTGGAATTAGCTCCTCACTAAAGGTTTTGTAGAATTCATTGGTGAATCCATCTGGGCCTGGGCTTTTCTTAGTAGGGAGGTTCTTGATTACCTCTTGTATCTCACCGTAAGTTATTGGTTTATTTAGTTGATTTATTTCTTCTTGGTTCATTTTGGGCAGTTTGTACTTCTCTAAGAATTGATCCATTTCTGTAAAATTATTGTTTTTTGCTGAGTAGAGGTTTTGGAAATAGCTCCTTATGATTGTTTGAATATCGTGTGTACTTGTTGTAATTTTTCCTGTGGAGTCCCTGATTTTACGAATATGAGTCTCTTCTCTTCTTTTTTTTGTGAGTCTTGCAAGGGGTCTGTCAATTTTGTTTATTTTCTCAAAGAACCAGCTTTTAGTCTTATTTATTTGTTGAATGGTCTTTCTATTTTCAATCAGATTTATCTCTTCTTTAATCTTTGTAATCTCTCCCCTCCTAGTCGTTTTAGATTCTGTCATTTCTTGTTTCTCCAGTTGTTTTAGTTTCATCGTGAGGGTATTCACCTGCTCTGCTTCCATTCTTTTAATGTGGGTACTGAGTGCAATGATCTTGCCCCTCAGTACTGCCTTAGCTGTGTCCCATAGGTTTCTTTGTGATGTGTTTTCTTTGTCATTGTGGCTTATGAATTCGTTGATTTCATCTTTAATTTGATCTGTGGCCCAAGTGTTGGATAGCAGCGTGGGGTTTAGCCTCCAAGAGTGTGTATAGGCTTTGTGGTATCCTTTGTTGTTGAGGGTTACCTTTAATCCACTGTGATCAGATATAATACATGGGATGATGTCAATACTTTTGTATTTGCTGAGGTTCTTTGTGTGGGCTATGACGTGGTCTATTTTGGAATATGATCCATGGGCTGCTGAAAAGAAGGTGTATTGGGTCTCTGTAGGGTGGAAGGTTCTATATAGGTCTGTTAGATCCATTTGGGAAATGGTGTTATTTAGGTCCTCAGCTCCCTTACTAATCCTCTGGGTGTTGGATCTGTCTCTTGGAGAGAGAGGAGTATTAAAGTCACCCACTATGATTGTGTTTGCATCTATCTTGCTCTGTAATTCTGTGAGAATTTGCTTGACATATGTCGGGCCTCTTTTGTTCGGTGAGAATACATTTATCACCGTGATTTCTTGATTCTGGATTTTTCCTTGTATTAATATGTAGTGTCCTTCTTTTTCTTTTTGAGTGGACTTTAAAGAGAAGTCCAGCTTGTCTGAGATCAGAATGGCTACACCTGCCGTTTTGGTGGGTGCATTTGCTTGGTAGATCTTGCTCCATCCTTTCATTCGAAGCCTGTTTTTGTCCCTTGCTGTAAGGTGGGTCTCTTGTAGACAGCAGATGTCAACTTTTTGTTTGCGGATCCATTCTGCCAGTCTGCTCCTCTTGATCGGGGAGTTTAAGCCATTTATATTTAAAGAGATCAAGGATAAGGGTGTTTTTTCTCCTTCCATTTTCTTGTTGGGTTGTTTTTTCCTGTTTTTTTTTTTCTTGTCTTTAGTGAGCTGGTCTTTCTGCTGGACTTTGGCTATTGAAGTTTCTTTCTGATTCTGTCTGTGTGTCTTTTACGATCTCTGTTGGGTGGGCTTCCCCTCTTAATATTCGCTGTAGGGCTGGTTTTTTATTCACATACTCCTTTAGCTCCTCTTTGGTGTGGAAAGATCTGGTTCTCCCTTCGAATGTGAACTCCAGTTTCGCTGGATATTTGATCCAAGGTTGTAAATTGTTATTCTGAAGTACTTGGATGGTGTTCTTCCACTCACTTCGAGCTTGGTAAGTTTGTGTGGATAAGTCGGATGTTATTCGAATCCTCTTCCCATTGAAAAAAGTTTCCTTCTTCGCTTTGGCTGAATTCAGAATTTGCTCTTTAATCTTGAGGTCTGTAGTCTTGAATATTATGTGCCTTGGGGTGGTTTTCCTGGGGTCTGGCCTGCCAGGTGTCCTATAGGCTTCGGTTACCTGGATGGGGTCCCCTGTGAGATTGGGGAAGTTTTCTGCAATAACTTTATTGAGAACATGATTAAGCCCTCTGCTCTGATATTCGGCTCCTTCTTCTATTCCAATTATGCGCAGATTATATCTCTTGTCTTTGTCCATTAGTTCCTGGATTAATCTTCCCTGAAGCTTCACCTTTTCTTGGAGTGTGGTCATTTTCTGGTCGTTGTCAGCTGCTTCATCATCCAGGCGAGAGATTCTGGATTCCATATGGTCAACTCTTTGTGTTATTTCAATTGCGGAGTTTATGGATGTCAGAGAGCTATTCATGGTTGTCATATCAGCTCTGATCGTGGAAATTTCTTCCTTTAAAGAGTTGTATTTTAAATCTATTTTTTCATGCATTTCAATTCTCAGGGTGTGGAGATTTTCTTTAAAGGCGGCTTGCATTGTATCCATTTTTGCTTCCATTTCTTTAAACGAGGCTTGCATTGTATCCAGTTTTGCTTCCATTTCTTTCTTGGCCTCCAGGGTGTCCTTCCAGATTTCCGCTCTAAACTCCTGGAATTGTTTTCTGATTTCATTTCTGACGCTTTCGATCATTCCTGTTAACATGGCCTCATTTGCTTTTTTATTCTCCATCTTCTCTTCAGTCGTGCTGCTTTTTGGAGCTGGCGAGTTGGCTTGTCCTTTGATGAACTGAGTTATGTTTCTTTGTGATTTGCGCATCTGGAGGTCTGTGTAGATCTTCCCTCCCTTCTGTGTAGGCGTGTCTACGGCAGCAGGTGCTGTCGCTGTGGCCCCGCCCACCAGTGCAGGGCACGCCTACCAGAGCGGGCACTTTCGCAGGGGCCCCGCCCTCCTGTGCACTGTGAGTCCCCTACAACAGGCACTTTAGCGGGGTCTGCCTCCCAGAGCGAGCCCTGGGTTGTTGGGTTGTGCTTGCGCCCTCCCACGAGTCCGTTGGGGGGGAGGCAGTGTATATGGGGCCCAGTGGGATCGACTGTCCGGGTGTGGCTTGGTACCCTCAGACCTCGCCTCCGCTGCGAGGAGGGGGAACGAGATCAGGCTCAGGTGACCCTGCTGGGCTGGTATTGCCCACCAGCGCCTGTGATTTTAGTTGTAAGAGTCCGCAAGGTCTAGGCGCCTCGGGTGGGGCTTGCCCTGCTGGCCGTCCCCCGGCCCCTGTTGGGAAGGGGACGGGGCCGGTTCTGCCAGTTCAGGAACCTTTGAGAGCTTGGGGCTGTTCCGCCCTTCCCCTGCTAGACTGGCTTCCCAGCGCCTGATGGGAGCTTCCCGCCTGATTTGGGGGTTCTTTGTTCCCACGGGAGTGGGGAGGGGGAGGGAGGGAGATATAGCTTCTTTGTCGGGCTTGGTTCTCCCGTTGGGGGAAGGGATTATGGGGGACTCACTTTTGCTGCTTTGTGTGTGTGTCCCGCGCAGCCGTTGGCCCTTCAGGGGTTGGCGAAGTGTTGTGGTGGCTTCCCCCGTTCCCTCTTTTCTGAACCCCATTTTAGAATCGAACCCTGAGCCAATCAGATTTGTACCTGTGTCCTAATCTTGCTTGCTTGAACACCTGATTGTTGTAACTTTGTTCTTTGCCTTTATAAGCCCTGTGTAATCACAGCTCGAGGCTCCCTCCTAACCTCCGCTGTGTCGGTGGGTAGGACGAGGCCCGAGTTGCAGCTCGCTTGAATAAAGTCTTGCCTTGCTTTTGCATTTCGGAATGTGAGTCTCGGTGGTCTTCTTGGTGGTGGTTTCGCGACTTGACACAACATATGGGGTTTCGTCCGGGATGGCCCCAGAGACCCCCGAGACCCCAGACTCCGAAGGTAAGAAAATAGGGCTGTTCATTCTGTGTGTCTGTGTCTGTGTGATTTGTAGTTTTGTTTTCTGTTTTGGCCAGCCGCCTGAATCTGAACCTGTAGGTAGTGAAGGACCAGCCGGAGTGGACACGCTCGTATGGGCAGTCCTGGAGGACTTGAGGGACACCTCAAGCCCTCCACAGGGGGCTCAGGCTTCCCACTACCACCCTGAACCTCAAGGACTGGACCGGGAGGCCCTTCTAATGGGCGTCCGTCTAGTCCACTCTATATTCGTGGTTGTCTGGTCTGCTCCTACACAGGAACAGGAGAGAGAGAGATACAGTGAGACTGTGTGGTCTGCCTCCTCACAGGGGCAGGAGAGACACAGTCGAACCTGTAAGCCGCGGCTCCCTAAGTCTGTCTGTAAGTGTTGTCTGGTCTTTGTGCCTGTGATTATTTTTGTGTGTTTCTTTCTTGCACTGTGCCTGACTGACAAACGGATGATGGGGAACGTTCCTTCCATTCCCCTGGACTTGACTTTAGCTCACTGGAAAGATGTACAGGTGACAGCCCACAATCAGTCAATCAGTGAGAGTGTCCGCAAAAAAAGAACTCTAGGGGGACCCCCACCCAGCCTTCTTAAGCAGAAAATTGTTTGGTGTGCTAAAATGTTTTACTAAGACTAAAAATGTTTTACTAAAACTATCAAGCCCTGGAAAATGAGGCTAGAGAATGCTAAAATCAATTGTTAAAGGTTTTTGTCTTAAAATGTATGGCCGATGCTTATTCAGCGCGCTTTAAGATCTTTTGAAAATGTATGTGTGTGCATGTGTGAGTGTGAACATGTTCAAGACTGCAGTATGATGCAAAACTAAGTTTAAGTTTAAATTCAAAGGGTCATCAAGTTTGGGCATTACCAAATGCTTTAAAGGATTTCTCGGGGTTCTTTAATTAAAATTAAAAAAATCAGAGCTAAGTGTCAGAAATTTGGATTTAAAAGGACATATATATATGTGTATATATATATATATATATATATATATACTAAACTAATGGGGATAGAAGTAAACTCTCATTAACTCTATGTATGTAGGAAGAAATGGCAAAATGGGCCAATGTTTCTCACTAATATATTGGAAAGCTGAATGGATAAGTATTTCTAATTGTAATTCTTGCATTAAGGAAAAATTCAAAGGTCTTCATGCCATGCAGTAACTGGGGAAAAAAAAGAGGCTCTTTTGAAACAAGCAGCTCATAGGCAAAGGGCGGCACCTGGTTTCAGAATGCCTGTGAGCTTCAGTTTTTCCGATGCAGATAAAAGCTAAAATGTTGTGTTAGTGTTAAAAAGGCTTTGGAAATCAAGAATACATTTCTAGATAAGAAATTTGGAAGTAAAATTGTCCTAAATAATTATTGCAAAGTGAGAAAAAGGGAATTATGGCTACCAAAATGTTTAATTGCCATTCCAGCTTCTTTGTAGGTTTTTTGTAACCGTTTCCAGCAGGCCCACAGAGAAGCACAGGTGATTCCTACAAGTTTGTCGAGATCTAATACTGACCCTTAATAAGTTCCAGGTAAGAGAGCATGCTTAAAAACTACTTCTGTGTGGACCACCTTGTTGCTTATAATTGGAGTAAATTGGCCCCTTATAAGACTCACTGATCTGAATCTGCGGTTCGAAGCCAGCCCGGGCAAAGAAAGGTCCCTGTGAGAAACTTGTCTCTAATCAGCCAGCAGAGTGCTGGGAACAGAGTGGTGTGGAGCTCAAAAGTGGTAGGGTGCTAGTCTTGAGCTGGAGAGCTGAGGGACAGCGCTCAGGCCCTGAGTCCAAGTCCAATGAAAAGTCACTCCTTCTGGGACAAAATGATGGAGCATCCAGAGGCAGTAAGCCGCTGCTTGGATGGCAGAGATGGTGTCAGATCCTAGAGTCACTCCTGTTTGGCCTTTCAAAAGTTAATCAAAGCCGGGAAGTCCTAGAAGAATAGTTCATAAGCATGCCTTTCCAATGCCCATGTCTGTCTCCTGGGCAGGAACTTTCCAGTCATCTGTGATAGTGGTCAGTCAGGGTAAGTTTGTCAAATGAGAGGATAGATTAAAATCTCAACCCCCCGCATTTACTCAAAGCTCTGACTGGCAGTGAGAATTTTAAGCTGATACATCTGTTTAGGAAAGAAAGCTTGTAGACCTGAGATTGTGTCCTTATTGAGATCTGTTAAAGGCCTGCAAAGGTAACTCTTTAGGTCATCAGAGATCAGTTCCCCAGCCAGTCAGGAAAAAGCTTTTACAAACTAGAATGTTAAAAGGCACAAATTTGTAAACCTGAAGTCACCTATCTGGGCTTCATATTAAAAGAGGGCAAGCGTTGGCTGTCAGATGCAAGTAAAGAGACTGTGCTGAAAATCCCTGTGCCTAAGTCAGCCAGACAAGTCAGAGTTCCTGGGAACAGCAGGCTTTTGCTAGCTGTGGATACCTGGGTTCGCTGAGATGGCCAAGCTTCTATATGAAGCCACCAAAAAACCTCCCAGAATTTCATTGGACTGAGCAGATGCAAAAAGCCTTTGAGGCAATCTAGAAAAGCCTTCTGGAAGCCCCTGCCTTAGGCCTACCTGACATGAATACCAAGAGAGGGGGCTACTGACAGCCAAAGGAAAGGCCATTAGAAACAAGCAGGAGATTTTAAGCCTCATCCAGGCCCTATGGGAACCAGCAAAGATTGCCATTATGCACTGTCCGGGTCATCAAAAGGGAGTTGATTCAATAACTAGAGGGAATAATCTGGCCGATTGGAAGTAGATTTCACAGAAATTAAACCTGGAAAATTTGGATACAAATATTTGCTAGTTTTTGTAGACACCTTTTTTAGGATGGGTGGAAGCCTATCCAACAAAGCATGAGACCGCGAATGTAGTGGCTAAGAAGATCCTGGGAGAAATCTTACCCAGGTATGGCTTCCCATCCACCATTGGGTCAGACAACGGACCGGCCTTCATCTCAAAAGTAAGTCAGGGAATAGCCACTGTACTGGGGATGGATTGGAAATTGCATTGTGCTTATAGACCCCAGAGTTTAGGACAGTTAGAGAGAATGAATCAGACTCTAAAAGAGACCGTAACTAAATAGGCCTTAGAGACTGGCGCAGACTGGGTGACACTCCTTCCTTTTGCTCTGCTTAGAGGAAGAAATTCTCCCTATCAGCTTGGCTTTAATTGCTTGCTGATTTGGATGATCCTGAATTTTTGTGTAAACTTGATTGCAGCTTGTGCACAAAAATATGTGACCCCAACTTAAGGCATTATATGATTCTGCTTCTGTCCCTAGCCCCCATTTGTTCAGACCAGGGGACTGGGTGTTCGTCCGAAGGCATAACCCCAAATCCTTAGAACCACGTAGTGCTACTGACTACTCCCACCGCCCTCAAGGTAGACGGCATCACCACGAGTCCATTGCTCCCACGCCAGGCCAGCTGACCCCTTTACCCTGGACGATGACTACCGTGGTGGAACATGGGAAGTCTCCAAGCACCCAACTCAGCCGCTTCGCCTTTGCCTCAAGAAAAGAAAGTTAGACTAATTATTGTTATAATTTTCTCTTTGCCTTCTTTCCTTACTACCCTGGCTAGTGTTGATATTATTTTATCAGCTCACTCCAAAGTGAAATGACCCCCTTATTTTAGGTAGTTTTGGGCTTGCTCAGGAATACGGGTATAGCCACCCGACCCTTAGAGCACAGTTGAGAAGTTTATGTATTATTTTGTTGCTTACATTTGGATACTAAACACTATACAGCTAATGGTAAGTCTGTATAGCTGAAAGTTAATTTTCAGTTTGCAGTAATCCTGCAGTCCCTTGGTGAAGTAGACTAAGGTTATAGGTTCCTGGCTAGGTAAGGTCAATGCCCCTGAGTCAGCCTGAAGAAGTTACAGAAGATGGATGATCTTCACCCATCTGCCCCCCTTTAAAACCGAGGGACCAGAGTTGTTTTTGGGAAGATGAGGCAGGATAAACTAGAGGCATGCAAAACAGAGGTACAGAGACTGTACTTGTAAGAAATGGTGACAGGCCCTTTGGTTACTACATTGGGCCCTACTGGCCCATGCCTTACCTCTATATCATCCCCTAGACAGGCAAGCCATTGAAATGGACAGAATGGAGCCATGATTGGCTCCCAAGGTACCAAAAAGAAAAAGGAGGAAATGAAGTGCCAGACTTTGAAGTCAGGCCCCATTTTACCACGTGAACCCCATTTTAGAATCGAACCCTGAGCCAATCAGATTTGTACCTGTGTCCTAATCTTGCTTGCTTGAACACCTGATTGTTGTAACTTTGTTCTTTGCCTTTATAAGCCCTGTGTAATCACAGCTCGAGGCTCCCTCCTAACCTCCGCTGTGTCGGTGGGTAGGACGAGGCCCGAGTTGCAGCTCGCTTAAATAAAGCCTTGCCTTGCTTTTGCATTTCGGAATGTCTGAGTCTCGGTGGTCTTCTTGGTGGTGGTTTCGCGACTTGGCACAACAGCCTTGAGTACAAAAGCTCAGGGACAGCTTCCAGGCTAGAGTTCAAGCCCCAGGACTGGCAAAAAATAAAAACCTTTGCCATCACCATTACAGGTGCATTGTCTTTCTTTAGTTGTTGGTGTGTGTATGCCAGTTCTGGGGCTTGAACTCAAGTTCTTACCTAACCTTTGTACTCAAGGCTGGTGCTCTACCACTTAAGCCATACTTCAGCTTTCAGCTTTTTCCTGGTTTACTGGAAATAAGTCTTAACAGATTTTTGTGCCTGGGCTAGCTTCAAACCATAATCCTCAGATCTCAGACCTGAGTATCTAGGATTATAGGTGTGAGCCATCAGCACCTGGCTCTCTGCAGTTTTTAATGCCAGTGTCCCAGAGATAAGTTGTGGCTTCATAATCTTTGGTGTCTTTCCTGGACCTATCCTTCTATAATAGCAGATGCCAATTTCTTCTCATTCCTTAAAAGGCCCAGGAAAGATCTGTACAACCTCAGAGTAGATTACTAAGGGTATTTGGCTCAGCATCTCCCCCAGGCAAAAATGTTTCCTTTCCCAGAATCCCGAGTAGCCTCAGACTTATTTTAATGCCTGAACTGCTCTGTGCTTAACCATTATGCTAGGCTGTTCCAGATGTAATTTTTTTTTTTGCCAGTCCTGGGACTTGAACTCTGGGCCTGGGTGCTAGCCCTGAGCCTCTCTGTGCTCAAGGCTAGCACTCTACTACTTGAGCCACAACATCATTTCTGGCTTTTTCTGTTTGTTATTGAGGAATGGAACCCAGGGCTTCATGCATGCTAGACAAGCACTCTATCACTAAGCCACATTCCCAGCCTCAGATGTAATTTTTAGTTATTTAGTGATGGATGGCAATTGTGAGAGAATACTTAAGTCTATAACAGATGAACAGGGGACAGTAAAGTAGAAGGAAGACCTGCTTGTTGGAGTCAGCCAGTTCAAATCCAGCTTTACCATTCAGGAAGTCTGCCATTGCATTTTCTGGACTTCTGCCACTGCATCTGTAAAATGAGGCATCTTTTCAAAGTTCTAAGTGGTTTTTATTTTGTGTGTGTGACTAAAGAGATGGACTGCATAGTGTCAACAGCAGGCAAGGTTTCCAGGAAATAGTCAAATGTGGTCAAGAACAAAAAGAAAGACTGAGGTAAGACAATGATTTGGCTGTGGCAGGCCTGGGAGCTTCTTGGATCAGGAGCCAGGAATACAGCAGACCAATACTGTCCAGCTAGGGGCAAAGAAGAGAATCGAGGCAGCTTAAAATTTTAGTGTAGGGGATGGCTATTCCTTTAAGACCTGGAGCGTCTGCTAGCTGGCCCGTCCCACCTCTTTCCTGTTCAGAAACCGGAAGAGAAGCCAAACCAGCCCCCACCTCTCAGTGGCGAGTACGTGTGTCGTGATGGTGCCGGCTGAGCCAGAGGTGGAGCCAAGAGGTCTCCGCCTCTGTGGGAAGTTCCGAGACATCACCCTGATGGACACGCTCATTAGCCTATCGTTAGCACCTGGCCAATCCCTCTCCTTCACGTGTCATTACTGGTATAAGACTGTTATCCCCTCCCTTGAGTAAACCATAACGCCCCTTGAGGCTTCTCCGGGACCCCACATGCCCGTGTCTTCCTTGGCAAGTATGGGGAAGGCACCACACGCAACCACATGCTGACCGAGGCTATCCGTGGACCTCGCCCCTGCAGTCAATTCCTACTGGCCAGAGGATATGCGTTGAGGGCGATAGGGGACCACATGGAGAGGCAGACAGGCCCAGAACCTCCATGCAGATGGAGGTAGAGCTTAGCCCGGCAAATGGTGGCCCAGACGTGGGGCAGGGCGGGAAGCCCACAAGCAAAGTCCGGAGCTATCGGTAGCCCTCAGGAAATTGGAGTGGGTTCTCTGGAGTGTGTTGGTTCCCCCATCGGGTAGATGGTGGGGCAGAATCAATTCGTGTTCCAAAGGACTGGATTGGACTTTGGGGACATTTGGGCCAAGGGCCGAGGGCACGGTTTCGAGGGTCTCCCGGCACCGGGCAGGGCGGGACGGCGTGGCTTTGCATGTCCCGTGGGAAACCTGCCATGGCAGCTGTGCAGTAGAGACGCGCAGAGGGTGTGCGGGGATGGTTACAGCAGCAGTCTGGGCCGGGATCCCCCCACCACCCCACCCCCGGGGACGCGGGACCCAAGGCAGGTGGTGCGAGTTGTGCGGTGGGCGCTGCAGGGGTCACGGCCCCTGAGATGCTTGGGGCCTGGGGCGGGCTGTGCAAGTTCCGCGGCGGGGTGCTTGGGTGCTGCGGAGCTTAGCGCACGCGGTTTTAGGGCTGTCCCGCGCCCTCTCTACCTCGCGCTGCCCCCCCCCCCCCCCGCCCCGCTTTCCTTTCTGCTTCTGAGGCCCGCTGCAACACAGCGGCAGAGTGGCGGCAATGGCACCCTGGAGCATGGGTTTTTTTGGGCTGAAACTGCCTTTGTGCCGGCTCCCCCCCCCCCCCCGCCTCTGAGGCCTGGGAACTTACCAGGCTCGCCTACCTACCATCTAAGGCTGGCTAATCTGCTTTAAAGGAGACAAAAGGGTTCTCGGTTTTTGTCAATGTTCACTAGTTGGAGATTTGTTAAGCTCTGATGTTGCGGGCTAAATTCTAAGCTTGGTTAACCAATAAAATGGAGTCTAACAAACAGCCCCAGGTGCCAAATTCCTGGAGGCTGGGCGGGGCTAGCATCGGGTCTGCAGCCCCTCGGATGGTCTGTGAGAAAGGCGTCCCACTGTGACCCTGCAGTCTGTCCTGTCTTTCACTCTGTGTTAAACTTGCAGCTTATAGGTGGAGTTAAAACAAGAGAAAGCCCCAGGTTTCCAACTAAAATGGAGTATTTGGGGGGGCAAACAAATGGTTCTGATACAGCAATAAGTAATTTGATTGGATTTCCTAAAATTACCAGTTCAAAGATACTAGAAATTGGAGTTTTTCTTGATGGTTAAAAAGAAAGTTTGTCTGATGTGATTTTATCCCTGTGCTACTCTTACAATGTGGAGATATTGAAAAAACGAGGTTCTGAGGCCAAATCTCTTGTGCTTTATAATTCTGGTAAACACGGTTAAAGGTACTTTTGCCACAATTGTCTTGGATATCAGTCTAATGATTTGGATGCTAAATTCTGTGTGAGACTCCTAACTATCTTAAGTTACATATAATCAGGCAAGCGTTTTAAAGTATGTATAACTAACTGGTGGGGATAAAAGTAGATTCTCATTAACCCTGTATGTAAAAAAATATGGCAAAACAAGCTAATGGTTCTCACTAATTTATTGGAAAGCTAAATGGATAAGTGTTTCTAAAATTGTAATTGTGATTCCTGCATTAAGAAAAATTGCCATTTGAGTTGAGTCTTTCGGATACAAACAAGGCTGAGGCAAGACTTAGATTACATTCCTAGATGGAAATTTAAACAACCAGAGTGCCAACATTTTGCCAGACCAAAGGTACCATAGCTGTTGGAAGCCACAGAGTTACCTTGGGATTTTGTGACTAGGAAAATCTCTTAAAATCATCGCCCTGCTTAAACCAAAAGGGCATCAGCCTACAAAAGCCAGGGAATACTCAGAGCAACCAACCAGGATATGCTGGGGGATTTTAGATGTCTAACCAGTCTGTACAGAATTTTATAGGCAATCCAGCAGGAGGTGACAGCCTATCCAGAGGGTTCCTAGAGATGCCACTGCAGCCTTGCCCAGATCTCTCCTGCCTGACTCCATCACACATGGCATAAGGCCATGGAAGACACAACCACGGCTAAAGCTGAGACTTTCACACTGTTTTAACCCTTTGCCCCTGATTGTCATTTATCTGTGTTCTCTTCCACCTGCCGGTAAGATCAAATGGTATGATTCAGATTGATGGCACATAGATCTCATGTTCTCTAAGAGTTACAACAAAACTGACAAGTGGTTTGTGGTCAGTTCTCAACAAGTTACAGATGGGCTATTCCTGTTGCTTTCCTCATTGCTAATTGGACATAAAAAAAGGGCTTTTATATCTAACTCCTTGGATCACAGTTCAAAGCCAGCCCAAGCTAAAGAAAATCTCTCTAAAACTCCATCTCCCAATTAACCAGCTGTCGGGAGCCGAGCTAGCAGCTAACCTCATCCTGACCTCTGGTTGTGCTGTTATCACAAGGAATGCGGTAAGATTTGGCTTAATTGACAGCCAGCACTTACCAAGATGTTTTACTGTGTCCATAGGCGCCTGGCTTATGTTTACCATTCAGCCTTGTCTTGTTTCATTGCCTCCTGTTATTTACGGTCTTAAAAGCTTTCTTATTTTCTTAAACTTTGGTAACCCTATTCCATTCCCTGGTTCCCAAACTGCATATAAGCTGGATGTTAAGAATAAACGAGGCTGTAGTCTTGAGGTTCAACCTTACGGCTGCAGACCTCCCGTACCCCATCTTTGTCTCTTGTCTTTTTTCTCTTGCCTTATTTTTCCTTTTCCTTATCCCCGCCGCCCCTCAGTCAGGATTCCTGTTTCCCTGCCGGCTGGCCCGGCAGGACCAGCAAAGAGCCAGACTGAGAGCTTGGCTCAAGAGAACCAGCAAAAGGCTGAAACTCAAGTGGTAGAGCACTAGCCTCGAGCAGAAGTACTCAGAGACAGTGCTCAGGCCCTGAGTTCAAACCCTGTAAATGCGGAGTATGCCATCTCAGCAACAAGAACCAGAACTCCTGGGACTCAGCCAGTCCAGGAAAACAGGGATATGGAGAGGAGTGAGAGGAGAATGGTGTCACATCCTAAATGGAGTTGCCTTGTCTTGCCCTTTCAAAACTGATCAGAGCCGGGAGGTCAAAAGGTATGGTATCTGTCCATTTTCCTTTCTTCTGCCAGTTGTATATATGTATACATATTTATCTTAGCCTCTGACTGGCTACTCCAAGCTGGACCACTAGTACTGGACACTTCCTTGTTATTCTTCCTTCTTTGTAATTGACCACAATTGGGTTTATGCTCCAAATGGAACTTTTCTGGCTTATGCCCAGGGTATGTTCTATGCCATTCATGTTAGCTAGCTCTGAAAACTTGTCAGTCTTTTGCTTGATCTTTTCAAGTCTCTTTTAACAGAATAACATCTCTCGCTGAGGTCATCACCTGGGAACTTGCGGTTCAAGGCCATCATCTTCCACACTGCTGTGCCAAGCTACAGAGGATGGCCAGAGGAGACCATGACTCCCTGGCCCTGATGGCCATTCTTGTGGTAACTATGGGGACTTTTGCCAACCACACTGGACGGTACCAGGCCATATGGCAAATCAGGGGCCCCTGACTACCTCGCCCCCTTTCAGCAGGAAGTAGTTTCAGAAGAAATGATCTTTGCCCATACTCCCAGGCTGGTGCCCTCCTGTGTTTTAAAAAACAAAAGGGGGGGGGGGGAGCAGCCCCCATGACTAGTTAAGGACAGTCATGCTTACATCAAATATCTTAAGAAATATCTTAAGAAATTTTAAATCTTCCCAAATCAGTGTGGGAAGGAGCCTTGTATATGCCTTTCCAGATTGGGAAATTAAGCCTGGAGCACTCACTCTGGAGAAATGTCTTCTTCTTGTTCTCTAGGAAAACAAGGACCGTGCTGGATTTCTTCTGCTCTTCCAAAGGGAATATGGGGAGCCTGCCTGTATACAACAGCGATGGCAGTAGGAGGCAGCCAGCTTCCCTTCCCTGCTTGCTTTCTAGACTCTTCCTTGAGTGTCTCCTGTGGCGCAATGTTTCGCTGTGGCAGCGTCACCTGCAGCTTTGCACAAAAACTAAAGAAATTTTGCAGTTGTTTCTCCTTTTGCTTTCCCCCTGCTGCTCATCTTAGGAGGTCCCGTTGGAGGGTAGGAGCTGAGGGCTTTTACACTTTACCTCAATGTTTAATGATAAAAGTGTTTTAAAAAATAAGCGCAAGGGTTTAGCGCCTTGCCCTCAATGTTTATGAAAAAAATGTTCAAAAAAAATAAGCGTTAGGATAGTACTTTGCTCAATGTTTATGAAAAAAAAAGTTTTACTAACTACATATGTTATCAGCTGCTGTGAACTACCAGAGTCGCCAGAACTTAAACCTGCTTCTACCTCACCGCCAAAAGAGGAATAATGTCTGCATTTATCCTGAGTGGCGCGGAAACGGGCTAAGGATTCCAACTTCTCTGGACTGAGCCAAATAGATGGCCCCTTCACCTACCCCTTCCTTTTGTGGAAGAGGTCTTATGTCAACATTTGCCTTATGCCTACATATGCCATATGTTTACAACATCCCTTGCTTATTTAAAAAGCAAAAGAGAGGGAGATGTAGGGGTTGGCTATTCCTTTAAGACCTGGGGCGGCTGCTAGCTGGCCTGTCCCACCTCCTTCCGGTTCAGAAACCGGAAGAGAAGCCAAACCAGCCCCCGCCTCTCAGTGGCGCGCACGTATGTCGTGATGACGCCGGCTGAGCCAGAGGCAGAGCCAAGAGGTCTCCGCCTCTGTGGGAAGTTCCATGACATCACCGCGATGGACACGCTCATTAGCCTATCGTTAGCACCTGGCCAGTCCCTGTCCTTCACATGTCATTACTGGTATAAGACTATTATCCCCTCCCTTGAATAAACCATAACGCCCCTTGAGGCTTCTCCGGGACCCCACATGCCCGTGTCTTCCTTGGCAAGTATGGGGAAGTGGGCAGGGCGTCCCGCAACCACACGCTGACTGACCGAGGCTATCCGTGGACCTCGCTCCTGCAGTCAATTCCTACTGGCCAGAGGATATGCGTTGAGGGTGATGGGAGACCACATGGAGAGGCAGACAGGCCCAGGACCTCCACGCAGATGGAGGTAGAGCTTAGCCCGGCATTTTAGGTCATGTCTGCCTTCCTTTTTGCCTGTCCCGGGGCTTAAACTCAAGGCCTGGGTGCTGTCCTGAGCTTTTTTTGCTAGGACTTTATTTAGCACGTAAGCCACACTTCTACTTTGTCTTTTTGGGGGATAGCTCCCTGGAGATTAAGAGTCTCGTGAACTTTCTTGGCCAGACTGACTTTGAACCTTGATCCTCAGATTTCAGTCTCCTGAACAGCTAGGATTAAGGCATGAGCCATTGGCACAAGGTAGTTGTATTTTCTGAACTGCTAGCCTCACATGTTTCAACACATGCTTGTTCCTGTGCTTCTTTTTCCTACACTTGAGAGAATGCACTAATTTTAAATATTTTCCCATAGGACAGAGGCCTGTACCACACCAAGACTGTTACATCCACAAACCACTGAAGCCAGTAACAATGGGGAAAAACGATAGCCTCCCACATGTACCATCTTTTTTCTATTTACCTTTATTCTACCCGGCCCTGAAAGCAAGTGGAGCAGGGCTGAGTGTTGACTGAAGGACACTGAAACCCAAGTGGAGGAAACCAGAGCAAACTGCACCTCTGTTTGGGATTTCTAAACAGGGAAAAACATCAATCATTTAAATTAAGACAAAATAAAAACATAACAATGAGTTTTGTGTGAGAATGTTGTGGCTTACAGCGCTCGTAGCTTTGCGTTTTTATTACTCTGTGAGCAGATTGCACTTATATGACCAAGGGTGACAAAAACCAGGCCCAAATGTTGCCACCTAGAGAAAATTGTTTACCATGACCCAGAAAAATGACAGAGTATTTATATAAATCCCCACAACTGCTCCCCCAAACATTGCTACTCTAACATTTCTTTGTTAGCTATCACTGGTCTTAGATGAAACAGACTATTTTATCCTGCTGCCATTTTTCTTTTGATTGAAAAAGTTCAGCTCCTGATCAAAGTTTCAAATTATGGCGGAGTTCTCGAAACTAAATAAAAAAGCTACTTTTCCTCTTAAGATTCCATTATTTAGTGAAAGAGGCCTTTCTAGAAATGTCAATGAGGACTTTAAACAAATTCTATTTAAAAGTCATTATTGGCCAGGCACTAGTGACTCACACCTTATAATCCTAGCTACTTACATCCAGAGATTGAAGGATCAAGGTTTGGAGCCAGCCCAGGCAGACACCAGACTTATCTCCAATTAACTAGCAAAAAGCTGCAAGCAGAGGCGTGGCTCAAATGGTAGAGTGCCAGCTGAGAGTACAAGGCCCTGAGTTCAAGCCCCAGTACTGGCACATGCGTCCACACACACACACACACACCCCACGTGCGCACACAGACACACAAATCACTGAATATCTAAACATCTGGACTGGTAAAAATGAAAAATCCAGTTTTTAACAATAAATTAATTCTGTAGGTATACAAAGATAAGTGTCTTCATTTGGTCTAATTTATTCTAAAAAAAAAAGCTGGGAGCTGACAAAACAGCACAGATTTCTAGTCTACAAATAAAATAAGACAATGCCTGAGTTTGCTCTCTATATAGATTTCTAGGTTTATCATGTTAGCCTGGTTGTAATAATCTCTATTTAACTAAAAGTTAATAAAAATACATATGCTCATTTTAAAATAATTACTGATTTTGCTTGCATAACCTCTTTGCCCTCTGCGGATACGCCCACTGATCACAGATCTGCTTCCTCCCACCCCTCACCATCAATATGTTCAATCAAAAACCTGCTCTGGACAGCATCTCCAAGTCCAGCTGAGGTGAGGAGGAAGGTAAGTAAGCACTAAACCCAACGCTCCTCAAGTTTGTCTTCTCTCCCTCCCTCTGACCTCTTCCCTCACCAACGCCCCTGACCTTGCTGGGAAACTGTGGCCTTGATTCAGGTCACCCAGGACCCCAGCAGCTGGCCTGTCCCTTCTTTCATCCAAAGGAATGGAAAAGCCTAACCTGAAAAAGAAATGCGAGTTCCAGGGTAGCCTCCTTCCCATGGCTTCATGTGTAGTCTGAAGTGAGTTAGAATTCTTTCAGTACATGGAGGTATGAGAACTCCAAGTTTCAAAAAAGGGGAGAATGGGGGCTGTTGGAAAAAAAGAAATCACAGCAGACAGAGTTTAGAAGTTTTCTAATATCAACTCTCTTTTCTGTTTAGAATTAACAGAGCAAAACACAAGATTAGTGGTATCCACTAGAGGAACAGAGGCTGATGAGGTGAAAGCAAGTTCTCAAGTTAAGACATTCTGCAATTACAGGATGCCCAAGGTATTCCTCAACTTTCCTTAGACTTGCAGAATTGGAGATGGCTTACCTCCCTATAACTTCAAGTTAGCTTTACAAAGCTTTGAAAAGTAAAACTGGTCATTTTATTGCCACCTATAATAAAAAAAAATAATCCGAATAGCAAAATAAGTAGGTGCTTTTAGAAAAAAAAAACTCTCAAACAGCATTTTTTTTAAAAATTAAATTCTCCAGTAGTAGTTGAAAGAAAAGCCCACCCTAACTTCTAAGAAACTATTTATACAATTTGCTTTCCTCCCTCTCTATTTCACTTCATCTGTATTCCTTTAGCAAGTATTTCTGAGCAGTTGTGTAGAGCAAGACACGCAGAGGTGGCCCCTCTGCGTCCAAGACTGGAGCTCACAGCCCAAGCATGAAGATTTACGACCTGGCAGGAAAGCATGGTAATGGTTGTTAGAATGTGGTTGGTCAGGCTAAGTGGTCCCTTAGCTGTTCCCAGTACGTTTTCTATTCTCTACTCACAGAGCATGTGTAGCAGCTTAAGAGGCTCCAGGTGCTTACAGAAGTGATTCCACTTCAGTGCCCCCAGGAAACCCTCTCGTGAATTTCCTGACCTCTATCTTGGTTCAGTGAGCCCCAAACTGTGATGACTTTTTTTTTTATCTCCTTCCCTCCAACCCCCACCAGTACTACTTTTTTTTTTTTTTTTGTCTATAATCACATTGATCTCTTCACTCCAAAAATTTCATTTGTTTGGAGTGATGGGTTCGGTCAAATAGATTTCAAATAAAATACATTATCTGTTTACAAAGAATATCCAGGATGACAGAGGTGGGAAGTACAAAGAACAAACATGAAGATTACGGTTCATACAAAATATATAGAAGTACCCGATATTCGCAGTCTCAGTAAGAAGTTGCACATTTGCTATTTCTTCAGCATCTCCCTACATTTTCTTCTGTGGATCCTCAAGCTGAATTTGAGCTCCCTTTGCAGTGTTTCTGAATTTATCTCATTAATGACCAGGACACACCAAACGAATTCATCTTCTGTCCAAAGCATTGAGTGCTATGTTTGAAAGTTCTCACACATTAACCAGGTTTATTTACAGTGAAGGTTTTTGATGCTAAGGGTTGAGATGTGATTAAAGGCTTTGCCACATTCAAAGAGGTTTCCTTTTTGGAATAAATTTCTCTAGTGCCGGCAAAACATGTATTGTCTCGTAGCAATGTGTCAGTGTCTCACATTTGGCAGCTTCACATCTGCAACTTTAATAGGAAGTGCCTCACATCTATGCTTAGCCTTGCCCACCAGGCTGCAGGATGACCTGAAGAATGCAAGGTTAAAGTATATATTTATAAACTCTTTAAAAAGTTCCATTAGGTCAATTAGCATACTAATGATTAACTGCCAGCCAGTTCAGAACTTCTGATTATCATGTTGGCATTTTTGACTGTACCCAGTGACATTCTGCACTAGGCCATTATAAATGAATGAGCAGCAAGGGGCCAATTAACCAGTAAAAAAGCAAGAAGAGGAACTGTGGCTCAAGTGGCCTCGAGCAGAAAAGCTCAGAGTATGCCCAGGTCCTGAGTTCAAGCTCCACAAAAGGTGCATGTGCACGTACACATGTGTATACACATACATACACACACACACACACACCCTTCAGGGTGGGTGCCAGGAGCTGGCCATCTTGCTTTTAGTTGTGTTCTTCTTTCAAACACAGCAGTAATCTTATATCTGACCACTACTGTGGCTCATCAAGGGAAATCCTTACATTTCACTAGAGAAAGCGATTACATTCTCTTCAGTATTTCTTCTGTTTTTCTGAAGCTGGAGGGTAAGAAGTATCTGGTAATGAACTGGCTGACTCATGATGAAGGTCCCCAGGCAACACGGAAGAAACTACGCAGAAGCTATATAGTAGCTGTGGTTAGTCCAAGCATTAAAGCCAAGGAGATGCCAAAGATGATGGCTGTGTAGAATTCCAGTTTAGTCTGATGCCACATGGGCCCCTCAACTTAGTGGCCCCACCATGCTGTCCTGTGAACTTCTGCTGTTGGTGAGCAAATGACTGAAACATGGAGGGAAATCTCAAATTGTATGTGTGTGTGTGTGTAGAGGTGTTTGTGCCAAAAGCCCTCAGGTGTGTTTCTAGGTATCTGCAGGGGCACGACACCACAATCATTTCAAAGCTATCAGGAACAGAGCTTTCTCTATCACCAAGCCCTTGACACTTGCAAGACCTCTGACACACGGGTTTCCTATGTGGGTGATTGTTCCATCTCTCAGGAGTACCCTGCATCCTCCTGTATCCTGCATCCTCCTGCAGAGAGGATGGGAAAGACTCAGTTTCAGTGATCTGGCCCCGCACACTGTCACCCATGACACAATCACATCTCAGTTTGCTTGGGAACTTGCTAAATAAAGCAATGAGGTTCCAGTTACTGATGGTATGTGCCTTTGTAAAGTTTCTGGTACAGCTTGTGGAAAATGCTTCCTCGACTTTCCTTTTTCTGAAAAGCATTAAAAAAAAATCACATCTCTGAACTAAGTTTCAAATGACTCTAAAAAAAAGTGCCCAATTCATCATTGTTTAGCAGCTGAATGAAGAGAATTCTGGTTAACATCTTTGCTATGTAGATGCCAAAAAATGACCTTAGTCGGTCTTGCTATTATTCTTAGGATGACATTTCTGACATCCTGTGGTACTGACTCACTGATTCATGTCTAGGAAAAGTCCATTCTGGCAGACAACTACATCTTTTACATACATTTAGGACAAAAATAACATGCCTCTGGGGTCCAAAGAGCTTCTAACAGCTGGATCAGACCTGTATTTCAGGTACTCATGAACCACAGGGCTTTGTCCTAAGTGCGCAAGTCCTGCTGGGAGCCAGTCATAAGGAGTGCCTTGTATTTGGCACTAAGTCCAGTGCTGGGCTGTTTCCTTGACAACCAAAGCATTTTTTGGGGATGGGGTGAGGGGGAATGATAAAAACTTCTGATGAAGGATTAAGAGCCAGTGTACAATCAAGTGCTCACTTGTGGAGAAGTGCATTCTGGACTTGAGGAAGCATGCTGAGTCACCGCTGCTGTTTCAGCAGCACTGAGGTCTCAATGGACAGAACCAGCTACATCATGGCAGTCCTCTCCAACTGTAGATTGGCGCCCATCCCTCTCTTCCTGGAAGAGACAGAAATCTTTGGTTTGATACTCGTCGACACAGTCCTAGATTTCTACAGCTTTTCGTCGACACAGTCCTAGATTTCTACAGCTTTGGCAGGCTACCAATGATCAGACAATGTAACTAGCCTGAGCAGCATGGCCCAATGTAGCTTTTGTTTTGCTTTGAACAAGTAAGACCTAGTAAGTGTCAGAGTCGATTCCGATCTGTCAATTATATGCTGTGGTTGCTGCCAAGGGCCTTCAAAAGTATCCTTGGTGCTGGGAAGCTTGACATTTTACTGTGTGTGCTTTTATCTTGTGTGGAAATAGCCCTGTGGCCACACTGGAGTATCTTTATGACCAGCTTTTTTCCCTGCTGGGGTGTGTAGCTGCTGCCTACAGACCATGCAAAGGTAGAACACTGCTGATCTCACTCAAAGGATCCTTCTGTGAGACTTTGAAAAAACAATAGTAACAAAAACCAGGCTGAGTTCTGCGTTTTGTCTTCTCCATGGGCACACACCTCTGACATAGCTTTAGACACGAGAGGGGGCAAACGGCTTGATGACAGATTCCCGCCTTACACACAACTTTTGAGGAAAGCCCCAAATGCGTCCAGGGAGGCGGGGCTGTACTCGGAGGCACGCTCTCGTGCATGGATCCTGTGGTGCAGGGTGAGGGTGGAGCTGCGGGTGAAGGCCTTGCCACACTTGGTACACTTGTAGGGCTTTTCTCGGGTATGAATTCGCCGATGCAAGATCAGGTAGGAGTTTCGGTTGAAAGCTTTGCCACATTCACTGCACTCGTAGGGCTTCTCACCCGTGTGGATGCGCTGGTGCTTTGTGAGGTCCGAGCTCTGACTGAAGGCTTTCCCGCACTCGTTGCACTCGTACGGCTTCTCCCCGGAGTGGATGCGCTGGTGCAGGATGAGGTTGGAGCTGTGACTGAAGGCCTTGCCACACTCGTGACACTCGTGGGGCTTCTCTCCTGTGTGGATGCGCTGGTGCAGGACGAGGTTCGAGTTGAGACTGAAGGCTTTCCCGCACTCCCCACACTCGTAGGGCTTTTCTCCTGTGTGGATGATTTTGTGGCGGATGAGGCTGGAGCTTCGGGTGAAGCATTTCCCACACTCGTCACACCTGTGGGCCTTTGCCCCAGATTGCACATCTTCGGGAGCCTGAAAGTTGGAACTCAAGCTGAAACTTCTTCCCAGTGCTTTGCCCTTCTCCCGGGGACCCCTCTCTCCTGTGCTGGCCTTCTTCTCCTTGGCTGTAGCGGGCCCAGTCTCTCTCTTTTCATTTCCTGTTTTGTCCTCAGGGTTTCTCTGCAGTCTTTCGACTACTCTGGCCTGATGTTCACGTTTGTCTCCAAACTCTTTCCGGAGTCTTCCTGCTGTCTCCCCCTGAGTCATGGGGTTTTCTGTGACTTCAGACTTGGAAGTTGACTCCTCACTGTTGATCCTGTTTTCACAACCTGAGAACAATAAATCATAAAACAATAAAATCTTTGCCTAAGAAACTCATATCTGAGGATCACTGTTCAAAACCTGCTAGGCTCTGAGACTTTTTTTTTTTTGTCTTTTCTTTTAGTACTGGGGATTGAACCCAGTGAGCTACATCCCAGCCCGGAACTCTGAGACTCTTATCTCCAACGAGCCACCAGAAAACTAGAAGTGGAGCAGTGGCTTAAAGTCCTGAGCAGAAAAGCTCAGGGACAGTGCCCAGGCCCTGAGTTCAAGCCCCATGACCTACAAAAAAAAAAAAAAAAAAAAAAGAAAAAAGAAAAAAGACTGCCTTTGTCTATGTTGTTAACCAAGTGACATTATTTTCCAAAAAGCTTATATGTGGCTGCAAAATGATTTCATAGTATTCATCAAAGAAAAAAACAAAACAAAACAAGGGGCCAATGATAAGCGGACTTGGGATGGATTATAAAAGGAGAAGGCTGGTCAACAGAGTGGTAGGAAAGAGAAATAACAACAGAAGGTATATGGGAAGGATCTGAATAATTAGGCATGGTGGGGAAGGAGCAGAAAACCAGTTAAGGACTGCTGGGTGCTAGTGGCTCATACTAGTGGCTAGTGCTAGTGGCTCATATCAGCATAGCTACTCACAAGTCTGAGATCTGAGGATCACAGTTCAAAGCCAGCCCAGGTACGAAAGCTCATGATACTATTTTTCCCCCCCATGATACTCTTATCTCTAATTGCCAAAGAAGCTGAAAGTGGAGCTGTGGTAAAAAAGCTCAGGGACAGAACCCAGGCCCTGAGTTCAAGCCCTAGGACACACACACACACACACACACACACAGAGGAACAAAATGAAGGGATGTTTAGTATCACAAACCTATTATATGGCCAATGGATAACTAATTGGAAGGACTTTATAGTCAGGGTCTTATTTCATATGCAGCAAACGTTTGTAAGCTTAAAAACACTTGCCCCAACAAAAGGCAGGTCTTTGCTAGAAAATGGTAATGATACTGGCAGAAAGCAAGTAGTACAGTTTAAGAAGAAAAAAACCCAAACAAATCAGTCCTTCACTCCTCCCGTTCTTTTAATATTTGACTTATGAGGTGAGAGTCAACGGGCAGAATGGGAGGGCAGAATGAGGTGCTCTGAACCGGGAAGTGACAGGACACTGCAAACATGGAAGGAAGGAAGAGTTGCAGAGACCTAGACTTGAATGACAGACACAGGATCAAAGAGTTGGTGATAAAAACTAAAGGCATTCACTAGGGACATAACTAGAGCCTCCACTCCCTGACAGTGGAGAATAACAGACAGAAAAGGATGTGAAAACAATTCCAGAAGTGATCCATGGAAAGAAAAGAAAACATGATTTCCCAAACGTAGCGCTGAGCCCTCATTTTAGGTGTCAGTGTACTGAATACTGCTATGTATGATGCACCACCACCTGGGCTGTAATTTGAAGGCAAAAAAATGGTTTCCATTATGTTCCACTAATCTAGGAAAAACAAAAACAAAGCTACCTGGCCCCAAGAGACCTCGCAAGAGGTTTGTGCATGATCCTGCCAGGCCCCTGAATGCCCCGAATTTAGTTGCTGAGGAATGTTGAAGCCAAGTTTCGTGATGACATTGCCACGAAGGCTCAACAGCTCCAAGGAGGGGCACCTGGGCTGCTTCTCTAATTCCAACTCATGGCCCTTCCCTATTTGGCCAGCTCTAGGAGTTTTCTCTCTATTTTATTCCCTTTTAAGTTATTAGAGTTAGTAATAACTTATAAACACTGATGGGTTCTTTGCCTTAATTTCCACCTAGTACAAAGAGTTGAGTACTTAAGAAATTAGAGACCCATTTACACCTAGGGTTCCGAACAAAATCTGAGTTCCTTTAGTTCCATATGTTCCCCCACCCCCCACCCCACGGGGCCCCCATGCCATCCTCCTGAGCTTCTTCATTCTCACTTCTCTCAGGACCCCGAGTGCTCCATGGACGATCATCATGAAGTTTGGAAACTGGGAACTGATCTGAAGCAAGGTGCAAGTACAAGTCTATGGAATCTCACAGAGCTGTGAGCCGCGCTCACTCAAAACAGAAGAAAAGACACCCCCAGGGAAAGATGCCTAACAGGTTCAGGAACAGCAGGCCGGTTGAAGATCAGGTCACCCTGCCATCTTCAACAGGAAAGAAGCTCTCCTGACATGGGTACCAAGGTTCCCAGAGGAGGGGAGCTGAGCAAGACTCAGAGCATAGAGTGTTTTCTGATTTCAAAAAGAATCTGGGAGGCCTGGTACCATGATTCTGAAGTTCTTCTCTCTGTTCCAAACAAAGGGGGTTGGGGTAGTTGTTAAACCCTCACCAATACTACTGCGTCCATCAGAGATCGCACAATTAGCAGAGGCAAAGCTCTCTCAGCAGATGAGAACCCTGCGTTGTCTTACCCTGGGAAAACACCTTCCCACAGCTCTCCTGCCTGCTGTCCCTACTGAGAGTCCTTCGAGCCAGCTTCTGACAGCCCCATTCCTCCAGGATGAGGGACACGGCCATGTCCTCGATCTTCACCATTGCCTGAAAACACAGGAGATCCCCACACTCAGTTCTCCCCAAGCTCAGGGATGACCCATTGCCCAAACTGACAATGGGCTATAGGACACTGGGCAAGAACCAGAGCCTGGTGGCTGAGGGGGTTTGTGGTGGAAGGATGCCATCAGAGGGGGTGGGTGGGGCTGATGGAGACCACAGGGGGTGCTCCAAGAAGAGGGAGCCTCGGGGACTCAGGAGGAAGAGGGGCCCACGGCTCACCTGGGAATCTGCTGTCAATAGTGCAGATGCCATCGCCTGGTCTCTAGGATTCCCCTGGGGGTGAGGGGCAGGAACGTGGGTGGCAGGGAGAGCTGAGGGAGGAGAAAGGAGCTGGTAAGTCAATCAGCTCTGCCCTGAGCCTCCTGCACAGGAGGGCCTGGGCCACGCCTAGTCCTGCACCAGCAAGTGAGCTGGGCTGCTGGATGTTTATCCAGGAGAGAGCTCTGGAGAGCAAGGAGAAGCAGGACTCCGTCTTTCCCAAGACCTCTTCTGTTTTTTTTTTTTGTTTGTTTTTTGCCAGTCCTGGAGCTTAAACTCAGGGCCTGAGCACTGTCCCTGGCTTCTTTTTGCTCAAGGCTGGCAATCTGCCACTTGAGCCACAGCGCCACTTCTGGTCCTTTCTATATATGTGGGGCTGAGGAATTGAACCCAGGGCTTCATGTGTATGAAGCAAGCACTCTTGCCACTTGGCCATATTCCCAGCCCCAAGACCTCTACTTTTAAGAGGGACTCATAGGATCCACACAATGAAACAAGCCTTAAAACTGCCTGGTCTGCTGGGCATTCGTAGCTTATAGCTATTAATTTAACTACATGGGAGGCTGAGGTGGGAGGATTAAAATTTGAAGCCAGCCTGGATAGAGAAATCTGTGAAAACTGTATCTCCAATCAACTAGAAAAACAAAAAACAAAAGTGGAGCGGTGGCTCAACTGATAAGAGCCTTGAGTGAAAAAGCTAAGGGATAGCATAGCACCCAGGCCCTGAGTTCAAGCCTCAGTATGGATACAAAATCAATCTACCTTGTCCAACCTTTTGCTTTTAAGTTCTAGCAAGGAGATTTTAGCTTAATATGGAAAAGAGAAACACTTTCTGCTCCCCACACAAGACACGGGAGGCAAAAACTTCAGCTCTCTAAAAATGACAAAAGAGAGGTCCCCAAACAGCAAATAGTTTGTCCCCTGTTATCTAGTTTGGATGGCAGTGTCAGGTCTGGGAGCCAGGATCCACCTATTCTCAGCTACAGAACAGGAACAATCAGCTGTGCTTCAAGCCTGGCTCATGTTTACTCCAGCCCATGGAATAGCACAGGTGAACAGAATCCCACGTGTGCCCTCACTATGGAAAATGGGGTACAGCTTAGAAAGACTGAGGAGGAGGAGCTGTCTGATCTCTAGGAAGTTCTTGCTATTTCCCTTTACTTTTCTTCTTGGTCACAGTAAGATGTAAAATGGTGATCTGTAGAGATGTTTGAAGGCATGGCTTGACATATAATGAAAGATTTCTATAGTGCATCAGATGATCATATCAGCGACATGCCATATTAAGAAAACCATAAAAAAATTAAACTGTAATTAACTTAAGCCGCCTCTCTCTCTTAGTCAAGTACTAGATACAAAAATGCTATTTGGTAGACAGAGGATGGTTATGGGTAGCAAAGGTGTTAGAGAAATGAATTTGAAACTGAATTACTAAGCCTTGTGACTACTTCCAATTGATCAATAATAAGAAAGGTAAAGCCAACTGTACAGAAAGATCCAAGAACTTTCTGAGAGTTAGAAAACACTGGCAGATGAAGAGGATAAAGAGGAAATTAAAATTAGGTACTAGTGGCTCACACTTGTAATCCTAACTACTCAGGAAGCTGAGATCTAAAAGACAGTGGTTCAAAGCCAGTTCAAACAGAAAATGCTAGCTGCTAGACTTTATGTTCAAGATAACCAGCAGAAAGCAGTGCTGGAGATGAGGCTCAAGTGGTAGAACCTCTGCCTTACAAGCATGAAGCCCTGAGCTCAAACCTCAGTACTGCCCCTGCCACCACTCCCCCCCCCCAAAAAAAAAGTGAGAAATGTGAAAATCAATGTATGTCTCAATTCACTCACGAACAATAAACAACCACTCTCTCTGTACAGGGTCTCTAAATGGTTTCTCTGGCAAGCTGATGCATGAATACATTCTCTAATTTCCTTTCTAATGTCACCCTTTGTGAGGTTTCCCACTTGCCCTGGAAGGCCTTGCAGAAAGCTTCACCATCTTCACAGACACACACACTGATGAAAAATCAGGCTATGAACAACTCCTTGACATTTTTTTTTTTAAATAAAGGATAGCACCTTACAACTTAGGCCATAGTCCAACTTATAGCTTTTTGGTGATTAACTGGAGATAAGACTTCTCATGGACTTTACTGCCTGGGCTGGCTTTGAACCATGATCCTCAGATCTCAGCCTCCTGAGTAGCTAAGATTACAGGTGTCAGCCACTGGTGCCTGGCTCTCTTTCTCATTTTCTTTCAGTCCTTGTTTGTACTGATATTCTGTGCACCTAGTTTGACTTTAAACTTGGATAAACGTAACTATATATTGCTCACCAACGGGAAAAAAACCTCAAGTAAAACAGACATTTATTTATATTACCTGAATTGTTATTTCCTTCAACCAAAATATTTTTAAAATTTTATTCCCACTGTTTGAAATTTTAAAGAATAGCCTAGAAAAAGAGTAATGTTATACAACATATTTATATTATTTAAATAAAATGGATCCTTAAAGAGACTCATACAACCTTTTAAAGATGATTTAAGACATACTTAAGTGTTCTAATATTTAGGGCTGGAAATTGGACATGGTGTTACACCCCTGTAATACCAGCACTCAAGAGGCTGAGGCAAGATCATTCCAAGTTTGGGGCCAACCGCAAGTTACACAGTGACATTGTCTTAAAACCAACCAAAATCAAAATCAAAATCAAAACCAAAACCAAAACCAAATAAACTCATCAATCTATTCCCACCTTCTCCTATCAGGAGACTGTGAGCTAGCTGGCCAGGTAACAGATAATGCAGGGCATCCAATGGTCCAATGAGCTCATCTTGTGCACAGAGCACTGACAGCCTTCCTGAGTCATGACTGAGTCAAGGCTGCTCTGGGAGTGCTGTTTTCCTAGTATTTGGTAATGACAATTATGCAGCACAACAAGAATGAGCAGCACTCTTTTTCACAGGCACTCCCAACCTTGCTGTTGATTTCTTTTCCCCAGGTATCTCTGCTTCTTACCTCGGGACTGCAGGAGGCGAGGTTTCCGAAATGAATGCCTGAAATGAGGCTGGGTGGCCTCAGGGTGAAGGTCAAAACTTGAGGACTCCTGAACAGGATCCAGAGGCACCATCCCCCGGGCAAGCATCTCAGGCCCATGAACTTGACCTGGGACCTGAGGACAATCAAAGGTTGATGGGTAAATCACTAGTTTTATGTGTTTTGTTTTGTTTTTGATGGGGGGACAGGTGGAAGGGAGGTGTGTTACAGTTTGAACCCACAGCTTTTTAGCAAGAACTCCTGTTTTTGAAACAGTCTTGCTATATAGACTGGGCTAACTTCAGACTCACCCTCTTCTGGCCTGGCACTTTTTTTTTTTTTTTTTTTTGGCCAGGCCTGGCAAAATTCAGGGCCTGCACACTATTCCTGAGCTTCTTTTGCTCAAGGCTAGTGCTCTGCCACTTGAATCACAGTGCCACTTCCAGCCTTTTCTGTGTATGTGGTACTGAGGAATTGAACCCAGGGCTTCATGCATGCAAGGCAAGCACTCTACCACTAAGCCACACTCCCAGCCTGGTAAATAACTTTTTAATTAGGAATTAAAATATTAAAGGAAAGACTGCCCATAGGCCAGCAAGGAGAAGCCAGATAGCATGTTTTTGGAAGAGTGTAGGGGTTTAATGTGGGGCCTTGTAAATACCAAGCACAGGGTCTATCACTGAGCCACTCCCTCACCCATGAACACTTCATGACAGAACACCCAGCCCAAAGTGACCTAATACTAGCTCTAAATTAGTGACGGTCTCCTTGCTCCAAATGGGGCACCCTTCTCATGAAGCAGCCTGGCCGCATCCTACCTGCTGCCCAGACAGATCAAGCTCCAAATCTTCCAGGAGGGTTACTGCCTCCTCTCCACTGTCAGGCCGGTACTCCTGCAGCCACACCTGGAGCTCCTTGGGCAGGATGGAAAGGAACTGCTCCAACACCAGCAGCTCCAGGATCTGCTCCTTGGTGTTTATTTCCGGTCGCAGCCACTGATGGCAAAGTTCCTTCAGTCGACTGAGCGCCTCTCTGGGGCCAAAAGTGTTCTGGTAACAGAAGCGCCGGAAACGCTGTCGGAACACCTCTGGGTCGGGAGGAGGTGCATCTGGCAGGCCCTCCTGCCCCCACGCGTGCTCCTCCTCGTCGTCCTCTTCCACCTTCACGATGACAATCCCATCCTTCTCCTGTGCAGCCTGCGGGGACAGACCAGAGGCCTCCCTCGACTCGGCGGTCATCGCTCAGGTTCAGGCAACGGGGACAAGTGATCCGAAGAGAGCACGGCTGGCCTTTGCGTACTCCGTTTCTGCACTCTTCCTGTGTTGTGGAGAGAAACCACGAGGACCTTTGTAAAGACTGACTCATGCTGCTAATGCTTCACCCATGGCCATGCATCTGGAAGTACTGGGAAGGCCTGGGGCCCGTGGCCCATGGCTGTGATCCTAGCTACTCAGGAGGTTGAGATCCATCCTGGGAAGGGAAGTCTGTCATACTCTTAACTCCAGTTAACTACCAGAAAGCCAACACTAGAGTAGCTCAAGAGGCAGAGCACCAGCTTTGAGCAAAAAAAGCTCAGGGGCAGCACCCACACTCCAAGTTCAAACCCCAGGAGCAGCAGTAAAAAAACAAAGCAAAACAAGAAAAAACAAAACTTGAAATTAATTTCCAAACCCATTAAAAAAATTTCCAAGTGATGAAGTTTAGTAGAACTTAAGCCTGTTTGCTAAAAACATAAAATTTATACTCTGATTAGCTTGTAAGAATTGGTGATTTAAGGCCATGGAAAATGGGGCTGGGGATATGGCCTAGTGGCAAGAGTGCTTGCCTCGTATACATGATGCCCTGGGTTCAATTCCCAGCATCACATGTACAGAAAACGGCCAGAAGTGGTGCTGTGGCTCAAGTGGCAGAGTGCTAGCCTTGAGCAAAAAATAAAAAAAAATGCCAGGGACAGTGCTCAGGCCCTGAGTCCAGGCCCCAGGACTGGCCAAAAAAAAAGGTCATGGAAAATGAAAATGTTCTTCCAGAATTTCAACAATAAAAATTTAGCAACTGGTGGCTCACACCTGTAATCCTAGCTGGGATCTGGGTTGAAAGCCAGCCAGGGCAGGAAAGTCAGTGAGACTCTCTCATCTCCAATCAACTACCAGAAAACCAGAAGTGGCGCTGTGGTTCAAAGTAGTGGAGCACTTGCCTTGAGCCAAAGAGTTCAGAGACAGTGCCCAGGCCCATGATCGACAAAATAAATAAATTAAAAAATTAGCATGGAGATCATGAGTTATTTAGCAGAACCAACAATGTGATCCAAGCAGCAGAAGCCATAGATCTCTGGAAGTATCTTTTTTCATCTCTTCAGCCTCAAAATTCAGCAACAAATTGAAGTTTTTGAAACAGATCCTTCAACTGCTACATCACAGTTACTTAAGACAAGGGCTGTATTTATGTTTCTGCTGTGCTGGGAGCCTGCCAAGGGCCTTGAGCCATTCTATCACCAGTCAACACTCACAGTTCAAACAGAATTTTAAGTAATAAAATGCTTATAGTTAAGTAGCCACTAAAAACAGAACAGTTCTAGTGGAAATCATGTATATTTAATCAAACAATATATTTAAAGTAGCACAATGTTCATGTCCAGATTTGAATTCTGTGGCTTCAGTTCAGGCCTGATTTTTGCCTGTTTGAATACACACAACATACCAAGTCTGTGTAGGATTGCTAAAGTATGCTTCTGGTTGTTTTCTGCCCCTTAATTAGTGCCAGTGAGTTCCTGTTACTTACAAATTCTGAAGTTCAAAGGTCTCCACCTTCACAACACACTCTTCTGGTTTACTGTTATCACTTTTCTTAGTGGTGACCCTCCAGAGTTCCACTCATTCATGTTATCCTCCTCCCGGAAGCATGGGCTACAATTTGGTCCTCAACTACTTTTCTTTTCTTTTTTCTTTTTTGCCAGTCCTGGGGCTTGGACTCAGGGCCTGAGCACTGTCCCTGGGTTCTTCTTGCTCAAGGCTAGCACTTTGCCACTTGAGCCACAGCGCCACTTCTGGCCATTTTCTGTATATGTGGTGCTGGGGAATTGAACCCAGGGCCTCATGTATACGAGGCAAGCACTCTTGCCATTAGGCCATATCCCTAGCCCCCTCAACTACTTTTCTATGAATAACCTTCAACCATACCAACTGTAGCCAGCAAATTTGTATTTACTTTTCCAGATGCATAAATCTCTCCTGATTAAAGAGAGCTGCCCTTGCCCACACTCCTTTTTACTGCTACAGTGATAAGGAGCGCTATTACAGGCATTGAGTAGATATTGGAGGTATTTTACTAGGCTAGGTGCTTGGTGGCTCAAGCCTGCAGAAAAGGCTGAAACTTGAGGGTCATGGTTCCAAGCTAGCCAAGACAGAAAAGTTCATGAGACTCTTATCTCCCACTAACCAGCAAAAACCTAGAAGTAGAGATGTGGCTCAAGTGGTGGAGCACCAGCCTTGAGTGAAAAAGCCAAGCAGCATGACGCTGAGTTCAAACCCCAGTACCAACACAAAAACAAATAAATAGACATTTTACTAGTACCTTAACTATTTTCCACTCAATACTTCACCTTTGATTCCTCTTTTCTTATACAATCTTAAGTGCCAGGGAGAATTCTTTGTCCACATGTAGTGTCTCATCCAGTTTCTCAAGTTCAACTTTTAAAATTTATTACTATTATTTTTTATGCTGGTCCTGGGGCTTTAACTCAGTCTGGGCACTGTCCCTGAGCTATTTTGCTCAAGACTGTAGTGTTAGAGACTTTACTTCCCTGGGCTGGCTTTTAACTGCGATCCTCAGATCTTAGCCTCCTGAGTAGCTAGGATGACAGACAGGAGCCACTGGTGTCCAGTTCAGTTTCTTATGTCCAACTTCCTCTCTGGTTCACCCCATTTTCTTCTGTCAGTCATGGGGCTTGAACTCAGGGCCTGGGTACTACCCCTGAGCTTTTTTGCTCAAGGCTGGCTCTCTACCACTTTGAGCCACAGTGCTACTTCCAGAGATGAGTCTCAGACTTTCCTGCCTGTGCTGGCTTTGAACCATAACCCTCAGATCTCAATTCCTTAGAAGCTAGGATTATAGGTGTGAGCCACCAGTGCCCAGTGGGTTCACCACCTTTATGATCTCCCTACTTTCCCACATTTCATCTGCAACTTTGGATTACCCTTCTTAGAACTCCACAGCCCTCACAGCCAGTCTACTCTGTTTTCATTTCCTCTTAGGTTGTATTCTGCCCCCATCCCCATTCAATGAGCCCTAATGCTCCCACCTGGCCTCAGGTACAAGGGTCTCACATACTGAGATCTTCTCCCCAGCCCTCTGCCTTTTCAAATCCTATTCATTCCTCTAGTCAAAATGCCACTTGCCCACCAGCACTTGCTGCTCAAAAACATACCACTTAAGAGCCGGTTAACTGAATGCTGAGTGTCCAGCGAATGTGTGTACACTGTGCAATATATGCAACACCTCAAGCTGGCACCAGTGGCTCACACCTGTAATCCTAGCTATTCAGGAGGCTGAGATCTGAGGATCAGTTTGATGCCAGCTGAGTCAGTGAGACTCTTATCTCCAATTAATCACAGAAAAAGCTGGAAGCAGCGTTGTAGCGCAAGTGGTAGAATGCTAGCCTTAAGCAAAAAGAGCTATCACCTCACTTGATAATGATAGAACTGAGGTTTACTAACATTAAGTAACTCATTCAAGGTCACAAAGCAAGTAAATGGTAGGGCTGGGATTTGAAATTAACTATGAATTCTCTATGCAACTTCTTTAAACATTATACATGTGAGGTGGCAGAGGGCTTCTAGGTTTACAGATTTTGAAATGAAGGCCAATGTAGGCAACTACAAAAAATAACCACTCATCTACCATTCACTGCTTTAACTATGGAACAGGACAAAGCAGGAGACGTGAATGTAGCCAGTCTAGCAAAAACTAGGTGGGAGCTTCAAACAGCATAACCAAACAGAAGAGTATGGCAGCTGGGAATCTACTTTTGTTGAATGACAAAGGAAAGCTCTAGGGAGGAAGGAAGACCAAAGGGACAAAGCATCTGCAAACCTTTCTACCCCAACTGGACCAGGTCACTTCCTCCCTCAGTATCTCTCTGCTCCTACTCTGGGGCAAAGAACCCATAAGCAGCAGAAGGGCTGCATTTTATCCTGGCTCCCAAGCTGATCTGATCATGCACTGGTCTCTCGACTACCATACTTCTCTGATTCTCCAGGGGTTGGCTGTGTGATCTTTTTTTCGTGCTTTTCAGCTACACTATTTCCCACAAAATAATATGTCTTTCTAATTCTTGGTTCTTTTGGTGATTAACGGGTTTGAACTCAGGGCCTTGTACTTGCTAGTCTGGGCTAGGTGCTCAGGTGACCCATGTACACATTTCTTCCTACTTAGTAGACAACTTAGCAATATTACTGGAAAGCATTACCTGAAAAAAAATCCTTGGTTGCATTTGCAATGTTATTTTGTCCATTCATTTTGCATTCACTCTAGCCCTTAAATTTGTTCTACAGGCTACTTGGAAGTTTCGACCACTTATTAGTTGATGACTTTGGGCAAATGAATCTCTATATGCATCATTTTCCTCATCTGTGTAATGGGAGTAAAAACAAGTGTTTGTCCCATGAAGTTGTAATGAGAATTAATTTAGCATATACAAAGCATTTAAAAATGTCTGGCAACCAGGAACTGGTGGCTCACACTGGTCATCCTAGCTACCCAAGAGGCTGAGATCTGAGGCTGCAATTCCAAACCAGACTGGGCAGAAGTTTGTTGAGATGCTTATCTTCAATTAACCACCAAAAAAGCCAGTAGTAGAGCTGTGGCTCAAGTGGTAGACCACTAGCCTTCAGCAAAACAGCTCAGGGACAGTGCCCAGGTCCTGAGTTCAAGCCCCAGGACTGGCAAAAAATAAAGTGTCTGGTGTCTAGTAGGCTCTGGAGAATAAATTTAACTGTACCTTCCAATGTTGAGGCTGCTTAAAGGATTAGCAATGGGAGAAATGCTGGGACAGTAAAAGCAGCACAGCTAGAGTAACTGCACTCTAGTCCCCTACAAGTAGTCACTCTCACTTATTTCTCTGGCATTCTTTGTCCTCATTAGTTAAAAGTGGGTGAAAGAAGGGGAGGAGTAAAAACTACCTCAGGAATCCTTCCAAGATGAAAACATTATTCTGACATACCATCTATGTTAGATCAGCAATCAAAGATAAAGAAACTGTTTATTGACTCCCCCCTTCCCCCCACCAAAAAAAAAAGACTTGGGGTTACTAGCTTAGTTTACTTCAAAGGCTGTTTTTCTCAAACAATGCATAGTTTTGAAGTTTAAATTAATTGTCCCAATACCCTTTTTTTTTTTTTTGCCAGACCTGGGGGTTGGATTCAGGGCCTGAGCACTGTCCCTGGCTTCTTTTTTGCTCAAGGATAGTACTTCTACCTCTTGAGCGACAGCATCACTTCTGGCTTTTTCTATAAATGTGGTGCTGAGGAATCAAACCCCGCGGGGGCTTCATATATGTGAGGCAAGCACTCTACCACTAGAGGCCATCTTCCCAGCCCTACACTCTACTTATTAACATAGATGTTTTCTCCTTTTCTTTTATGCCAGTCCTGGAGCTTGAATTCAGGGCCTAGGCACTGTCCTGACCTTTTTCATTCAAGGCTGATGTTATACCATTGAGCCAATGCCCCACTTCAAGTATTCTGGTGTTTAATTAAACATAAGAGTCTTACATCTTACAGACTTTCCTGCTCAGGCTGGTTTTGAACCTCTATCCTCAGAATTCAGCCTCGGGAGTAGCTAGGATAACAGGCATGGGCCGCTAGCAGAGATGTGTTTTAAAATATTTAAAAATCAACAACAACAAAAGCTACCCTTAAAATACATCCAGGCCAGGCGCTGGTGGCTCATGCCTGTAATTCCAGCTACTCAGGAGGCTGAGATCTGAGGATCATGGTTCAAACGCAGCCAGGGCCAAGAAAGTCTGTGAAACATTAGCAGTGCAGGACAGCTGGGGCAAAAGTTTGAGGCTCTACTAAAAATAATTAATGCAAAAGGGCTGGGTGCTGGTAGCTCACACCTAGCTAAGCTAAGCTACTCAGAGGATGAGATCTGAAGATCAAGGTTGGAAGCAAGCCTCCACCGAAAAATCCAGGAAACTTAACTCAATTTAACCAGCAAAAAGCTGGAGGTGTAGTACACCAGCCTTGAGTGAATAGCTATGGAGGAGAGGCCCAGAGTTGAAGCCCGAGCACTGGCTCACAAAAACAAACATCCTACAGCAAAAAGTACTGGAGGTGTGGTTCAAGTAGTGGAGTCCATCTAGTAAAGACAAGGAAGGCTCTGAGTTCTATCCTCAGAAACAAATACATATACACACAGCTAGCTATCCAAAGAATATTGATATTACCACAGAATGAAAAGTTTCAGCATATTAATCGCCTTGTAATTAGATGCAACATAAAACATCCTAAAAATTGTAGCCAGGTGCTGGTAGCTAATGCCTGTAATCCTAGCTACTCATGAGGTTGAGATCTGAGGATCAAGGTTCAAAGACAGCCCAGACAGGAAAGTCCATGAGACAATCATCTCCAATTAAGCACCAGGAAAAGCTGGAAATGGAGCTGTGGCTCAAGTGGTAGAGCAAAAAAGCTCAGGGATAGCACCCAGGCCCTGAGTTCAAGCCCCAGGACTGACACACAGACACACAAACACACACACCAAGTTTTAAATGCTTGGATCAAGCAGAGAATGAGCAAATGGTAACCTTAGCTACTTAGCCCTCCTAAGGAGAGAAAACTTTCCCAGTTTCTATGTAAGGTGGGTGAAAATTACTTGAAATAATAAACAAGAATCCTGCCTTGTAATTCAGAATGGAGAAACATCCCACAGCAAATCTTCATTATGGTTCCCTATGTAATAAAGCTATTTCTCCACATTTGGGCATGTACACAGTTAACAGGGCTTTGATGATGTGGTTTAAATGAATTCTCCACAATTCAACAAGTATTTATTGAACACCACCAATCCGCTTAACACTGGCGGGTACAATAAATGCTTTCTTTGGTCCTGGGCCATGGAACAGCCACTTTCTGTAATGACAAGTGTCTTTTTGTGTACTGAAAGCATAGCAGGAAAGGGAATGGACGGAAGGGAGAGTGTGAAGCCAAATTGTAGATTTTTTTTCTCCCTCCCAATTGCATTGACCATATCCAAGCATTTCAAAGTTGGGAGGGATGTTAAAGAAAATAGTTGATTTTTATATATCATGAAACTGACAGTCTTACTCAAGGTTACTAAGCAGTCTCCTATTGGTCCAGGGCAAGCTTCACAAATTCCCTTTATTCCTCACCCATTCCAAGCACAGTGTACAGAAAATCCATGTACTCTGCCAGACAGCCCATTTAAAAGATATTTTATGAGAGAGAGAGACAGAGAGACAGAGAGAGAGAGAGAGAGAGAGAGAGAGAGAGAGAGAGAGAGAGAGAGAGAGAGAGAGAGAGAGAAATGGCTTTCAAAACCTTCCACAAAACTGAAAGAAAGTGGGCTTCTATAATCTCTATGGTGGATCTCGACCCACCCATGACTAGGCTTCAAATACTTTAAATCACCACTCAGTGAGGAGAGGGAGGAAAAATGTACGCACCCCCAAATCAAGACGTATTTTCCATCTCAAGGTCCTCAAGGACCCAGAAAGGGGGGGAGGAGGGAAAAAAAGCCCATTTACAACCAAAACACAAGAAAGAAAGCAAGCTAGAAAGAAACAAGAAATTAAGGAAAGAAAGAAAAAGACCCCAAACCTCGCCAGGACCAAAGCAAATGGCGACAAAGGGACAGCCGGAAAAAAAAAAAAATTCAAGATAGGGGTCAGTCTGCTCGCGACCCCGTTCTCAGAAACGTCAAGCGACGATGACGACATCACAGGCCTGTCTGGGACCCGATGACGACATCGCGGGCTTGGGGTCCGGAAGGGACCCGCACCCCGACTTCTCCCCGGGGCTCGGAGCACCCCCGGCCCCGGAAACCCCCGTTCCTCCCCGCCGGGTCCGGGTCCGGGTCCGGGTCCGGGGCGTCTTCCAGGGCGATCATGCTCCCGGCGGCGGGCCGGGCCTGCGGGGGAGCCGGGGTCGCCCGCAGGGGTCCCCTGGGCCTCAGCCGCGGGGCCCGCCCTCACGCACACACCCCTGCGGCCCGCCCGTCCTCCCCAGAGGCCGGCCCCAAATCTCACCGTGTGCCCCGAGAGCGGCCAGGGGGCGCTGGGCGAGAATGGGGAGCTGAGTGCGGGGACTCAGGCCGGGCACCGGGCACCACACACGGACCTAGGCCCTTCGGACGCCTCGATACAGACACAATGAGTCACAAAGGCCGGAAGCACGTCAGCGCCTCGTCTTCCGGGACCCGTGCTGCGCTTCCTGGTTCTCTCTAGGAATGCGGGAGGACTTCGCGTCTCGGTTCCCGAACCCCTGCTGTCAAGTCTCCAGCTTGACGATCTGTTTTAGGCTTGTGTGTTCCCAGCTAATGCCAGGACAGACTCTGTGTGTGTGTGTGTGTGTGTGTGTGTGTGTGTGTGTGTGTGTGTGTGTGTGTGTGTGTATGTTCCTGATACAAACAGATTCATAGAACAATTAGATTTCTTCTCTCCCCCCACCCCCCTTTGGGCAGTCACTGTCATAATTACAGTTATTACCGAGCAATAATAATCTTTAGTAATTGCATGTCTGTGGCCAAGGAGCTGGAGCCAGGGTGTAGATAGAGGAAGATCACAGTGAAGTCACAAAGCTGCCCTGGTGAGCCATGCCAACCGAGTGGGTGGTATTTTCCAGTACCTAGCCCTTGGACACAGGACATTCTTTCACAAACAGGCACGTTTATAAGGTTTTGAGCCTTGCCCATTTGACATATTGCTAATATGGAAGTTTAAGAAGAATTTTCAGAGTAATCACAGACGCTTTTGCCTTCAAGGTGCTTTCTTGGCCAGCAACAATGAGCACTTTTACTTTAAGGGGTAAAGCGGGAATAAGGCTACAATCTTGGGCAGGGTTGTGACTATTTATACATTGCAAAAGAGGACTGTGGAGGAGTGGTTGGGCTGCATGACAGTACTTGGAGGGAGAATGTGTGTGTGAGTATGTGTGTGCGAGAGCGAGAGCGAGAGCGAGAGAGAGAGAGAGAGAGAGAGAGAGAGAGAGAGAGAGAGAGAGAGAAAGCTGGGGGCTTGAACTCAGGGCCTGGGAATTGTCTCTTAGCTTTTGCTGCTAGAAATTAGTGCTCTATCACGTGAGCCACAGCTCCACTTGTAGCTTTTTGGAAATAGTCTTACCATACTTTCCTGTACAGGCTGGCTTCAAACTGTGATCCTCAGATCTCAGCCTTCTAAGTAGTATGGTTCACTAGTACCAGGTTTGGAGCGGTCATGTTATTGAAAAAGAAAGAACAAAAACCCTCCAAAACTGAAAAGCAATTACAGTATCATTAAAGGAAATTTGTAAAACAGAGAAAAATAATCACCTGACTCCATCACACAATGGTCTTATTTCATCCTTTTCCTGTATGATTTCATATATATGTATATAACATTGCTTAATATATATATTCATCTTATGTCATATATAAATATAACTATATATGACATATTATACACACATTGTTTAAAACCCAGACAGGAGGGGCCAGGGATATAGCCTAGTGGCAAGAGTGCCTGCCTCGGATACACGAGGCCCTAGGTTCGATTCCCCAGCATCACATATACAGAAAACGGCCAGAAACGGCGCTGTGGCTCAAGCGGCAGAGTGCTAGCCTTGAGCGGGAAGAAGCCAGGGGCAGTGCTCAGGCCCTGAGTCCAAGGCCCAGGACCGGCCAAAAAAAAAAAAAAAAAAAAAACCCAGACAGGAGATTGACTATATTGTAGCTTCTTCTTTTCCTGCTGTCCTCCATTGTCTTCTTTGCATCCCCTGGTATGAAGCACATTAGATTTGCTTAGCCACAGTGCCTTTATCTTGAGGCCTCTGCCCAGGATTTTGCTTGGCATCAGCTCAAAGCAGACACACACAAAATCTTCACCTCATCGGCCCCTTAGGCTGTCACTTAGTCATACTAACACCTACCCTAACACAAGTATCATCCTGTGCCCCAATCAACCACAAGCTACATCCTTAGACACTCCTTAGCAACCTTGTCCCTGGAGCAGAACCCTTCTCCCCTTCCCTTTATCCATCACCTGGGCAGTCAGCCCTCTTGTTTAGGTCCTTCTGGTAATCCATTTGCCCTCCCCTATAAAACCCTACAGTTTGTAAGTGGCTGGGCTCTATTTGTGGTGTGTGTGTGTGTGTGTGTGTGTGTGTGTGTGTGTGTGTGTACACATCTTGGCACTTTTCATTAACTTTTTTGTTTTGGGTTTTTTTCCAGTCCTGGGGCTTGAACTCAGAGCCTGAGCACTGTCCCTGGCTTCTTTTTGCTCAAGGCTAGCACTCTACCACTTGAGCCACATTGCCACTTCCAGCTTCTTTTTTTGGCCAGTCCTGGGGCTTAGACTCAGGGTCTGAGCCCTGTCCCTGGTTTCTTTTTGCTCAAGGCTAGCACTCTGCCACTTGAGCCACAGCGCCACTTCTGGCCGTTTTCAATATATGTGGTGCTGGGGAATTGAACCCAGGGCTTCATGTATATAAGGCAGGCGCTCTTGCCACTAGGCCATATTCCCAGCCCAGCTTTTTCTATATATGTTGTGCTGAGGAATCAAACCCAGGGTTTCGTGTATAGGAGGCGAACACTTTACCACTAGGCCATATTCTGAGCTCCTTCCATTAACTTTTTATTTTATCTTTATTGGAAAGGCGATGAGTGTGGGGGGGGGTTACAATTTATGTAAGTAATGAGTTCATTTGTTTTTAAACACTATTACCCATCCCTCATTTTCTCCTGCTTACCCCTCCCTACTCCCCCTCCTCAAGTTGTAAGGCGCATATACAACATAGTGTCAAATGAGTATCAATGTTGCATCATCCTTTGTCCTCCTGTTTCTGTGATTACCCTTCCCTTCCACAGATCCAATCAACTTATATAGAAGACACAAGGTACAGAAAACTAAGAGGAAAGAAAAAAAAACTACATACAGGACACAATAAGAGCCTCTTGTTTCCATTTCTTGGAGTTCATGTTGATAAGCTTCATTGTATATGGTCCTATGCAGAAAGCAATTGTATTATTGAGAACCCTGTTAAGAATATTATAGACATATTCTAGTTCTTACAAATGAGGGCAACCATGAAATCTACTTTTCTTTGGGTCTGCTTACTTACTTTGCTTAATATAGTCTTTTCCCAGATCTTTCAATTTCCTTATTGATGGAAAGCATAGAACTCCATTGTGTATATATTCCACATCTTCTTGATCCATTCATCTACTGAGGGGCATCTGGGTTGGTCCCATATCTTAGCTATGGTAAGCAATGCTGCAGTGAACATGGTTGTGCTGGTAGCTTTAGTATGGCTTTGTTTGTTTGGATAAATGCCCAGGAGGGGGGTTTCTGGGTCATAGGGGAGCTCTATGTTTAATGTTTTAAGGAACCTCCACACTGCTTTCCAGAGTGGTTGGACAAATTTGTACTCCCACCAACAGTGTAATAGCATTCCCCTTTGGTCACATTCCTGTGAGCATCTGTTGTTATTAGATTTCTTGATAATGGCCATTCTAACTGGGGTGAGGTGGAGTCTCAATATTGTTTTGATTTGCATTTCTTTTATGGCCAGAGATATTGAGCATTTCATGTATCTATCAGCAATTCTTATTTCTTTTTCAGAGAAGTCTCTCCTTAAGTCTCTAGCCCACTTGTTAATGGGGTGGTTGTTTCTTTGGTGATTTGTTTTTGGGGAATTTAATTTCTTGAGCTGTAAGTATATTTGTTGTATAGCTAGTGAAGATCTTTTCCCAGTCTGAGGGCTTTCTATTTATCTTGCTAGTTATGTCCTTTGCCATACAGAATCTCTGAAGTTTAATGCAATTCCATTTATCCGATCTTTCTTTGGTTTGTTGTGCTTCTGGGTCTTTTTTTCTTTTCTTTTCTTTTTCTTTTGTTGGTTGTGGAGTTTGAACTCTGGGCCTGGGTGCTGTCTCTGAGCTCTTTAGCTCAAGGCTAGCACTCTATCACTTGAGCCACAGTGCCACTTCCGCTTTTCTAGTGGTTAATTGGAGATGAGTCTCTTGGACTTTTCTATTTCCTGCCCCCACTGGCTTTGAACCACATCCTCAGATCTCAGCCTCCTGAGTAGCTAGGATTATGGGCTTGAGTCACCAGCACTTGGCTCTGGGTCTTTATTAATAAAGTTTCGGCCTGTACCAAGGAACCCTAGTGTTTCTCCTATTCCTTCCTGTTATTTTCATGGTATCTGCTTTTACCTTGAGGTCTTTGATCTATTTGGTGCTGGGTGATATATAAGGATTTATTGGTGTTGGGTGATATATAAGGATTGAACATTAGTTTTCTACATGTGTTTAGCCAATTCTTCCAGCACCATTTGTTGAAGAGGCTGTCTTTCTTCCATCCTATTTTTTTGGGGGGGAGGGGCTTCCTTATCAGAGATTAGGTAGCCATAGGTCTGTGGGCTCATTTCTAGGTCTTCAGTCCTATTCCATTGGTCCTTAGGCCTGTTCTTGTGCCTCTACCTAGGGATTTTAATGACAATGGCTTTGTAATAGAGTTTGAAGTTTGCTATTGATATTCCTCCAGCACTGTTTTTCCTGCTAAGGACTGTTTTTGCTCTTCTGGGTATTTTATTGTTCCATATGAATTTTTGGATTGCTTCTTCTATTTCATTAAAGAATGAAGCTGGGATATTGATGGGTATTGCATTAATCCATTAACTTTTAAAATAAAGTCTAGTGCTCTACCACTTGAGCCACACTTTTACTTGGCTCATGGTTTTGTCTGTCCAGGCAGACTTTGAACTTCAATCCTCAGATCTCAGCCCCCTGAGTCAGGTGTGAGCCACCAGCATCAAGCTGACATTTTCTCTCTCTCTTTCTCTTTCATTCTTCTTTTGTAATTTTAAGTTTTTTATCTTGAGAATAATATACTTTGTTTTAGACATTTCAATGTAAAACTTCTTCAAAACATATACATAATTTTACCAAGGTCTCCATATGATTCACATTCTGGACTGTCTTTAACAACATATCATCAACATTGGAAAAAGAATACTAACGGAAAGAGCAGGAGAAGTAATCCTGGGCTTTTCTTTTATAGGCTAAAGAAAAAAACAACAGCTGTTTATTTTCAAATAGTCCAAAAATTTTTGTTAATTGGGCCTCATCATAATCACATATTGCTAAGTCTTATGATTGCCTTTCTTTGCTCTCTGTACCAAATCCTTGGGGTCACTTATAACAACACAATATTTTGCATCTACCAAAATATGTAGGCTAACTCTTACTTAATCTAATGAACTAAAAACTCTTAAGTTCTTATAACACAAATCTTAGTTTTCACATTTGCTGAATTTATTCTCTAGAACAAAAAGCAGACTTGAAGGGGTAACATGATTGGAACATTTCAAATATGTTAACAGTTTCTTTCTTTCCTCCCCCAGTCCTGGGGCTTGAACTCAGGGTCTGAGCACTGTCCCTGGATTTTTTTCTTCTTCTCAAGGCTAGCACTCTACCACTTGAGCCACAGCACCACTTCTGGCTTTTTCTGTTTACATGGTGCTGAGGAATCGAACTCAGGGCTTCATGTATGCTAGGCAAGCACCCTACCACTAGGCCACATTCCCAGCCCCTTGACAGGTTCTTATCTTCTAAACTTCCATGAAAGCTGTGCGTCCAAACTATGCCATGGATATCTGCTCCTATAGCAAGATGTGGAGCTGGGAATATGCCTTAGGGGTAGAGTGTTTGCCTAGCATGCATGAAGCCCTGGGTTTGATTCCTCAGTACCACATAAGCAGAAAAAGACAGAAGTGGTGCTGTGGTTCAAGTGGCAGAGTGCTAGCCTTGAGCAAAAAGAAGCCAAGGACAGTGCTCAGGCCCTGAGTCCAAGCCCCAGGACTGGCAAAAAAAACAAAACAAAACAATAAAACAGCTGATGTGCTGGGGGGAGTCAGGAGCTGCCACTTCATTGCTTCCTGTTACTTTCAGTGTAAAGCCTAGACAAAATATCAATACAATCAAAATAATTTAGGTCCAGAAGTCAGTGGAGCTAGGATACTTGGAGTCATTATTTAAAACATACCCACGGCCTTGCCTAAATCATTGATCTTGAATAAAACTGTTTTACTTCCTCACACCTAGGAGTTGAAATCAGTCCCTCTCAGCCACAGCCAACTATTAACAATCTTAATCCCTAGCAGCTATTCTAAGAAAATGCCAAGGACCTAGACTCCAGGAAGCATATCTCTAACCCCCTTTTTGCGGTAAACCCCCCAGCTTCAGCCAATCAGCAGGTGACAGGGAAGGCCTCAAGGTCCAGCTGCTTCTTCAGGCAGCAAGATAATGGCTAGACAGCCCTGCAGGATGGCACAGATGTCATGAGGGCCCGGACCATCGCACTTCAGTGACCGCCCCCATGAGCCAGCCAACCACCTTTACCACACCTGTTCCCCCACCAGCTGCACCAGCCAGCTTTTGAAATTGTTTTATGATTTCCCTGCAGCGCGATGTAATTTGCTGTATGGTACTATGATGCATGAAACACCCCTGACAACCCTATAGAAACCCTGCTAGATGGAGGGGCGGGGCTCTCAATCCAGATCTGCTGTCGGTGAAGGTTGTGAGTCCAGGCTCGAGCTTGCAATAAAGACTCTTATGTTCTTGCACCGGAATCGGCTCCTTGGTGGTCTTTGGGGATCCCTGAAATCTGGGCTTATCCCCCGTAGCTAGCATAGCTGTGATGCACATAAATATATTCAGTGTATCCATGTAGATTCCCAACATCGAATTGGCTGGGTCATATCTGTTCTGTTCGTACTCTGGGGTTACCTCTGCACATTTGGTTACTTTCTAAGTGTCACACAGAAGGAACATGCTGAAAAGAATTAATTCATCATACATTGCCACTGAGTACAGCTTGGCGCCAGCCACAGCGTTAGGTGGCAGAAACATGGACCCCAGTGAAGACACAAGCACAAGACCTAGGCCCACTCCCAGGGGTGTACCCATAGTCAAAAATTCTCACTGGGAGTCCTCATGGCCACAATGGAGAGGCCTCCCACCGTGCCGGCAGTGTACTGTGCAGATTTTATGAGAAGAGGTCCCATTTAAGGTGGTGTCAGAGGAGCCACCACTGCACCCATCACACCAGAATGTAGCAACCAAGCAAGGTGCTTTGGGCCCCCATGTTCTGTTGATATGATATGGATTGAACTAGTATTCCAGCTCCAATCATGGCTGCAAGGGTTGCACCAGTGGTCACCCAAGAGCCTCTCATCATGAAATTCATGAGAACAGGAGATCTGGTGATTGCCAAAGCAGGCAAAGTTATACCAAGTACACATAGGTAGAATGTATTCTATCCTTCACATATGGAAGCCAGATTACAGCCTTTTCAATAGTTCCAATCTCATTAGACATTCCCAAGCCATAGTAACAGTGTGCCAAGACCCACAGCAGCCCCTCCAGCAATAAACCACTTTCCAATCTGGCCAATTTTAAATAGTTTTTCCATTGATGGTTTGTGCGCCATTTCTTTGAGTTCTTGGGCAGTTTCCCAAGGCACATGCAGCCCAATTCTTGTCTTGATGGTATATCCCCTGCTAGATGTTAAGAGCCATTGCTTCTTTTTTTTTTTTTTGGCCAGTCCTGGGCTTGGACTCAGGGCCTGAGCACTGTTCCTGGCTTCTTTTTGCTCAAGGCTAGCACTCTGCCACTTGAGCCACAGCGCCACTTCTGGCCATTTTCTGTATATGTGGTGCTGGGGAATTGAACCCAGGGCATCATGTATACGAGGCAAGCACTCTTGCCACTAGGCCATATCCCCAGCCCAAGAGCCATTGATTCTTGTCATGGAATTCATCACAACAGGGGAGGCCTTGGTGAAAGCTGGATGGAAAACCCTAGAAGGTAGTGTCGGGAGACACACAAGCCTTAGAGCCAGGATGGTGACGAACCAGGTTTACTAAGCAGATTTGAAATGCTCAGTTCCCGGCGACCTCCCTTCTCTCCCTCCCCCTCCCCCTCCCCTCCCCCTCCCCTCCCCCTCTCCCTCCCCCTCCCCCTCCCCCTTTTTCTTTCCTCCTCCTCCTCCTCCTCCTCCTCCTCCTCCTCCTCCTCCTCCTCCTCCTCCTTCTCCTCCTCCTTCTCCTCCCCCCCCCTCCTCCTCCCCCTCCCCCTCCTCCTCCTCCTCCTCCTCCTCCTCCTCCTCCTCCTCCTCCTCCTCCTCCTCCTCCTCCTCCTCCTCCTCCTCCTCCTCCTCCTCCTCCTCCTCCTCCTCCTCCTCCTCCTCCTCCTCCTCCTCCTCCTCCTCCTCCTCCTCCTCCTCCTCCTCCTCCTCCTCCTCCTCCTCCTCCTCCTCCTCCTCCTCCTCCTCCTCCTCCTCCTCCTCCTCCTCCTCCTCCTCCTCCTCCTCCTCCTCCTCCTCCTCCTCCTCCTCCTCCTCCTCCTCCTCCTCCTCCTCCTGTCCTGGGGCTTGAACTCAAGGCCTGGGCACTGTCCCAAGCTTTTTTGCTCAAGGCTAGCACTCTACCACTTGAGCCACAGCGGCACTTCTGGCTTTTTCTCTTTATGTGGTGCTGAGGAATCAAACCCAGGGCTTTATGCATGCTACACAAGCACACTACCACTAAGCCACATTCCCAGCCCTGACATTTTCTATTCCTTAAAGATAGATTCTAAGTAACGAAATTTGCTGATCACACAAGTGCCATAAGAACTACAGGAAATGGGGAGAAGGAGCCTAGAGGGGTGTATCTGGGAAAGAGGAGGAAGAGCTGGAGCGGAGAGACAGGCTTCGAGCTTGCAACCAGTGCACCATTGCTGGGCTGAGGAAGCAGAGAAGGTACAAGGCTGTCCTGAGGTTTGAACATCCTCCGAGGTTGCCTCTCAGTCTCACTAGAGGTTTGAACTGAGATTCTTGCCACAGTCCCTAAGCTTTTTTGTTCAAGCAATATGCTGAAACTCTAGGGCAGCTTTGTGTGAGTCATCTACTGGACCTGTGAGAACAGCAAGGACAAGTTCTGGACTCTTTGCCTGCTGCTTCCAGTAGCCCTCTGTACGTTATGTGGCACCCAAAGTATTACTCGCCAGGAAAAAAAAATGGTTGAAGCAGATATCCCAGGAAAGCTCTTCATTGGTGGGCTTAATACAGAAACAAATGAGAAAGCCCTTCAAGCAGTATTTGGCAAATATGGGCGGATAGTGGAAGTACTTTTGATGAAAGATAGGGAAACAAACAAATCAAGAGGATTTGCTTTTGCCGTCTTTGAAAGTCCAGCAGATGCTAAGGATGCAGCCAGAGACATGAATGGGAAGTCCTTAGATGGAAAGGCCATCAAGGTGGAACAAGCCACCAAACCATCATTTGAAAGTGGTAGACGTGGACCACTTCCACCTCCAAGGAGCAGGGGTCCTCCCAGAGGTCTGAGAGGCAGAAGAGGCAGAAGTGGTGGAACTAGAGGACCTCCCTCTCGTGGGGGACACATGGATGATGGTGGCTATTCCATGAATTTTAACATGAGTTCTTCCAGGGGACCTCTTCCAGTAAAAAGAGGACCACCACCACGAAGTGGGGGTCCTCCTCCTAAGAGATCAGCACCTTCAGGACCAGTTCACAGCAGCAATGGAATGGGAGGGAGAGCCCCTGTATCACGTGGAAGAGATAGTTATGGAGGCCTACCTAGAAGGGAACCCCTGCCTTCACGAAGAGATGTTTATTTGTCCGCAAGAGATGATGGATATTTTACTAAAGACAGCTATTCTAGCAGAGAACTACCCAAGTTCTCGTGACACAAGAGATTATGCACCACCACCAAGAGATTATACTTACCGAGATTATGGTCATTCCAGTTCACATGATGACTATCCATCAAGAGGCTATAGTGATAGAGACGGATATGGTCGGGATCGTGACTATTCAGATCATCCAAGTGGAGGCTCCTACCGAGATTCATATGAGAGTTATGGTAACTCACATAGTGCTCCACCTACACGAGGGCCCCCACCATCTTATGGTGGAAGCAGTCATTATGATGATTACAGCAGCCCACGAGACGGATATGGTGGAAGTCGAGACAGTTAACTCAAGCAGCTGAAGTGATCTCTACTTAAGTGGTCGTGATCGGGTTGGCAGACAAGAACGAGGGCTTCCCCCTTCTATGGAAAGAGGGTACCCTCCTCTACACGATTCCTACAGCAGTTCAAGCCATGGAGCACCAAGAGGTGCCCGTGGAGGAAGCCAATCTGATAGAGGGGGGGGCAGAAGCAGATACTAGAAACAAACAAAACTTTGGGCCAAAATCCCCGTTCAAAGAAACAACAAAAAGTGGAAACTATTCTGTCATAACTACCCAAGGACTACTAAAAGAAAAAAAAATTGTGTTAGCTTTTAAAATTTTTCCTGTTAAGTTCCCCTTCATAATTTTTATGTTCTTGTGAGGGAAAAAAGTTAAACATGTTTAATTTTATTTCTTATTACAAGTTGCTTTCAATAAGCAAATGTTAAGCGTGTAAGACTTGTACTAGTGTTGTAATTTTCCAACTTAAAGGCCACTTCCTATCTACTTTTCCCAGTAAGTGAGGCAAGCAGTTCTCAGATCTTCCACAAACATCTAGCCACCTAGATGTACATTGGTCTCCTTTGAGAGATGAATCATCCTGCCTATACAGATAAGCTATTAGAGGGTGGTCGGGGTACACTCCTCTTAGGATTTCAGGGTGTCTTCCAACTGAAATCTCAATGTCCTCAGTATGAAAAGCCTGAGATCAGATATCTATGTTAGCAAAGTGCTACTCACCCAGTAAACCCCCCTAAATGAAACAAACCAACAATGGATAATGCTGGCCATATACTGTCTTTTGACATTTCTTTAGGAATCTGCAAGAGCCTCCCTTCCCCCTCCTTCAGTAAAACCATTTAAGTGTGTATTAAACAACTACAGAATACTAAATACAAAGTTTGGCCAAAACCAACCATGAAGCTGCAAACGATGCTTGCTCTTACTATTTCAAATTTTTGCAACTCTGTAGTGTCTCACTTTTAAAGGAACAGCTTGATTGTAAAGGAGAAAATAGATAAACAATGGAGTTATCTCCAACTTCCTAAAGGCTTATGACTTCTAAAAAGTGAATCTATCAGCATTCCACATCAGATTTAAAGCATCAAATGCCTGTGAAACAGCAAAGATGGTTGAACCTTATGGTCATTTTGGTCATGGAGTGCTGGTTTATTCACAGTAGATAAAGCTGGTAGCAAGAGAAATGAAATGCTAAGAGTTGTTGAAGCAGAAGAATGCTGATTATCCCAACAGCTGCATAACAGTGTTCATCACAGTTGGTTTGGTGCAGGCAATTGATTTTATTTTTGTCTTTGAGGGTTCTTGTGGATCTAAGGGAGACATCCATGTTGGTTAACACTCAACTAGGGAGTGGTAGTTACTTAAGATACAAGTGGAGAAAGAAAGGGAAACAAATTAGTAAGTGGAGGTACCTAGGAAATTTATGTGGCTCTTCATGAAGATTTTTTAAGCTCTGGCTTTCATTTGTTAAGTTAAAGTTAAGGAGACAACTCTTCTTGTTCAAAAGTAAATGTTGAATATCAGAATGTTGAATTACATGCTGGGGCTGTATATTGACTCAAAAGTGCACATGCCTAGCACTCTTGAGTTTAACCTCCAGCACTGCCAAAAAAGTTTCTGATATCCATATATATAAGCATAAGTGGTACATGTTATCCAGTAGTATCTGGTAAAAGCATTTGGTGTTAGCTTATCAAGAATGAGTAGTTGGGGGCTGGGGATATGGCCTAGTGGCAAGAGAGCTTGCCTCGTATACATGAGGCCCTGGGTTCGATTCCCCAGCACCACATATACAGAAAATGGCCAGAAGTGGCGCTGTGGCTCAAGTGGCAGAGTGCTAGTCTTGAGCAAAAGGAAGCCAGGGACAGTGCTCAGGCCCTGAGTCCAAGGCCCAGGACTGGCCAAAAAAAAAAAAAAAAAAAAAAAAAGAATGAGTAGTTATACAGCAAAACTAAAGAGGGAGGAATCATAAGGGGAAATGAAACTAAACTGGAAACATTACTGAGGTGATAGAAAGCACACTTGAAATTGAAAACAAAATCAGTCCACTTGTGTATTGTTTTATAAGCCTACTTTATCTCCAACTCCCAGTCACAGAAACAAATTGTTACTGAACAGCTCCAGTTAAATGTTTTGGAAACTAGTCAATAACAGTGCTAATGTGCTCAAAGGAAACAGATTTGAGTTGCTGAGTTTAAAGGAAGCAACTCAACTTTGGAAATTTTTGCATAGCAGTTTAAAGAACATGTTTTAACACTTTTATGATTGGGGGAAATAATGCAAAAAATTTAGCCCTCATTGGTCATATTTCCTAATCAGACTGAGAGTATTGATCAAATTTCAGTAGTTGCACTTGAAACACTATCTTAGCTCAAGCCTTCCATAACCTTAATTACTTGAGTTATGTGCTTCTATGAGGACCTTTTGACTCTTTTTTTTTTATGTTCTTAAATATTCTTTTTTTTATTTTTTTATTAGTTGGACATAAATTTTTTTACAAGGTGTTGTGCAAAGAGGGTGCAGTTACATAGTAGGGCAGTGTGTACATTTCTTATGATATCTTACAACCTGTTTTTCTATCCCTTGTCTAGGTCAGGTTGACATATATGCAATATACAATGTATCAAGAACATATACAGTATTCACAGACTTGGTCTCTACTGTCTCTCCGTCTCCCTTTGTTAACAGTCATATATCAGGGAGATCATGCCCCTTTGTTTTCTGTGTTCTAGGCTTGTCTCACTCAACATTATTTGTTCGAGTTCCGACCATTTCCCTGCAAATAACATTTCACCATTCCTAATCGCTATGTAGTATTCCATTGTGTATAAGTACCATATTTTTTGGATCCATTCGTCTGTGGAGGGGCATCTGGGTTGTTTCCATATTTTAGCTATTGTGAATTGTGCCGCGATAAACATGGTAGTACAAATGCCTTTTTGATATCTTGGATTTTGCTGTTTAGGATAGATGCCTAGGAGTGGTATGGCTGGGTCATAGGGTAGGTCTATATTGAGCTTTTTGAGAAACCTCCATACTGTTCTCCAAAGTGGTTGTACTAATTTGCACTCCCACCAACAATGGAGAAGGGTTCCTCTTTCCCCACAGCCCCTCCAGCATTTGTTGTTTCCTGAGTTCAGAGTATAGGCCATTCTAACTGGGGTGAGGTGGTATCTCAGGGTTGTTTTTATTTGCATTTCCTTTACTAGCAGGGATGTTGAGCATTTCCTCATATGTTTCTTTGCCATTTTTATATCTTCTCTTGTGAAGTCTCTCTTTAGCTCTTTTGCCCATTTCCTAATAGGTTTATTGGGCTTGGAGGGGCTTAGTTTTTTGAGTTCTCTGTAGATGACCGATATCAGGCCTTTGTCTGTTGCTGTGCTGGTAAATATCCTTTCCCATATCGTTGGCTGTCTTTCTATTTTGGTGGCTATGTCTTTAGCTGTGCAGAAACTTTTTAATTTGTAGTAGTCCCATTTGTCGAGTCTTTCTCCTATTTGTTGTGCTCCTGGGACTCTATTCAGGAAGTTCCTTCCTGTGCCTATAAGTTCTAGTGTCTTTCCTACTCTGTCCTTCAGTAGTTTCAAGGATTCAGGTCTGATGTTGAGGTCCTTGATCCATTTTGAGTTGATCTTGGTGCATGGTGATAGGCTTGGGTCTACTTTGAGTTTTCTGCATATGGCTGCCCAGTTCTCCCAGCACCAGTAGTTGAAGAGGCTATGTTTATTCCATTGTATATCTTTAGCTCCTTTGTCGAATATCAGTTGGCTGTAAGAGTGCGGTTTTATTTCTGGGTCTTCAGTTCTAATCCATTGGTCTTCCGATCTGTTTTTATACCAATACCATGCTGTTTTTGTTATGATGGCCTTGTAGTAGATCTTGAAGTCAGGTATTGTGATACCTCCTGCATTGCTTTTTTTGCCTAGAATTGCTTTGGCTATTCTAGGTTTTTTGCTGTTCCATATGAATTTATGGATTGGTTTCTCTATTTCAGTGAAGAATGTGGCTGGGATTTTGATAGGTATTGCATTGAATTTGTATAACAATTTGGGCAATATGGCCATTTTCATTATATTGATTCTGCCTACCCATGAGCATGGGAGGTCTTTCCATCTCCTTGTGTCTTCTTTGATTTCCCTTATTAGATTTTTGTAGTTTTCATTGAATAGGTCCGTCACGTCCTTGGTTAAGTTGATCCCTAGGTACTTTATTCTTTTTTTGGCTACTGTAAATGGAATTGTTTCCATAATTTCCTTTTCTGTTTGTCTATTGCTGGTGTACAGAAAAGCTGCTGACTTTTGTGGGTTGATTTTGTATCCTGCTACTTTGCCAAATTGGTTTATTAGGTGTAGGAGTTTGGGTACTGAGGTTTTTGGGTCCTTCAGATACAAGATCATGTCGTCTGCGAATAGGGATAACTTGATTTCTTCCTTGCCGATGTGGATCCCTTTGATGTCCTCCTCTTGCCTTATTGCTATGGCTAGGGATTCCAGCACTATGTTGAACAGAAGTGGGGAGAGTGGGCATCCTTGTCTTGTTCCTGATTTTAGGGGGAATGACTTAAGTTTCTCTCCATTTAATATGATATTAGCAGTTGGTCTGTTGTATATGGCTTTTATTGTTTTGAGGAATGTTCCATCTATTCCTGTTCTCTCCAAAGCTTTTAATAGGTATGGATGTTGTATTTTGTCAAAGGCTTTTTGGGCATCGACTGAGATAACAATGTGATTCTTGATTTTAGTTCTGTTTATGTGGTGAATTACGTTGATTGATTTACAGATGTTGAACCATCCTTGTGACTGAGGGATGAAGCCTACTTGGTCATGATGTATGATATTCTTGATCACTTTCTGGACCTTTTGACTCTTAAGATTTCATTTAGATGTAGATTATAGTGTAAAATAGAGAAACTAATTGTAGTAAGTATGAATACTAAATTTAAAGAGTATGCTTAAATACAACTGAATGGTTTACTGACCCAGCAGGCTTAATTCTCCTATTGGGAAAAGTATTGGTCTTTATTCTTTTTGCTGGTTGTAAAAGAATGATAAAAATGTTTTCCTTGTTTAGTAGTTAAACATAGAACTTAGGTATTATAGATCAATTTTTGGAATGTTTTTGTATTGAAACCTAATAAAAATTTTAACGTAAAAAAAAAAGAACTACAGGAAATGGTGTTGCTGATCCTGAGCTAATGCGATCATATGACTTCTACCCAAAAGTTTTGAAAGAACTCAAGGTAGAAGTCTTGAAAGAATCATAAGACACAACAGTTTACAATTACAAAGAGAAACAAAGCTTAGTGACTGGCAGGCTGCCTAGATAAACATGAGCTCCTGCAAGGTAACCCAGCAACTAAGATCTGTCAACTTTCACTTCATGTTGCAGAAGATGGCAGGGTTATTTTTACTGAAGAGGAATGTTTCTGACTCATGTCACCCATAGCCCTTTGTGTAGTGCACTGGAGATCTCATGAATCCAGTGACTTTTTCTTTATGAGCTCCATGGGGTTCTCTCTGTGTGAGCTACTTGAGCCCCAGAATAATGATGACCAACCCCACAAGGAGAAGCAGTGTTTGTTCTGATGCCAGAGATGTGAAAAGACATGTCATTGTCGTGTGTGTGTGTGTGTGTGTGTGTGTGTGTGTGTGTGTGTGTGTGTGTGCTGGCATTGGGGCTTTAACTAAGGACCTTACCCTCTCACTTGACTTTTTTTTTCTCCTCAAGGCTAGCGCTCTCTCCCTTGAATTACTCTTTCATTTCCAGCTTTTTGGTGGTTAGAGATTAGTCTCACAGACTTTACTGCCTGATTGGCTTTGAACCATGATCCTTAGAGCTCAGCCTCCTGAGTAGTTAGCATTACAGGTGTGAGCCACCAGCAGTTGGCTGAGGACACTTCTTTAGTCTTTTGAGCATATAGGTACACAGCTACTGAAATGTCTCACTTGCTTATTCATCTCATTGCTCATTTTTAATGACAGAATACTAGATCTACTATATTATGGTTTGGGATCAGGCTGCCAGTTCTTCTGTCTTTACATTTTTTTTTTTTTTTTTTGCCAGTCCTGGGGCTTGGACTCAGGGCCTGAGCACCGTCCCTGGCTTCTTCTTGCTCAAGGCTAGCACTCTACCACTTGAGCCACAGCGCCACTTCTGGCCATTTTCTGTATATGTGGTGCTGGGGAATCAAACCCAGGGCCTCGTGTATACAAGGCAAGCACTCTTGCCACTAGGCCATATCCCCAGCCCTGTCTTTACATTTTTGAGCATAGAAAAGAGGAGGCACAGTGGCTGGGCTACAGAAAGGTGACCTAAAGGGAGGGGGAAATGAAGTTCTACTTAGCTTCATTTGGTTGGATCCACTGGGGGTCCAGCTATAGGTGAGACACACACACCTGCCCCTCTCCACAACCTTACTCACTTCTGGGGAGGGTAGAAGGACACACCCTGCTGATCACAGTGTGTGATCACCAGGTTTATAACCTAAAAATTGGCTTGGTTTAAAGGAGGGAAACAGATAAGACAACCCTACTCTCCCCAGGGGCATTTGGCCAGAAGTTAAGTACTTTAAAAGCACTGTTATTGTTAATAGTAGGCCTTAATAGTAAGTATCCTTTTTAATACTTATTATTCCTTTAACTAACATGTCAGTGGCTGGGGAAATTTGATTCCCTAATTAGTAGTTATTAGGCCCTTCCCTGGTGCCTGGGTTGAAGGACTAGCATCCAAGCAGCCTCTCTTTGTCAGCCAGATTACCCTCACAGCAATAAATAAGTGCCATAAATACTCATGGATGCTTTGAGGAAGCTCCATCACAACCATAGCTGCTTGCTGCAGAAGCACAACTCTAGCTCCAGAACAACATTCCAGCTATGACTATTTCAAATAACCTGGTGCTTGTCTTTCTGCCACAAATCTGAATGAAACAGCCAGGCCATAGTTCTGAGGCTGCCCAGTGGGAGGTCTGTGATTGGTTCAAACATAATCCTTTATTTGCATGGAGGGCTGCGATTGGTGTAACTAGACCAGCCAGAACCCACTTCTGGGTACCCAAGCAGGCTCTTCAGCTCACTTTCACTCTCTGGGAGACACTTTCTTGTGCTGCTCTGTGGTGCTGTATTATTAGGTCTGATAAAAGACTTCTCCAGAGTGGTCTTTCCTTGTCTACTGGAGTCTTTATCATGGACTGAGATGGAAACATGAAGAAGAGACAGAGGTGTCGGTGGAGACGGCAGGTGTCATAGTGAGTAGGCAGCTGAAGTGTTCCAGAAAGCAATGGGAAGCAGAGGCATTGTCCTGAGATGATGAAGAGGGTAGAAGGAGGCAAGAGGAGGCACAAGGCCAAGATGACTGTGGAAGGCTGTGAAGAGTCAAAGATGAGAGTATGGGCCTCCAGTCACTGGAAGAGTTCTAGGGAGCTGTCACATCTTTAAAAAGGTGATAGTTCCAATATCCAAGGTGTGGGAGCCATAAATGCCAGCTGGTTCTTACAGCTTCTGATAAGAATCGAGGATTACACTAGCTGCCAAGTGCTAGACAACTGGCAAGTGAGGCTTAGTACATTAAGCTTTCAACCAGAGCACCTGTAACTATAAATCTCTGGCCTCTAGGGACTGGAGCCATAGGCTTCTCAATTTCAGGGCTTGGAGCTTTAAGCCTCTGAGTCTGTTAGAGTCCAGGTCTCTTAACACTAGAAGAGTTATTCCTTCCTTCTCAGGATTTCTACATGACAGAGACAAAAGAGCCCCAGCCAGCTGATGGTTTTGTCACATGACCAGATCCCCCTCTTGTGCCTAAGATCTGAGTCTCAAATGTTACCTTCCCCTGTGCTTGATGATCCTGATTTAGGAATTTGTTTGGTGTATCTATGCATTTAGGATTGATGTAGGGCTTTGCTCCTGCTATTTTTTTTCCATCTAAGGGGTCAGTGACGTTTTAATTGGTCTCCTCTCCCCACCTCATTACTTACCTACTTGCTTCTACTTTACAACTTTACAGTCAAATGAGGATGACTGACTGGAAATAATATAAGATCTAGAGTAACTCCCTCATACTCTCTCTCTCTCTGTCTCTCTCTCTCTCTGTGTGTGTGTGTGTGTGTGTGTGTGTGTGTGTGTGTGTGTGTGTGATTTTGTTCAAGTGACTTGAGCTCTGTCTCAATTCCTATCGAAGGAGCGTTAGGCCTCCTGGGTTAGGTAGGGTTAGATAGGGATAGAAAGTAGTAGTGGACATTAATACATGGCAGACAATCTGTGGCCCATCATGGCACTTCTTCCCATAATGCCCTGGGTTCTCACTCAGCCAATAAAATGAGCCAGGATGGTGCATACACAACCATCAAGCAATCAGGGCAAAGCCTGGGGGAGGAGGGATGAGAGGAGTCTCAGGCTATAGTAGCCTGGAGAGAGGACTCCATCAGACTTACAGGCTCAAGCCCTGTCTCTCTGGGGAGTCTGAACTCTACTTTTGCTTTCAGATAAACTAGCTCTGACTGCTTTAAACACTTTCCTACCTTTTAATTCTTTAATCAGCAGAGAAAGGAATCGGAACTCTAGACAGCATCATTATCTGCATAATAGGGAAGATGGTTATGAACAGTTCACACATACCTGTAATTCCAGCATTTAAGAGGCAGAGGTGGGAGAGTCATATACATTGTAGCTACATAGTGAGACAGAAACAAGAAAATGAACAATATTCCCTCCCCCTCAAAACAAACAAGCAAAACAGAATAATTTTTGAAACTGCAAAGTGGTTGGCATTTGCCAACCACCACCATTTCTTCCCCTAGGAACTTGTAAATACCTGACAAGAGCTGTATCACTGAGCCACAGTTTCAATTTCCTTCACCATTTTATTATTTGTTATTAATATTTTATTAGCATACACTAGTTATACATGGGAGTGGTCATTATGACATTTCCATACACGCATACAATGTACCCTCATCAACCCCACTCCTTCTATCACTCTCCTTTATTCCCTCTTCCTCCCTCCTTTTTTTTTGTGCCAGTACTGGGGCTTGAATTCAGGACCAGGGTATTTTTCTTTACTTTTTTTTGCTCAACGCTGCTGCTCTACCACTTGAGCCATAGCTCCATTTTTGGTTTTTGCTAAATTGATTGGAAATAAAAGTGTCACCCAGGCTGGCTTGGAGCTGTGATCCTCAGATCTCAGCCTCCTGAGTAGCTAGGATGACAGACGTGAGCCACTGGTGTTTCCCACTCTCCTACCCCCTGCTATTATGTCCCCCAAAACAGTGCTGAGATGAATCCCAGGCCCCCAGGAACTCTAGACCAATGCTCTGAGCTATACCTTCAGCTACGTCACTATTTATTTTTCATCCCCTTGCAACATAAAATTGGGAGAAACGCTCTTGACATTTTTTTTTGGCAGTTGTGGGGCTTGAACTCAGAGCTTGGGCACTGTCCCTAAACTATTTTGCTTAAGGCTAGCACTCTACCATTTGAGCCACAGCTCCACTTCTGGTTTTTGAGTGGTTAATTGGAGATAAGCATTTCATGGGGATTTTCTGCCTGGACTGGCTTCAAACCTCAGATCTCAGCCTCCTGAGTAGCTAGGATTACAGATGTGAGCCATTAGTGCCTTGTGTGACATTTCTTTTTATTTGTTGTTTAGGTATGAATTAAATGGGAAGAAAGTTAAAAAAAAAACAAAAGAAAGCAACCCCCCCCCCAATAAGACCAATTTTCAACAACATTTTCCCAAATTGTCAACATTCACTCTCAAAGATCAGAGGAATGTCCCAGAAATGAAACAGGCCTGGGGACAGCATGGGAAGTGTGAGCTTGATCTGCCTTTCCTCAGAGTGTAGCCTGATGACTCCCGCCCTGGGCAAACATCTCACCCTGTCCAGTAAACAGCCCAGGCACCAGGAGTGGAGGCACAGGGCTGGGGACTTGGGTGACATTTTTATCCTGCCTGCTCTCCCCTCCTCCCACCCCAATCCTGGTCTTGGTCTTGGCTCTATGGTCCTTCTGTAAACAGGGCTGCGGGGGCCCATGGGGTTGAATACAGCCAGGTCCCAATTCTCAGGTAAACACATTACAAAGAATCTTTGTAAAGGTTCCAGGCTGTCCTGGTGCAGAAGGCCCATCAGGAAGTAGGGAGGGCAGGAAGGGGGGATGAGATAGGGGGGACAGGGGGTGGGGAAGAGGCAGAGCTTCCCCTCCCCATCCCTCTGTGCCTAGGTTGAAGGGAGGAATACCGAGCCTGATGTCTGTCCCGGGAAGGGAGTGTTGGAGAACAGGGGTGACTTCTCAGGGCCCTCATGCCTTAGCATATCAAATGCAAAGAACTAAGGTGTCCTCTCCAGCAGTACAGGGTGAGTATTAGCCAGGTAGCTCATGCCTTTAATCCAGCTGCTCAGAAGACTTTGTTCTGAGAATCCAGGTTCAAAGCCAGTCAGGGCAGTTAAAATCTAATTAAGCAGTAAAAAGTAGAAGTGGAGGCTGGTAGAGTACCAGCCTTAGGCAAAAAATCTAAGCAAGAGCAAGAACGAGGTCCTGGGCTGGGATTATGGCCTAGTGGCAAGAGTGTTTGCCTCATATACATGAAGCCCTGGGTTCGATTCCCCAGCACCACATATACAGAAAATGGCCAGAAGTGGAGCTGTGGCTCAAGTGGCAGAGTGCTAGCCTTGAGCAAAAGGAAGCCAGGGACAGTGCTCAGGCCCTGAGTCCAAGGCCCAGGACTGGCAAATAAGTAAATAAAAATAAAAATAAATGAGAAAAAAAAGAATGAGGTCCTGAGTTCAAACCACAGTACCTGCATAAAAAAGAAAAAAGAAATCAAATTAGACTAAAAAGTCAAGAGGAGACTTCCAGATTGAATTTATATCCTTTTATTTTTGCTGTCTTACCTGCTCTGTGTTCCTTGCGAGATAAACTAGAATGTTGATGGCTGTCATTTGCTAGGCTCCTTTGATATGACAAGTTATATATACATATACCCACAAATACACACACACACACACACACACACACACACACACACACACTTTGTGTGTACCGCACTGCTGCTGGGGACCAAGCCCAGAAATCAGACATGAGCTCTACTACTGAGCTACTCCTACCCCCCCACTGGAACCTTTTTTTTTTTGGTGGTGATGGTACTTGAAGGACTTGCCTCTCCCCTCTAGGCCCATTCTATGTATCCAGATATGGAATATGAAGGATTGACCCCCACCCTATTGCCTCAGGCCCATAGACACCAGGCAGGAACCTCAGTATGCCAACCTGCTTTGATCTATGTGCAGAACATTTCACCTAGGCCCAGCTGTAAACAATCCTTTGTGGGCCAAATGGAAAAGCCCCAACTTGCTAGACCTAGTGGCTCATTCATTAACCTCTGCCTCCTTGCTCAGACTCCATATAATTCTGGGCCCAAATCCACCCCCCCGCCCCGCCCAATCCCTCAGGAAGGTCTGTGCCCCTTGCTGTTCCTCAATAAACAGTCCTCGCCTGTTAATGATGAGTCCAGCCTATTCCTTTCCTGTTCTTCTCCATTTTCCTAACAGTACTGAAGTTTGAACTCCAGGACTTGACTTGCTAGGCAGGCACTCTACAGCTTGAGCCATATCCCTAGCCAAGTCCTGCAGCCTTTTCTGTTATTTTAGTAATGCACACAAATATGCATTTTTGTTTTTGAAAGTGTCTCAACAACGTTAAGGCTGCATTTGAACTCACAGCCCTCCTTGTCTCCACCTCCCAAGGGCTCAGATTACGCCCAGTTTACAAGTATTCCACTTAGTAGTTATTATTGTACCCCTCCAAGAGATGGGGACACTGAGACTTAATTAGTAGCACTGATTAATCCCCAAATACACATTTGCCAATGGCACAAACAACCCTTGCCCATTCTGTCAGTTCTATTCCTTGGAACAAGAAGGTAAATTTCTTTTTTCTTTGGTTTTGAAAGCTGACATTGGACAGGAACTGGAGGACTGGACTATGGGAAAACAAATTTTTATTGCTTGACGAAGGAACTCTGATTTGGACAACAGCCTGCTGGGAATTACCTCTCCAGATAGCTCCACCCTCTGGACTCTGAGCACTTGGGTTAAAATGCAGGGGAAAGCAACAATTGACAACTTGTTCTACCCAGGGTAGAGCTTGGCAGCAACTCTCAGAACTGCTGTTATGGAAGCTTTTCCATTCCGAGGCCATCCATTAGTGCCTAACTTTGCATGGCACATTTTGGAAGCTGAACTGGTGAGAAAGACTCAGTAATGCTTATACTTACCGACAGAAAGTGGGGCTGGGAGGTGTTTCTGGGGAGTTATAGAAGATTCAGGCAGCTAGACATAGGATGTAGGCCTGTAATCCCACCCCTTGGGAGGGTGAGGCCAGACACTCATGAGTTCAAGTACTGCTCTTGAGAATTAGAGACCAGATCTGCAAGTAGTTGATTGGTGTGATGGCACACACCTGTAATCCTAGCTATGTCGAAGGCAGAGGTAGGTGGATCATGGGCTGAAAGCCCATCTAGGGAGACCTTAATCTGAAAATAAACAAAACCCCAACAAAGCCAAAGCTGGGTGCTGGTGACTCAAGACTGTAATCCTAGCTATTCAAGAGGCTGAGATTGGGGTTCAAAGCCAGCCCAAATATTTCCAATTAAACAACAAAAAGCTGGAGTAGAGGCATGGTTGGAGTAGCAGAGGCCAGCTGTTAAGGAAAAAGCAGAGACAGAGCACAAAACCCTCAGTTCGTACCCCAGTACATACAAACACACACACCTATACTCCCTTTTCTTCAATACTCAGGATGAGGAAAATAAGGCAGAGGTCTTATGAAACAACTTTGGTTGGCTTGTAATCCTAGGTACTCAGGAGGCTGAGATTTGAGGATCATGGCTCAAAGCCAGCATGGGTAGGAAAATCTGAAACTCTTGTTGTTGGTCAGGGATCTTGAAATCAGGGCCTGGGCATGGTCCTTTAACTTTTTCGATTAAGGTTAGCGCTCTACCGCTTTGAGCCAGTTTTCCCCTGGTTAGTTGGAGATAAGACTCTCACAAGGGTTGGGAATATGGCCTCGTGGCAAGACTGCTTGCCTCTTATACATGAAGCCCTGGGTTTGATTCCCCAGCACCACATATATAGAAAATGGCCAGAAGTGGCGCTTTTTGCTCAAGGCTAGGAGTCCAAGGCCCAGGACTGGCAAAAAAAAAAAAAAAAAAAAAAAGTCTCACAAACTTTCCTGCCTGGGCTGGCTTTAAACCATGATCCTCAGATCTCAGCTTCCAGAGTGGCTAGGATTACAGGCATGAGCCAATTAATCACCAAAAAAGCCAGAAGTGGAGTTGTGGCTCAAATGGTAAAGCATCACTCAAGTGAAAAAGGTTAGGGACGGAGCCCAAGCGATGAGTTCAAGACACAGGCCTGACAAAAACAAAAAAATAAAAAACACACAGACGCCCAAACCAGCCTTGAGTGGAAAAAGCCAACCAAGTATTTGAGGATCTGAGTTCAAGTCCCAGGACTGGCAATAAATAAAAAGAAGAAAACGCCGCTGAAATGACATTTGCACAGACTACAAAGGCTGGTGCGCCTCTGAAGAGCATCCACCATCGCGGGGCTGGCTAGGAGGACAAGGCGGGCGACGTCCCAGGCCCGGGAGACCTCCCATACGGGCTTTTCCCACATTCCCCCACAAACGCGGGGCAGGGAGGTAACCATCGTGCCCACCGTACAGTGAAAATAAAGATGAAAAACCCCACAGGCCGAATCACCCGCACCCCAACGACGCAGAACCCCCTGCCCCCAACACCAAGGCCAAACCGGCGCGGGCGGGCCCCGCTGACCCCCGCAGGCCGCCGTAGCCTGGAGACACAAAGGCCGGAAGTGCGGCAGAGCCCCCGCCCACCTCCCCCAGACGCCCTCTCTAGGACGCCGGAGGGCTGCCGTCTCGATGGTTTCTAGTGGGTTCAGGGACCCAGGCCTCCAGGGGCAGGAAAAATGAGTGATAAGGAAAGAAAAGGAAGGGGACAGGAGGGGAAAGAAGCGAAGGTGTGTGAGAAGAACCCCACTTAAAAGGCATCCAGGCCTAAGGGTCAGCTGAGGGGTTGCAGAATGGCTGATTAACATCCTGGCTGCCTCCATCAGAGAAGCAAACAGGCTTGCTCAGTGACATAATTGGGTGGAATCCAGATGCAGTTAGTAGTAATGATGGGCTGATTTCAGGGAGGATCATAATTTGGCAGATTTTTTTCTTTTTTTTGGCGGGGGAGGGATCTGTGTACAAGGTTGCCATCACATCATTTAAAGAATTGTAAATGTATGTGTGAGATGTGGCTCCCATGCATGACATCTTAGTAGGTCCTTTTTTTTGGTAAAGGTCAGGCTAAGGACACATATTCCCACTATGTAAGTCTGGTTATAACTAACCCCAAGTTTTTCTACCTGTAGGGAGAAGTCCTAGCCAAGAGTAACCACAAATTACTCACAAGGAAGGTTGGTTGTGGCTGGGGACTGAAGGATTGACCCCCCACCCAGTTTTCCCAGGCCCTCACAGGCATCAGGCAAAACCCCAGATATGTGCCAACCTGCTTTGATGTGCAGGCAGGGAAATTCACCTAAGCCCAGCTGCACACAATCCATAGTGGGCCCAAGGAAAAGCCACCAACTTCCTAGACCTAGTGGTGCTTTCATTAACCTCTGCCTCCTTGCTCGGACCCCATATAAGCCTGGTCCCAAATTCACCGCCTCCCACAACCTCCAAACACACGGGAAGATCTGTGCCCCTTGCTGTTTCTCAATAAACAGTCCTCGCCTGTTCATGTTCAAGTCTGGCCTATTCCTTTTCCATTCTCCTCCATTTTCCTAACGGGTTTCTCTATTTTTTCTTTGGTAGCTACCTTGCTTAAATTAGAATGGCTATCGTTAAAAAAAAAAAAAATCTCCCCTCTGGGGGCTGGGAATATGGCCTAGTGGTACAATGCTTGCCTCACATACATGAAGCCCTGAGTTCAATCCCACAGCACCACATTTATAGAAGAAGCCAGAAGTGGCGCTGTGGCTCAAGTGGTAGAGTGCTAGCCTTGAGCAAAAATAAGCCAGGGACGGTGCTCAGGCCCTGAGTTCAAGCGTAGGACTGTCAACTGCCCCCCCTCCCCCCCCAAAGACAACAAAAATTCTCCCCTCCCCCACATTGATAAGGATGTGGTAAAATTAGAACTGTTTCCTGTCGTTGTTGTTGTTGTTGTTGGTGGTGGTGGTGGTAGTGGAGGTGGTTCTTGTAGGGCATGAAGTCAGGACCTGGTTGCTCGCTGTCCCTAAGTTTTTGTGCTCAAGGCTAGTGCTCTCCCACTTTGATCCACAGCTCCACTTCCTGTTTTCTGTTGGTTCATTGGAAGCAAGAGTCTCATGCACTTTCCTGCCTGGGCTGGCTTTGCACCTTGATCCTCAGATCTCAGCCTCCTGAGTAGCTAAGACTACAGGTGTGAGCCACTGCCTGGCTGAGAAATTAAGAAGCCCCTGTGAAAAAGCAGTGTGGTGCTTCCTAAAAAAAAAAAAATAAATAAAAATAAATAGATAAATAAAAATAAGGCTTAGTGCTGGTGGCTCACACCTGTAATCCTTGCTACTCAGGATGCTGATATCTGAGGATGCAGTTTGAAGCCAGCCCAGGGAAGACTAATTCAAGAGACTCTTATCTCTAATTTGACCCCAAAAGGTTGGAGTGGAGGGGTGAGCTCAAGTGGTAGCATGCCTGCCTTGAGCAAAACATATAAGTGAGAGTATAAGACCCTAAGTTCAAGTCCCATTACCAGAACAAAAATAAGTAAATTAAAAGAATAAAAAGAGGCAGTTCTAAGACATGAATGATTTTGATGTTGGCAGGGTTGGTTTTCCTTGGCTTGTAAATATGTATTTTGTATTCCTTCTTACTCTTTAAAACAAATTAAATTAGCAAAAAGTATGTACAAGGAAATTTCCTTTGGACACATGCATATATGCCTGCATACAATGTATCTTGCTCAGACCCCTCCATCATAATCCAGCAACTAGCAGGGTTCACAGTGCCCTCTGGAGGCAGTAGCACAAAACTGCAAGGGAACCTAACTGCATTTTAGGAATGTTCTGAATCCTGCAAAACATAGATAGTTCTTGCCTGTCCTTCAGCCTAAGAAGGACATGTGATGTTGGCTCGCACAAAGTATTAGAAGACTGTGCACAAAGCGTGGGTGCTCAATGGTCCAGAGAAACCCACTGCTCCCACAGTAGAGGCTCTGAGCCTGGAAAGGTTTTGATGGAAAGACAGTTCAGTAGAAATAACCCAGGGGAGCCAGGTGCTGGTGGCTCACACCTGTAAGTCCAGCTCCTTAGGAGGCTGAGATCTGAGGATCATAGACCAAAGACTGGCTGGAGGGGCTGGGAATATGGCCTAGGGGTAGAGTGCTTTGTTTTGTATACATAAAGCCCTGAGTTCGAGTCCTAAGCACCACATATATAGAAAAAGCCAGAAGTGGTGCTGTGGCTCAAGTAGTAGAGTGCTAGCTTTGAGCAAAAAGCAGCTCAGGGACAGTGCTCAGGCCCTGAGTTCAAGCCCCAGAACTGACAAAAAAAAAAAAAAAGACTGGATGGGAAGAAAAGTCTCTGAAACTTTTTTTTTTTTTTTTTTTTTTTGCCAATGGAGCTTGAACTCAGGGCCTGGGCACTGTCCCTGAGCTTCTTTTTGCTCAAGGATAGCACTCCACCACTTGAGCCACAGTGCCACTTCCAGCTTTTTCTGTTTACGTGGTACTGAGGAATTGAACTCAGGGCTTCATGCATGCTAGGCAAGCACTCTACCAATAAGCCACATGCTCAGCCCTCTGTGAGACTCTTGTCTTCAATTAATCAACAAATGCACGATGTGGAGCTGTGGCGTAGTAGAGCACCAGCCTTGAGCAAAAAAGCTCAGGGACAATGCCCAGGCCCTGATTTCAAGACCTAGGACCAGCAACCCCCCCCCCCTTTCAAAAAATTTGCCCACTGATTGTATGGGGGGAGGGGGTGAAGTTCTGGCTGTATTATTCATAAACCACTTGAACTTGGTCTGACCATTTCATCTCCAGATCTCCACTTGTGACCAGTAGAACAGGAATTATCTCATGTTGTGAAATTTTCCACTTGCTCTTCTGTGCTTTTCTTGTTTACTCAGGCTTCTGTCCACAGAGTCATGATCTCTTTTTCATTTTTTAAATCTCCTCCTCCTCCCCCTCCCTCTCTCCTCCCCCTCCTCTCCTCCCTTCCCCTCCCCCTCCACTCCCCTCCTCCTGGCTTCGGACTTGGCCTGAGCACTGTCCCTGGCATCTTTTTACTAGCACTCTACCTCTTGAGCCATGTTGTAGAGCTGACTCCATCTTGATTAGGGAAACATGGTAGAAAATATTGGGGGAAATAGAGCTGACTCCATCTAGTTTATTAGGTCAACCTGACCCCCAAATTCTGCTTCTGTAAATGGCTTGCTTAACTTGTTATTTGCTCTACCCCCTGTGTCAACTTCCTACATCTGTGCCACGCTTGCTTTGTTGCTTCCTCTACCCCCTGCGCCAACCTTCTACATCTGTGAACTTATTGTGTGCTCTACCCGCTGTGTCAAGCCCCTACATCTGTGCTACGCTTTTACCTTTATAAACCCCAATTTGATGACTACTCAGGGTCACAGTGGCAGCTCCTGCATCTGCACTATTTCCCTGGCCGGTCAGCCCGCTTTTCACTGTCACAGTTCAGCTCTGGAGTCTGCACTTCAGCCTTGGCCAGTCAGCCCGCGTCTTTAGGGGCGTAGTTTCAGCTCTGGAGTCTGTGCTGCGTCCCTGGCTGGTCAGTTCGCTTTTTTCTTCCCCAATAAATCCATCCTTTTGCTTGATACTGTTCCAGAGTGGTGGACTACTTGGAGGGACTGGGAATCCCCTTCCTTGAACCCTGTAACATTTCTAACCCGGTAACAAGCCACAGCACCACTTCTGGCCCTTTTCTGTTTATGTGGTGCTGAGGAATTGAACCTAGGGTTTCATACATGCTAGGCAAGCACTCTACCACTGAGCCACATTCCCAGCCCCTCTTCCTTTTCTTTGAGACAGAGACAGAGTCTCACTATATAGGCCCAAACTCATGATTCACAAGGTCCTCCTGCTTCAGCCTTCCAAGCACAGGGATTACAGGTGTGTGCTTACTACATTTGGCTCTCAATGTTTTAATTAATTAATTGCCAGTCCTGGGGCTTGAATTCAGAGTCTGGGCACTGTCCTTGAGTTCTTTGAGCTATAGCACCACTTCCGGCTTTTTCTGTGTATGTGGTACCGTGGAATTGAATTCAGGGCTTTGTGCATGCTAGGCAAGCACTCTACCAGGAGGCCAAACTCCTGGACCCACAGTGTTTGTTTTTAAAATAAAGTTTACCTGTACAGTTCACCCATTTAAAATGTATGCTTCAACGGCTTCTAGTGCGTTCAGAGGTTTTCTGGTTTTTGGTACCACTTACTGGGGCTTGAATTCTGGGCCTGAGTGCTGTCCCTGAGCTATTGTGCTCAAGGCTAGCACTCTACCACTTACGCACAGCTCCATGTCCAAATTCTGCTGGCTAATTGGAGATAAAAGTCTCACAGTCTTTCCTGCATGTGCTGGTTTTGAACCACGATCTTCAGATTTCACCTTCTTGAGCAGCTGGGATTACAGATGTGAGCCACTGGTGCCCAGTTTGGAGCATCCTTTAATGGTCATTGAAGGTAGGTCTCTCTCTTTTTTTTTTTTTGGTTTTTTGGTTGGTTGTGGGGCTTGAACTCTGGGCCTGGTGCTGTCCTTGAGCTCTTCAGCTCAAGGCTAGCACTCTACCACTTGAGCCACAGCGCCACTTCCAGTTTTCTGGTGGTTGATTGGAGATGAGAGTCTCATGAACTTTCCTGCCTGGGCTAGCTTTGAACCATGATCCTCAGATCTCAGCCTCTTGAATAGCTAGGATTACAGGCTTGAGCCACTGGTGCCTGGTGAAGGTAGTTCTTTGTGCTAGAAAAATCTGTCAGTGGTACTTTGTTGGGTGGGCAGGAAGTGTCTACATTTGTTTTTCTGGATCCGTGGATGTCCTGTAGCCCAAGCCAACTCCCCACTTACACATCTCACAGAGGTTTAGACACAGTCTTTGAACCTTTCTTTTTTTTTAAATTAAATTTTATTGACAAGTTGATGTACAGAGGGGGTACAGTTACATAATAAGGTAGTGAGTACATTTCTTGCCATATTTGTTATACCCTCCCTCATTTTTCTTTCCCTTCCCTAGCTCTGAACCTTTCTTGGCAAGGCTGTCTTAAGCTTTCTTGCCTCCTCAGAAATCTGACTCTGGGAAGTTTGCCCTGGGTTTCTGAGTGGCCTGGTGACTTCTTCCCTCCCCCCCAATGCCAGTGCAGAACTTGATCTTCTGAGAGATTTCCTCTCTCCTTTCCCAGCCCCCTTTCTAGGAGCCAGAGCTCACAGTCCAATCTGCCTTTCCCAGGCCTGCTTCTGTTTACTTTGTTTTCCTCTTTTATCCAAAAGTGTTTGTCCTGTCACTTTTTATTTGTTCAAGGTATTACTGTATTTTGAAATCTCAATTGCTGTATTTTACTTTCTGCTTCTCTGAACCTATTTTTCCCTGAACCTCTATGCTGTTCACACAGATTCGGGAGTGGGGATTGTGGGTTTTATATGCACTGAGGACGTCATTTCTCATGCCTGTCATCCCAGCTACTCAGGAGGCTGAGATCTTGAGACTGTTATCTTCAAGTAACCACCAAAAAGCCGAAAGTGGATCTGTGGTTCAAGTGGGACAGTACTAACCTTGAGCAAAAAAGCTCAGGTATAGCGCCCAGGTCCTGAGTTCAAGCCCCAGGACTACCCTCCTCCCCCTCCCTCGGCCCCTGCCACATGGTGCAGACAGTAAGCTTTCAGGAAAGACTTTTTTTTTTTGGTACTGAAGATTGAACTCAGGACTTGCTAGACTGGAATGCTACTGTTTGTCACTCCGCCAGCCTCTTATTCTTCAGATAGTCTTTTTTTGGGGGGGAGGGCGCTCAGGGCTGGCCTCCCAATGTGATCCTCCTCATTTCTGCCTCCCAGGGTGCTGGGATTACAGGCATGACCTTCATAACCCACAGTTCTGAAAGCTGGCAATGATTTCCTAGGCGCCTCAGGCAGAGGGACTGATTTGGGGGTAACCCAGGGTGGGAGCCTGGATGCCTATTCTTATTTCTTGACAGGATATAAAGGGAGGTCTTGTATAGGAAGGAGAAGCGCAGGCATAGGCAGTTACTAGAAAAGCTCTGACCTGGGGCATTTAATCCTGCAGATAGCAGCGAATAAGTGAGGTGGAAGAACTTATGCAGATGGATTTGCAGGGGTGAGGTGTCCCAGCATGCCAGGGCTGGTTCTTGATTTCTTGGGGGTGGGCCCTGTGTGGTCTCAGACCCACTCAGCTTGGGAGAATCTGGTGGAGGGTGGTGTCTGTCTCACAGGGAGAGAGAGAGAGGGAATGCTAGGGAAACCGGGGCCCGGAATATATGGGTTTGTAGCTTTCTAGGACCACCCCCTCCCACAGCCAGCAGGGTGATGGCCACATCTGTAGACATCAAGGGAGGTGCAAGCCACATTCAAGGTCAAGACCCATTCAAGGTCAAGCTGTCAGGGTGAATTCATTGCTTCAAGCAGATACGAAGAACTTCAGATACTCTAAGGGGATGAGTGACAAAGATAAATGCATACTGGGACTGCACTTCAGTTTAAAGATGGATTTCTCTGGTGAGCTCGGCAAAGGTGTGATTATTTTGTTTTATTTTTTTTGTGCCAGTCCTGAGGTTTGAACTCAAGGCCTAGGTGCTGTCCCCAAGCTTTTGTGCTCAAGGCTGGCGCTCTACCACTTGCGCCACAGTTCCACTTTCAGCTTTTTTGCTGCTTCCTTAGAGATAAGAGTCTCCCAGACTTTCCTGACCAGGCTGGTTCTGAACCATGATCCTCAGATCTCAGCCTCCTGAATAGTTAGGATAAGAGGCGTGAGCCACCAGTGCTTGGCGACAGGGATGATTTTGAGGGAGGGTTTACAGACTGGACAATTATTATTAATTTTTAAACAAGGGGGCAATTTGGCAGAGTGTGAACTCCAAGCCTTTTGCCTCCAGATCCATCACTTGGATTTGTGCTGTCCTTTGTGCTGCGTTCCCAGGGACCTTGGGACATTCCCAAACCACACATGGAGGCCGAGTCTCCTGAAGACCCTTGGCCTGGCTCTCTACCTCTCCTGCCACTGTGCTGTGAGCGGCTGGGGCAGGGCCGGGTGCTGCACACTGCACATGTGCGGGGCTTTGTCTTGGGGGCCGATCCTCAGCAGCACCCAGGCCTGGTAAGTGCCATTCCCACTGGGAAGAATGACCCTCTCTGATTCAGACTCCTGGGCCTTGTGGGCCTGGTTCCAGCGCAGGCTGATTCCTCGTGGGTAGAAGTCATAGGCCAGGCATTTGAGGGTCCTGTGTCTTCCAGGGACCACGTGGCTTGTGACCCATACAGAAGGAGGGTCTGTGGTGGGATAAAATGGGGAGACTGAGGACTGGAAGTAGTCTCCTTCTCTATGCCTTTCTGGATGGGGTCCCCACACACCTCTGCACCTGCTGCCACCTCAGAAGCCTGCTACAGATCAGGGAAGGCAGAGGCTTTCCTTGGTCATCCTTATTTGATCATGAAATGCCTGTCCTTTCTGATTTTATTCTTTTGGTGCTGGTGCTGGGACTTGAACTCAGGGCCTCATACTCTTGCTTTGTTTTGTTTTTCCCTCAAAGCTAGCACTCTACCACTTGAGCCACAGCACCACTTCTGGTTTTCTGGTGGTTCATTGCAGATAAGAGTGTCACTGGGACCTTCCTGCCTGGGCTGGCTTTGAACTGCAATCCTCAGATCTCAGTTTCCTGAGTAGCTAGGATGACAGGTGTGAGCCACTGGTGCTTGGCTGAAAAACAATTTTTTTTTTCAAGGACATTCTTTTGGGACACTACATTTTGTCCTCCTTGGGTTAGAAAGAATCCTAGGAGGGGCATCTAAGGGACTTACAGAAGTAGCCTGCATGCTCCCTTGAGCTCCCAACCTGAGAGAACACCCCCTTGACCTTCCATTCAGTACCGGGTACAAGTCATAGAACTCCCCATCTCCCTACCTTGCCGGTCCAGCTGTGTCCTGCTGTAGTTCAGGTACCTCCGTAGCAATCCGGGACATTCTTCCTCCAGGTATGCCTTGGCTCGCTGCAAGTAGACCTTCTCTGCCTCCCATTTCTTCTTCATTTCCAGGGCTGCTGCATCCAAGGGAATCCAGGCTGGGATGTCTTTGTTGAACTTGATGAAGTCCTTTCCGTCATATGCATAACTCCAGGATGCTCCACTACTTCCATTACTCCAGAGCTCGCAACCGAACCTGCCCTGGAAGGTGTGAGACCCTGATGCCTCCCCACCCCACAGGGGAGCCAGTCAGCTGGGGCCAGCCGCACCTGAAATCCCTCTTCTTCCCTACCCACTCTAGAAAGGCCTTAGAAATCTTGGCAGGCAACCCCCTTCTCTCTCTCGGCAAATGGGTTACACACAGGCAGAGGGGCAAACTCTAGTACTGGGAAGTCTGAGATGAGACTAACTTCCTTAGGGCTGGCCGGTTCAAATCTCAAAGCAGGTGTTCACAGCACACCTGATTATTTGATGTTGGCTCCATAAACTCTCCAGGTTCTTGGGCTCCAGATCCCAGATTACTCCTTATCCGAACTCAGGGTATGGGTGCTGTGCCTGAACTTCTTTGTGCTCAAGGCTAGCGCTCTACTACTTGAGCCACAGCTCCACTTCCCCCTTTTTTGGTGGTTCATTGGAGATAAGAGTGTCATGGACTTTCCTGCCCAGGCTGGCTTTGAACTGCGATCCTTAGATCTCAGCTTCCTGAGTAGCCAGGATTATAGGCGTGAGAACCCAGCCCACCCCTCCTTTTGAGGGAGGCTCTCTGCCCATCCCACTGGCCCCTTTCTGTTTGTCCTCAGTGGTTGGAGCTAGCACCTCCCTACCCCCTCCACCTCTCCCCAGCTGTCTGGGGTCCACTGACCTTCGCTGTCCTGGTAATAATCCATGATGTCTTTCAGGGTCACCAGAAATATTTCCTCCCTGGCTTTCTGAAGCTGGCTCTCCTTGTTCCAGTCCTCCATCCCTCTCAGCTGGCTCCATGGGCCCAGGGGCTGTGCTTGCTGGCTCTCACTGTCATAGTGGAAGAAGGCCTGGTCATTGAGAAAGGCGAGGGCCTGAAACCTGGGGAGGCCTCTGCTGGGCCTGGACACCCCGGTGTAGAGAAAGGTCAGAGTGTGGTGAGCACCTGCAAGAGAGAAGAGAAGAGCGAGGCTCAGCCCCAGGCCCGCGTCCGTCCTGCTGCAGCCTCTGTGCATGTGTCCAGGCCACTCTTCGTCTTATTCCATGTCCTCTGTGTAGCAATGTAAGATAATATTTCCCAGGTTGGGGTAGCTTAGAGCTGGCAGAGGGGGCTGGGCGTGGAGCCATGCCTTCCTATAGGTCAAGGCTGTGTGAGCTGACCTGCTCCTTCTGTCTGTCATCTGTCTGTCTGTCTGTCTTCCTTGTAGGCTATGTGTTGTCCCAAAGCCTTGGTCTCCAGTCTGTGCTGTAGACTTAGCCCCTGTGTGTGTGTGCACGTGCATGTGTGTGTTCACACTGGGGCATGAACTCAGGGCTTCACTCTCTTACTCATGGCTGGAGCTCTACCACTTGAGCCACAACCCCACTTCTGTTTTTTTTTTTTTTTTGCTGGTTACATGGAGATAAGAATCTCTTGGATTTGTCTGCTTGAGCTGGGATTCCACCAAGATCCTCAGATCTCAGCCTTCAGAGTAGTGGGATTACTGGTGTAAGCACAACATCCGCCTCCCCGCCCACCTCTATTTCCTGGCTGCCATGAGCTCAGCAGCCTGTCTGCCTTGTGCTCCCCACTGTGGGGGGGCTGCCTGACCACAGGGAAAACAACAACAAACGACCACGGGCTAAAGCCATGAGCCTCCAGATCAACCTTTCCTTCTTATAAATTGATTGCCACAGGAATTTTGGCACAGCACTGGAAAGCTGAGCCCCATCTACACTGAATGTGATGTGAGTGTGAAATCCACATTTATATCAGGTTAAGTTACCGAAAGCTTTCTTGGTTATGGCAACATTGCCTAAACTCAATTGGAAAATACATATGGGTAGAAAGTATAGAAGAATGATTTTACTAGAAAATTTAAGAAATGACCCAGAATTGATCAAAAACAGGGTAAGACTAGGTTGGAGCTCAGAATTCCTAGGGTTGTACCTTTTTTTTTTCTTCTGTTGGTCACGGGACTTGAACTCAGAGCCTGGGCTTAGTCCCTTATCTTTTTGGCTCAAGGCTAGCGCTCTACCACTTGAGCTGCAGATCCACTTCAGCTTTTGGGTGGTTACTTAGAGATAAGAGTCTCACAGACTTTCCTTCCTGGGCTGGCTTTGAACTATGATCCTCAGATCTCAGCCTCCTGAGTAGCTGGGATTATAGGTGTGAGCCACCAGTGCTTGGCTCCTTAAGATCTCATGCTAAATGCATGAGTCCTCTGGCTCCTTGAATATTTCTTACAAGTGTGAAGCTGACAAAGGTGCACTTTCATTACTGCAGGCCTCCCATCCATCCCAGCCACTTCACGGGCCCTCCTCCCAACCCATCCCACCTTTGCCTTTCTTCTGGATTTCTCCAGGCCCTTCCTTGGCTTCTCCCACTTACCAACAGGGCTTTCTGGGGGTGCTGCAGTACCCAAGAGGAGAGGCAGGGATAGCAGGACAGGGACCATGGTTATCATCGGTCTTGCTCTGAAGGGCTGGGCAGGAACTAGGTGACTCCTTCTGGGGCCTGGCGCTCTGCCCGGGGGAGGTGAATATACAGCCAATGAAAATGCTGGGCTGGCCTCCTCCTCCCCAGACAGAAAGAAAATGCCCCACCACCATAGTTGGGCCGAGGTGTGGCCACAGGGTTTCTGAGCCAAGAGCTCGGATACCTGCTATCTCTGTGTCCCTCAGATACAAGAAGGGTGGTGGGGTGGAGGGGCTCATGTTGAGCAGCAGTCAGCTGCCATATGTGGTCCTTCCGGTCCCTTGTGACATTGTCACCCAAGAGATCTGTAGAAAGACTGGGCATTGTCAACCACAGTCTGTCCCTCTCCTTCCCTTCTGGGAAAATTCTCTTTTTAATTTGTGGTGATATTGGGGATGGAACTCAGGGCTTCATGCTTGTTTGCAGGCACTCTACCACTTGCGTCATGCCTCCAGTCCCCCTTCTACCCCTACACTGGTTATTTTTGAAGAAAGGACTTATTCTCTGTCCAGGCTGTGCTGTGCTGCTGTTGTCTTACTTTTGCTTCCTGGTGTCTCTGGGGATGACAGGTCCATGGCACTGTGCCCAGGCATTGTGTTTCTCTTGTAGCTGGGTTAGCAGGTGTGCCCCATCAAATCCAGCCTTTGGTTGAGATGCAGTCTTGTGAATTTCTGGCCTCAAGCTGTGATGCCTTCAGTCTCTGCCTCCTAAGTAACTAGGATTACAAGACTGAGCCGGTAAACTGACTTTCTCTGGCTCTTTGAAAAAAGAGATTAGGGCTGGGAACATGGCTTAGTGGTAGAGTGCTTGCCTATCATGCACGAAGCCCTAGGTTTGATTCCTCAGTACCACATAAACAGAAAAAGCCAGAAGTGGTGCTGTGGCTCAAGAGGTAGAGTGCTAGCCTTGAACAAAAAGAGCTTAGGGACAGCACCCAGGCCTCTAAGGTCAAGGGGGGGGGGAGAGAGAGAGAGAGAGAGAGAATTAAATCTTATTTCTGAGAAATATAACAAATGCCTGTATATTTAAAGAAAACCCACTATTTATAAAATATACTGGGACTTGAACTCAGGTCCCTAAGCTTTTTTTGCTCAAGGCTAGCTCTCAACCACAGCTCCACCTCTGGCATTTTGCTAGTTAACTGGAGATAAGAGTGTCATGGACTGTGTGTGTGTGTGTGTGTGTGTGTGATGTGTATGTGTGTATGTGTGTGTGTGTGTGTGTGTGTTGATTGTGGGGTTGAACTCTGGGCCTGGGCACTCTCATTGAGCTCTTCAGCTCAAGGCTAGTGCTCTACCACTTCAGCACAGTGCCGCTTCTGGTTTTCTGGTGATTAATTGGAGATAAGAGTCTCACGGTTCCTGCATGGGCTGGCTTTGAACCACGATCCTTAGATCTCAGCCTCCCGAGTAGTTAGGATGACAGGCATGAGTCACCAATGCCTGGCCAAAATTCTTTTTTTTTTTTTGGTCAGTTGTGGGGCTTGAACTCTGGGTCTGGTGCTGTCCCTGAGCTCTTTTGCTCAAGGCTAGCACTCTACCAGTTGAGCCATAGTGCCACTCTGTTTTTCTGAATGGTTTATTGGAGATGAGAATCTCACAGACTTTTCTGCCTGGGCTGGCTTTGAACTGCGATCATCAGATCTCAGCCTCCTGAGTGGCTAGGATTATAGGTATAAACCAGTAGTGTTCAGCTATTAGGTTTTTAAGTTGTCTTCTCATTGGTTGATCTGTTTCCTCAGTTTCTTGTTTACTGTTTGTGTAGTTCTCTGTCTTCTTGTTAGAGGTGGGGCTCCATATGTGACACAGGTAGCACACAGCTGGGGGTTGGGACCAAGCCTTTTTGTGTTCACAGGCTCCCAGGCTCCCCTTCCCCCAAATGCCCATACTGAGGGGTGCCAGCAGTCTGATTGCCTCTGACCTAGTGTTCCAAGTCCATGAAGGTCATCAGAGATCTGATGCAATCCTGCTCCAACAAATAGAAATAGTTTTCCAGGCCTCCCCAACCCTTTAGAACAATTGGTCGACCCAGCAGAGATGTGGAGGTGGGCTAGCGAGGGGGGATGTTTTTGATAGGCAGAGGCAATGTCTCTGGGCCTCCTTAGTTTCTCCTGTACATCCTTACTGGGATATGTCAAGAATGCAAAGTGCTGTCTGATCTCTACCCAGGCCATTTCTTCAGGTAGTGTTTGCTATGAGCATTATCAGCGGATGAGGTACTGACTCTCTTTGGAAGAAAGCAAGCTGTGGGCTGGGATGTAGCTCAGTGGCAAAGCGCTTGCCTAGTGAGTGCAACATCCTGGGTTTGATCCTCAGTACCAAAAAAGAAAAGACACACACACACACACACACACACACACACACACACACAAAAAGCAGGCTGCTTATATTTTACTATAAATACTTGAATTGCCCAAGCTGAGTATTTTTTTTTTTTTAGTTGGTTGTGGGGCTTGAACTCAGGGCCTGGGCACTGTCCTTGAGTTCCTTTGCTCAAGGCTAGCACTATACCACTTTGAGCCACAGCACCACTTCTGGTTTTCTGGTGGTTCACTGAAGATAAGAATCTCATGGACTTTTTTTGCCTGGCTAGCTTTGAACCACGATCCTCACATCTCAGCCTCCTTAGTAGCTAGGACTGCAGGTGTGAGCATTGGTGCCTGGACTGAGCTCAGCATTCCTTGATTGTAAGGGCAAGCTTGCTGTCTATACGAGCATCTACCCCGGCTGCCTGAAGTCCTCTCTGTCGCCTTAGGGGCCTGGGGAATTTGGCACTGAGTGACAAGGGTGCTGCTGGCCGTGTGGTCCCCAGTGGGTCTCCTGCCTGCCCCAGCGCTCCCCTGCTTTCTGCCAGTGTCGGGGGTATCCTGTGGGCCTGGAGGGACCCTGGCCGACTCGGAGTGTGCACGGTGGGGAGGTGGGAGAGCAACACGCGGGGCGACCTCAGAGGCTTCTCCTGGCCAAGGTGGCGCATCCTTGAGTGGATGTCCTGGTTTCAGGCCTTGGGTGAGGAGCCAGTGGAGACAGACCGCACAGCCTCCCCGCGATCCCGCGTCCCATCCTGGCTCTTCCTCACCAGACCTGGGTCCCCCTGGTGTTGCGGCCCCTCTGTCCACGCAGGGCAGCCTTTGAAATCTCGAGGTCTTCAGTGTTCCGGCTGAGAGAGGGGCTGATACCCCCTCATTTCAATTATGGGGGCCCCCTTTCTCCCTGCGGATCCCTGGAATGGCACACACACTGGAAGCCTCCCCAAGGTCTTAAACTTAACCTATCAGGAACTGCGTTTCAATTGGGGAGTAAGGGGTGTGGGAGTGTGTGTATGGTGTGTGTGTATGTATGTATTTGTGTGAGATCCCCCAAAAGCCCAGCTGTGAGACCCAAAAGGAGGGGGAGGATGGAAGCCTCCTCCCAGAACTTGCAGAACGCCAAGAATTCCCTGAAATGGTCAATCAGTCCAGGCTTGGGTGGGATTCAGATTTCTATCCTGGGAGTAGGCTAATTCCACATCTGACTTTCTGGGAACTTGGGGATAGACAAAAATCTACACCAACGGTAAGTCATTTACTGCTTACACTTGCTTCTTAAGGCAAAAAGTTGTTTGTCACCTGAGTAAAATTATACCACATGATTGGTATTTGTGACTTCAAGGAAAATAACTTCACTTTCTGCATGTACGCCCCTATACCCTACTCAATAAATGCCTTGTAAAATGGACCCAGGACACCTGAAGCTGGCAGAGGACTTCAGGCCCCTGGCCAAACCTCAGCTCCACAGTCTGCTGTCCATTATTGTCCTGTCCCTGGTTGCTGTGGGTTGCAACACATTTGTGTGTATGTTTCTGTATGCGCATGTTTGTGTGCACATGTGTATGTGTGCCTGTTTGTATGCACGTGCATTTGTGTGTAGGTATGCATGTTGATGTGCTTGTGTGTGCACAAGTGTGCATGTTTATGTATGTATGTGTATGAGTGTGTATGTATGTGTGTTCATGGGTGTGTACATGTGTATGTATGGGTATATTTGTGTGTGTGTGTGTGTACACAGAAGCCTCCTCTACCTTTTTCTACTTCTTCCCATCAGTAATTTGAACTCAGTGCCTTGGGGTTTTTCTGTTTGCTTAGCTGGGTCTAAATCACCTGGAACATGTCTCCAATGGCTCTTTTGTTGCTTATATTTTGAAGAAAAGTCTAGGACTTTTCTGCCCAGGTTGGCTTCGAACCATGGTCTTCACAGGCTCTCAGTCTCCTGAATAGCTAGGATTACAGGTGTGAGCCACCAGCGCCAGGTACCATTGCCAGTTATTCTTATGGCAGTGTAATTTGCAATCCAGTGCAAAGAAAGATTTGTGCTCACAAAAAACATTTGTGTATGGCCAAGCACTGGTGGCTCAAACCTATAATCCTAGCTACTCAAGCGGCTGAGTTCTGAGGATTGCAGTTCAAAGTCAGCTCAGGCAGGAAAGTCCATGAAGGAAAAGCCAGAAGTGGAGCTGTGGCTCAAAATGGTAGAGCACTAGCCTTGAGTGAAAGAGCTCAGAGACAGTGCCCAGGCCCTAAGTTGAAGCCCCATGACTGACAAAAAAGAAAAAAGAAAAAAAACCAACCAACCAAACAAACAAAAAACAAAAAGAAAGAAAGATTGTTGCTTCCATTGTTCTTGGGCACAGAGATACTCGGCACCACCCTTCCTTCCATTCCTGCCTGGGCTGGGTGATGTCTGCCCTTTGGCTGCTCTGGGTCTTGGCACACACCATCAACCTGTGGCAGTGGGAGGGGACTGCCCTCCTCTGGAGGCTCCATAGCAAGGAGAGACAAGGAGAGCATTGTGGGTGGAATGAAGGAATGGAATGAGTGCTGCCTTTAGCCCCGGGGGCTTTTTTCTTGGCACTAATCCTTCACCAGGAGATGGTGAAAGAGAAGTTTTGTCTTAGTGTTTTACACTCCTGACGACAACTGAGAAATAATTAGGCGGCTCTCCTCTCCTTCCAGCCCCCTGGCACAGACTTGTGCCACCCACCCTGCCACCCACCCTGCCCGGCCGTGGATGGTTATAAATAGAACCATTGAGGAATCAGGAGAAATTCATGCCACTTTGGGAAAAAAAAATAATGTCCCTATTGCCTAGGCCTGTGTGTCGCCCCACTCTCTGCCCCCACAGCAGATACTTAGCCAGGGCCTCTGGTGGCTGGGCACAGCTCTGAATGGTGAGGACAAAGTTCTTGGTTTCCAAGAATATAGTCATGTGCCATGAGTAAAAAGGTACGAAGCAGACCTGACTCAGTTTCTCCTCTGTGAGCAGCAGTTTAGGGAGAGGGGAAAATGTGACTCTAGAATCATTCTTGGCTTCTATCAGCCTTCTTCCCTCCTTGTCTCATTTGGCAGAAGAATTTCACCTCTTTGTGCTTTAGTTTCTTTCCTTTTCTTTTCCTCCGGTACTAGGGGTTGAACTCAGAGCCTCTCACTTGTGCTTTACCACTTGTACTTTTCTTTTCTTTTTTTTCCAGTCCTGGGGCTTGGACTTAGGGTCTGAGCACTGTCTGTGGCTTCTTTTTTTGCTCAAGGCTAGCACTCTAACACTTGAGCCACAGCGCCACTTCTGGCTTTTTCTCTTTATGTGGTGCTGAGGAATAGAACCCAGGGCTTTATGCATGCTAGGCAAGCGCTCTACCACTAAGCCATGTTCCCAGACCCTACACTCTTTTTTATTTTATTTTATTTTTTTAAGATAAAGACTCATGCTTTTTCCTGAGCTGCATTTAGATGGAGATCCTCCTACCTTCACCTTCTGAATGGCTGGCATTACAGGTGTGTGCTACAATGTGCAGTAACCTTACTGCTTTGTTACAGGAAGATGCCATCAATATCTACTTCCTACAGCTGTAATGAGAGTTAAACAAGTTAGTGTTTGGCTGGGTGGTTAGCAAGGCATCCCGCATAGCTTCGCTAGTCTTTTAGTACTCCTTCCTGGAGGATGGGGTTTGTTCTAGAAGACATCAAACTCCTCTGGGTGAGCATTGGGATCCAGGGGCCTGTGTTTGGATTTAGGCCTTGGGCAGCCCAGGGGAGGGGATGTTTGCAGGGAGTTGCAGGCTTCTCAGCAGCAAATGGGTTCGCATGGTGGGTATCTCAAGCAGTGCACCAGGCTGGCTTTGGATCAGAGAGAGGAGGGTTTAGATGCACCCTGTCCTGCCCATGCCTGTGCCCTGTTGCCACTCTCTAGAAGGACAGCATCCCATGCTCACTGTGGAAGCCTAGAAGATGGAAGCATGTCCAACCCTGAGTCATCTTAGGAGAGGAGAAAACATCCCAAAAGCAAGGTAGGAGCTGCTGTGCAACTCTGGGAAGGAGTCACTACTCCTCTGAGCTTTATTTTTCTCCCTCGTTCCTTTCTCCCCTCCCCCCCACACCCAAGTACTAGGGCTTGAACTCAGGGACTGGGTGATGTTCTTTAGCCTTTTTGTTGTTGTTGTTGTTGTTGTTGTTGTTGTGCTGGTCCTGGGGCTTGAACACAGCCTAGGTGCTGCCTCTGAGGTTCTTTTTCTTAAGACAAATGCTTTACCACTTGAGCCACAGCCCCACTTACAGCTTTTTCTGAATAGTTTAGTGAAGATGAGAGTCTCAAGGACTTTTCTGCCTGGGCTGACTTCAAACTGCAATCTTCAGATCTCAGTCTCCTGAGTAGCTAGGATTACTTTTCACTGAAGGCTGGCATCTACCACTGGAGCCACAGCTCTGGTTCTGGGAGTGTGTGTGTGTGTGTATTTGCTAGTTAATTGAAGGTAAGAATCTCATGATCTTTTCTGCCCCAGGCTAGCTTTGAGCTTTGAGTTTCAGATCTCAGCCTCATGAGTAGCTAGAATGACAGGTGTGAGCCACCAGAGCCCAGTGCCCTTTTTTTTTCTTTTCTACAGTGAAAAATAGCACACCCACCCCCAAACTGCTGTAGACATGATGCAACCAACAAAAGCTCTTGGTGGAGGAGTGAAGTTAGTCTCTAAAGAGAAGTTGTTCTCTAGAGCTCTTCCAGCCCCACTTTTTTTTCCCCCTGCTGCCCTGAGGCTGTCAGGAATGAACAGAGCTGGGGAAGGAGTGGGTGGCAGCAGGAGGCAGGGCCAGGACCCAGGCCATTGCTGGGACACTGCCTGCCTCCTGCCCCAGGACTCCCTTATGTCTCTTTGCCTGTGGTGAGTGCTTCTGTGCAGAGCTGCAGGTGAGGTGTGGGGCTGGGGCTGCAGGTGGGGGGCTGGAGCCACAGGTGGGGGGCAGGGGCTGCAGGTGGGGGGGCCGGGCTGGCTCTGGGGGGGCCGCTGCTGTTAGCTGGGGTGGGTGGCCCTGCGCTCTAGGGAAAGTCAGCTTCTCCAAGGAAGCATGGAAATCACCTGAGGATGGTTATTAAATATCAGACAAGATCTAGGAACTTGTGGCCTGCAGTTTTACATTCTTGCTGAGGCTAGTGTTGTGTTGTTGCTTCATGGTTTCATTGGGGATAGAAACATCCAGAATGTTTTCTAGGCCAGGTGGACTGAGATGGGACTGGGTCTGTATTTCTTGGAACTTCTTTTCTTTTTACCATTTGATTCTCTTTTCTCCTTCTCCTTCTTCTCTTCTTCCCCCTCCTCCCCCCTCCTTATCCTTCTCCTCTTCTCCCCCCTTTCTTTTGTGCTGGTACTAGGGCTTGAACTCAGGGTCTTGCACTCTCACTTGGCTTTTTTTGTTCAAGGCTGGCACTCTACCACTTGAGCCACAGATGCACTTCTGTTTTTTTTTTTTTCTGGTTAATCAGACACAAGAGTCTTATGGACTTTCCTTCCTGGGCTGTCTTTGAACCACGATCCTCAGATCTCAGCATACTGGGTAGCTTGGATTATAGGTATGAGCCACCAGTACCTGGAAACTCATAATTTTCTAAAATGGATTCTGTCCCTAGTAAAATCCTGATTTTTTTCTTCAAAAGAACATGAGATTCTTTGAAAATTTCTTACCAAATTCATGATGGAGTTTAAAAAAACCAGGTGAGATATTTGAAAATCTGTTTAGCCTCTAGGATTTCCTTCTCCTCCCAGCTTTTGAGGTTCCTTGGTGCTGCTTCACTGACTAAGAGATCAGATGCTAAGTCACAGGCCAACTTATCTGCAAATGATTCCTCCAACAATATGTGTTTCTTTAGTTAGTGTCAGCAATTAGAAGCCAGAAACTCTAGCAAGTTTCCTTCCCTTCCCTTCCCTCCCTCCCTCCCTTCCTTCCTTCCTTCTTTTTGGTGCTGGTCCCAGGGCTTGAACTTAAGGCCTCCTCCTCTCACTCAGCTTTTTTGCTCAAGGCTGGAGTTCTACCACTTGAGCCTACAACTCTACTTCTGGCTTTTGGGTGATTAATTGGAAATGAGAATCTCATGGACCTTTCTGCTTGGGCTGGCTTTGAACTGCAATCCTCAGATCTTAGCCACCTGAGTAGTTAAGGGTACAGGTGTGAGCCACTGGTGTCCAGTTTGCCTGTTTTTTTCTTCTTCTGTCAGTTGTGGAGCTTGAACTCAGGGCCTGGGCTCTGCCCTTGAGCTTTTCTACTCAAGGTTAGCACTCTACTATTTTGAGCCACAACTCCACTTCTAGTTTTCTGGTGGCTAATTGGAGATAAGAGTCTTGTGGTCTTTCCTACCTAGGCTGGCTTCAAATCATGATCCTCAGATCTCAATCTCCTAGGTAGCTAGGACTCCAGGCGTGAGCCACCAGGACCTGGCCCACCCTTCTACCTTACTGTTAATCTTTGGGAAAGAGATCAAGGAAGGGAGGGAAAGAAAGACAAAGGGTTCCTACTGGAAGAGTTCTCCATTCCATCTGCACTGAAATATGAGACAGAAGAAAGGAAGGAGCTGAGCACTGGTGGTGCATGCCTGTAATCCCAGCTACTCAGGAAGCTGTGATCTGAGGTCTGTGGCTTGATGCCAGCTGGGGCAGAAAAGTCAGTGAGACTCTTACCTCCAATCAACCACCAAAAAGCCAGATGCGGAGCTGTGGCTCATGTGGTAGAGCACTAGGCTTAAGCAAAAGAGCTGAGGGACAGCACCCAGACTATGAGTTTTAGTCTCAAGGACCAGCACAAAGGGTATGTGGGGGGGGGTGGAGGGAGGGAGAAGGCAAGAAAAGGAGAGAGAGAGAGAGAGAGAGAGAGAGAGAGAGAGAGAGAGAGAGAGAGAGAGGTTACACCTACACACATTCATCACAATAGTATCTTATATAGATTATTTCATTAACTAATAGACACAATCAGAGGCTTGATATTTACTATGGCTTGTAAAATTGAATAATCACTATGGGGATTTCCTAAAAGTCTGTATGTAAAGATTTGGTCCACAAAGTGGCAGTATAGCAGGGTACTAGAGACCTTTAAGAGGTGGACCTTTAAGAGGTGGGGTCTTATGAGAGGACTTTAGGTCATTGGAGACAGGCTCTTGAAAGGGACTGTGGGACCCTGCCCATCCCTGCATCCTTGTGTTTCCGTGGGTGACCTGCACAGAGCCTGTGTTATGCTGTGGGGACTCAGTGACAGTGGGACCTGGAGCTCCTTCACAAGCCAGTGAGCAACACACCTGTCCTGACTGCGGTCGCCTTGCCCCATGACAGAATGTGTGGCAGGCTCCTGTGGCAGCTGTTGGCTGAGGACGGACGCCACTCCACCCCAGTGGGGCGCCTCCTGCTTCCCATACTTCTGGGATTCCGCCTGGTGCTGCTGGCTGTCAATGGGCCTGGAGTCTATGGAGGTGATCAGAGTGAATTTGTGTGTCACACCCAGGAGCCAGGCTGCAAGGAGGCCTGTTATGATGCCTTCCACCCCCTCTCCCCACTGCGCTTTGGGGCTTTTCAGGTCATCCTAGTGGCTGTCCCCAGTGCCCTCTACATGGCCTTTGCCCTGTATCATGTGCTTGGGCACTGGGAAGAACCAGGGAAAGTGAAGGAGGAAGTGAGCTGCAAAAGAGAGGGGAGGGAGGCTGGGAGACGCAGCCTGCTCTGGGCCTATGTGGCACAGCTGGGGGCTCGTTTGGTCCTTGAGGGGGCAGCACTGGGTGGGCAGTACCATCTGTATGGGTTCAAGATGCCCAACTCCTTTGCGTGTCGCCGAGAGCCTTGCCTGGGCATCATCACCTGCCACTCGTCCCGCCCTTCGGAGAAGTCCATCTTCCTCAAGACCATGTTCGGGGTCAGCGGGCTGTGTCTCTTGTTCACTCTTTTGGAGCTTGTACTTCTGGGCTTGGGGAGATGGTGGAGGACCTGGAAGCACCAATCAGCCTCCTCTAGCTGCTTCTCCTCTCCGGAGAGCACCAGGAGACCCAAGGAGCCAGCCGATCGTCTCCAGGTGGTGGAAACAAAGGAGTAGTTTTGAGAAGCAGGTGAGGACTCTGCTGACTCTTTCTTTCTGCCCCTAGGATCTCTGTTCTGGGACAAAACCATCCATCCTGATGGTATTTCTCCACCCAGGACAGGCCCCACAGCCTTCTGGGAACTAGGAAGTCAATAACAAATTCCCAGGCAGATGCATTCTGATTCCTGCACACAAGTCATCTCTCAATCAGTCAATCAATAATCAATCAATGTCCATTCATCTTCATCAGTGGATGATTCTTTGTTGTAAACCAGAATGACAATGTCACTTTATCATATTACTTACCTTTCCACTTAGGGACTTTTCCCCCTATGTAAAAGTCTTAGCTCCTGCTTGATCTCTTATTTTGCAGGGTTGTTGTAAAGATACCCAGCTTGCCTGAAGGAAAGCCTATGATTGGATCTTCTTCAAAACATCCAGGGAATGGAGGCTGACATCCCTGTTGGTGAAAGAATTACCTTGAAGAATGCTTGACTGGGCCTTCTTACCAGAATTATCTCCTGTCAATATCATGGTTTTCATGGGCTTGATTTAGGAGACAGCTATCAGAAGTCTCTGTAAACTCTGCTTCTCCCTTGGCAGGCTCAATATCAATAAATATTGATGGTTGCTGTTGGCATTCTTTCCTTTCTTCCCTTCCTTTCCCTCCCTTCCTTTCCCTCCCTTCCTTTCCCTCCCTTCCCTTCCCTCCTTTCCCTTCCCTCCCTTCCCTTCCCTCCCTTCCCGTCCCTCCCTCCCTCCCTGTCCCTCCCTCCCTCCCTCCCTTCCCGTCCCTCCCTCCCTCCCTGTCCCTCCCTCCCTCCCTCCCTCCCTCCCTCCCTCCCTCCCTCCCTCCCTCCCTCCCTCCCTCCCTCCCTCCCTCCCTCCCTCCCTCCCTCCCTCCCTCCCTTCCTTCCTTCCTTCCTTCCTTCCTTCCTTCCTTCCTTCCTTCCTTCCTTCCTTCCTTCCTTCCTTCCTTCCTTCCTTCCTTCCTTCCTTCCTTCCTTCCTGTCTCTTTCTGCTAATCTTGAGGATTGAATTCAGGGCCTGAGCACTGTCCCTGAGCTTTTCTGCTCAAGGCTAGCACTCTACCACTGAGCCACAGCTCCACTTCCAGCTTTTCTTGGTGCTTCAGGAAATAAGTGTTTTACAGGCTTTCCTGCCCTGGTTGGCTTCAAACTGTGGTCCTCAGATCTCAGCCTCCTGAGTCACTAGGTTTACAGGTGTGAGCCACTGGTGCACAGCTCAATTTCTTTTCTATATGGCACTTGGGAAAATTAAGAAAAGGGACTGGTGGGCAAGAAAGGTTTGATCTTTCTCTGTCTTCTCACCTGGGCCCTGTGGAGAGGGTAGGAAAGCCTGTAGGAATGGTTTCTCAGCATTGTTAGCTGATCCAGAGGAAATGTCCTCATAATCATTCACTTCAGAGCCAGACTCCTTCAGACAATCTCCTTTCCTCACCCCTGCAAACAAACTCCAAGTAAAGCCTCCTGGGGATGATTATTTCCGTAGAGATGACACATATTAATTGGTATCTTGGGCAATGGTCCCCAGAACATAGCCAGCATGCTTCTCCTGGCTTTGAGTCCCTGAAGACCTCTATTTAGTGTCCCCCATTTGCCTCTGCTGGCATCCTATGTCCTCTAGGATAGGGGAATATTTCACTTCTTTTTTTTTTTTTTTTTTGGCCAGTCCTGGGGCTTGGACTCTGGGCCTGAGCACTGTCCCTGGCTTCTTTTTGCTCAAGGCTAGCACTCTGCCACTTGAGCCACAGCGCCACTTCTGGCCATTTTCTGTATATGTGGTGCTGGGGAATCGAACCCAGGGCCTCATGTATATGAGGCAAGCACTCTTGCCACTAGGCCATATCCCCAGCCCAATATTTCACTTCTTAACGTTTGTATTCCTCCCATTCCTGGCTCATCTCCACATCAAGTTTGTTCTTCTTTTCACGCCTTCAGTCACTCTCCAAGACACATGTGGGTAGTCAGGAAGGCATGTCTTAGCTGTAAAAAACAAATTTAAATTTGTTTTTGGTGCCAGTCCTTGGAACTTGAACTTAGTGCCTGGGTGCTGTCCCTGAGCTTCTTTGCTCAAGGCTGGTGCTCTGCCACTTTAAGCCACAGCGCTGCTCCTGGCATTTTAGTGATTTGATTGGAAATCCGAGTTTCACACACTTTCCTGCCCAGGCTGGCTTTGAACTACCATCCTCAGATCTCAACCTACTGAGTAGCTGGGATGACAGGTGTGAACCACCCATGCTTGGCCAAATTTAGATTTTTCTCCCATGGAAAAGGGTGTGGGGATAATTATAAAGAAAGAGAGCTTTATGAGTCAAAAGAACCAAAAACACAAAGGATTTTTTTTTTTTACTCTGGCAGGTAACATTTATGGAGAATCCTATCACCTGAACTCTGTAATTGAGATGGAGAAGTGGCTCAAATCTATGTCTAGAGCCAGAGGAAACATCTTCTTATAAGTTGAGTTAGATAATGTGCATGGATGTGGGCAGATGGGGAGTGTTACAGAGTCATAAGTCTCATTGTGATGGTGCTCTCTCATTATGGTAGTTAGTGAAAATAATGATCACTTGCACCCAGCAAATGTCTTTCATTGCATTACACTTATAATGGAGATTTCAGTTTGAGAAGGAAGTCTGTGGACCAACTCAGAAGAAGCTCCTTTGGTTTATCAAAAGGTAATGCATGGTGGCTGGGCACTGGTGGCTCAAGCCTGTAACCCCAGTGACTTTGGAGGCTGAGATCTGAGGACCGTGGCTCAAAGCCAGCCCAAGTAGCAAAGCCTCTATGACTCTTATCTCTAATTAAACAACAAAAAAGCCATAAGTGGAGGTGTGGCTCAAGTGGTAGAGTGCCACCCTTGACTAAAGAAGGTCAGGGACAGCACCCAGGCTGTGAGTTCAAGCTCCAAGATTGGTGCGCACATGTGCTCACACAGACACACAGACACAGACACAGACACACACACACACACACACACAATGTCAATATGTGTCAGCATGAACAATGCTGTGCTGGTCATTTGACTTATATGCTTATTGAAGTTCATAAGTCTCTGACAAGGAATTTCCAGATAAGATAATGTTGGAGCTTGAGGTATTCTGGAAATATTTATTAAAATCTGGAAATAAGAGTTGTGTCTCAAAGTGGTAGAGAGCTAGTTTTGAGCAAAAGACCTCAGGGACAGCACTTAGGCCCTGTGTTCAAGTCCCAGGACTGGAAAAAGAAAGAAAAAGAAAAGGAAAAGAAGGAAGGAAGGAAGGAAGAAAGAAAACCTTACAGGAAGCTTTTCCACTAAGAGAAAGTAATTACTTAATTACTTAGAGCAAGTAATTTTTTTTTTGGTCCATTATGGGGCTTGAATTCTGGGCCTGGGCACTGTCCTTGAGCTCTTCAGCTCAAGGCTAGCATTCTACCACTTGAACCACAGCGCCACTTCCAGCCTTTTCTGTTTATATGGTACTGAGGAATAGAACCCAGGGCTTCATGCATGCTAGGCAAGCACTATACCGCTAAGCCACCTTCCCAGCCCAAGCAAGTAATTTTCTACTCTTTTTTTTTTTTGCTGGTCCCAGGGCTTGAACCTTGGGCTCGAACCCTGGGCTCAGGTGATATCCCTGAGCCTCTTTGTGCTCTAGACTAGTGCTCTACCACTTGAGCCACAGCGCCACTTCTGGATTTTGAGTGATTAATTGGCGATAAGAATCTCACAGATTTTCCTGCCTGGGCTGGTTTTGAACCATGATCCTCAGATCTCAGCCTCTGAGTAGCTAAGACTAAAGACATGAGCCCCTGATGCCTGGCTCCCTGTAAGGTTTTCTAAGGGTGGGAGAGAGACAAGAGTCAGATGAAAGCTTCTGCTTTGGTGATTTACAGACAAAGTTGGACATTCACAAGGAGAGCAATGGTGAAATGTGCATTTAAGTGCATGTAATTACCTGTTGCGTGTAGGTTCCTCTATAGAGTTAGAATAATCAGAATGAGCCTGAGGAGGGGGAGGTTGGTTTCTTCATTTACAGAAAAGGACTGTGAAAATGTAATAGTGAGGTTTCAGCCATAAAGAGAAAATCCTAGGCTGCACATTGCTACTCAGAGCATAAATGTGATTTCTAGCCGGGTGTCAGTGGCTCACACTCAGGAGGTTGAGATCTGAGGATCATGGTTGAAAGCAAGTCGAGGCAGGAAAGTCTGTGGGACTTTTATCTTCAATTAACCACCAGAAAACCAGAAGTGGCACTGTGGCTGAAGTGGGTCCAGTGCTAGCCTTGAGTGAAAAAACTCAGGGACAGTGCACAGGCCCTGAGTTCAAGCCTTATAGCCAACCAAAAGAAAATTAATTTCTTTTTGATCAAATTAGGCTTGGAAGAATGCATCCAGGGCTGTGTTCTTTGACTTAAAACATAAGAATCTGAAATAAGTGAAGGTCTAGGGAAAATGTTTATGAAGAAAACCCCATTGGAGCATGACTGTAAATGATCGGATTTTCTGAGTCATGCTTCACAATAAAGATCAAATCACTTTCTGATTAGTCTTCATTAATCAGAAGATTGGGAAGTTTGGCTAATTAAATGGAAAAATCCTAGTTTTGACCCCCAGATAATTTGTTAGCCATAAATACCCAGGCCATATCTCTGGTTTGTTTTTAGATACATAATTACAATTCCTTGGTTTAGTATCAACTTGGCACTCATACACTTTTTTTTTCTTTTCTTTGTTGGTTGTGGTGCTAGAACTTAGGGCCTGGGCACTATCCCTGAGCTCTTTTGCTCAAGGCTAGTGTTGTAGGAAGCAGAGATGACTTCATCTTGACTAGGGAAACATGGTAGGAAATGTTTGGGGGAGTAGATTAGGTCAACCTGACCCCAAAATTCTGCTTCTGTAAATGGCTTGCTTGCTTGTTTGTTGCTTGCTCTACCCCCTGTGTCAACCCCCTACATCTGGGTGTAAGGACTAACCTGAGGACCTGAATGACTAAATATAGTAAGTTTTAGTGTTAAAATTATAACAGCTTCTAAACCCTGGTGATTACTCCATGCTAGAGGGATGCACCCCCACCCATGAGACTAGTTTCTTGTAGTTTGACATTTAAAATATAGGGAGCCCTTGTTCCCCTCTGTACATAGGTAGCAAATGTGGTAACGGACAGTAAAAAAAAGATCATATTCATACACTATAGAAATAACCATAATAGTAGTAGAAATACCATGGTAACTGTTGGATTGGTTTACTTATGATTGAGTACTGGATTGTTTTAGCCTGCCCCAGCTTGCTTAGTGGTAATGGGAAAACATGGTAGCAATTGTTAAAATAAAGTTGGTACTAGGTCAGCCTGACCGCAGAATTCTGCTTTTGTAAACAGCTTGCTTAACCCATTTGTGACTTGCTCTACCCCCTGCATGAACCCCCTGCATCAGTGCTATGTGACCATCTGCTGTCAGTTTCTGAAACCGAGGCCAGTTCCAGATATCAAAGCCAAAATAAGTAACTGAAAGGGTAGATAGCCAATCAGGAAAACCCACGCTGGGATTTCCCTAGTGTGAGCCAATGGTGTTAAAGGGCAGCTGTTGGCATTGAAGTTTGCAATTACTTTGCTTTAAAAGTAGCCTGTGAGATCTGGGAAGGGTCACTCTCTAAGGAGTGGCCCTGGCTGGTTAGCTAGTGATATTGATGCTTGACATGAAATAAACTTTGTTATACTTTCACATTGGGTCAATCTCGATCCTTTGATCATGGGCCCTATCATGTGCTATGCTTTTACCTTTATAAACCCCAACTTGAGGACTGCTTGGGGTCACAGTGTAGCTCCTGAGTCTGCACTGTGTCCCTGGCTGGTCAGCCTGCTTTTTATGGTCACAGTTTCAGCTTCCAAGTCTGTGCTGCGTCCCTGGCCGGTCAGTTCACTTTTTGCTTCCACAGTAAGTCCATCTTTTTGCTTGAGACTGTCTCTGAGTGGTGGACTCTTGGAGGTATGTGGAATCTCCTCCCTTGAGCCCTATAACATTTCTGGTACATGAGCCGGGAGGAGTCCTTAACCACCTTCTTTTTTTGGTGGGGGGCAGGAGAAGATGCCCAGGTGAGGAAAAGAAACCTCCGAGGTGTAGGTGTGTGTGTCTGAGCTTAGTTGACCAGCCTGTTTCTGTGTCTGTGGACCCGTCTGAGTGGGCCCATCTGTGAAGGTGTGTAGTGGAAGCAGCACTGTCTGTGGGCCCATCTGAATGGGAGTATCTGTAAAGTGTGCTATAAAGAGCACTGTCTCTGGACCTGTCTGGGTGGTTCTGTCTGTATGTCTGTGGGCCCAGCTGTGTGGGTCTGTCTGAATCTGCACGTACACCGTCTGTAGGCCTGAGACAGAGAGAAGTTGGACGCAGGAGTTCTCTAAGGCCGGGATGGTCAAGGGACGCCTTGACCCCCTTCTGAAGGTACTCATAGTGGAGGACGTGTATTTGTTGATCTTGTTCTGCGTTCTGTGTATGATTGTGTCTATCTGTGTCTGTTCTAGATTCTGCTTTTGCTTGCTATTATTGTGATTGGATGTATTTTACAGGAAGACATGGGACAAGTGGCATCCGCTGAGGAACTTCCTCTAGACCTGGTCTTGCAACATTTTAAAGATTTTGAAAAAAGAGCTAAGTTATCTGGTGATTGTTTCTTCCCAGGAAAACTAATTACTTTCTGCCAGCTTGCATGGCCCACCTTGGCACTGGGTGGGTAGCCCTCGGTCCTGAAAAAATTTCAACTACAGTTTTGGCCTTGAAAACATGGCCACTGCTTCCTAAACAGCCAAAGGCCATTCTGCCTCCCCCAATGGAGGAGGAGGCTATCCTTCTATGAGATTCATGTCCCCTTCTCCTCTAGTGATCTATTCAATTGGAAACAATAGAATCCTCCCTTCTTGGAGAAACCTCAGGCACTAACCTCTTTGTTAGAAATGCTTTTCCTGACTCACCAACCCACCTGGGCCAAGGTCCAGCAACTCTTAGACATTCTCTTCACCTCTGAAGAGTGTAATGGGGTCCCCCCATGGGAGGGGACCACAATGTAATGGGGTCCGAGGGGTGGGTATCCCCCATCCCTCCAAGAGTCCACCACTCAGACAGTCTCAAGTAAAATGATGGATTTATTGGGGAAGTAAAAAGTATACTGACTGGCCAGGGCTGCAGCCCAGACTCAGGAGCTGGGACCGTGCGCCACACTTGGGGTCGGGTTATAAAGGCAAACATCACATGGTCAGGCCTGCCACACACAGGTGGCCAATGAGGTTACAACACTTACAGAGCATGCCAGGTCACATGCAGGTGGCTAATGGAGTTACAATCTGCCTCATAGCAACTGTTTGAAGTAACCTATCATTTTAGTTAGACTTGGCGCACAGATTTGGTGGGCTCACATGATGTGAAATGCTCAAGTTCGGATCCCCCAAAAGACCTCCAGAGACCAAGACCAATGTAAGCAGCAAAAAGGGCGTTTATTTCAAGCTAGCTGGGTTCTCCATGCACACAGCACGTTGGTGACACTAAGAGGCCCTGAGCCTCGGGCTCCCAGCTGTTTTATACATTCTTTGGGGAAGGCAGAGACTTAGCATACATCATAGCATCTTTTAACAAATCAACACACACCTTGGGGAAATTAAAAAATAATCCTAAAGCATGTTTGGCACATTTGGTAGCAGGAAGGAATCTGGAAAGGGTCATTGGTCAGATCAAGGGACCAACACATTTAAAATTGATTGGTTAAGGCATAGGGGTGTAGCAAGGGGGATGTGTGCACAGCTTCAGGGTTTTGATTAGATATTGGAAATTGCACTCACAATTGGATACTGGAAATACCCCCGAGGGTGGGCACAAGAGAGGGATTGCAGATTGGTCACAGAGGGCTGTCCATCAAGTGATGTCAGGGGACCTCCTTTGGTGGGGCGGAGGCCCAGCCCCCCAAGGATTGGGTTTCTGGGGTGTCCTCCATTACATACGTGTTGCCCAGGAGCAGGGCCTTCTCTTCCTGCCAAGGCAGGAAGGGGAGGGGCAGGCCAAGGTTAGCAGTGGTCCCTTAAAGGCACAGCTGACCCCAACAATGTACAATGGAAAAAACATAGCCTCTTCAACTACTGGTGCTGGGAAAACTAGGCAGCCATATGTAGAAAACTCAAAGTAGACCCTAGCCTATCACCATGCATCAAGATCAACTCAAAATGGATCAAGGACCTCAACATCAGACATGAATCCTTGAAACTACTGAAGGACAGAGTAGGAAAGATGCTAGAACTTATAGGCACAGGAAGGAACTTCCTGAATATAGTCCCGGGGCACAACACATAGGGGAGAGACTCGACAAATGGGACTACTACAAAATAAAAAGTTTCTGCACAGTTAAGGACATAGCCACCAAAATAGAAAGACAGCCAGCCATATGAGAAAGGATATTTACCAGCATAGCAGCAGACAAAGGCCTGATATGTGTCATCTACAGAGAACTCAAAAAACTAAGCCCCTCCAAGCCCAATAAACCAATTAGGAAATGGGCAAAGGAGCTAAAGAGAGACTTCACAAGAGAAGATATAAAAATGGCAAAGAAACACATGAGGAAATGTTCAACATCCCTGGTAGTAAAGGAAATGCAAATAAAAACAACCCTGAGATACCACCTCACCCCAGTTAGAATGGCCTATACTCTGAACTCAGGCAACAACAAATGCTGGAGGGGGTGCGGGGAAAGAGGAACCCTTCTCTATTGTTGGTGGGAGTGCAAATTAGTACAACCACTTTGTAAAACAGTATGGAGGTTTCTCAAAAAGCTCAATATAGACCTACCCTATGATCCAGCCATACCACTCCTAGGCATCTATCCTAAACACCAAACCCCAAGATATCAAAAAGACATTTGTACTTCCATGCTTATCACGGCACAATTCACAATAGCCAAAATATGGAAACAACCCAGATGCCCCTCCACAGATGAATGGATCCAAAAAATATGGTACCTATGCACAATGGAATACTACATAGCAATTAGGAATGGTGAAATATTGTTATTCACAGGGAAATGGTCAGAACTTGAACAAATAATGTTGAGCAAGACAAGCCTAGAACACAGAAAACAAAGGGGCATGATCTCCTTGATATATGACTGTTAAGGTGTGGGGGAGGGGGAGACAGTAGAGACCAGGTCTGTGAAACCAAAAACCTCTTGTCAAATGGTATTTCCCACAGGTTTGGGTCAGTGACCCTACATTATGTAACTAAAATCAAACAACTACTCAACATATAAAGGTCAAAAATAGACCTCCCAGTGGATCACAATAGCTCAAAAGCTATGTATGTATGTTCCATATAAGACAAGGATAAGCAAACTCTATTGTTGACATTACATTTAAAGTCCTAGGTGAATTTCCTTTGGTGTAGGCCATGTGGCTACTGTGTATGTTTTTGGTACGCTGTGTATTGTATATATGTCTACCTGATCTAGGGAAGGGAAAGAAAAACAGGGTGTAAGGTAGCACAAGAAATGTACACACTGCCCTATTATGTAACTGTACCCCTTTTGCACAACACTGTTTCAAAAATTTTTTAAATTAATAAATAAAAAAGAAAAAATACTTTCTCTAAAAAAAAGAATAAGAACTGCATTTCTAGATATGAAATTTGGAAGTGAAATTGTCCTAAATGTTTGTTTCAAATTAGATAAAGGAAAAATTAGGGCTACCAAGATGATTGTTTAATTGCTACTCCAGTTTGCCTTGTAGGTTTTCTGTAAAAATTGTGGACAGACCCACAGGGAAGGACAGACGATTCCTACAAGTTAGTCAGACATAACTTTGACCCTTAATAAGTTCCAGGTAAGATCATACTTAAAAACTACTTCTGTGTGGACCACCTTGTTGCTTCTAGTTGGAGTAAAGTGGCCTTTTGTAAGACTCATTGATCTAAAATCTGCAGCTTGAAGCCAGCCCAGGCAGAGAAAGGTCCCCGTGAGAGTCTATGTCTCTAATCGGCCAGCAGAGTGCTGGGAACGGAGTTGTGTGGAGCTCAAAGTGGCAGAGTGCTAGCCTTGAGCTGGAGAGCTAAGGGACAGTACTCAGGTCCTGAGTTCAAGTCTAGAGACTGAAAAGGTGGAAAAGTCTCTCCTGGGACAAAGTGATGGAGCATCCAGAGGCAGTAAGCCACTGCTGGGATGGCAGAGATGGTGTCAGATCCTAGAGTCACTTGTGTTTGGCCCTTCAAAAGTTAATCGGAGCTAGGAGGTCCTAGAAGAATAGTTTGTAAGCATGCCTTTTTAATGTCCATGTCTGTCTACAAAGTAACTGGGCAGGAACTTGCCAGTCATCTGTGATAGTGGGTAGTAAAGCTAAGTTTGTCAAATGGGGGTATAGTTTAAAATCCCAACCCCCTGCATCTGCTCAAAGCCCTAACGGAGTGAATTTGGAGCTGGCATACCTGTTCAGGAAAGGAAGCTCGTGGGCCTGAGATTGTGTCTTTATTGAGATCTGTCTAAGGCCTGAAAAGATAATTTAGGCATTGTTAGGCCATCAGAGATCAGTTTCCCAGCCAGTCAGGAAAATGCTTCTGTAAACCAGAGTGCTAAAAGACTACAGTGTTGTAGCCCAAGAAGAGGTCTGTGCAGTTGTTAAAAGTTAACTGTTGTATGTAATTTCCAGTCTGGAGTAAAGCTACTAATGGACATATGATACTGGTAGCCTCTTGGTAAAGTAGGCTAAGATTATAGGTTCCTGGCTAGGTAGGGTCAGGGTCCCTGAGTCAGCCTGAAGAAGTTACAGGAGATGGATGATCTTCACCCATCAGCTCCCCTTAAGATCAAGGCACCAGAGTTGTTTTTGGGAAAATGAGGCAGGATAAATTAGGAGCATGGAAAACAGTGGCAACAAGTGTACCAGAGTGGAGACTTGCACTTGTGAGAGATGGTTCTTTAACCAGTCTATGCAGAAAGTTGTAGGCAACCCAGCAGAAGGTGTGGCATTCTATTAGAGCCACTGGGAGTCAGTGCATCTGCCCATTCCATATGGGTTGAGATCAAGGACAGCCTGAGAGACTTCTGAAACAATCTATATCTTCACCCTAAGCACCTCTACTGTGGTAAAAGCAGATGGGACTTCATCACACATAACTGATTCTTGCTGGAAGGCTGCTTTGGATCTGCTGAAGCTAAGATTTTTGGGGGACACTCTTTTTGTGGTAACCTTCCCACTCCTCTGAGTTGACTGGAGTTGACTAGCTCTACTAAGAAAATTGGATAAAGCACATGTGGCAGGCTAGAGAGTCACTCTCAGGCATAGCCTGGGGTGGGAGGTGTGTCCAGATTTATTAAGGTGTGTCCAGATGTATTAGGGTGTGACCTCAGAGAAGGGAGAGAGGTAACTGCCTCCAGGTGTTCCAGTTATCTAGGTAACTGGATGGAGATTTAAATAGGCGAGAGCACCTGCATGAAGGCCTCCTAGAGGTGCACCTCACAGATATCACTGGCCAATCTTAGGCACTTAGAGGCACAGGAAGCTGGATTGGCCCATGTGTTAATGCATTTTTATTTGTACAAAGAATTGGAGCCATAAAACTGGTCCAGTACACATCCCTCAATGATAATGAAATAAGTCAAGGGTTTGACTAGGCTGAAAGGGATGTTGTAGGGAGCAGAGCTGATTCCATCTTGATTAGGAAACATGGCAGGAAATGTTGGGGGCAGCAAATTAGGTCAACCTGACCCCAAAATTCTGCTTCTGTAAATGTTTTGCTTAACTTGTTTGTTGCTTGCTTTGCCCCGTGTCAACCCCTGACATCTGTGCTACACAGTGTTAGCTCTGGAGTCTGCACTGTGTCCCTGGCTGGTCAGCCCACTTTTTACAGTCACAGTTTCAGCTCCAAAGTCTGTGCTGTGTCCCTGGCCAGTCAGTTCGCTTTTTGCTTCCCTAGTAAATCCATCTTTTTGTTTGAGACTGTCTCTGAGTGGTGGACTCTGGAGGGATGTGGAATCTACCACTTGAGCCATAGCACCACTTCCTGCTTTTTCTGTTTATGTGGTGCTGAGAAATCGAAAGGCTGAGATTCTTTTTTTTTTTTTGCCTTGAACTCAGGGCCTGAGCACTGTCCCTGGCTTCTTTTTGCTCAAGGCTAGCACTCTACTTCTTGAGCCACAGCACCACTTCCGGCTTTTTCTATATATGTGGTGCTGAGGAATTGAACCCAGGGGTCATGTATACGAGGCAAGCACTCTTGCCACTAGGCCATACTCCCAGCCCCATGGGCTGAGATTCCTCTACTGTCTCTCCCTCCCTCCCTCCCTCCCTCCCTCCCTCCCTCCCTCCCTCCCTCCCTCCCTCCCTCCCTCCCTCCCTCCTCTCTCTGTCTTTGTCTTTGTCTCTGTCTCTGTCTCTGTCTCTCTCTCCACTATGGGGGTCTTGTCAAAAGGGTTGTGAAATTATTTGAGAATGAAAGAACCTAAGCCCAATGTTTCTTCTTTTCAGTCATTGCTGAAGCAGGAGGGGCCAAAATGAAGTTCAATCCTTTGTCACATCTGAGGGAAGCAAGGGGGGCAGGGGAGGCATTTCCATGACCTTCCCACATTCACAGGAAATTGATGTCTTTCCCTCTTTCCAAATTGCTGAGGCAGAAGTAGAGTGTGGCAATGATGCCCTGCTGGAGGGATGGCAAGGCACAGGCTGTACAGGGCTCTGGGGAGGTCATCGCATGGCCAGAGCTGTCCAGGCTGGCAGGAAGCAGTAAGCCTTCAGCCAGAGGAGGTGAGTGGCACCGCTGCCCTGGTGGGCATTCACTCCAGCAAGGTGGTGAGCACCAGGCCGAAACTGGACAAAGATCACAAAAAGATCCTGGATCAGAAAACCAAGTCCTGGCAAATATAAGGGGGAAACCATTGAGGAGATGTAGGTATGAAGTCATCTTATATGCAACTTTCATTAAAAACTTACTAATAGGACATCGGTGGCTCATGCTACTCAGGAGGCTGAGATCTGAGGACTGTGGTTCAAAGTCAGCCGGGGGAGGAAAGTCTGTGAGACTCTTATCTCCAGTGAATCTCAAAAAATTAGAAGTGGAGCTGTGGCTCTAGTGGTAGAGTGCTAGCCTTGAGCATAAAGTGTAGGGACAGCACTCTGGCCTTGAGTTTATGCCCCAAACACAAATTCTCTCTCTCTCTCTCTCTCTCTCTCTCTCTCTCTCTCTCTCTCACACACACACACACACAGAGGAAACAAAAATCAAAGCCCAATTTAGAGCCAGTTCTTTATTACATGTTCACATCTGCTAAAAGTAAATAATGCAGTATTTGGTCTCTCCTCTAGGGGGCCCCCAGGCACGGTGGAAGAAATCTACCCCATCTCTAAAAAGTTCTGAGCAGGTACTTCATTGAACGAGAAGTGGCCTCATTTGCCACCTGCCACTTACCCAGGTGACAGGAGACTGAGATAAATTGGGGACACTGGTGATAAGAAGTATGTGGGTCTGCCTCTTTTAGGAGGCTATTTTTGACATTTTGTTCTTTGAGCCAGGCATCTCTCTGGTTGGTGACCACCTTTATGTGACCTTTGACACATTAGTGCAGGCCCCCACGCACAGTGTTATTTTATTATCCCCCATGTTGGTTTATGATTTCTTTCATGAAGATAAAAAAATCTAGAAATCTCTAACTAGAGATGGAAAAATAATCACTAAAATCAGAACTGGCAGTAGAGACATTACAATTTATTTTGTAATATATGCACATATATAATACATATAAATAAAATTATAAAAGAAAGGGAAGGGAATTAGGGAGGGGGAAAGATGAGAGAAAAATGAGGGAGGAGGTAACACGTTTGATAAATATACTGACTGCCTTACATATGAAACTGTAACCCCTCTGTAAATCACTTTGACAATAAATTAGTTAATTAAAAAAAGAAAAAAAGTTATAAAAGAATACTCTGGGTGTGGTGATGCATGTCTATAGTCCCAAAACTTAGGAATCCTAGGCGAGAACTGTTCTAAAAAAACAAAGAGTGTCGGGCACTGGTGGCTCATGCCTATAATCCTAGATACTCAGGAGGCTGAGATTTGAGGATTGTAGTTCAAAGCCAGCCTGGGCAAGAAAGTCCCTGAGACTCTTATTTTCAATTAACCACCAAAATAAAAGTTGGAAGTAGAGCCGTGAGTCAAGTGGTAGAGCACCAGCCTTGAGTAAAAGAAAAAAGCTCAGGGAGGGGCTGGGGATGAGACTTAGTGGTAGGTAGAGTGCTTGCCTAGCATCCATGAAGCCCTGAGTTCGATTTCTCAGCACCCATAAACAGAAAAAGCTGAAAGTGGTGCTGTGGCTCAAGACAGAGTGCTAGCCTTGAGCAAAAGGCTAGGGACAGTGCTCAGGCCCTGAGTTCAACCCCTAGGACTGGCAAAAAAAAAAAAAAAAAAAAAAAAAAGAAAAAAGCTCAGGGACAGGGCCCACTCCCTGAGCTTAAGCCCCAGGAGAGGCACAAAAAATTAAAAAGTTCTCTTTGGCTACAAAAAGAAAATCCTGTGTAGTTATTTAGAAAAAAAGAATAAGACATACAAAAAGAATAAGAAAGTTCAAGCTGTCCATAAGACCACCTCTTTTTTTGCATTTTAATGCTTTCCCTCCTAGAATTTAAGTAATAATCTCTTTGGCAATGATTTAATGAGATTTCTCTTTCTTCCTCTCCCTCTCCCTCCCCCGGCTCCTCCTCCTCTTCCTCCTCCATTTAGATTAAAACATGAGACAGAGAGAGAGAGAGAGAGAGAGAGAGAGACAGAGAGACAGAGAGACAGAGAGACAGAGAAAGAGAGAAAGAGAGAGAGAGAAAGAGAAAAAGAGAGAGAGAGAGAGGACGGAGGGAGATAGCGAGAGCGAGCGAGAAATGATGGCCATGATCTGCTTCCATTTCCTGAGTTCTTTCCTCTGGGGAAATTCAACAGGCCTCAGCAGGTGAGATCAGACTCTTCTGAAACTGTTTTCTGGCAAAGTGAGAAATAATAACAAGGACCTGGATTTCAACATGAAAACAAAATTTGGGCCCTGAGGAAGATTTGTCTGCATGGTGTGATTAATTGGCCCCTGGAGTGAATATTCCCATGTTAACTTGAGAGCCAGTCTCCCAGAAAGATCTCCCATCCTCACCTCTGCAAAACCCATGGCAGTAAAGCCATTTGGGGATGCATGTCTTAGTGGAGACTGCACAAGTTTACTGTTATCATAGGTGCTGGTCCCCAGGGGATACCAGGATGTGTCTTCGGGGGCCACCTATTTAGGGTCCCCTGTTTGTCTCAACTGTGTCAGAAGTTTCTCCAAGATGGTTCTCCTCTTCCTCCTGGCTGGATCATGTCAGGCCAGGTCTGTGCTCGTTCTTATTCCTTCATGACTGTGGAGAAAACCTTGGGGGGCAGTCAGGACACTGCTTTCTGACTGTAAAAAATCCATCTGTCCATTTATTAAATAGAGAAGAGGGAAAAGATAGGAAGTGAATTCCTTATGATCACTAACTACAGAAAATCCAAAGCAGATTTTCTTTTTCCTTTAGACTTTGGTGATTGAGTACTGTGTCTAGAACTGTGTTATGCTAATACTGTGATGATTAAGCCTGTACTGGGTTTAGTATCTCATTCAGATAACAGCAATGGGCAATTCTATTGCCCAGGTTAGATAATGGAGAAGTGGCTCAACTTATTTTATTTTTGTGCTAGTCCTGAGTCTTGAACTTGGGGCCGGGGCACTGTCCCTGAGCTTTTTTTTTGGCTCAAGGCTAGCAGTCTTACCACTTGAGGCACAGCTTCACTTCTGGCTTTTTTGGTGGCTAATTGGAGATAAAAAGTCTCACAGACTTCTTGCCCAGGTTGGCTTTGAACTGTGATCCTTAGCGCTCAGCCTCCTGACTGGCTAGGATTACAGGTGTGAGCCATTGACACCCAACACAAATGTATATTTAGAATCAGAGAAAACTTCTTCGTCTTTTCAAGGGCCAATCAGTTGGGCTATCATGGTTAAATTACAGAATCTTGACCATCTATGGGCTCAACATGTGATCACTGATTGTGGGAGTAGGAGAAAGCCATCTGCCTTGTTGCAAACCATGGTGATGAGGTGGGCAGAGGGTCTGTGTCCACACCAACATGGATGGAGGCTTCCAGGCTGAGAGAAGGAAGTCACAAAAGGATGTTTTGGATGATGGAAGGGCAGGGTATGCGATGGAGGTGGGGCTCAAGCGACATGGTGCTGGCTTAAGAAGCCCAGAGGCCTTGACTTCATTGGTAGTATATAAAGACAGTTCCTTTGTCAGTGTGGGCTCTGCTGTCCTGTCTATTTCACTGCTGTGCTTGTGGAGGCTGCCTGTCTACTCAGCAGAATTTCCAGATAAGAAAACATTGGGGCTTAAGATGTCCTGGGAACATTTATTAGGATAGAAAACACTATCAGATTATGCTGTGAGGTGTGTGTGTGTGTGTGTGTGTGTGTGTGTGTGTGTGTGTGTGTTGGTACTATGGCTTGAATTTAAGGCCTTGCACTCTTATTAGGCTTTTTACTTATTTTTTTTTTTTGCTCATGGCTAATGCTCTATCACTTGAGACACACTTCTAGCCTGGTTATTTTGGAGATGAAATCTCCCAACCTTTTTCTTTGCCTAGGCTGTCTTTGAACTTTTTTTGGGGGGGGGGGGCTTGAACTCAGGTCCTGAGCACTGTCCTTGGCTTCTTTGTACTCAAGGCTAGCACTCTGCCACTTGAGCCACAGTGCCACTTCTGGCCATTTTCTACATATGTGGTGCTGAGGAACCAAACCTAGGGCTTCATGTATACGAGGCAAGCACTCTTGCCACTAGGCCATATTCCTAGCCCCTACCTTTGAACTTTTTGATCCTCTGGGTCTCAGCCTCCTAAATATTCAAGATTACAGCTGTGAGCCACTGGCACCCAGCGGAGGTGACATTTTGTCCACCCATCATAGAAGCTTCTGAGTAGAAAACAAGTCATTTGAGTGTCACAAATGAGAGTGGGGAATGACCCAGGCAGTGGCCTAAAGGAGGAAGTAAGAGACAAGGGTCAGATGATGAAAACTTGGGCTCTGGAGACTTATAGAGGGATGATAAGGAGAAAGGAGGCAGCGTGGATAAGCATGGAGAGAGAGTGTGTGAGTTTAGAGAAATTCATTGTGAAATAGCAGAATGTGTCATCAAGATAGCAGTCTATAGGCTGTGTTTGTTAACAAGAGACAAAAAAATATAATGTGACTAGGCTGGGAATGTGGCTTAGTGATAGAGTGCTTGCCTAGCATGCATGAAGTCCTAGGTTCCATGCCTCAGTAACACATACACAGAAAAAGCTGGAAGTGGAGCTGTGGCTCAAGTGGTGGAGCACTAGCCTTGAGCAAAGAAGCTCAGGGACAGGGTCCAGGCTGAGTTCAATCCCCAGGACTGGCCAAAAACAAACAAACAAAAAACAAAAAAAAGTGATCTCTTTTTTTCTGGTCAAATTATACTGTGGAGAATGCAGTCAATGCTGGGTTATTTGCTTTGAAGCATAAGGAAAATCTCTGGAATGTGTGAAGGTCTAGATATTTGGAAAGAAAAACATGAGAAGGAGAGGGTGGCTGTTTGGAGGTTCTGTTTACTTTTTATGTTTTTCATTTTTCAGTTTTGTTTTCACATGGAAATGAAGCTTTAATTAGGAGTCACATGAAAATTAGGAAGTCTGGCTGATTAAAAAGAATCGTAATTTGGCCTCCCCTGCTTATAATTTGATGGATATAAACAGGATATATGGTTTATTTTAGGCATATAAAACATGAGCTTTTTCTTTAGGGTCCACCTGGCACTTATACATATTTCTTAAATCATCCTTTGTCTCCCAATGCAGACAACAATATGTGTTTTTTTTTTTTTTTCCACTCCTGGGGCTTTAACTCAGGGTTTAAACATGGTCCCTGAGCTTTTGTGCTCAAAGCTACCATTTAGAACCACAGCTCCACTTGCAGCTTTTTGGTGATTAATTGGAGATAAGAGTCTCAGACTTTCCTGCCCTGGCTTCAAACTGTGATCCTTAGATCTGAGCCTCCTGAGTAGCTGGGATAACAGGCGTGAACCCCACATCTATGGCTAATATTCCTTTTTATGTAGAATTACAAGATATGAAGCCAGCATACAGCTTATATAATATTAATATGTAATGTTCATATTAAATCAGGAGGCAACATCTGTATTATTGATTGTTGTGTGTGTGTTGCTCCTGGGTTTGAACTCAGGACCTGAGTACTGTCCCTGAGCTTTTTTGCTCAAGATTAATCCTCTGCTTTTTGAGCTACAGTTCAACGTCTGGCTTTTTTGGAGGTTAATTGAAGGTAAGAGTCTCACCAACTTTCCTGCTCAGGCTATCTCTAAACCACAGTCCTCAGATCTTAGGCTCCTGAGTAGCTAGGATTACAGGTCTGAGCCACCAGCACCCAGCACATATTATTTATATTTTTACTCTACCAAGTGTTCACATGGTTTCAGTTGGTATATTATTTGTAACTACCTATTTTCCTTTCCCCTTCATATTTGATTTGTCTGCAGTTTGCCGTGCTTCCTGGATGATTTCAACAATGAACTGTCTGTCCCTGTGGGGGCTTGAAATGACATTCAGCTAGACTCCTTTCAGTGAAATCATTTTGAGGCAAGAAGCTATGAAAGATGGTTTTCCATATTTCCATAGATAGTGACGGTATAGGATTTTTTTTTTTTTTTGCCAGTCCTGGGGCTTGGACTCAGGGCCTGAGCACTGTCCCTGGCTTCTTTTTGCTCAAGGCTAGCACTCTGCCACTTGAGCCACAGCTCCACTTCTGGCCATTTTCTGTATATGTGGTGCTGGGGAATTGAACCCAGGGCCTCATGTATACGAGGCAAGCACTCTTGCCACTAGGCCATATCCCCAGCCCTAGGATATTTTTGATACAGACGCCTCCAACAATTTGTTGGCCATCAGATGTTTTCTTTTATTCCAGGTGCTATGCCCAGTGCATTGTGTTTCCCATGTAGGATTGCTAGTGTTGGTACACAGTAAAGATGGAGACACATTTATTATTGTGATCCTTAATGCAGATTCACTGGTGCATTGTGGCCAAGAGTTCCCAATTTTGAAATGCTGAGCTTTGAGGGTAAGGAAGGTGGCAGATGTTGGTGGAAACTGGAAAATAAATCAACACTTAAGAATGTGAAAATGAGCCGGGTGCTGGTGGCTCATGTTGTCATCCTAGCTACTCCGGAGGCTAAGATCTGGGGGTTGGGGTTCAAAGCCAGCCTGGGCAGGAAAGTCTGTGGAACTCTCATCTCCAATTAACCACCAGAAAAATCAGAAGTGGTGCTGTGGCTCATTTGGTAGAGCACAATAGCATTGAGCTGAAGAGCTCAAGGACAGTGCCCATGACCAGAGTTCAAGCCCCATGACCCGCCAGAAAAAAAATGTGACATAGGGCTGGGTATGTGACAATGAGCCACAGGTGCTCAGCTCATTTCATACTTTTTTTTTTTTTTTGCCAGTCCTGGGGCTTGGACTCAGGGCCTGAGCACTGTCCCTGGCCTCTTCTTGCTCAAGGCTAGCACTCTGCCACTTGAGCCACAGTGCCACTTCTGGCCATTTTCTGTATATGTGGTGCTGGGGAATCGAACCCAGGGCCTCATGTATACGAGGCAAGCACTCTTGCCACTAGGCCATATCCCCAGCCCCATTTCATACTTTTATACAAGGAATAATTCAATTTTTTCTTTCTTTTTTCTTTTATTGGTCATGGGGCTTGAACTCAAGGTCTGGGCACTGTCCCTGGGCTCTTTCACTGAAGGCTAGTGCTTTACCACTTTGAGCCACACAGCACCACTCCCGGTTACCAGGGGATTCATTGGAGATAAGAGTTTCACAAACTTTCCTGCATGGGCTGGCTTTGAACCGTGATCCTCAGATCTCAGTCTTCCTGAGTAGCTAGGATGACAGGTGTGAGGCACCCAGCTTTAATTCTATGTTTTAAAACACTTCTTTCACTTTGGTGTTAATAGTGTGGTGTTAAAATGAGATGAAATGTCAATCAAAATTCAAAACATCAGCAGATAGTATTTTGGAATACGGTTGGATAGGAGAAGGAACATGGCACTGCTTCATGCCTAAGAGTGTGTGAAGCCAGGTGCTGGGGGCTCACACCTGTCCTCCTAGCTACTTAGGAGGCTGAGATCTGAGGATTGTGGTTTGAAGCCAGCCTGAGCAGGAAAGTTCAGGAGACTCTTACCTCTAATTAACCAGCAAAAAGCCACTGGTGGAGCTATGGCTCAAGTGGTAGAGTGCTAGTCTTGAACAAAAATAGCTCGGGGACAGCATCCAGGCCTTGAGTTCAAGTCCCAGGCCCGACAAACACACAAAAACAAGGGTGACTGTGTGACTGTGTGGGGGCGCTGGAGTCTAGGATTTCTGGTGTCCCTCATCTTCCTCCCCAATCTATTTCCCAGGGAATGAGGAAATGGACATGTGGGAGGGGAACCAGAGTTCCCTGGCAGACTTCATCCTTGAGGGCCTCTTGGACGACTCCTTTGCCCACCTCTTTCTTTTCTCCTTGATCTTGGCTGTCTTCCTCATCGCAGTAGGTGGCAATTCCCTCACCATCCTCCTCATTTGTGCAGACGGCCGCTTGCACACTCCCATGTACCTGCTGCTGAGCCAGCTCTCCCTCATGGACCTGATGCACGTGTCCAGCACCATCCCCAAGATGGCAGCCAACTATCTCTCTGGGAAGAAATCCATTTCCTTTGTGGGCTGTGGGACTCAACACTTCTTCTACCTGTGGATGGGCAGTGCCGAGTGCCTGCTCTTAACGCTCATGTCCTACGACCGCTATGTGGCCATCTGTCACCCTCTGCGTTACACTGTGCTCATGAGCAGAAGGGTGGTCCTGATGATGGCTGCCCTGTCATGGCTGGGTGGATCTGTGAATTCCCTCATCCACACAGTGGTCCTCATGCGTTTCCCGTTCTGTGGAGCTCGGGAGATCCAGCACTTCTACTGTGAGTACCCAGCGGTGGTGAAGTTGGTGTGTGCTGACATCACTGCCTATGAGAGCACCGTATACACCAGCAGCCTCGTCCTTCTCCTTGTCCCCATCCTCCTGGTGTCCGCCTCCTACGCCTCCATCCTCCACAGTGTGGCCCGCATGCGCTCAGCTGGCAGGAAGAGGCTTGCCTTTGCCACCTGCAGCTCTCACCTCACGGTGGTTGCACTCTTTTTTGGGGCATGCATCTTCTCCTATATGCGACCCCGGTCTCAGCACACTGCACTGCAGGACAAAGTTGGGTCTGTGTTCTACAGTATAATCACCCCCACCCTCAACCCCCTCATCTACACACTCCGCAATAAGGATGTCGCCAAGGCACTGAGAAAAGTGTTGAGGCGAGATACTTCATGACTCAACGGCTTTGTCATTGCTCAGAATAGAGGGTGGAAGAGTATATCTTTTAAGTGGGAGAAAGTGAGGGAGGAGGTAGCACTGTTTAAAAAGAAATGTACTCATTACATGACATGTCACTGTAACCCCTCTGTATATCACCTTTACAATAAAATTTAAGTAAAAAATTCATTGTTATTTATAATCATAAAGGTGATGTAAAGAGGGGTTGCAGAGACATAAGTCAGGTAATGAGTACATTTCATTTTGGACACCCCTTCCCTTGTTCTCTCCTAGTTTTCCCCTCTTATCCCACCTACAAGTTGTAAAGTTCATTTTCAACATACTATCCACTGAGTACCACTGCTGCATTTGTTCACCCTTTGTCCTTCCATTTCTGTGCCTCACCTTATCCTCCCCCAAACAGATAAATGAACAAAAAAGACATACAGGAAATAAAACAAAAACAGCAAAAAAGAAAAAAAAAACCCTCTTGTTTCTATTTTCTGGAGCTCATTTTGATAATATTATTTTGTTTGATTGGATTCACATAGGCATTGCACCTTTGTGTTCTTCTCCTAAGAGTATCCTCCTTTGGCCTCACTGTGTGTGAATGCCTCGCGTCTCGTATAATTTATCGTGCAATCTGGATAAATCTTGAAGATTTTTTTTTTTTGGAAAAAAATCTGGATTCCTGCTACTCTTTGAGTAGCACATAAGTGACACAGTTATACAAGTCTATGATTCCAATATGATCACTGGACTCCAAACTTGATGGAGAATTATAGCAGTTTACTTATAGAACATTAGGGAATAATTATTTTTGTTTTTGGGTGGTGCTAGAGATTGAACTCTGTGGTTTGTACTTGCTCGGCAAGTATTTGTGGCTTGGACAGTCCTTTCACATTTATAGCTTGTTTTCAGTTTGGGGCTCCTGCTTTGTCTTTGGTTGGCCTCATAGCACGATCCTCCTATTTCTACCTTCCCAGTAGCTCAGATTACAGGTGTGTTCCATTGTGATGGGTCCTGGGAATAAATGGAAGTCAGTAAGTGATCTCAGAGATGTAAAACTCCCGTGACAGTGCTATGTTGTCATGATAATAGTTGCTTAGTGATGTAGCTACAATAATAGATGAGTGACTTAGACAGGATACCAGTAAATGTGAGACAGAGCCAGGGTGACACTTAGAGAAATTGAACATCATTTTGTATCTACAAAAGACACAAAGGAAAACTTTTGCTAAGGACCAGGTTGGAGCTGCCCACCCCTCTTCCTCCAGCCCCCTTCCCTGTATAATGCGATGGGAAATGCAAACTTTGTGAGGGTATGATCTGGCTGACACTGATAAGCCCGGATTTCAGGGGTCCCCAAAGACCACCAAGGAGCTGATTCCGATGCAAGTACACAAAAGTCTTTATTGCAAGCTCCAGCCTGGACTCACAACCTTCACCAACACAGCGGATCTGGATTGAGAGCCCCACCCTTCTATCTAGCAGGGTTTCTATAGGGCTGTCAGGGGCGTTTCATAGTATCATCATAGTATCATAGTATCGGGGGCATCATAGTATCATACAGCAAATTACATCGCTCTGCGGGAAAATCGTAAAACAATTTTAAGATCTGGTTGGTGCAGCTGGTGGGGGGAACAGGTCTGGAAAAGGTGGTTGGCTGGCTCATGGGGGCGGTCATTTAAGCACTATGGTCCGGGCCCTCATGACATCTGTGCCATCCTGCAGGGCTGTCTAGCCGTTATCTTGCTGCCTGAAGAAGCAGCTGGACCTTGAGGCCTTCCCCGCCACCTGCTGATTGGCTGAAGCTGGGGAGTTTACCGCAAAAAGGGGGTTAGAGATATGCTTCCTGGAATCTAGGTCCTTGGCATTTTCTTAGAATAGCTGCTAAGGATTAACATTGTTAATAGTTGGCTGTGGCTGAGAGGGACTGATTTCAACTCCTATGTGTGGGAAAGTAAAACAGTTTTTATTCAAGCTCAATTATTTAGGCAAGGCCATGGGTATGTTTTAAATAATGACTCAAAGTATCCTAGCTCCACTGACTTCTGGCTACCTAAATTATTTAGATTATATTGATATTTTGTCTAGGCCTTACAACACCATAATGGAGGTACTGTCCCTGAGCCACAAGTAGAGAGCCTGGCTGCATTGAAGCCACCATTTTGCAGCCAGAATATCACCCTGACAGGCATGGGTACAAATTGCAAACCCCTCTTGGGACAAACTCAGAAGTGTGCCATATAGCAACTCCTCTTTCTTGTGTCATCTATTAAGGGGTGGGGAGATGTCCTTACTTCTTATTAGAGAGTGCCAGCTCTTCACCCAGCATTATTATTATTTTTATTTGTTGGTCCTGGGGCTTGAACTCAGGGCCTGGGCATTATCCCTAAGCTTTTTTTTCTCATGGCTAGAGCTCTACCACTTTATTTTTTAAATTTTTTTTTATTTATTTATTTTTGGCCAGTCCTGGGCCTTGGACTCAGGGCCTGAGCACTGTCCCTGGCTTCTTTCCGCTCAAGGCTAGCACTCTGCCACCTGAGCCACAGCGCCCCTTCTGGCCGTTTTCCATATATGTGGTGCTGAGGAATCGAACCGAGAGCTTCATGTATAGGAGGCAAGCACTCTTGCCACTAGGCCATATTCCCAGCCCAGCTCTACCACTTTAAACCACAGCTCCACTTCTGGTTTTCTGGTGGTTCATTGGAGATAAGAGTCTTGGCTTTGAACCATGATACTAAGATCTCAGCCTCTGGACTCAGCAGCACACAGCCAACATGAGTTATTCATGTTGCTCTTTGGGGTGTGTGTGTGTGTGTGTGTGTGTGTGTGTGTGTGTGTTTCTTTTTCTGATTTTTTTGGGAGGTAGGGATAAAGGAGGAGTGCAGAAAGGGAGGAGGAAGGGTGAACAAATGTAATCATGATATTCAGTATACACTGTGGAAAATGAACTATGTAGCTTAGGGACAGGGATGGGAGGGGGAAACTGGAAGAAAGCAAAGGAAGAGGTGACATGGTTTAAATAAGAAGTGTATATGCTGGACACTGGTGGCTTATGTCTGTAATCCTAGCTCTTCAGGAGGCTGAGATCTGAGGATCCTGGTTCAGAGCCAGCCTGGGCAGGAAAGTCTGTGAGACACTTATCCCCAGTGAACCACCAGAAAACCAGAAGTGGAGCTGTGGCTCAAAGTGATAGAGCTCCAGCTTTCAGCAAAAAGAGCTCAGGAACAGGGTCCAGGCCTTGAGTTCGAGCTCCCCAACTGACCAAAAATGTATGCGTTACTCTCCTCTGTAAAACTCTTAATTATAACAATAAAACTACATTTCAAAAAAAAAAAAGGTTGTCAAACAGACAAATGAAGTAAGGAGATAATTCCAAGATGGCTGGGGATATGGCCTAGTGGCAAGAGTGCTTGCCTTGTATACATGAAGCCCTGGGTTCAATTCCCCAGCACCACATATACAGAAAACGGCCAGAAGTGGCACCGTGGCTCAAGTGGCAGAGTACCAGCCTTGAGCAAAAAGAAGCCAGGGATAGTGCTCAGGCCCGGAGTCCAAGGCCCGGGACTGGCAAAAAAAAAAAGAAAAAAAAAGAAAAAAAAAAGGAAATAAGTCCAAGAAAGTGATCAACACAGATATTCAACAAGGAACACAGATTCTGGAAGCAAAAACAATGACAAGACCCTAATGTAAATGTTGGAAATGAGAGCCTCTATAAATCACAAATACAACACAGAGTAAAAGGTGTTATTAGTAGACTAGAACAAGCACAAGAGAGAACATCGAGGTAAGATTGCAGAAATTCTATACTCAGACAGCAATGAAGAAAAGAACAAGAGAGACACAGCGAGAACAAGCATGGCGAATTCATGGGATGGAAAGAGCTGAGATACATATGAAAGGTATAGAAAACCCATTCAATGAATTGATCGCATATATCACCCAAACCTTGGGAAGATATGGAAATCCAAAACCAACATACTCAATAGACATGGCCAGAATAGGACATCCTCTACCACATCATATTCAAACACCAAGACTAGAGAGCAATAAGAAGATATTGGGACCTACAAATGAATCACACCCCCCCAAACTTGCTTATAAAAGTAAACATTAGCATCACCTTAGATCTCTCAGCTGAAACACTCCAGCCCAAAAGGCACAGAACAATAGATCTCCAATAATGATTGAGGAATAAGGACCTCCCAAGGTAAGCATGATGTCCATTAGGTAGTATGGCAGAACATGCTTCAGACCCCATTCAGAAGAGGAAGAATGGTACTGGGAATGTGGCTTAGTGGTAGAGTGCTTGCCTAGCATGCATGAGGCCCTGGGTTTGATTCCTCAGTACCACATCTACAAAAAATAAATAAAAGGAAAGATGGCGCCGTCACAGTAGGGAGGCACCCCGACTCGCTCCAACTAAATAGCGAGCAGGGAACTCCAACACCCAACACCCCATCAAGAACCCAGCAAAACCAGCAGCCAGAAGCAGTGGAGATACGCAGGAAAACACAAAGGAGTAAAAAAGAAGAGCCGAAAACCTACATGGAGTCGGAGAATCTCCGGGGCACCCTCCCCCCACCAGCCGACCCTGGCCGGAACAGGGCCAGGCTGGGAAAGGGGAACCCGGCGATCGGCAGACAGGCTGCCGGGAGCGCAGAGTCCAGACAGCGGCACCCCACGGACTCTAGGGAGAGTGCAGACCAAGACATACGGCGACGGTGGTGATGAGAAGTTCGGGTCCACACCGGGATTGGACAGACGGCGGCTGGGGAACCCAGCGCAGCAGAAGGGGGAAGCCGGGGACGCCACCACAACACTTCGCCACCCCCTGAAGGACCAATGGCTACTCGGGACACACACACAATCCAGGATCAGTGAGTCCCCCATTACCCCCCTCCCCCAATGGGAGACCAGCTATCAGAGACCCAAACCCTACAAAGAAGCTAGATCTCCCTCCCTCCCCCTCCCCACCCCGAGGGAATAAAGAACCCCTAAATCAGGCGGGAAGCTCCCATCAGGCGCTGGGAAGTCAGGTTAGCAGGGGAAGGGTGGAGCAGCCCCAAGGCTGCACAGGATCCTGAACTGGCCGAATCGGCCCTGCCCCCTTCCCAACAGGGGCCGGGGGAGGGCCCGCAGTGCAAGCCCCACCCGAGGCGCCTGGACCTCGTGGACTCTTACAACTAAAATCACAGGCGCTGGTGGGCAATACCAGCACAGCAGGGACACCTGGGCCTGATCATGCCTCCCTCCTCGCAGCGGAGGCACAGTCTGAGGGCGCAAACCCGCACCCGGACAGTTGATCCCACTGGCCCCCACACATACCACCCCCCACAACAGACTCACGGGAGGGCGCAAACACAACCCAACAACCCGGGGCTCGCTCTGGGAGGTGTACCCCACTAAAGTGGACGGGGCCACAGAGCCAGCGCCTGTTGTAGCGGGCGCACAGCGCACAGGTGGGTGGGACCCCGGGGACAGCGCCCGTTCTGGTAGGTGTACCCTGCACAGGTGGGCAGGGCCACAGCGGCAGCACCTGCTCTGGTAGACGCGCCTACACAGGAGGGAGGGCAGAGCTATAAATCAAACCTGAGAAGCCATCCACAGATCTCCAGATGCGCAAATCACAAAGAAACATAACACAGTTCATCAAAGAGCAAGCCAACTCGCCAGCTCCAAAAAGCAGCATGACTGAAGAGGAGATGGAGAATAAAAAAGCAAATGAGGCCATGTTAACAGGAATGATGGAAAGCATCAGAAATGAAATCAGAAAACAATTCCAGGAGTTTAGAGCGGAAATCTTGAAGGACACCCAGGAAGCCAAGAAAGAAATGGAAACAAAAATGGATACAATGCAAGCCTCCTTTAAAGAAATGGAAGCAAAAATGGGTACAATGCAAGCCTCCTTTAAAGAAGACCTTAACATCTTGAGAATTGAAATGCATGAAAAAATAGATTTAAAATACAACTCTTTAAAGGAAGAAATTTCCACGATCAGAGCTGATATGACAACCATAAATAGCTCTCTGACATCCATAAACTCCACAATTGAATCCACAGCACAAAAAATTGACCATATGGAATCCAGAATCTTTTGCCTGGAGGATGAAGCAGCCGACAACAACCAGAAAATGACCACACACCAAGAAATGGTCAAGCTTCAGGGCAGACTAATCCAGGAACTAATGGACAAAGACAAGAGATATAATCTGCGTATAATTGGAATAGAAGAAGGAGCTGAATACCAGAGCAGAGGGCTTAATCATGTTCTCAATAAAGTTATTGCAGAAAACTTCCCCAATCTCACAAGGGACCCCATCCAGGTAACCGAAGCCTATAGGACACCTGGCAGGCCAGACCCCAGAAAAGCCATGCCAAGGCACATAATATTCAAGACTTCAGATCTCAAGATTAAAGAGCAAATTCTGAATTCAGCCAAAGTGAAGAAAGAAATTTTCTACAATGGGAAGAGGATTCAAATAACAGTGGACCTATCCACACAAACTTACTAAGCACGAAGTGAGTGGAAGAACACCATCCAAGTACTTCAGGCTAACAATATGCAACCTCGGATCAAATATCCAGCGAAATTGGAGTTCACATTCAAAGGGAAAACCAGATCGTTCCACACCAAAGAGGAGCTAAAGGAGTATGTGAATAAAAAACCAGCCCTACAGCGAATTCTAAGAGGGGAGCCCCACCCAACAGAGATCGCACAAGACACACAGACAGAAACAGAAAGAAACTACAATGGCCAAGCCCAACAGAAAGAACAGCTCACTAAAGACAAGAAAAAAAAAAAAGAGGAAAAAACAGCCCAACAAGAAAATGGAAGGAGAAAAAACACCCCTATCCTTGATCTCTTTATTTATTATTATTATTATTTTTTTTTTTTGGCCAGTCCTGGGCCTTGGACTCAGGGCCTGAGCACTGTCCCTGGCTTCTTCCCGCTCAAGGCTAGCACTCTGCCACTTGAGCCACAGCGCCGCTTCTGGCCGTTTTCTGTATATGTGGTGCTGGGGAATCGAACCTAGGGCCTCGTGTATCCAAGGCAGGCACTCTTGCCACTAGGCTATATCCCCAGCCCCCCTTGATCTCTTTAAATATAAATGTTTTAAACTCTCCGATAAAGAGGAGCAGACTGGCAGAATGGATCCTCAAACAAAAAGTTGACATCTGCTGCCTACAAGAGACCCACCTTACAGCAAGAGACAAAAACAGGTTCCGAATGAAAGGATGGAGCAAGATCTACCAAGCAAACGCACCTACCAAAACGGCAGGTGTAGCCATCCTGATTTCAGACAAGCTGAACTTTTCATTAAAATCAACTAAAAAAGACAAAGAAGGACACTACATATTAATACAAGGAAAAATCCAGAATCAAGACATTACGGTGATAAATGTATACGCACCGAACAAAAGGCCCTACATATGTCAAGCAAATTCTCACAGAATTACAGAACAAGATAGACACAAACACAATCATAGTGGGAGACTTTAATACCCCACTCTCTCTAAGAGACAGATCCAACACCCAGAGGATCAGCAAGGGAGCTGAGGACCTAAGTAACACCATATCCCAAATAGATCTGACAGACGTATACAGAATCTTCCACCCTACAGAGACCCAATACACCTTCTTCTCAGCAGCCCATGGATCATACTCCAAAATAGACCATGTCATAGCCCACAAAAAGAACCTCAGCAAATACAAAAGTATTGACGTCATCCCATGTATTATATCTGACCACAGTGGATTAAAGGTAACCCTCAATAACAAAGGATACCATAGAGGCTATACACACTCTTGGAGGCTAAACCCCACACTGCTATCCAACACTTGGGCTACAGACCAAATTAAAGATGAAATCAACGAATTCATAAGCCACAATGACAATGAAAACACATCACAAAGAAACATATGGGACACAGTTAAGGCAGTACTGAGGGGCAAGATCATTGCCCTCAGCACTCACATAAAAAAATGGAAGCAGAGCAGGTGAATAACCTCACGATGAAACTAAAACAACTGGAGAAACAAGAAGTGACAGAATCTAAAATGACTAGGAGAAGAGAGATCACAAAGATTAAAGAAGAGATAAATCTGATTGAAAATAGAAAGACCATTCAACAAATAAATAAGACTAAAAGCTGGTTCTTTGAGAAAATAAATAAAATTGACAGACCCCTCGCAAGACTTACAAAAAAAAGAAGAGAAGAGACTCACATATGTAAAATCAAGGACTCCACTGGAAAAAATTACAAGTACATACGATATTCAAACAATCATAAGGAGCTATTTCCAAAACCTCTACTCAGCAAAAAACAATAATTTTACAGAAATGGATCAATTCTTAGAGAAGTACAAAGTGCCCAAACTGAACCAAGAAGAAATAAATCAACTAAATAAACCAATAACTTACAGTGAAATACAGGCGGTAATCAAGAACCTCCCAACAAAGAAAAGCCCAGGCCCAGATGGATTCACCAACGAATTCTACAAAACCTTTAGTGAGGAGCTAATACCAATACTCCTCAAACTCTTCCGCGAAATAGAAACAGAGGGAGAAATCCCAAACTCATTCTATGAAGCTAATATCATACTCATTCCCAAACCAGGCAAAGAGAACTACAGACCAATATCACTAATGAACACAGAAGCAAAGCTCCTTAATAAAATATTAGCTAACAGGATCCAGAAACTGATCAAGAAAATCACATATCATGACCAAGTAGGTTTCATCCCACAGTCACAAGGACGGTTCATCGTCCGTAAATCAATCAACGTAATTCACCACATAAACAGATCTAAAATTAAGAATTACATTGTTATCTCCGTCGATGTCCAAAAAGCCTTTGACAAAATACAACATCCATACCTATTAAAAGCTTTGGCGAGAACAGGAATAGATGGAACATTCCTCAAAACAACAAAAGCCATATACAACAGACAACTGCTAATATCATATTAAATGGAGAGAAACTTAAACCATTCCCCCTAAACTCAGGAACAAGACAAGGATGCCCACTCTCCCCACTTCTTTTCAACATAGTGCTGGAATCCCTAGCCATAGCAATAAGGCAAGAGGAGGACATCAAAGGGATCCACATCGGCAAGGAAGAAATCAAGCTATCCCTATTCGCAGACGACATGGTCTTATATCTGAAGGACCCAAAAAACTCAGTACCCAAACTCCTACACTTAATAAACCAATTTGGCAAAGTAGCAGGATACAAAATCAATCCACAAAAGTCAGCAGCTTTTCTGTACACCAGCAATGTACAAACAGAAAAGGAAATTATGGAAACAATTCTATTTACAGTAGCCAAAAAAAGAATAAAGTACCTGGGGATCAACTTAACCAAGGACGTGACGGACCTATTTAATGAAAACTATAAAAATATAATAAGGGAAATCAAAGAAGACACAAGGAGATGGAAAGATCTCCCATGCTCATGGGTAGGCAGAATCAATATAGTGAAAATGGCCATATTGCCCAAATTGTTATATAAATTCAATGCAATCCCTATCAAAATCCCAGCCACATTCTTCACTGAAATAGAGAAAGCAATCCATAAATTCATATGGAACAGCAAAAAACCTAGAATAGCCAAAGCAATTCTAGGCAAAAAAAGCAGTGCAGGAGGTATCACAATACCAGACTTCAAGCTCACACAGGGCCATCATAACAAAAACAGCCTGGTATTGGTATAAAAACAGATCGGAAGACCAATGGATTAGAATTGAAGATCCAGAAATAAAACTGCACTCTTACAGTCAGCTGATATTCGACAAAGGAGCTAAAGACATACAATGGAATAAACATAGCCTCTTCAACTACTGGTGCTGGGAGAACTGGGCTGCCATATGCAGAAAACTCAAAGTAGACCCTAGCCTATCACCATGCACCAAGATGGATCAAGGACCTCAATATCAGACCTGAATCCTTGAAACTACTGAAGGACAGAGTAGGAAAGACGCTAGAACTTACAGGCACAGGAAGGAATTTCCTGAATAGAGTCCCAGGGGCACAACAAATAGGGGAAAGACTCGACAAATGGGACTACTACAAATTAAAAAGTTTCTGCACAGTTAAGGACATAGCCACCAAAATAGAAAGACAGCCAACGATATGGGAAAGGATATTTACCAGCACAGCAACAGACAAAGGTCTGATATGTGTCATCTACAGAGAACTCAAAAAACTAAGCCCTCCAAGTCCAATAAACCAATTAGGAAATGGGCAAAGGAGCTAAAGAGAGACTTCACAAGAGAAGATATAAAAATGGCAAAGAAACACATGAGGAAATGTTCAACATCCCTGGTAGTATAGGAAATGCAATAAAAACAACCCTGAGATACCACCTCACCCCAGTTAGAATGGCCTATACTCTGAACTCAGGCAACAACAAATGCTGGAGGGGGTGCGGGGAAAGAGGAACCCTTCTCCATTGTTGGTGGTAGTGCAAATTAGTACAACCACTTTGGAAAACAGTATGGAGGTTTCTCAAAAAGCTCAATATAGACCTACCCTATGACCCAGCCATACCACTCCTAGGCATCTATCCTAAACAGCAAACCCCAAGATATCAAAAAGACATTTGTACTTCCATGCTTATCGCGGCACAATTCACAATAGCCAAAATATGGAAACAACCCAGATGCCCCTCCACAGACAAATGGATTAAAAAAAATGGTACCTATACACAATGGAATACTACATAGCGATTAGGAATGGTGAAATACTGTTATTTGCAGGGAAATGGTCAGAACTCGAACAAATAATGTTGAGCGAGACAAGCCTAGAACACAGAAAACAAAGGGGCATGATCTCCCTGATATATGACTGTTAAGAAAGGGAGATGGAGAGACAGTAGAGACCAAGCCTGTGAAACCAAAAACTGCTTGTCAAATAGTATTCCCCACAGGATTGGGGCAGCGACCCAACAGTATGTAACTAAAACCAAACAATTACTCAACATATAAAGGTCAAAAATTGACCACTCAGGGGAATATAATAGCTCAAAAGCTATGTATGTACGTTCATATAAGACTTCTGTCAACATATTGTCTAATATCGACATTACATTTAAATCCCTAGGCGAACTTTCTTGGGCGTGGCCACGTGGCTACTGTATATGTTCTTGATACATTTTATATTGTATATATGTCTACCTGACCTAGAGAAGGGATAGAAAAACAGGGAGTAAGATATCACAAGAAATGTACACACTGCCCTACTATGTAACTGTACCCTTTTTGCACAACACCTTGTCAAAAAAATTTGTGTTCAATTAATAAATAAAATAAATTAATAAAAAATAAATAAAAGAAATAAAATTAAAAGAGGAAAAATTATTTTAAAAAAGAGGAAGAAAGATGGTCACAAAGGAGAACTCAGGAAAGAAAAAACTTCCTGAGAAGAATAGATGAAGCATGAACATGCAGCAACGATCAAACATGTCCGACTCCAGCAGACTAACAAACCCCAAAGATGAATAACTAAGAGAAAGAACATAATAAAAGACATTCATCTCAACCTGGGGATCCAAAGAAGACACAGGAAACATATTTCAACCATAAACCTAGATCATTTTAATACCTCACTTAGTCCTGATGATCTTCAGATGTGGGTAAATAGACAATAATAACAACACAGCAGATATTGGATAAAATTTATTCATCTCAGATGGCTAGGGTTTCATCCATACAGAAGTTTTCCTGGGTTCTACTATTCTGAATGTTGAAATGAAAGGTACAGTACATTTCTATATTTCTCTCTCCCCTACTAGATAATCAACTCAGGAAATCTCAGAGGACATCTTCAGGGGAAAATATTGTTAAGTTTGGGTGATGACTAATTTTGGTTGTTACCTTGCCCAGGGGAATAATAATGTAGGCCTCTGGGTGCAGATGTGAGGATGTGTATAGGGAGGTGATTATAGAGGGAAGGAAAGGCCACCCTGAATTGTGTGTGGCAGAGGCAGAGATAGCAAAAAAAGGGGAAAAGGAGAAAGCCTGTTAGTGAAATCATCCTGTCTCTCTCTATCTCCTTTCTGGCTGCCATATGATGGGATGGTTTTCTCCACCATACTTTCCCTGACATAAATGCTCTGCCTCACTATTGGCCCAGAAAGAACCCAGCCAAGGAAAATGGAGTGAAATTTCTGAAACCATGATCCCCAATCAAAGTCTTTCTTCCTTTAAATAATTTTTCCCCCCTCTTAGGTATTTGGTCACATTGATGAAAAGCTGGCTAAGAAAAGGACACGACCACTTCTGTAAACATTCTATTTCCAAATTCAGATGAGCAAGCAGAAATGTTGGTTTCAGTTTTTGGCTCCAATCTACATTTGTTTTAGGATTAACCATTATTGTTGATTTTTCCCATCCCAGAAAGGACTATTGCTTTTGTTTGTCTTGTTTTGTATCTTGACAACTTGGCTGGACAATCTGCCCTAGCATATCAAGTTTGAAGTCAAACTCAGGTTATGGGCTCCCAAAATTTGGATAAGCCTAATATGGATCATACCTATATGCTGCTAGCATACTGATTGTTGTTGGCTTTTAAAGGGGTACAGAGTGGTGACATCATTATTATTATTACTATTATTATTGAGTCTAAGTCTGACCAGTCATTACAGAAAAGCCAATATTCAAGAGGTGAGTTAGTGATGGGGAGAATGGCCAGATCATGTACTAATGACCATTTTGAGGAATTTGTGGTAGATGTTTTTATGTGAGGGTAAGGAGGGTAGTGAGCAGGAGATTTGCATGTTGAGTCATATACCAGCTATTCAATATACATCTTTGTTATTCAAGAGATGTTTTCTTTTCTCTTTAGGACATTTCTAACCAGGTGCTTGTATCTCATGCCTGTAATCCTACTTAGGAAGCTGAGATCTAGAGGAGTGAGGTTTAAAGCCAGTCTGGGCAGAAAGTCGAGGCTCCATCTCTAACCAGTCAAACATTGGACAGGAGGCATAGCTTAAGTGGTAGTGTACCAACTGGGAGCAAGAAAGTTGAGTGTATGAGACCATATAAGAAGTGTGAACTTTCTGTCACAAGCAAGGCAGTTCCATGCCTCACTAGAGTGGTGTCACAGAAAACAAAGGCTTAAACAATTTTTGAAGAAATGAAAATGTAAAGGAGAAACAAATGCAACTTTCAAAATTTCCAAATATATTTGAAAGTTTTTTTTTTTTCCAGTTCTGGGCCTTGGACTCAGAGCCTGAGCACTGTCCCTGGCTTCTTTTTGCTCAAGGCTAGCACTCTGCCACTTGGGCCACAGCACCACTTGTAGCCGTTTTCTATATATGTGGTGCTGGGGAATTGAACCCTGGGCTTCATGTATACGAGGCAAGCACTCTTGCCACTAGGCCATATTCCCAGCCCAGAAAGTTTTGAGCAATAAGAACTCAATGGATAGGCTCAATAGCAGAATAGAGAAGACTGGGTGAAATAAACACCAAGCTTGAGACTAGAATAATAGGACTTAGTACTGGAGACAGAAAGAAGGCTTACATAAATAAGCAAGCCTTCTCATGACCTGTGATACCTAACATTTATGTCATTAGAGAACACAGAAGGCACAAGAATAAGGCAGAACTGAGAACACACTTCCGAAATGTAAGGTATATTCCTATAAACTCAAGAGATAGGAAGATCTCAAAGAAACCCACACCAAGAAACATTACCCTTCTGAAAAGAAAGACAAAATTGAGAAAGCTACAAAAACAAAACAGTACTTTCTTGTAGTGTAAAGGTGTTCCCATGATTGTAAAGTTTCCATCAGAAATCAGGATGTGGGTATCTTTCAAGTCCTAAAAGAATTCTCAGCTTAGAACTCATTACCCATACAAATACTCTTCAAGGAATGGAGGAAATGATGACATTCTTATAGAGAGGAAAAATGTCACCACAAGATCTATGTTACAAAAGTGACTAAAGGGCCATGGCTCATGCTTGTAATCCTAGCTATTTAGGAGGCTGAGATCTGAGGATCATGATTAGAAGTCAGCTTGGACAGAAAACTCTGAGATTCTTTATCTCTAATTAACTACTAAAAAGCTGAAATTGAGGTAGAGCTCAAGAGGTAGAGCACTAGCTTTGAGCACAAAAAGCTAAAGGGCAGTGCCTAAGCCCTGAGCCCAGATTTGGCAACCCTCCCTCCCCCCAAAAAAAGGCTAAACGAAGTTCTTTAAAGAGAAAGCAAATCATAGGAAAGTGAATTTTAGAACAATATAGAGAGTAAAATTATGGGTAAATAAAATGTGTTCTCCTTCTTCCTTTTGGCTTTATGAATTACATTTGACAGAGAAACAAGAATTCTAATAGGGTTCTAAATGTATGTATAGAAAATATTTAAAGCAACTATTTTATGCTGTCTATTTTTATTGTAAAGTGGGGATGTAAAGAGGTAGGGATTCCATACTCTACTAGAACTGGTAAAAATCAACACTAACAGATGATGATAAATTTTGTATATATAATATGAATACATCACCAAAGATAAATCACCAAATGAGTAAATCACCAAAGATATATACAAAAAGTATTCTTGAAAAAAAAAGAGTCCTGTACTGCAAGCAATATTTACTTTTTATCTTGACCAAATGTGAACAATAAGATATTGGAAGAAATTTTTGCTTAGTGTCTACTGGAATTTATTTTTTGAGTGGTAAATATGTTCTGGAGCTAGATCAAGGCAGTGACTGTAGAATGTCTCAGTGTGCTAAATCTTGTTGACTAATTCCCTTACAGTATGTGTTTTATTTTCATATATATATATATATATGAATACATATGAATACACACACATATTTGTGCCAGTACTGAGGCTGGAACGCAGGCCCTGAGCCCTGTCCCTTAGCTTTTTCACTCCAGGATAGTACTCTGCTGATTGAGCCATAGCTCCACTTGCACTTCCAGCTTTTTGGTGGTTAAATGGAGATAAGAATGTCATGGACTTTCCTGCTAGGGCTGAACCTTGATCCTCAGATCTCAGTCTTCTGAGTAAGTAGGATGATAGTTGTGAGCCACTGGGCCCTAGCTTTTATATTGTATTTGAAGCGATCAGAAAATATGGCAACAAAGACAAGAGATGTCCCTATGATCCTACAGAGACTAGTGAGTTATCCAAGGGCCGTATCCAGCGTCAAGCATCTTGCTGACTAGTCTAGAGCTCATTCTTATAGGCTCCACCTTCTCAGAAGGCTGATATCTGAGGATTGTTTCAAAGCCAGCCTCAGCAAAAAATTCTATGATACTCTTCTTTCCCATAAACCACCTCCCCGAGTTTCAATAGCAACATGTTTCTGGAGACTCTGGGCCAGTGCAGACCAAAGTGGTGGGCGCATGTTCGTTTTGAGGAAAGATAGTTTATTACTTTCATATGATAACCAAAGCTTAGGTGCTGGTGGCTTACACATGAAATCCCAGCTAAACTCAGAAGTCTGAGATCTGAGGATGAAGGCTCAAAGCCAGCTGGGGCAGGAAAGTCTGTGAGACTCTTACTCTCCAATTAGCCACGCCCAAACCGGAAATGGAGCTGTGGCTCAAAGTAGTAGAGTGCTAGCCTTGACAAAAAAAAAAAAAAAAAAAGCTAAGGGACAGCAGCCCAGGCCCTGAGTTCAAGCCCCAGGTCTGGCAAAAAATGTTTTGTTGGGAAATGCTTATTCTTCTGTCAGAAGAGGTGTTGGGGCTGCTAAGTGGGAGTGGGTGGAGATATGCCTAGAATAAAAGAGAGGAGCAGTCAAAGTGACACTGGCTCATTCATTCCTTTATATGACATTCCGTTATATGACATTTGACAGGGGCACGAGGAATCCATCATTCACATTCCTCATTCCTCATGTGTCCTCCATTTAGCCCATCTTCTCACAGAGAGAGTTGAGTTTCTGCATTTTGGGACACAGATTTCTTGAAGAATAAGATACCAGTCCTTCAAGGAAAAAAAATCCTTCAGTCTTCACTTGCAGTCTCTTGATATAACACTTAAAACAATGGGCTTTTGTGGTTTAAGAAGGGATTGTCTGTCTAACTTCAAGGGGACCTGTAATAGTCAAACAAAAGCATATGGAGAAATAGGTTGGTGAAACATCATCATGAATAGGAGCAAAGTAGAAAAGATACATTTCAGATGCTCATGTCTTATGAAACATATAAAAATGACTTCTAGCATTATACAATGGGAATCATCTCAATGTATTTCATAAAGGATATCAAGATTAGATAGTAAAAACAATCATCCATCTATTGCTTGAACAAAATGTTTATGGAACACCCCTTCTACAATGGTCTGATACAAAATCACATTGGTTTTTGACTTTTGAAATGTAAATTTTGTGTAAAAAGAGCTCAATATTAAAAGTAAAATGAAAGGAAGACTATTAAGCATTACTTTTTTTTTTGTTGGTCATGGGCTTGAACTCTGGGCATGGGCGCTGTCCCTGAGCTTAAGGCTAACACTCTACCACTTGAGCCACACCACCACTTCTGGTGTTCTGGTGGTTAATTGGAGATAAGAGTCTCACAGACTTTCCTGCCCAGGCTGGCTTTGAACTGAGGTCCTCAGTTCTCAGCCACCTGAGTAGCTAGGACTACAGGCATGAGCCACCAGCGCCTGGCTGGGCATTGCTTTTGAATTGCCATTAGGCGCTTTTTTTATTGTTTACTTTTTTTTGTGTGCCAGTCCTGGGGCTTGAAGTTAAGGCCTGGGTGCCATACCTAATCTTCTTTTTGCATAACACTAGCCTACTTCCAGCTTTTTGGTGTAGTTTATTCTTGATAAAAGTCTCCTGGGTAATTTTGTTTTTTGCCAGTCCTTGGGCTTGAACTCAGGGCCTGGGCACTGTCCTTGGCTTCTTTTTGCTCAAGGCTAGCACTCTACCTCTTGAGTCACAGCACCACTTCCAGCCTTTTCTGTCTATGTGGTGCTGAGGAATCAAACCCAGGGCTTCATTCATGCTAGGCAAGCACTGTACTGCTAAGCCACATTCCCAGCCCCTTTCCTTGGTATTTGTCAGAAACATTTTATAGCAGTGTTTCTTAACATGGTCACACAGGATAACCAGAGGAATTATTTTAAAGCTGCACTCTGTGGATTATTTTAGATTTTCTGGGAAAACCCAACCATCATGATTTCTCATGATGATCTATTAAAATAGATTGTCAGTGGTTGAGAAATAGCATCACAAGAGAGAGCATTCACGATTGTGGTGTTAAACCACTAAATATAATGAAGTAATTGTTGCCCTTCAAGATTTTCCACAAACCACTCCTCAGTTAGCAGGAAAGGCAGCTCCAAGATGTGGGCAAGCTGCCTGAGACTCCACTTAATCTCGTTCTGCAAGTCTTTATTGGACTGTGTACTGTATAACCATGATCTTATCTATTTTATCTATCTAAGGTCACAAATGGAGAAACCCTAGAAAGAAAGAATGCTTTTAAGTTTTTAACAGGCAGCACATTGACCAATATAAAATTACTAACATATGAATAACCACAGTATTATGATAAATAGAACCAAAGCAACTCTGGGCAAAGAGCATCTTTTAGGCTGAAAATGTACTGTTTTACCTGTGTTTCTTCACAGGCTTTAAAGGAGAAGTTCTGCAGGACTCTAACAATAGCAAGTTTCATGGTCACAAGAGCAAACCTCATTCCAATGCAGTTTCTGGGTCCAGCTCCAAAGGGCAAGTACATGCAAGAGTCAATGTTGTCCTTGTTCTTCTTGCTGAACCTAGTAGATGAAAATAAGTTAGGAAAACAGAAATCCCAAGAGCTACATGTCTGAGGTTCTTATCTGAACCGCTCAAAAAGTCATATAGAAGCCAGATGCCACTGGCGCATACCTGTAATCCTAACTACTCAGGAGATCTAAGATCTGAGGACTGTGGTTCAAAGCCATCCAGGGCAGGAAAGTCCATGAGACTCTTATTTCCAAGGAATCACCAAAAAGCTGGAAGTAGAGCTGGGGCTCAAGTGGTAGAGTGCTCAACCTTGAGAAGAAAAGCTCAGGGACAGCTCCCAGGCTCTGAGTTCAAGCCCCAGAATCAGCACCCCTCCAAAACAAGTCATATAGAGAATTTTTTGTGATCTAATTATTGGAATTCTATTGTGATTATTTAATTATGAGAATTGCAAGAAAAATATCCTTCCTAGAGCTTTTCACTTATGAGAGCTTTGGGTCTTGTTGAGATCACATAAGACAAATGCTGTTTAAAAAATGTAAGCAATTATGTCATTGTTTTGAGTTATAACATGTCATGGAGAGCTTCAATTTTGGTTGGGTCTGTTCCATATTCTAAAAGCCTCTTGTATCTGAATGGGATTTTTTCCCATAACTTATTGAAATAACCCAGATGTATCACAATGAATGAAAAGATTATATATATATATTTACTGATATCTATAATAATGTATAGATACTTATCTATATATAATCACTCTATGTATGTAAAATGGAATTTTATGCAGCCATCAGGAAGAATGAAATCATGTCATTTTCAGGGAAATGGATGCTTCTAGGAAATATCCTAAGTAGCAAAGTAAACCAGGCCCAGAAAGACATGGGGACCTTGTTTCCTCTCCTCTGTGGCTCTTAGACTTGAAATACAAGCTCCACACATAGACACATACGCTTCTCTGCATGGTGTAGTACATATACACAGGAGTGAAACTCCATGGAGCAAACCTTCTGAACTATTAACAGACAGTTGTGCAAAATGAATACCTGGAAGCTGACATGAGATCATAATTAGAGGGGAGTGAGAGAAGGGATGGATGAATGAAAACAGGAACAGGACATGCATAAAGCAAGACTACCCAATGTCCATGTGTAATAAAGGAAGTGGGAAGTAGAAATGAGTCTAGGGGAGGGATCAGGTGGGATGGGGAAGAATGATGGATAGAGTGAATCTTGAACAAGAATCAAGTTACATAGACACTTACATAGACACGGTGAATTGTAATCCCTGTGTAGCCTTTTGAATTTCAGGAAAATAAATAAATAAATGTAACCGTAAAAACTAAAATGGATGCAGGGTGATAGGTTTTCACAGAAATGAAACTGATCAAAGAAAAAGTAGATTCCAGTCTCTACACGTGTGTTGGAAATTTTTCATTAAAAAAAAAAAACCAGCACGGGAGGAAATGCTTGTATGTATGTTGAGTTTTTCCTTCCCTTTTATTCTTTCCTCTTTAGTCTACTTTTTTTTTGTTATTTGTTGTAGTGCTTGAACATGGGGCCTGGGTGCTGTCCCTGAGATCTTTTGCTCAAAGCTAGAGCTCTACCACTTTGACCCACAGCTCTACTTCCAGTTTTCCGGTGGTTAATTGGAGAGAAGAGCCTCACAGACTTTCCTCTCCCAATTGGCTTTGAACCAGGATCCTCAGATCTCAGCCTCCTGAGTAGCTAGGATTACAGGTGTAAGCAACTGGTGTCCCACTTCTTTTTTTTTCTTCTCTTATTCATTCTCATTTTCTTTCTCATTCTCCTATTTCTTTTGCAATGATTTCTTTTTCTCCTCTCTCCATGATCCTCAGATCTCAGGATTATAGACATGAGCCACTGGCACCTGGCAATAACAACCTACTTGATTCTTTTTTAATAGAAAAATGTCCATAAGTGTTGTATGAAAGGAGAGAAGGTTAGAGAAATGTCCATAAGGACACACAACATATTAATAATATGCTTATTTTAAGCTTCCAGTCTATGGATAACAATCATTTGTTTTATCCTAGTATATGGAGTTTCCAAATGAACACTTGTAATGAAGGAGCATCTGGAAGGGACAAGAAAATTGCTGAATTACATCTCTTTTTTACACTAAGGATCATGGGAATCTGTGTGAGGTGGCTTGTTGGAGGAGTAGAATCCTTTCCAATGGCCGTCGTACCTTTCTGGATGGAACTCCTCAGGGTCTTCCCAGCACCTTGGGTCGTGGTGAAGAGCATAGGCTGGAATTGTCACCACTATTCCCTTGGGAATGAATATCTCATTGACTTTAATATCCTTCTTACATACCCTCTCAAGTCTACTACTAACTGGAAATAATCTGAATGTCTCATTCACTACCATATCCAGATACTCCATCTCTATCAGTATATCATAGGTGGCAGGTGCCTGGGAAGAAAGAATAATCATATATTATTATATATGCCATATAATATATTATATACTATATAGTTATATATATTTTTAAGCAGCAATAGAGGTTTTGAATAGGCTCAAACTACATTATATACATGTATGGAGAAGATACAATGAAACCCTTTTTGGACAATTAATATTTAACTCATGAAAATAAATAAGGTTGAAAATAAAACAGGAAAGGAAGGGATGTCTCCTAAATTAAGGTTTGTGAACAGTTTCAAGTCAATCTGTGCAGTACTTCACTTTGCTCAGAAGTTCAAACAACTATATATCAGGTGTTAGGGCGCCTGCCCAATGAGTTAAAGCATAATAAATAGAATTTGAGTTCCTCCTGTATTAGACAAAAAACCCCATAACTCATATTGCTAAAATACCTTTGCAAATGTATCCCTTCCTTCCTTCCTTCCTTCCTTCCTTCCTTCCTTCCTTCCTTCCTTCCTTCCTTCCTTCCTTCCTTCCTTCCTTCCCCCCTCTCTCTTTCTCTCTCTCTCCCCTTCCTTTCTCTTTTTTTCTTTTCTTTCTTTCCAGTTCTGGGACTTGAACTCAGGATCTCTTCCTCTTCCTATGGGTAGCTTTTTTTTTTCTTCTCAAGTTTGGCACCCTATCACTTGAGTCATATATCCACTTTTGGCTCTTTTGGTGGTTAATTGGAGATAAGGGTCTCACAGACTTTCCTGACCAGTTTGTCTTTGAGTCAGCCTCCTGAGTAGCTAGGATTAGGGGTGTGAGCCACCACCAGTGCCTCCCCAAAGATTTTATATTTCTTTGAGTTAGCATCCATTACTTATGCTTCTCTTTTTGTTGATCTCTCTTTTTTAAATACTTTCTACATAGTCCTAGTAAAAGAAGCAACACTTACTCCATTTGAAAATGAAAAGGTATTCACGTTAATTAAGGCTTTGCCTCTTCCCCCTCTTCAGGTGTCATCCACTTACCTTATTGGGCAGAGCGCTATCTATCTCTTCCTGTAGCTTCTTTTGAACATTTGGGTGGGTGGCCAATGCATACATAACGAAGGAAAGAGCATTGCTAGTGGTTTCATAGCCAGCCATAATAAAAGTAATGGCCTGGGCTATGAGATCCCGATCAGATAGAGCTAAGGTGAAAAAGACATCACAAGGAAAGCAGGTCAAGGTAGAACATAACAAAGACAAACACAAACAAATCTCTCAATTTTCTCCATGAAAAATGATGTGCAATTCAGAGCTGCACCAGAACTGATTGTCACTCTGATATGTATCTAATAAAACTAGGAAAAGAAAATTATTTACTACTACTACTATTGTTAATCATTTTGTGCCAATCCTGGGGTTTGAACTCAGGACCTGGGCTCTGTCCCAGAGCTTTTGTCCTCAAGAATGGCACTCTACCACTTGAGCTACAGCCCTACTTCTATTTTATTTTATTTTTTGGTGCTTAGTTGGAGATAAGAGTCTCATATATTTTCTGCTCAGGCTGGCTTTGAACCATGATCCTCAGATCTCAACTTCCTGAGTAGCTAGGATTACAGACATGAGTCCCAGCACCTAGGTAGTCCATTTTAATAATAAAAATAAGGAAAAGGAAGAATAAAGGAAGCGGTAGGGGGAAGGGAGGAGATGGACTCCCTGAGATATTTTGATGATAAAATTTTACGAAAAAGGCATGCTACAAAAAATAATAATGTAACATCCCACTGAAATAAATAAGAAGCATGGAACAATCTCCCGTGCAATCTAGTACCAAACATAAATATATGAATAATTGGTGAAATAAGAAAGTCTTCATTTCTAGTCATCTTAGTAATAATGATTTCTGTCAAAAGTCATTAATATATTAATTGCTGAGTTAAAAAACATAATTTTTTATGGATTACAAACATGGTAACTGAAAGTATGAGAAGGAGCAGGATATGTACACTTTCTCTGAGATTTGTCCCCCCTTCCAGCTACTATTTAATTAAAAAGGAAAAGCCAAACTTTACAATAGATTGAATCAATGGGCACATGTTCACCAGTATTTCCAAGAAATATTATTAATATGGAACACTGTGTTTCCTGTCCAGATGTTTAGATGAAAATTTGCCAGAGGCTTTGCATCTGTGGATTTTTTTTTGACTTCCATAGCAGGAAATGCTTATTTATAGTTGCCCTTGGAACTTTGACCTTTGTGACATTTAGAAAGTACATCTGGCTACCAGCTGTACTATGCAAATAGCTGTGTTTCTAAATTGCTTTTTCTGGGAAACCTTTTGTACACTCTCCAAATCTCTTCCCTCATTGATTTCCCATTTGTAGACCATGATGTTACCTTCAGTTACCTTTATGGAACTCTGTATCTTTGGGATTCTGTGAGTTAATCATTAGCCGAAGAAAATCCATTCGGTTCTGGAACCAGGAAGGGAAATTCAATTACAGAGTCAATCAAGAATGTATTGCTGAGTCTCACATCTGAGAATATGACATTATTTATTTATTTATTTTTATTTAGGTCATTTGTGAGGCTTGGACTCAGGGATACTTCTGGTTTTCTGGTGGTTATTTGGAGATAAGAGTCTCATGGACTTTCTTGACCTGGCTGGCTTTGAATGGTGATCTTCAGATCTCAGACTCCTGAGTTGCTGATGACAGGCCTGAGCCACCAGAGCCACCACTTTAAAAATTTTTTAAGAATTCTAGCTGGTGTTGCAAGATGCATTAATGAACAAGACATCTATGAATATTTGGGACCAGATCATTTGCCAGAGAGAAATTCAGTGATCTTATCCAATAGCATCTGGTGGCCAAATGCAGTAATCTCCTGACGTTTCTAGAAAATCCTACCAAATGGTTTGTTTGAGCACATTCAAATATTCCTATGCTTTTGGGGATTTTATCTAATTTTCACTGACACTTTGGGGTCCCTAGTCTTGCCTCCCAGACCTGCAAAATTTCAGTATCCTCCAGGCAACATGGTGGCAAACTGCATTAACCTCAATGCTCAGAGAATACTTGCCCACTAAAGGGAGAGAGACAGAACTCCAAATTCACCAGCTACATGAGATGATCATCCATTGAGCAATCTTGTCAGTTAAGGGCTATGAGGTTTAGGATTGTAACTATTTGTTGTTCTCAGACTAAGATCAGAGGGAATTTATAGCAACAGGAAGTAATTGTGAAAGAGGATTTTTTTTCCCTTGACAATTTGTTGAAATAAGAGAAGTAGTAAAGCTTTAGCATCAGCATTATTTATGCCAAGACATAGCATTTATCATGTGGGTTACACAATGTTCAATGTCCTCTCTCTGATTCATTCTCAATGGCTGTTCTCAAACTTAACCTTCTCCACTCACTGCAAGATGCAAAACGGTTCTTGCTCTACATCCTGTACCTTAAAACAGAGAGAAGAATCAGGAAGTGTATGTCTTCCTTTTTTTTTTTTTTGGCCAGTCGTGGGCCTTGGACTCAGGGCCTAAGCACTGTCCCTGGCTTCTTCCCGCTCAAGGCTAGCACTCTGCCACTTGAGCCACAGCGCCGCTTCTGGCCGTTTTCTGTATATGTGGTGCTGGGGAATCGAACCTAGGGCCTCGTGTATCCGAGGCAGGCACTCTTGCCACTAGGCTATATCCCCAGCCCGTATGTCTTCCTTTTTGCCACACTGGTTTACCTTTTGTTTCTCGTGGAGATGGTTTTCTTTCATCTTGTTTATAGACTTCATAAAAAAATCGATCTCCTGTTTTGGAAATCTGCATATATTTAACGCTTCAAAAATTGGGGTAAGGAATGGGAAGAGTGCTAAATAGGAAAGAAAAACAAGGAGATGGTGGTGAAAAGTACTAAATGTTTGTAAGAAACAGTCATTTTCTAAAAGAAAATACCAGAAGAATCATCAGGTTCTCATATAGGAGTCATTTCTGCTGTAGCCCTTGCTCACTCAGCCTTGAGGACAATGGCGGAGGCAGGCAAACCACTCAGAGAGCCAAAACAGTGAGGTCAGTGTGCCCTTGGCATTAGCAGTGAGTAGAACACGACTAAATTCCCTGACCCACTTTATCCTGTTTTTTGGACTATTACTGGGCTGGTACTGTGCACTCCAGACCTGGGCATTATCTCTTAGCTTTTTCACTCAGGCTGGTGCTCTACCACTTGAGCCACAACTCCATTTCCTTGAGTGAAAAAGCTCAGGAACAGCACCCAGGCCCCAAGATCAAGCCCCAGGACTGGCACGTGAGCGCACGTGCGCACACACACACACACACACACACACACACACACACACACACACACACACTGCAAATCAAAACTGAAATGAAATGCCAGGACATGTTCACTGTGATGGCTATAACAACAGACGTGAACATATCAAATTGTAGAAATAATGAAAAATAGCTGGCACTTGTGTATTTGTTGAGAATGCAATGGCACAACAATTATTATTGAGTTTCTTACTTCCTTAATAAGAATAGAATTACTAATAACCCAGCTGTGTCCAGAGGAACTTGTGAAGAAATGTTTATAGCAAAACTCCTTTCACAATAGTCAAAGCTGAAATTAAAGGAGATGTCTATTACCTGATGGGTGAGTAACTGAATCGTGGTATACATTGGGAGACTAGAGGTTAAAAAATATAAGCTTTCTGAATTTTGGTAAAATCATCACATTGAAAATACTGATGCCACCTATATCTACTTTTATGTGTATGTGTGGGTGCGTGTGCGCGCATGCGCGTGTGCCAGTACTGGGCATGAAATCAGGGCCTTGAGCTCTCATTGGCTTTTTATTTTCTCAAGGCTGGTACTCTACTACTTCAACCACACCCCTGCTTTTGGCTTTTTGGTGGTTGAGAACAGAGTTTCATAGCCTGGGCTGGCTTCACATCCCGATCCTTAGATCCCAGCTTCCTGCCTAGCTAGGATGACAGGAGGGAGCCACCAGGCACACTGAGTTACACACATTATCTTTCAATGTACCAAAAACTATAAATTTTAAATCTTAAAGCAGGTGAAAGACACATCCTCACTGGATGGTAATTTGAAAAGAGAGACAGAAATAAATAGTGGTGCACATACTTATCATGAGAGCGAAGGGATCCAAGAGGTTCAATTGTGAGATGACTTTGACTTTTCTTACGAAAGGGTTGTGTGGGTTGTTGAGGGAATCAATATTCACGCCGAAGGATGTGCCAACAATCACATCCATGCTGTAGGCCCCGAAGATGCTGAGTGGAGAAAAAAGACATGGGAAGCGAACGGTTCCATCTCTCCCAAACACTTTTGTGTCTTCCATTTGTGTGCACGAAGGCAAGGCAGTTCTCATGCCTAGATAAGGTCGGTGAGACTCTCTCCTAGCTGCCCTGCATGCTTCTGGGAGCAGCCCCTGCTTGGTTGTCCATCTCACTTGAGATGCCACATCTGTCCTTAAGCCTGCTCAGTGGAGGAATTTCCCCCATCAGTGGGAGTTATTGCTTCCTCAAAAACAGCTGGAGGTGTGTGTGTGTGTGTGTGTGTGTGTGTGTGTGTGTGTGTGTGTGTGTGTCACTCCTGGGGCTTGAACTCAGAGTGTAGGCACTGTCCCTGAGCTTCTTTTGCACAAAACTAGCACTCCACCCACTTTTTCTATTTATGTGGTGCTGAGGATCGAACCCAGGGCTTCATACATGCTAGGCAAGCACTCTACCAGTAAGCCACACTCCCAGCCCAAGTTGGAGAGTCTTGAGCTGTTCACTGGAAACCGAGGGCATGTGGTCCTTGAACTCAGAACCCCAATACATATGAGGCTACTCACTCTTTCATATTGACAGGCTTGCCTTTCTCTGCCTCTTGTCTCAGGTTCATCACCATCATGTCTCCATACTGCTCAATGATGGGGAACATCTAAACACAAAATAAGGCTTGGGGGTGGGGACTCAGACCCAGAGAGCATTCACATTTCCCAAGGATGAAGTAATGAAATACAGATTATCTGTCATAGCATCTAGAGATGAAGAATCATTCTGAGGAGTTGAAGACTCAAATAATATTATATTTCTTTCAACTATTATTTCTTGCTCTAGGCATTTCCTAAATCCTTAAGTTTTTTGCTTATTTAATTTAATTTTTCTTAAGTTTTTTTTTTTTTTTTTTGCCAGTCCTGGGGCTTAGACTCAGGGCCTGAGCACTGTCCCTGGCTTCTTTTTTGCTAAAGGCTAGCACTCTGCCACTTGGGCCACAGCGCCACTTCTGGCCATTTTCTGTATATGTGGTGCTGGGGAATCGAACCCAGGGCCTCATGTATATGAATTAGGCACTCTTGCCACTAGGCTGTATCCCCAGCCCATTAAGTTTTAAAAAAGTTTATGATAAAGAGTTTGAGCTCAGTCTAGGCAGGTGGCTCTAACCACTGAAATAAACCTTCAGCCTTCTTCCCCCTGCCCCATCTTCCTTTTTATCACTTCCCATCATAGCTGAGATAGCAGGTGTGTATCACCGTGCTCAGCTTCTGTTGAATTAGTCTTGTAAAAGTTTTGGTTCAGCCTGGCCTAGAACCATGACCATCCTCCAGATCTCAGCCTCCCTTGCAGCTGAAATGACAGGCCCAGCTGTGGGTTGAAAAGGGGTCTTAGAACAGCTGGTCTTGAACCATGATCCTCTTGAGTAATTATGATTACAGGTGTGAGCTACTGTCCTCAGCTTCCTTAATATATATATTAATATATATATACACATATATATATTCCCCCCCCCCCTTGCCATTATGAAGTGCTGGGTGTCATAAACAGGGCTTCATGCATCTTACACAAATAATCTTATCAGTGAACTACATCACAGACCATCATTTTGTAAGTTTCAAATTAAATATCTTAGTCTGTTACCTCTTTGAGTTTTCCGGTGGAGAACGCTGGAGTTAGCATGGCTCGTATTCTTTTCCATTCGTCATCCTCAGCTATGAAGACAGCCCTTTTCATGAGTCCCAGTGGTCCCAATGACTGCAAAGCAAAAAGCATTTTTTAGATAATTTAGGCTTCGGAGTTGTTGAGTTTTTGTTAAACAGGTATGATTCCTTCCTTCCTTCCTTCCTTCCTTCCTTCCTTCCTTCCTTCCTTCCTTCCTTCCTTCCTTCCTTCCTTCCTTCCTTCCTTCCTTCCTTCCTTCCTTCTTTTTGTTGGTCATGGGGCTTGAACTCAGGACCTGGGCACTGTTCCTGAGCTTTTTTTCTTTCTTTTTCTACTTCTGGTTTTATGTTGGTTAATTGCAGTGTCTCACGGACTTTTCTGCCCAGGCTGACTTTGAATTATGATCCTCAGATCTTAGCCTCTTGAGTAGCTAAGATGATAGGTATGAGCCGCCAGAGCAGTCTTTTTTTTTAACTTTAAATTTACAAATTAGATGTAATTGGTGATTACATTTGGGATAGTCTCAAAAAACAAAGAACATTTTTTTCACTATATATTTGTGTTTGAAAACAATTGGGTCTGTAAAGGACACATTTTGAAATCTTGTTTAAAGAAGATATATATATATATATATCTGAAAAAGCAAAATAATAGTTGTGTGACAAATGTTACTTATTCTGGTAAGAAGGAAAGCCAGAATATACAAGTAAATGCAAAGAACTGGTAACATAACCCAAATAGGAAAATCCTAACAATTAAACAAACACATTTCCAACTGTATGTTAACCACAATTATAAAGCGACCATAAAGTTAAGCCAACTACATATATATACTATATATATACCATATGTATATATATGGTATATACATATAGTATTTGCAGTTAAAAAAATGGATGCTTGCCCTGCGGTTTGTGAAGGTGGTGTAGCATTCTTTCACCAGCACTGTTTTGATCATGTCTGGATCTGTGACCGCCAGCACAGGCTGTGGACCATCGTACAACCTGTACTGGGAAAACAGAGGGGTTGGAGATGTGGCTCAGTTGGTAGAGCACCAGCCAATGAGTGAAAGCATCAGGTACCGAGTTTAGGTTCCCACTTCAACCCCCCAAAAAAAAAAAAGGGAAAGGAAAAACATCTGGTTAAACCTCACAAGTAGATTCTCTACTTAGAAGTATTCTCAGGAATTCAGAATTGGATGTTAAAATTATTCCATATGCAATATATAGTAACACAAGCTCCAAAAATCAAGTTAAAGTCTGATATACAGCAAGTTCCTAATAACCGAGGCCACTGGAGTTTCATAAAATAAATACAACATAACAGAATTTGCAAGAACCAATGAAAGTGGCAATAAGATGAAGTTTGTAAGTATCAATGATTACATTAAAAGTAGTGACATTTCAAATCAGCAGCCTAATGATGCACCTTAGTGTATTCAAATAACAGCAAGAAAATGACAATCTTGAAATTAGTGGAAGGAAACAAATAAGAAAGATCAAAAGTGAAGTTCATAAAACATGAGCTGACACAATACAGAGCATTAATGAAACGTTGGTTCTCTGAAAGAAAATATTGAAAAAAACTTCAATTAAACTAAATGCAAAACAAGAGAAAAATGCATCAATAACAACAGAGACAAATCTGAGTGCTGGTGGCTCACACCTGTAATCCTAGCTACTCAGGAGGCTGAGATCTAAGGATTATGGTTCAAAGACCTCCCTGGTAGAAAGTCTGTGAGATTCTTATTGCCAATAAACTACTCAGAAAAAGCTAGAAGTGGTGCTATGCTCAAGTGGGAGAGTGCTAGCCTTGAGCACAAAAAGCTCAGGGACAGTACCTAGGCCCTGAGTTCAAGCCCCAGGACTGGCAAAAAAATGAAAAAAAAAGACACAAAACAATTACTTTGAGGAACACAAGTACAAAAATCCTCAAATAAATACCTGCAAACTGAATTCAGTGGCACATTAAAAAGTTCATACATTGCTAGGTGCTGGTGGCTCATGCCTGACATGCTAGCTACTCAGGAGATCTGAGGATCAAGGTTCAAAGCCAGCCCACATAGAAAGTCCCTGAGGCTCTTATTCTCCATTAACCAGCAAAAAGCCCGATGTTGGAAGTGGTAGAGCACCAGCTTTGAGCAAAAAAAAAAAAAAATAAAACCAAAAAGAAAACCAAGTGAGAGGGTGAGGCCCTGAATTCAAGCTCTAATATTGGCACAAAAATAAATAAATCAATAAAAATAAAATGAATAAAGAGTAATAAAATAAAAAGCTAATAAGAAAGTTAAACAAATGGCAGACTGCGTTAATGTGATGGTGGCACATTCGTGCGTTTATAGAAAGATCACCACGAAGATTCTGGCTTTGCACAATTAACATACACTAAGAAACAAACAAAAAAGAATGCCAAATCTCCTCTTCAAAGTTAACAAAGAGATTCTTGTAGAACTTTCTCTGAAGAGTCTTTGTGGAAGACAAGAAGCAAATGAATGAATGAAAGTCACTGTCAAACCTCTTCTTGCAGACAGAGGAATGTGTTCTTTCCCGAGCTATTGACCTTTTTTTTTTTTTTTTTGCCAGTCCTGGGGCTTGAACTCAGGGCCTGGGCACTGTCCCTGGCTTCTTTTTGCTCAAGGCTAGCACTCTGCCACTTGGGACACAGCGCCACTTCTGGCTTTTTCTGTTTATGTGGTGCTGAGGAATCGAACCCAGGGCTGCATGCATGATAAGCAAACACTCTACCACTAAGCCACATTCCCAGCTCTGCTTCCCCCTACTCCAGCTATTGACTTCTGTCTCCCAGCCCTTCTTCCAAAAGCATAGAAATGCTCTAAAATGTCTAAGAAGGATTTTTCAAATGTAATGAAAAGTGATCCTATAACAGAAGGGCATCATGTCCTGCATATATTTATTTGTTTATTTTTCTGTCGGTTGTGTGGCCCGGGCACTGTCCCTGAGCTCTTCAGCTCAAGGCTAGTTCTCTGCATCACTTATGGTTTTCTGGTGGTTAATTGGAGATGAGTCTCACGGACTTTTCTGCTAGCTGGCTTTGAACCATCATCCTCAGACCTCAGCCTCCTGAGTAGCTAGGATTACAGGCATGAGCCACAGGCACCCAACACAACACACAACTGATACATAATACCTAATTGACACACAATACATAATTAATGCATCTTATGCAAGGAAAAGGGACCTAGGAAGGAAAAGAAAAATGGAAAAGAGAGGAATAAGAAGATACTTTCTAGTGAATCCAGAAATTCTTGGTCCATCAATATTTTGACACGTCATAATCTATAAACATCCTCCACCTGCTTCTGACCCTTGACCTTCACCCCTGGCAACCCTCAGGACCCTGGGGAGTTGAGGGTCCAAATCCTTGCCATATGTCCCTGTGTGTGGAGGGTCTGGGCTGGTGGGGTCCTCCTTGCAGAGGGTTGCTGTATGCTCACAAGGCAAGGAAAGTTTGCTGAATACTCACCCCCATACTTTCCCGTACTTCTTGTAACACATTGAGTCAAAGTTCCACACACCCTGGGGATAGAGAGAGAAAGAGAAGGAAAAACTGTTTTACTTTTCCAAAAGTCACAGCCCACGTGTCATTGGCACTCTGTCACTTTGATCTCTTGAATGGCTGGCAGTAATGGGGAAGCAGAGTTAGAGTCTGACAGAGGATAGTGTTAAGGCTGCAGGGAGGCAGAAGTCTGTGAAGAGCACCCTGTAGATCCTGGCTTCTGAAAAAATCCCAGGGAGGTCCCACACCTTAGGAAGCAAGGCTTGGTTGGGTGTTAGTGGCTCACATCTGTCATCCTAGCAATTCAGGAGGCTGAGACCTGAGGATCACAGTTCAAAGCCAGGTCAGGCTGGAAAGTCCAAGAGACTTATCTCTTATAGCTGGATGTGGAATCATGGCTCAAGTGCTAGAGTGCCAGCCTTGAACAAAAATCAGGGACAGCACCTAGGCTTTGAGTTCAAGTCCTGACACTGGTGCAAAACAAAACAAAAAAACAAGGGTTGGTGACATTGATCAGGATTCATTATACTCATAACCTGACTTATGGAATTGTATAGCCTCTTTGTATAGCTACTTAATAATAAAATACATTTTTTAAAAAGAACCCAGGGTCTCAGATATTGTGGGAACAGAAGATGTAACAACCCTGGCTGCTGTTGGGAGAGAGGGCCCTCAGGCTCTGGAGGGCTGGAGCTGTGAGCCTCCCTGGTGCTGGGCCCCGGGCCTTGGGCATGGCAGGGCCTGCGACTGCCTCAGTCTCACTTTGGATCCCAATCCTGAAGCTTGAGTGACCCTAATACCCATCAGATGAAAGCAAAGCCCCCTCACCTTGCGGTAGTTCAGGAGTGTTCCTAAGAAAGGTAGAGGTGTGGGGCCAGGAATTCTAAGCTTCTTAAATACTCCATTTGAATAGACTCCGTATCTATTGAGAGGAATAAAAGAACAGGTGACAACAGTGTGACTTCATACAAAATGGGAAGAAGGTCACTGACTACGGCGGAGCAGACAGTGAGGAAGGGAACGTGGAACCGCCACAGAGCAAAGAAGCTGCCAAAAGCAATCATTACGTTCATTCATTTCTCTTCCACCATTACTACAGGTCTCCCAAAGGCACAAAGATTGACTAGAAGAGCTAACACTTGTGTTTGCAGTCCTGTAGTGAACACCCAATAAATGTCCCCAATTGGAGCTCTTCTGGGAGACTGACAGTGGCATTCTCCCGTGGAATTCTTTTTGTGCCCATCCTGGGGCTTGAACTCAAGGTCTGGGTGCTGTCCCTGAGCTTTTGTTTTTGCTAAAGGTTAGCACTCTACCACTTGAGCCACTGCTCTGCTTTCGCCTTTATTGATAATTCATTGGAGATAAGAGTCTCACAGACCTTTTGGACCTGGCTGTTTTTCTCTCTCTTAAAGGTGATCCTCAGATCTCAGTCCAGTAATCCTGAGTGGCTGGGATTACAAGCATGAGCACCAGTGCCTGGATCCCTTTCGGAGTATTTTAGTTATGCTCCTCTGACTATCTAGTTAGGTGATCCTTGCACAATGTGGAGATTCTCAAGCTAGTCATATACAAAACAATGAACTGCTAATGAAATAACTTTCAGTCATGGAATTTAATTATTTGATTGGTGACAGTCACTTGGGAAGAATAGGGCCTGGCATTCCCTTATTTATCAAATGGCGAGACACAAAGTAGTTGATTTATTGCCTTAGCAAGTCCCCTGTCTCTGTACAAAATCTCCACTTCTTGGGTAGGGTTTTTGCACATCTCCCATGTGTCAAATCTGGGTTTTCACAGGTGGATTGTTGTGGATATTGCTAAAATTTTCACTTCAGCATGACTGAGTCATGGCAGACAGGGGAAAGAAGAAAAGAGTCTGTGGTGGCCTCTGTAAGCTTACAGGGTTACAGTTGTTCCTTTCTTTTGAAAGCAGCAGGAACATTATGCAGCATCAAACAAGGAGGCACAAAAAAGGTCCTAAATGTTTGACCCAAGTCAATTATCTTCCTTCAAGTTTTACCTTTAAGGCAGTAGACATTCCACATATTCTGTACAAATAACCAACCCATCTTAGTAATGTGGTAAAATAAAATGGACGGCATGGAGAGATGTATGTTGGAAGGACCTGCCAAAAGTACTTATGTGAGCTCTGACTTCTTTCTGTAAGAATAGTTTGTAGGAGCTGAGGTACCCATTATGAAAGCCTCGGTGGCCTCAGTGACTCCCAGCCCCAGACCTTTGGGATTAGATTGGGGCTTCTCTTTCTCTGAATGTTCCTATTTCCATGAACTCTTGCATGAGGACAAGTAATGGAGTTAATGTCGGACCAACGTTGGCTGCAATGAAAGGTCTTGTCAAATATCTAATGTCACATGGTACCGTATAAAGGCAGAGGGCAGGTAGGGGGAATGCTTCAGTTTCTTTCCAGCTCCTATCTTTTCTTGGAGGTGATGCAACTTATGTGTGTGTCTTGGGGCATGATCTCAGGGCTTTGGCCCTGTCCCTGTTCCCTGTGTAAAGCTAGTGCTCCATCATTTAAAGCACAGCTCCATTTTCTGGTGGTTAATTAGAGACAAGATTCTCACAGCCTTTTCTGTCTGGGCTGGCCTTGAACTACAACCCTCAGTTTTCAGCCCCCTGAGTAGCTAGGATTACAGGTGTGAGCCACTGGCACTCTGCTAGCAACTTGTTTTTTCTTTTGTTGGTTGTGGGGCTTGAACTCAGGGCCTGGGCATTGTCCCTGAGCCTCTTTGTGCTCAAGGCTAGTGTTCTACTACTTTGAGCTACAGAGCCACTTCCAGTTTTTGAGTGGTTAATTGGAGATAAGTGTCTTACAGGGACTTTCCTGCTCCAGCTGGCTTTGAACCATGATCCTCAGATCTGAGTCTCATGAGTAGCTAGGATTATAGGCATGAGCCACTGGTGCCTGGCTCTGCTAGCAACTTTTCACAGAAATGAAGATGCTCATCATTTTCATTGCATTCACATTATGTTGGCATAAATACTGGCATTTCTTCAAACAGACAGTGTGGAGAGCCCTGGGCTGCGCCATTTGTCTTAAGAGTATGCAGTGTGCTTTGCCCAGCTGCTAGAAACTTTCATCACACCTGCATTGCCAGATGGACTGCACCAAGAGTGACTTAGGTGGTGTCTCTACTTCAGCTTCAAGTATTTGAAACACCCACATGCCTGCCTTGTGGCACCTAGTGAAATGCAAGTCTAAGTCATCTCCTTCTACTCTGGGCCCCAGAACTTTTGTGTGGCATTTGTACCTGGGTGGCAGCCGGGGAGGGGAGGTGTTTAAAATTTGCTTCTGGTGAATTCTGATTGATTAAGCAGAATTGGAAGATAATTGCTAGGACCAAATACTCTCAGTAAAAACTTGGGGACAAATACATGGATGTTTGTTATTGGCAAAAGAGAGTGCTTTATTTTTCTTCAGGGAGTTTGCCCCAGAACAATGTTAGTCACTTAGGGGTTTGACATACTTCATTGCTTAATCAATTTCCTCTCCATATTTCCCCATGGATGAAGTAAAGAGATAGTGAAGAGGAGTCTGATCAACTTCCCAATGCCTAGATTACAGAGGGCAGATAGTTACTCACAGATAGAGGAGCAGCAGGGTGATGGACAGGAGCACCCACATTTCCATGGAAAAGTTTGGGGTCAGGCCCATTGCCAGGGTTCCTCTATGATTCTCCTCTGAGATCTCCTTTCAGCTGAGTGCTTGCTTCCATTCACAGATGAGCCTGCCAAGGTTCGCTTCCTTGTCCAGTGATGATTTGATAATCTGGGCTGGAATTTTATTTGCTAGGAAGTAGGTGGGGCCAGAGCTGCAACCAGTAGAAGGGCCTCCCCCATGCCTATTACAGTTGAAGAACTCAGGCAAGCAAAGTGTCTACTTTGACATTTAGTAAATGATTATTAATGTCCTTTCGGTTGTTTCTTAATTTCTCTTGTGATGTGAACTCCGGGCCATCCTAGGGAAAAATAAACAAGCATGACCTAAGTATTCAGTAACTTTGGGACATGATCAAGAGCTGAATAGTGTCTTATGCTTTTTCTCCCCCTCTGGGTTGGTGCCTGGACTGTGATCCTAATATTTATGTTTTCCACATAGGTGGGATGACAGGCATATATGACCACACCCAGTTATTGATTGAGATGGGTTACATTAAATTTTTTTCTTTTTTGCCTAAGATGGCCTTGGATTGTGACTTTTCCAGTTTCCATGTCCAGAGAAGCTGGGATGATAGATGTGAGCCACCATGCCTAGCAATCCAATTTCATAAAACACTACTAGACAAAGGAACAGATTAGGAATCAATATTACACAGAAGAGTCTTCAATACCCCATTTGCATTAATAGATTGATAATTCAGGCAAAACGTTGACAAAGAAATATCAGAGTTAAAATTCACCACCAAATGAATAGACTCAATACTTCTATAGCCTATTCTACCCAATACACATGTAATATACATTATTCTCAGAAGTCTATGAATTAAAAAAGAAACAGATCACACGTTGGTCCACAAAGCAAATCATCACACACAAAAATGAATGTCTTGTGTCTTATTGAATGACAGTGGGATAAAATTAGATATCAGTATCAAGAGAAACTACAAAACTATAGAAGCATATGGAGATTGAACAATATGCTCATCAATCATCACTGGGACATTGAAGAAGTCAGAGAAGAAATCCAGAAATCTCTAGAATCAAATGCAAATCAAAATATAGAATACAAAACGTTATGAGTTAAAGAAAAGTCAGTTTTAAAAAAGATGTTTATAGTTACAAGTGAGTACTTTAACAAGTCAGAGAAGCCAGGCACTGGTGTCTCATTTCTGTAATTATAGGTACTCAGGAGTCTGAGATCTGAGGATCATGGTCCAAAGCCAGCCTGGGAAGGAAAGTTTCTGAAACTCTTGTCTGCAATTAACCAGAGAATGTAGAACTGTGGCTCAAGTGGTAGAGCGCTAAACTTGAGCCAAAAAAAGCTCAGGTTCTGAGTTCACACCCCAGAAATGGTGCATGCATGTGTATGCATGTGTGTGCACACACGCGCGCACACGCACACACACGTGCGCACACATACAGACAGACAGACAGACAGACACACACACACACACACAAAGCACCATTAAAACAACTAGGAGCAGGGTGCTGGTAGTTCACACCTGTAATTCTAACTACTCAGGAGGCTGAGATCTGAGAGTCACGGTTCAAAGCCAGTGTGGGCAGGAGAGTCTGTGAGACTCTTATTTCCATGTAACAATCAGAAAACCAGAAGTGAAGCTGTAGCTCAAGTGGTAGAGTTCTAGTCTTGAGCAAAAGAGTTCAGTGACAGCACTCAGGCCCTAAGTTCAAGCCCCACAACCAACAATAACAGCAAAAAGTAACTAGAAATAAACTTACCTAAGAAAGTGAAAGACTTCTACAACAAAAACTGTAATACTGAGTAAAGATATTGAAGAAAACCCTAAGCCATGGAAAGACCTCCAAAATTCAGATGAACTAATACTGAGAGAATAACTATATTACTGAAAGCAATCTACAGAGTCAATGCAATCACCAATCAAAATCTTAATGACTTCTTCATACAAATAGGGAAAGAGAAGCCATCTTAAAATTAGAACAGAAGAGCCAGGTGCCGGTGGCTCATGCCTGTAATCTTAGCTCCTCAAGAACCTGAGATCTGAGGATCATGGTTCAAAGCCAGTCCAGGCAGAAAAGTCCCTATGAAACTCTAATCTCTTAATAGCCACTCAAAAAACTGGAAGTGGAGCTGTGGTTTAAAGTAGTAGGGTACTAGCCTTAAGCAAAAGAGCTAAGGGACAGAGTCCAGTGTCTGAGTTCAAGCTCCATGACTGATAAAATAAATTGGTATAGAGGCACAAAAGTCCCTGAATGGCTAAAGCAACCTGGGGCAAACCAGAAGTGCTAAAGGCACTACTCTGCTTCCCTTCAAATTATATCACAGAGCTATAATAACCAAAGCAGCAAGGTATGGGCATGAACATAGACATGTAAACCCAATGGAATATGGAACAGATTCACACAGCTGCAGCCATGATTCTCAACAAAGCAGTGGATGCATATGTAGGAGAAAGACAGCCTCTCCAAAGATAGTGTTAAGAACTTACAGTGTATACACACAACAGAGTGCTCTGGTGCTGTGAAGAACAAAATGATGTGTTTTTTTTTTCCAGGAAAATGGGTGGGAAACACAACAGACTCCTTCAAATAAAGAAAACACATGCTTCCTTTCATGTACAAAACAGATTTCAAAAATGAAGCCAGGCACAATGACTCACACCTGAAATCTCAGATCCTCTGAGAATCTGACTCAAACAATAGCTGGTGGGGTGATGCCTCTGCTACCTCTCAGCTACATGGGAAATGTGACTAGGAGGAACCTGGCCTAGGTATTCTCTGGAGAATCATGAGACTCTATTTGAAAAAAATAGCTAACACAAAAAGGAATGGGAGTGTGGCTCAAGTGGTAGAGCACCTGTCTGGTATGAACAATGTCCTTCCTGAGTTCTGCCTAAATGAACAAACAAATAGGTAAATCAATAAGTAAAAGGACATGATAAGACGTGGATTATCTGAGGGAGAGCCAAAAGGAGTTGTGGAAAACTATGGTAGTAAGATGAATATGATAAAAATATGGTAATAGAGGTAAATATGATCAAAATATGGCACGTATGTATGGAAAATGCTACAATAAAATAAACTAAAACTTATGAAAGTAGAGTTTATGTGACACCCCTCAAACTGTGACCAAATAGAAGTAAATAGATTGGTATTTTTTTTTCTGTGTCAATTCTCTTGTTTACTATGCAATTATGAGGCAATCTACCCTCCATTCTTTCCACAGGAACTTGTATGGGTAGTTTGCTAGGTTTTTATTACAATCCAAACTGTCTCTCCTTCTTGTCAAGGAGTTAGGCTCACAGACTAAGTATAATTGACTAACACGGTAAGAAAGGGGACCATTCCTTAAATCCTATCAAAAGTTTATTCCCCGCCCCCCCCCCAATTTAGCAATTGTAGTTTATTACTTTAACTTCTTCAATACAAGATTTATCTTCCTAACATGGCTATCTGGTAACAAGCACTACACATAACAGTTACAGTTGAAGTAAATAAAGCAAATTATTCCAGGAAATATCAATACACAATACCAAACACACTCTGGTTTGACAGAACAGAATACTTTTTCTCGCATCAGGAGGCTGAGATCTGAGGATCATGGTTTGCAGCCAGACTGGGTAAGAAAGGCATGGAAACTCTTATCTTGAATGATCCGAGACAAACTAACAAAAAACAAAGCCAGAAGTGGAGGTGTGACTCAAGTGGTTGAGGGACAATGCCCAGGCTCTAAGTTCAAGCACCAACTACTGTCACAAAGAAGAAGGAGGATGAGGAGAAGGTGGTCGTGAGGCTTCAACTCAGGGCCTAGGAGCTGTCTCTGAGCTTTTTTGCTCAAGGCTAGTGCTCTACCACTTTGAGCCACAGCTCCACTTCCAGCTTTCTGGTAGTTCATTGGAGATAAGAGTCTCATAGACTTTTCTGCCCAGGCTGACTTTGAACTTAGATCCTCAGATCTTAACCTCCTTAGTAGCTGGGATTACAGGTGTGAGCCACCAGCGCCTGGATTTTTCTTCTTAATGGCAATATTTTTCTTATTAATGGCAATATTTTCCTATGTGACTAAGCCACAAACTTCAAAATCAGGACATGAACACTGACACAGCACTGCCACCTGGTGTGCCGATCTCAGTCACCATCTCCCAGTGTGTCACAATAAGGTGTGTATGTGTGTGGGTGGAGGGGGTTGGGAGGGTGGGAGTGGGGTTCGGGGCTTGAACTCATGGCCTGGGCACTGTTTCTGAGCTCTTCAGCTCAAGGCTAGCACTCTACCACTTGAGGCACAGCGCTGCTTCCAGTTTTCTTGTGGTTTACTGGAGACGAGGACTTACCTGTCCAGGCTGGCTTTGAACCGTGATCCTCAGATTTCAGCCTCCTGAGTAGCTAGGATTACAGCCATGAGCCACTGGTGCCTGGAAGTTTCTGGTGATTTTTAATTAGAGTTGCCTTCTTGGTAGGAAGAACCCCCAAATGGAGGTGTGTTCTTCTTGTGTTCCATCAGATATACCAAGCTTGATGGATTCCATCCCCGACAAAGTTCTTACTATTTGATTTTTGAGAAAAAAACTTGTGGTGGGAAGCTTCAATTTAAAAGTGACTTCTGGAACAGTCATTGGCTAGAACAAAGAGCCTTGCTGCACATGCTAAGTGGCACCCAGGCAGTTCCCTGAGATCCCAGGAGTGGTCCTGACATCAGCACACTTCTCGCTCAACAGAATCTTTAAAAAATTTTTCTAGTCTGAGTGTCTCAATGCCTGTCAATTTCTGGACCCCATAAGAGGGGAGGATACAGGCTTGTGGAGTAAGGCTCTTTGTTCTAGTAAGCTTCCCATTACAGGTTTTTTTTTTTTTTCTCATCACAATATGCCTGTTGTGGAATTTGAACTCAGGGCCTGGGCATTGTCCTTAAGCTTTTTTTGCTCAAGGCTAGTGCTCCTGAGTCACAGCTCCACTTCTGGATTTTTTGAGTGCTAAATTGGAGATACGAGTCTCAGGGGCTGGGTGCAGGTTGCTCACACCTGCAATCCTAGCTACTCAGGAGGCTGAGATCTGAGGATTATAGACCTGTCATCTATCTATCTATCTATCTATCTATCTATCTATCTATCTATCTATCTATCTTTCTATCATCTATCATCCCTCTTTGTGTATCTGTCTGTCTGTCTACCTATTTATCTTGAAAAGCATAAATGTACACTGCCACACTCTACTCCATTCTCTTGTTTCATCTCTCTGAAAAGGTGACCTGCCTCATTAGCAGTGGCAAATGCTGCCTCTGTTATCTATGGTATGCTATCTTATTAGATACATCTCCCATTATGTGGCCAACTTCCATTCCTCTGTGGCCTCCTCCTTCCCCTGAGTTTTGCCCACCCCCTTGAGGCCATGGCTATACCAGGCCACCCATCTGCATAGCCCCATTTCACCTTGCTTGGTTCCCACATCCAGGCCAGGCTCCCTGCTTCATGTGGAGGAGTTCCCGGTTCTACTTGATCCCTGACTTGAAGCCATCATGACTCCCTTCTCCATTGCAAGGTTTACCCATCACCTTGGTGTGTTCTAGAAGCTTCAAGACTAAATTATGAGGAAAGAGGAAGAGCAGAGAAGAGAAAGCACAGAAAGAAAGCAATGGAAGGGAAGAGGAAGAAAGAATACTATTTGAAATAAGCGAGTGCTTTTAACATTGCTGTCAAGTCAATTGACCAAGAAACTGTTTCTATTCAGTGTTTATTTGGATTAACATGGTGGGGAGATGAAAATAGATTACAAAGGAATATTGGGTAGAGTTGAGGTAGAAACATTACATCATAATCAATATAATATATCTCAGAAGAGTGGTACAAGAATATGAAATTCAAAATGGTAGTATTACACAGCAATACATCTTCAATGATAAAGGACAGGGCAGATTAACTCTGTGAATGATAAATCATCAAACTGGAGACATGAAACAGACTTCATACAATCACTGATTCTGGTGACAAAAATGGAAGATCTTCATCCAGCCAGCCCCTCATGTGGATAGAAGGCTTTATAATCATATTCTTGTTTTGTTTTGGTTTTGGTTAGTTTTAGAGTTTGAACTCAGGGCCTGTGCACTGTCTCTGAGCTTTTTTAGCTCAAAGGTAGCACTCTAACTCTTTGAGCACAGTGTCACTTCTGTTTTTCTGGTGGTTCATTGGAGATAAGAATCTCATGGACTTTCCTGCCCAGTCTGGCTTGGAACCTCAATCCTCAGATCTCTGCCTCTTGAGTAGTTAGGATGAATCACTGGTTCCTGGCTAAGGGTATCAACTTTCTTAACACTATACTCATTGTAGAATTATGCAAACAAAACATTGGAGATAAATTTTTGCTACTAGCATCACCACAAGAGCACTCCTTATACTGACTAATTAATTGTTGACCAGATTATCGATCAATGTCTACACGCTGATCAGAGCTCCAAGAATGGCGATAATTACAGTAGGGAGAGTTACTCCTGTGAGAACCGAAAATCACTTCCTTTATGCCACCTAGTAGATCCAGAGTTGATGATCATGAACTCACCACAGAAGACTAAGCCTGACTTCATTTCTGAGGGTTTTTTCCCCTCTCCCACTCCAATCAATTGATTTTTCTAGTGCTCTAGGACACAACATCCTTGAAAAACACAGCAGAAAAGTCTTTGTAGAGAGTCATGCTCCACTTAAGGTCCCATCTCTTGACACAATCTTTAGGACAATTGGTTTTTCTGGTCGAACAATTCCTTGCTTGCTTAATTTCATAGGAATCTGTAACAGTTAAAGAAGCGCAATGAGAAAGCAATGGGCCATGCACCTCCAACCACAGAAGCAAAGAAGAAAGATACATTAAAGGTCATAATGACTGACAACTAGTTTTGATATCACATGTCTTCAATTTTTTATGCTCATTTGTTAAGCTCTGCCAAGATTGGGTACTAAAGACATTCCTCCATTGTTTATTGGAGAAAAACGTGTATCTATGTTATGATACCTTACTGATATAATTTTAGGAAAAAAGATGAGTTTTTTTTTTTTTTTACTTGGCATTACTGGTGCATACCTGTGACACTAGCTGCTCAAGAGGCTGAGATCTGAGGTTCACAGTTTAAAGCCAGCCCTGGCAGGAAAGTTCATGAGGCTCTTATCTTCGATTAACAAGCCTAAAGCCGGATGTGGATCTGTGGCAGAAGTGGTAGTGCACTAGCCTTGAGGGAAAGAACTCAGGGATAGCACCCAGGCCCTGAGATCAAGTACTAGACTGGCACACAAACACACAAAATTTAAGCCTGGTTCTTAGCCATAAAGGAAAATACTTTTGAAAACTCATAAAAAGTTTCACTTGTGGGATTTATAAGATCTGTCAATATGACCCTGAGAATGTATTATAATTTCAATTACATAAACATTCTTCAAATTCTAAGTAATCCAGTCACTTATTCCATTTGAGCCAATTCAGTTTAAGGATGGGAGAGATTTAAAGAACAACTTTCTTTCGTTCATTCATTTTTTCCTTCTTTCCTTCTTGGAACTGGGGATATGGCCTAGTGGCAAGAGCACTTGCCTCATATACATGAAGACCTGGGTTCGATTCCCCAGCACCACATATACAGAAAATGGCCAGAAGTGGTGCTGTGGCTCATGTGGCAGAGTGCTGGCCTTGAGCAAAAGGAAGTCAGGGACAGTGCTCAGGCCTTGAGTCCAAGGCCCAGGACTGGCAAAAAAACAAAACAAACACTTTCCTTCCTTCTTTCTTTCTTTCCTCCCCCTTTTTCTTTCTTTCTTTCTCTCTTTCTCTCTTTCTCTCTCTCTCTTTCTTTCTTTCTTTCTTTCTTTCTTTCTTTCTTTCTTTCTTTTTCTCTCTCTGTCCCTCTCCCTCCCTCCCTCTCCCCCTCTCTCTTCTTTTCTCTCTCTCTCTCTCTCTTTCTTTCTTTTTTTCTTTCTTCCCTTCTCTTCTTTACTTCCTACATTTTTTTTTTGTGTTTGGGTTGTGAGGGTTGAACTGAGGGCTTGGGTACTGTCCCTCAACTTTTTGTCCAAGGCTAGTGCTCTACCACTTTAGCCATAGCTCAACTTCAAGCTGTAAAATAAATAATTGAAGATAAGAGTCCCATGAGTTCTCCTGCCTGGGCTGGCTTTGAACTATGCTACTCAGATCACAGATTCTTCAGTAACTAGGACTCCAGGAATGAGCAACTGGAATCTGGCTTCTTTCCTTCCTCCTTCCCTTTCTTTTTACTTTTGTAACATCTTCTTTTAACTTCCCAGGGTAGTGGGAAATAGGGAATTTCTGAGTGCTGCACTAAATACTTCATATAATGAGTAGGTCTTTTAGTGGTGGAAGGCCTGTCTGCCTATCCCAGAACAGGGAATATGAGCAAGTTGTTATGAAGAGGAACACTCTCCAGACTGGAAAACATATTCTCTGTGTACCTGTAGAGCATCTATACCATCTCAAGTATGATGATACCCCCCTTTTTCTTATGGTTAAGTTCCTTGATTGCAATAGGAAAATGACACAGGTTCTCTAAAGGCACGAGGAAGAAACTATCTATCCATCCATCCATCCATCTATCTATCTACCCATCCACACATCCATCTTTGTATCTATGAATCTCTCTGAGAGCTATGTCTATTCTCTCTCTTTCTTTCTCTCTCCTCTTCCTCTCTGTCTGATCTCCTAGGAATGCATACCAATGCCAAGGAAGAGCAGAATTTTAACTCTGTGAGCCTTGGAAATAAGTGTCTATCCTTCAAGAAGCCACTGTAAGCTTTGGAAGAGGAGAACACTCTCAAATATGATGATGGGACAATTATACAGCAGGACCCTGCACCGTGTACCTTAACTCTAGGTGACAGGAAGTTCAAATGTGCTCAGGTCCAAGACCCTCAGAAGATCCACATCATGCTAATCTGTTCTGAGTGGACACAAGCTCCCTACTTTGATTGTATCAAGCAAAAGATCTGGTTCCCAAATTGTGAAATCCAAGAAAGGGGACAAGAACAAGAAGAAGACGAATAGCAAAGATTCTTTGGCTCACCAAATATTAAGAGATGAACAAGTATATGCTTGGCTGACAATAGGTTTTTCAATTTAAAAATCAAAAAAGCAAAAAACAAATCTCCCATAAAGCCAAGGCCTAGTAGCTCATGCCTAAAATTCCAGATACTCAGTAGGATGAAAGCACAGTTTAAAATAAGTGTGGCATACAAAAACTCCTTAAGACCCTTTTCTCCAGTTATCCACCAAAAAGCTGGAGAGTAGAGGAGTAGCTCAAGTGGTAGAGGACCAGCCTTGAGCAACAAACCAGCAGTGTGAGGTCTTGAGTTCAAGCCCCATGGAATTCAGCCCAAACAACTGCCATAAAATACTGTTTATTTAGGAAGCATACTGACCTGGCTTTCGTCACAAGGTTGGAAGGAGAAATTCTGCATGAGTCTGACCAGAGCAAGTTTGATGTTCATGAGAGCAAATCTCATGCCGATGCAGTTTCTGGGCCCAGCTCCAAAGGTCAGGTAGATGTAAGGATTGATGCTTTCCTTGTTCTTCTTGATGAACCTGAGGCAACAAAAGTGGGGAAAACATGAACACCTAGAGAACACAGGTGTTTATGACTGAACTTCACACTTCCCTCACCATACTAGACAGGACTGCTCAATGAAATCTTGCTAAGGTTAATTTTTATTTTTTCATCAGTTGTGCAGCTTGAAGACAAGACCTGGGTGCTATCCCAGAACTCTCCAGCTCTAGGCTAGAGTTCTACCACTTTGAACCACAGCTCCATTTCTGGGTTTCTGGCGATTCATTGGAGATAAGAATCTCTTGGGGGGCTGGGAATATGGCCTAGTGGCAAGAGTGCTTTGCCTTGTATACATGAAGCCCAGGGTTCGATTCCCCAGCACCACATATATAGAAAATGGCCAGAAGTGGCGCTGTGGCTCAAGTGGCAGAGTGCTAGCCTTGAGCAAAAAGAAGCCAGGGACAGTGCCCAGGCCCTGAGTCCAAGGCCCAGGACTGGCAAAAAAAAAAGAAAAAAAAAAAAAGAAAAAAGAAAGAATCTCTTGGGGACTTTTTTTCCTGGGCTGGCCTTGAACCTTGACTTTCATATCTCAGCCTCCTGAGTAGCTAGGATTGTATACGTGAACCACCAGCATCCGGCTCCTGCTGTGGTTTTGCTGTGAGAACTGTAAGTATGGTGTACACTGAATAGCATGATTGCATTAGTTCATCTTTCCTCCCTCCCTTTCTGCACTGCCTCTAAAAATAAAAAACCAGAGAAAAGCCAACGCAAAAACAAATACCACCACCACCTTGAACACCAACAGAAATGTACTCATCATCTGACTTAGGAAGTGGCAACTGTGCTGCACAACATTTTAGGAACAACAATCAAATTATACTAAAAATTTCTAACCAACAATAAAAAGAATTGTAATCTATGGATAATTTCCTGTTCCCTCACCCTAGAAGAGTTTTCAGTCTGGTTCAGGTGTTTGGGGAAGGAGAAGTGATAGGTTCACAGGCAACCCTGTAGTTCCTGCAGCACGGGGAGCAGAGCATTCTCTGATCTACACTTTGATTTCTTCTCCCCCCTTCAACCAGAGCTAGGTCCACACTTCCTGCTGGCTCAGGGAGAGCACGGCCCAGACAAGGCCTCTGCCACCAGGAAGAGCCCAGTTCTGGGACAATTGAGGTCAAAATTCCACATCTTTTGACTGTAAAGTTGCATTTGTTGTGTTTTCCAATGCAACAATGAAACTTTTTCTAGAGTATGAACTGTGCGCAAAGGCTGCCCTTGGCTCCATATTTCCAGAAGAGCTTGCTCAATACCTCTGAGGAAGGGCCATGAGGACTCATGCTCTTCTCTGGCCTCAGCGAGGCTGCCTGAACCATCAGGCCAAGGACATCTCAAGTCCTCAGCCTGCACTTCCAAGATCACCCTGGAGGATGGGGATCAGGGAGGGTGGGTCATAAATTTAGACAGGTAAAGGGAATGGTACAGAAAACATAGGGAATAAAATACCTCAATACCTAAATGCAGAGATCATAGAATAAATGATGGTAGATGCACACAGTCACTCTAAATCTGTGCACACACACACACACACACACACACACACACCCTTTACAATGTCTACATCCAAACAAAACATAACCACAGATGCACAAGTTCACAATAACAAATGGCAGAACATTTGCAAAAGACTTAAGTATATCCTTCAAATCATCTCTATATTTCTTATAGTTACTCATGTAATATGAATATATATTCAATACTGCTGTATATATTCAATTCTATTTCCTATTTTCAAAGGGTTTTGAGCCACAAGTGGCTGAAATACTGGTGTAAATCATAACCCTTTGTAATTACAGAGGGGTAAATCAATGTCAGTCCTCAGTTCCTCCATCTAGCTCTCTGTCTATATATTTGCATATATAGATATAGATACAGATAATATTAACATGGGATAGTGAAGGCTTTACAGTTTACTAAGTAAGCAGTTCTTTAAAAGTAAAATTTAGTTGTGGGCCCTGGAGTCTCATGCCTGTCATCCTACCTACTCAGGTGTCTGAGATAGGAGGATCATGGGCTTATCTCCAATTAACTACCAGAAAATGCAAAGTGGCCTTGTGGCTCAAAGTGTTCGAGTGCTAGTCTTGAGTGCAAAATACCTCAGGGACAGTGCCCAGATAATCATTTGTTGCTCTGTGACTGACAACAACAAAAACAAAAAACAAAAAAAAGTTCCAGTAGAATTTCACACGTAGAAATATGCTCCTGGGGATGCATCTCTATCTCTATCTATTTTCCCCCTCTTTCTCTCTGTCTCTCTCTCCCCATCTCGTCACATTGTCAAAAATGATTATTCCTCAAGTTGAGATTTTGTTTCTGTTTCTGGTCTACATTTACAATTTTGTCCAAACTTGTAACATCAAAAATTTCTAAAGATAAAGATGTTTGTGGGAAACACTGAACAAGAACACTATGCCTTCTTTGGCAAAGTGACCCTGCCTGGAAAGGAGCCTTTCCTCTGTGCCTCATACCTCTCAGGACGGAACTCCTCAGGTTCAGACCAGTACTTGGCATCCCGGTGAAGAGGGTAGGTTGGTACTATCACCACGGTGTTTTTGGGAATAAGCACTCCATTGATTTCCACATCTTTCTTGCAGACCCTCTCAACTCAGATAGCAATGGGGTAGAGCCTGAGAACCTCACTCACCACCATGTCCACATACTCCATCTCTATCAGGGCGCCGTAGGTGGCAGGAGCCTGGCGAGGGAGGAACAGGTTTCTATCATTGCACTTTTGGGACACAGTCTGAACTCAGTCAATGAAATTCTGTTGGTGCTGTTAGGAGCTTTGAAGAATAACTCCTGTTGTTAAAGAATCTTAACTTTACCAGTGTGATAACCAGCGGGGTGGGAAGTCCCTGCCTGTGCTAAAGACTCTGCTTCAGGCACTGGGCTGCTGGAGGGGTCAGGGTGTCAAGAAGCGGTGGATCTTGCTGGAGCAGGGGGTGGGGGCAGGTCACCTTATATGTAGGCTGTGTGTTCTTAGGAGTAGTGTGGGGGGCTCAGAGAGTAGAGAATGAAGTAGCCGGTGCAACTGGAGCCTGCTAAGAGGCCTGTGGAGAGGCCTGTGACCTGCTGAGAGGCCTTGATGCCTGTAGAGATGTCTGAGGCCTAGAGAGAGGTAGGATGGAAGAAAGAAGAATAGAAAGAAGCTTGCTCCCTTGTAGGTTTGGAAGTTCAGGCTGCTGTGGTTTTGAGTTCTGGGTAGTTAGCTCAGGACAAGGTTGCTACAGGCCAGTAAATGAAACTCTTTTTCCACCTGTAGAGTTGTCTTGGTTGATTTTCTCACTCCATGGTCCTTACATGGTCCTTGGAGAGATAATCCATCTGGATTGTATTGGGCCTTGGCCCTGGGAGGCCCCCTCGTAGGTGAGTGCCTTGGTCCCCAGGAGAGAGGGAGCCTCCCTTCAGCATCTGTGTCCTGAGGACCAATGTGGACAGGAGTCATTTGGAAACCCTCAGGGGTGAGTCTGGGCAGTAGTGTAGGCCTACATCTGGGGAGATTCAATGGAAGTCTAGGCACAGCACTACTTCCCAACTATAAGGCTGGGAGACATGTCAACCATGCCTTCTGGGACCTCATTGAGAGGTCATCTGGGATGCCCTTGATTTGGGACCTGCAGGACATGTGGGTTAAGTGTCTGTGGCCACTTGCCTGTGTTTGTTTGTTACTAATTCTATGTCATGTAGTCACCTCCACTTACTTCTTTTTTCCAGGATGGAAAAACAATGACCTAAGGTTCTTGTAAGCAAAACTGTAACTGAAAAATCTTCTTCCCCAGTGTTGCAGAATCACCATGAAATGGACCCACTGGTGCATTCTCCCCCTTATTTTGTGACATCAGCTCCTCCAATGATAAGCCCTCCCCATAGCAGAAGTGGTTCTTTGCACCAGCCTGAGGGGTTAACAGGTGGTACAGCCCCCTTACTATGCCTGAGACTGGTGTCAACCCATGGGGGAGGCTGTGGGCAAGCCCCCTTTCTAGTATATGTTCCCTTTACCACTACTGACCTGTGTAACTGGAAACAACAAAATTGACCCTTTTCTGAAAAATCCCAGAGGCTCATCTCATTGTTGGAGACTGTATTCTTCATAAAACCAGTCCATCAAGGACCATTGCTAGTGCCGGGCTTGGGTCGCCTCCCCTGGCCCGGGGGTCAGGTTCTACTTCACTCTAATTGCTCCCTTTCTCACCCTCTCCCTGGTCATCCGACCCACAGGTAATGCCAGGGTGGAGTGGGGGGCTCAGGAAAGACCTCAGGTGCATGCGGCCATACGAGAACGCTTTACCTCCCTCCTTACCCCTGAAGAAAGCCAGGCTTACGCGGATCTCGGAGACCCTTCAAGAGCAAATCTGATTTAATAAGGGAGGGGCTAGCAGCTGATATAGTAGAGGGCGATGAGAGAAGGGGTCATCGACCAGAGAGCTGGCGATAGGCTGGCAAGCTTGTCATAGGACCCCCTCATGAGCTAACGTCACTTGCTTAGCACCACCCCAGGGGGAAAGCCCGCAAGACTGGGGAGCACGTGGGAAGAAACAGGGCTGACACTGGGTCCATCGCCGGTACAGGCGGGCTTTCCTGTTTCCCGAACTTGTCATAGGACCCCCTCATGAGCTAACGTCACTTGCTTAGCACCACCCCAGGGGGAAAGCTCGCAAGACTGGGGAGCACAGGGAAGAAACAGGGCTGACACTGGGTCCATCACCGGTACAGGCAGGCTTTCCCGTTTCTCTGTAGAAAAATCCACCACGGTCTTTGCTTTCCTGAGAGGAAACAAGGAGAGACATCCCTCAAGGGCAAGTGCCCTTGGGTGGTCATTCTGGTGAACAATATTTTAAGTCTCTAGCTGGTATCCAGATTGGATTCGGTTCCCCAGTTGGGAAAATGCATGCGAAGCCCCTTCCCGCACTGATAAGTGGGTCTGGGCCTCGCCATGCCCCTGTGAGGAGGTCCTTCCAACGGACTTCCACCTTTAAGTAGGGTGTTTGGCTTGACCAGTGTCTCTGGAAAGCCGACAGAGGTTGGTCCTTAGAGAAATTTAAAATATTCAATGTAAACATCGCTGTCCTTAGCTGGTCATGGGGGCTTCCCCACTTTTTGGTTTTAATAATGGATCCTTTAGGGTCTTATTATGCCTCTCAATTATGGCCTGACCCTTTGGGTTATATGGTATTCCAGTGGTATGTTTAATATTCCACATTTGGAAAAAGGCCTGTAAAGGCTTACTGGTGAAGCAAGGTCCATTATCTGTCTATACCTGTAAAGTAAGCCCTAGGATAGCAAAACATTTTAAGAAGTGGCTTTCAGCATGCCGTGCTCTCTCCCCTGCATGCAGAGAGTCCCAGTAGGTGCCAGAACATGTGTCAATAGACATAAATATATATTTTAGCCTTCCAAAAGGAGCATAGTGGGTTACATCAGTCTGCCAGATAACATTGGGCTTTAGGCCTCTGGGGTTAACCCCAGGAGATTGCAGGGGAGGGACTTGCAGGAAAGGCATACATGATTTGCAAGTCCTTATAATCTTTTTTTAATTCTTTTATAGGAATTGAAGGAAATCTCTGATGTAACCCTCTCCAATTTAAGTGAGTACGCTCATGGAGTCCTTGGGCCATTTGAAGGTTTTGAGGTTGTACAATGGCCAGAGCTATAATGGTTCCATTAGTGGCCAGCTGGTCAGCCATACGATTACCTTGTGCCAGGTCCCCAGGCAATCCTTGGTGTCCACGAAGGTGCTGTAAAAATATAGGCTCACCCCGCTCTTTTAACAGAGACCTGACTTGGATCAGCAGAGGGGTGATTGGGTTTTCCTCTAATTTAATGTATGAGAATACCAGGTTCGGTAGCAAATTAACCACATACAGACTATCAGAAAACAAGTTCATTGGCTGTTTGACATGGGTCAGTGCCAGGGCGACTGCGTACAGTTCCTTAAACTGCGCAGATCCAGTGATTGCTTCAAAGTAATGGGTGTTTTCTTTCCCACTGGCAGGGGGCGAGGAGGAGCATACCACGAAGGCAGCCCCTGCTCTTCCCCCATCTGTAAACACATTGGCAGCCTTGACAAGAGGCCTGGTAGAGAAAAGTACAGGAGGTGTCCATTGTAGCCTGGAGAATGAGGTGACCCACCTCGAGGTGCCATAGTGGCAATCTACCTTTCCCATAAAGCCTTCCAGGGCACTGGACACATGTGCATTATTCCTTCTGACCCATTCAAAATCTGACAACCAGTAGGGAATGGTTAGCACATTGGGATCTCTCCCATAATGTCTCAGGGAAGTATCCCTGCCCTTAATTACCAAGTCAGCTAGCTGGTCTAGCTGGGAATAAACTCTGGGAGCTCCTCCCACTGAGGCATTCATCCAGTGAAGAGGCTCACCTGACTGGGTAATAGCGGCTGAGGAAAGCTCAGACCCGGGGAGGATCCAAAGGCAAAGTGGGCACTCAGGCTTGTAACGTGCCAGCTGTGCCATAGTTATGGCCAATTGGATTTTCTGGAAGGCTGTTTGAAGTGATGGAGTTATTGTAATAACATCAGTGGGCGCTTTGCCCTTTAAAGAGTCATGGAGCGGAAGCAGCTCCTCTGTAGGCAGGTGAAGCCAGGGTCTTAGCCAGTTAATCTCACCTAACAGTCTTTGCATCTCCACCAGAGTGTAAGATGACGAAGGATAACTGGGGCTTAAGGGGGCACACAGAGTCTAGTTTAAAGGGGTATACTTTCTGAACCTTGTCACTGGCTATATGCAGTCCTCCTCTTTGTAGGAGTGTTTGTAGCTTGCTATAGGCAAAGTCTAGCTGCTTTCCAAAGCCACCTCCGCGAAAGAGGCTGCCAGGTGCAGGAGGCAGAAGCCTTGCACAGGCAAGCACCTCTCAGCTGGGTAAAACAGGCCAGAGGTGCCCCTCCCTGCTGAGTTCACAACCTATTCAAAGGCAGTCTGTAAAGGCCACGGCCCTGCAGCAAACAGAGTAGCAAGCTGAATTCTGCCAAACCCAGAAAATCAGGAATATAGACTGCAGACCATCATAAGGAAACCAGAGACTGGGGAAAGACGACCCAAACAAAGAAGACTCCATTTTTTTTCTTTATCTTTTCAACATTTCTTAAACTTTAAAAAAAAAAAAATTTTTTTTTCCAATTCGGAAATATCGTCTTTTTTTTCCCCCCATGTTTTCTATTTTTACCAGTTTGTTTTATCAAGTTTTTTTTCTTTTCTGTTTGTTTGGGTTGTTCCTTTGCTGATTTTTTAATTTTTTTTTTCCTTTTTAAAATAATTATTCTCTGTTGTGTGCATCTGTCTCCCACTACTTTTACTTTATTTCTCTCTCTGCATTCTCTTTCTTTAAAACTTACTTTCCTATGAAGAACACCTCCACTCTTTTCTGCTAACTCTCCATTATCTATCATTGCAGCCTTATTCTCTCTACTGATTCTACTCTTCTCGACACTTCCACGTCACTGAAACTAAACCAAAATCACCACCTCCCCTCCCCAATACATTTTACTCTATTCTCTTTACTACCTCCAACTTACCCTCCTGACTTACTGCCTGGACCTCCAGTCTCCAATGACTCCTGGTTATTGGATAGAGGGTATCCCAGCTTAATACGAGTGAATCAAAGGGGTTCATAGAGAAAGCCAGTCCTAAAAGATCTTAATATAAAAACAAGTATTGCGTATAGGGTTGTAACAGTAAATAAGTAACTACTGAATACAGGGCGCAGGATCAGTTGTTATATTGAGATTGTATTCTTTAGGAACACCAAATCTAATTTTATAGACAGGTATACAGGGTATCTGTACATAATTGTGAACTTGTAAGATTTACACAACAGTGCTTGGTAAGGGCTGCGTTGGGTCTTAAACGGTGCTCACAGGTGCTGGTAGACTGGCATCCCCAATTCAAATGGGCAGAAGAAACACAAGAAAGATGGCAAACAATGAAGTCTTATCTCCCACTCAAAACAAGCAGGAAGCAGAGAAGCCAATCAAAGACATAGAAGAGAACCCTCAAAATGCTCTACAAAGTCTACTGATGAACATGATAAATGAAAAGTTCGAATCTCTTCAGTCAATTATTCTAGAGCGTGAGGAGGCAAAGCAAAAATTAATGGAGAATTTCATGGCATCCACAAATAGAAAGATAAATGAACTTCAAGAGTCAAATGAAAAGATAGTTAACCAGCTTAAAGATTTGAGAGACAACTCTCAAAACCAAAGTAATGAAGTTAATGAAGTAAAGAAGTCCATACAAGACCTAAGAAATGACATGGAAATTATCAGGAAAGACCAGTCAGAAGCAAAAGAGATTCGAAATCAAGTAACTAGCCTACAGTCCCGACTAACTGAAGCAGAGGATCGAATTTTGGGAGCTGAAGATTCCTTAGATTCTATGGAGAAAGATCAAAAATCAATACAAATCCAGTCCAATCAACAAAACAGATCGCTACAGGAGATTCAAGACACGACCAGGAAGCCCAATTTAAGGATGATAGGTATTGAGGAAAACTTGGAGAAAGAGGTTAATGGGATAGGCAACCTATTTAACAGAATATTAGCTGAGAACTTCCCAAATATCCAGAAGGAAAGGCCTATACAGATACAAGAAGCATTTAGAACCCCAAATCGACCAGACCAGAATAGGACATCCCACCGACACATTGTGATCAAAACAGCTTCAGCAGAGTGCAAGGAAAAAATACTCAAAGCTGTTAGGGCAAAGAAAACAATCACATATAAAGGAAAAGCAATCAGAATTACCCCAGACTTCTCAGCAGAGACCATGAAAGCAAGGAGAGCCTGGAATGAAGTATACCAAACTCTAAATAAAAATAACTACCAACCAAGAATTCTGTACCCAGCCAAACTCTCCTTCATAGCCGAAGGTCAAATAAAAGTCTTCCACAATAAGGAAAAACTGAAACAATATATCTCCACCAAACCAGCTTTACACAAAATCCTTAAAGATGTACTATACAGGGAAAATAATCGAGATCCCAATACAGACAGAGAAATGAACTCTAATTAGTAAACATCAGATCAAGAAATGAGAAGACACAGCTTTAAACAAGATAGTGATAATGAAAGGAACAAACGATCATCTCTCAATCCTAACTGTAAACATTAATGGACTTAATTCTCCAATCAAACGACATAGGCTCATAAGTTGGATCAAAAATCATGATCCATCTTTCCGCTGCCTCCAAGAGACACATCTATCTAACAAAAGTAAACATCTTCTAAAAGTGAAAGGCTGGAAACAAATCTATCAAGCAAATGGCCCCCATAAGCAGGCTGGAGTTGCAATCCTAGTATCAGACAAAATTGACTTCAAATTTAAAAAGGTAATAAGAGACAAAGAAGGTTACTACATACTAGTAAAAGGATCTCTCCTACAGGAAGAAATAACCATTCTAAATATCTACACACCAAATGCAGGAGCACCCAACTTCATCAGACAAACACTACTAGCTCTAAAATCACTCATAGACCCAAACACATTGATAGTTGGGGACTTTAACACTCCACTATCACCTCTGGACAGATCAACATGCCAAAAACTGAACAAAGAAACCACAGAACTAAACAATTGCATAGACCAACTAGACTTAATCGACATCTACAGAATATTCCACCCAGCAACAACAGAATACACATTCTTTTCAGCAGCACATGGAACATTCTCCAAAATAGATCACATCTTAGGGCACAAAGAAAATCTGTACAAATTCAGAAGTATCAAAACCATTCCCTGCATTCTCTCAGACCACAACGGAATAAAATTAGAGCTCAACTCAACCAGCCACCACAGAAATAGCTACCATTCATGGAGACTAAACAACACACTGCTGAACCATCAGAGGGTCACTGAAGAAATTAAAATGGAAATTCAAATGTTTATGGAATTCAACCAAGTTGAGGACACAAAGTACCAGCTCCTTTGGGACACAGCAAAGGCAGTACTCAGAGGAAAATTTGTATCTCTGAGTGGATACATCAACAAACTGGAGAAACAGCAACTCAATAATTTAAGGAAGCACCTTAATTTCCTTGAGAGAGAACAACAAGCCAAACCCCAAATCAATAGACGGAAGCAAATAATTAAAATCAAATCAGAAATAAATCAATTAGAGACGAAAAAAAACCATCGAAAGAATCAACAAAACAAAGAGTTGGTTCTTTGAAAAAATCAACAAGATAGACAGACCCCTGGCAAACCTGACCAAAAAACAAAGGCAGCACGCTCAAATAAACAAGATAAGAGATAAAACAGGTAACATCACCACAGAAATAACTGAAATTCAGAAAATAATAAGGGACTATTTTGCAAATCTTTATGCCAACAAATTCGAGAACTTGGAAGAAATGGATGATTTCCTAGAAAAAATTCATATCCCCAAACTGAACCATGAAGATTTAAACCTCCTAAACAGACCCATATCCAGTATTGAAATAGAAATGGCAATAAATGATCTCCCATCCAAGAAAAGCCCAGGTCCAGACGGATTCACTGCAGAATTCTACAAGGCCTTCAAAACAGAACTCACACCAATATTTCTCAAACTCTTCAATGAAATTGAAAGAGAAGGTTCACTTCCAGACTCATTCTATGAAGCCAGTATAACCCTCATCCCAAAACCAGGCAGGGACTCATCACGGAAAGAGGACTATAGACCGATCTCCCTGATGAACATAGACGCAAAAATTCTCAACAAAATTCTGGCCAATCGACTTCAACAGGTCATCAAAAAAAAAATCATACACCACGATCAAACTGGATTCATCCCAGGGATGCAAAGCTGGTTTAATATACGCAAGTCAATTAATGTAATCCACCACATCAACCGGAGCAAGCTAAAGAACCACATGGTTTTATCTCTGGATGCGGAAAAAGCGTTTGATAAAATCCAGCACCCATTTATACTAAAAGCCCTGGATAAACTGGGATTCCAGGGAACATTCCTGAATATAATCAAGGCAGTTTATGACAAACCAACAGCAACCATAACTCTAAATGGTGAAAAACTAAAGCCATTCCCTTTAAAATCAGGAACAAGGCAGGGATGTCCACTCTCTCCCCTGCTCTTCAACATAGTACTAGAATTCCTAGCCAGAGCAATCAGGCAAGAAGAAAATATAAAGGGGATCCAAGTAGGTAAAGATGAAGTTAAACTCTCTCTCTTAGCAGATGACATGATCCTATACCTAAAGAATCCCATAGACTCTACCCCCAAGCTACTAGAGCTGATCCAAAACTTTGGCAAAGTTGCAGGATATAAAATAAACCTTCAAAGATCAATGGCCTTTCTGTATGCTAACGACCCGAAGGCTGATATCAGGAAAGCAACCCCCTTTGCAATAGCCTCCAAAAACATAAAATACCTAGGAATAACCTTAACCAAAGAAGTGAAAGACCTCTTTGAGGAGAACTTTAAAACCTTGAAAAACGAAATTAAGTCAGAACTAAGGAAATGGAAAAACCTCCCATGCTCCTGGATTGGGAGGATTAATATAATCAAAATGGCAATATTGCCAAAGGCTATCTACAAATTCAATGCAATACCATTAATATCCCAACACCATTTTTTGATGAAATAGAGGAAGCAATCGGGAAATTCATATGGAATAATAAAAGACCTAGAATAGCAAAAACAATCCTAAGCAGAAAGAACAGTGCTGGAGGAATTACAATACCCAACTTCAAGCTGTATTATAAAGCTATAGTAATAAAAACAGCTTGGTATTGGCACCGGAACAGGCCTGAAGACCAATGGAACAGAATTGAAGACCCGGGAATGAACCCACAGAACTACGCCTACTTAATCTTTGATAAAGGGGCTAAGACATTAGTTTGGAAGAAAGATAGCCTCTTTAACAAATTGTGCTGGAAAAACTGGCTCAACACATGCAACAAACTAAAACTAGATCCTTATATATCACCCTGCACCAAAATCAATTCCAAATGGATTAAAGACTTCGAAATCAAAACAGACACCCTGAAAACACTAAAGGAAGAAGTAGGAGAAACACTTGGGCTCCTTGGCGCAGGACGGAACTTCCTGAACAAAGACCCAGAAAGGCTACAAATCAAAGAAAGGTTGGACAAATGGGACTGCATCAAACTGCAGAGCTTCTGCACGGCAAAGGACATAGCTTGCAAGATAAGCAGAAAGCCCACAGACTGGGAGAAGATCTTTACCGGACGTTCCACAGACAAAGGCCTCATATCTAAAATATATGCAGAACTAAAAAAATTACCTCCCTCCAAAACAAAACCGCAAAGAACTAATAGCCCACTCATCAAGTGGGCTAAAGACCTACAAAGAGACTTCTCTGATGAGGAAATGAGAATGGCCAAGAGACATATGAAAAAGTGCTCTACTTCACTGGCCATAAAGGAAATGCAAATCAAAACAACATTGAGATTCCATCTCACCCCAGTAAGAATGTCATATATCAAGAAACCTAACAACAACAGTTGTTGGAGGGGATGTGGCCAAAAGGGAACCCTACTTCATTGTTGGTGGGAATGTAAACTGGTTCAGCCACTCTGGCAAGCAGTATGGAGATTCCTCTGAAGTCTAAATGTAGAACTCCCCTATGACCCAGCAACCCCACTTTTGGGTATTTATCCAAAAAACTACAAACAAAATCACAGTAAAGCCACCAGCACAACAATGTTCATTGCAGCACAATTTGTCATAGCGAGAATCTGGAACCAACCCAGATGCCCCTCAGTAGACGAATGGATCAGGAAAATGTGGTACATATACACAATGGAATTTTATGCCTCTATCAGAAAGAATGACATTGCCCCATTTGTAAGGAAATGGAAGGACTTGGAAAAAATTATACTAAGTGAAGTGAGCCAGACCCAAAGAAACATGGACTCTATGGTCTCCCTTATTGGGAATAATTAGCACAGGTTTAGGCAAGTCAAAACAGATGATAACAAGAGCCCAATAGCTATACCCTTATGATCACATAAGATGATGCTAAGTGAAATGAACTCCATTTTATGAAAATGATTTTTATATCAGAGTTGTAACTACTTTCAACATCCCATGTGTATCTGTAGTTTCTACTATTGATGATGTTCGTGTATCACCTTCTTGTGATTGTATCTACACTATCTCTGTAATCTTATCTGAGTGTATGGGAAACAGTGTGTACTGGTATTAGAATTAGGAAATTCAAAGGGAATATGAAAATTGAGAGACAAAGGGTAAAATAAGAGAAACAACAACAAAAGCAATACTTGCCAAACTGTTTGGTGTAAGTGAACTGAACACCTCAGGGGGGGAAAGGGGCAGGGGGGAGGGGGTATGAGGGACAAGGTAACAAACAGTACAAGAAATGTATCCAATGCCTAAAGTATGAAACTGTAACCTCTCTGTACATCAGTTTTATAATAAAAACTTAAAAAAAAAGAGTGCTTGGAAAACGGAAAGGAAGAAAAACAGAAGAGATAAACAAATACATGAAAGATCTATCACAAAAATACATTGAAGTAAAGAACAAGAAAGGAAAGCTACTAGAGGAAAAGGCCAAACAATCTGCAAAACAGACACAAAGTTTAATGCAGAAGCAGCAGATCCAGTGGCAGATCCTCATTGTAGAGTTCTAGCGGCAACATGAACAGCTGTCATGGTCTACTTTCGAGAATGTGCCATAGGCTGCTGAGAAGAATATGTATTGGGTCATTGTTGGGTAGAAAACTCTTTATATATGTTTTAGTTCCATTTGGGAGATGGTATCATTTAGGTCCAGGGATTCTTTGCTTATCCTCTGTTTGGTTGGCCTGTTCTTTGAGGAGAGTGGAGTTTGAAGTCTCCCATTACTATTGTATTTGGGTCTATCTTGCTCTGAAGGTCTGAGAGTTTTTGTTTTACATATTTAGGTGCTCCATTATTTGGTGAGTACAAATTGATGACAATGATATTCCCTTCCTGTACTTTTCCCTGCATTAGTATGTAATGACTCTCTTTTTCTTTTTGAACTGATTTTAATGAGAGGTCTATTTTTTCAGAAATCAAAATGGCCACCCCTGCCTACTTGCTGGGTGCATTAGTATAAAAGATATTTATCCATCCCTTTACTCAGATTTTGTTTTTGTCTTTGGCAGTGGGATGGGTCTCTTGAAAACAAATGGATGAATTTTGTTTTCTGATCCACTCTGCAGTATTTGTTTTTTTTTTGATTGGAGAATTTAGTCCATTAATAGTATAGAGAGATGTGCTGTGTTTCCTGTTATTTTTTTTAAAATTTAATTTATTTATTAATTGAACACAAATTTTTTGGAAAGGGTGTTGTGCAAAAAGGGTACAGTTACATAGTAGGGCAGTGTGTACATTTCTTGTGATATCTTATGCCCTGTTTTTCTTTCCCTTCTCTAGGTCAGGTAGACATATATACAATATACAATGTATCAAGAACATATACAGTAGCCAGGTGGCCGTGCCCAAGAAAATTCGCCTAGGGCTTTAAATGCAATGTCGATATTTGGTAATATGTTGACAGTAGTCTTATATGAACGTACATACATAGATTTTGAGCTATTGTATTCCACAGAGAGGTCAATTTTTGACCTTTATGTGTTGAGTAATTGTTTGGTTTTAGTTACATACTGTTGGGTCGCTGCCCCAATTTCCTGTCATTTTTGTTGCTTTCCTTATAGGCACAGGCAGGAACTTCCTGAACAGAGTCCCAGGAGCACAATGGATAGGAGAAAGACTCGACAAATGGGACTATATTAGAGTAAAAAGACTCTCCACAGCTAGAGATATTGCTAATAAGCTAGAAAGATAGTCAACCAACTGGGAAAAGATCTTCACCAGCAATGCAACAGACAAAGGCCTAATATCCACCATCTACAGAGAGCTCAGGAAACAAATCCCTTCCAAATCTAATAAACCAATCACTAAGTTGGCAAGGACACTTCTCAGATGAAGTAGTAAAAATGGCAAAGAAACACATGAGGCAATGCTCACCCTCCCTGGACATAAAGGAAATGCAAATAAAACAACACTGAGATACCACCTTATCCCTGTCAGAATGGCTTATATTCTGAATTTAGACGACAACAACAAATGCCGGCGAGGATGAGGAGAAAGAGGAACCCTACTGCACTGCTGGTGGGAATTTAAATTAGTACAATCACTCTGAAAAGCAGTCTGGAGGTTCCTCAAAAAACTAAACATAGATATACCCTACAACCCAGCCATACCACTCCAAGGCACATACCCTAAGTGATAGGAACCGGGATAGGACAAGGATACCGGTACCTCCATGTTCATTGTTGCACTGTTCACAATGGCCAAGATATAAAAACAACTCAGATGCCCCACTTCAAGTGAACAGATTGAAAAAATGTGGTACCTATACACAAAGGAATAAGCCAAGAACAGAGAGACAAATAGCATATGGTCTTCCTGACATGTAGGTGTTAGATTTAAAACACAATGAAGGGCTGGGAATATGGCCTAGTGGCAACAGTGCTCGCCTCATATACATGAAGCCCTGGGTTCGATTCCTCAGCACCACATATATAGAAAAAGCCAGAAGTGGGCGCTGTGGCTCAAGTGGTAGAGTGCTAGCTTTGAGCAAAAAGAAGCCTGGGACAGTGCTCAGGCCCTGAGTTCAAGCCCCAGGACTGGCAAAAAAAAAAAAACAAACCACAATGAAATATAACAAAGTAAACAGGACTCAAGATACCAAAATACAGAAAAAACAAAAGAGGATGGCCATGGGCGAAAAGCACCAAATAGCAAAACCCAAGTACCTCTTAGAACCCCAAAGATAAGGAAACCATGGACTCATTATTTTTAGATGACTCTGTATTCCCTACCACATATATGGGATATACATGAGCACATCCAAGGGAACTTGGGAGGAGGGCACAGAATGAGTAGAAAGTGGGTGAGAAAAAATAATAGAGCAGAGGGGCCCATCAGCTATATTGGACATTGATGAAAGTGAACTAAGCAACTCATGGGTGGTGATGGGAAGGTGGAATGACAGGGAAAGAGGAAACAAAAGGAAAGAAATATACATATCACCAGAATGGGAAGAAATGGTTTTATTGTTAAAGTTCATGGAGTTCATAAGCTTTGTAGAGTAGAATCATGATTTTTATCATTGTTAAGGTTAAAATGTGTTCTGTGAAATACATGTAGTAACAAACTCAATTGAAAAAAACCAACAATGGAGAATGTGATAACCAGTGGAGCCAGAAGTCCCGGCCCCTGCTGACATCACTGTCACACGGGGTAGGCCACTGGAGGGGTCGGGGCAGGTGAGGTGTTTAGAGCCAGGATGGGGCGTCCTAGATATAAGCTTTGTGTTCTGAGGGGTGCTGTGGGGGGCATGAGAGAAGAGAGGGAAGCTGCAAGAGGTGTCTGAGGCAAGAGGTGCCTGGGACTGCTGAGAGGCCTGTGGAGAGGCCTGATACCTGAGATCTGGGGAGAGGTGGGAAGAAGGAAGGAGGAATAGAAAGAAGCTCGTTCCCTTGGAGGTTTGGAGCTTGAAAATGATCTGGTTATGGGTTCTGGGTAGTTAGCTCAGGACAAGGTAGTCACAGGCCCATGAAAGAAACCTCCTTTTTCCCTTTTAACCATGCCTCCATGGATTTTCTCACTCCGTCATTACACAAGGTGTTTAAACAATGATCAACTCCTAGGACCTGCTTAATGGCATGCAGAAAACCAGAAATAGGAGAGATGGCTATGCCACTCTACCCCATGAGGTGTGAGCTCATTGTTGTTATTGTATACTGCTTTTCTTCCTCCTGTGAGGGAATGTGACCAATAGAGGAAGACAAGGACCCTCCAGGAAAATACACTTAAGTCAGTGCTCCATCTCATCAGAGAGAGAAAGAACAGAGGTTATGGTATTTATAGAGGAGAATTCCGGCTCTATTTACTTGAAATAGCCTACCTAGCCACTTTAATGATTATATCAGACACATGGATCCATTATAGTGCATATATACACATACACACATATACATATAAAATCATGTTTTATATACAACTCCATAAGTAATGAAGAGAGAAACTAGTCCTTTATATGATTTAAAAATAATGATACAGTTGAAAAAAACAACAACAAGGACACCATCAGGACACATCCTTTCAGTTCTACTAAAAGTTCTAAAGAGGATGAAAAGCACAGACTCAGCGCCATCCTTAGTTGCTGGAACATTCTGTGGGTTGTTCCTTTAGAGCTTGGCTGTGGGCTGGGAAGAAGTGGCCGTGTGCCCTCCTGACTGCCAGTCCAGCTGCCCACAGCATCTCAGTGTGGTCAGAGATGTGAACACATGGTGACAATGTGTGTATGTCACTCAGTGCTCTAAAGAAGATCAGCTTAGATGCTAGATGCCCTGGGTCACAGCTTAGCTTCCTCAACTCCAGCTCTGCCCCAGGAGACTGAGTCTAGAGTCCCCCTGTGCGGCCTAGCCAAGTCCATCCTGGCTCAGGCACAACACGGCTAGCACCTATCAGCACCTAAATACTTAGTTCATATGTGCTTACACTTCTGTGCCACTGAGATTTTTGACTTTGTTTGGCAGTCCTGGTGCTTAAACTCTAGGCCTGGGAGCTAGGCCTGAGCTTCTTTTGCCCAAGGCTGGTGCTCTTTCACTTGAGCCACAGCTCAACTTCTGGCTTCTTGTGGTTAAGTGGAGATAAGAGTCTCATTGAATTTCCTTTTCAGGCTTTCCTTGAACTGTGATCCTCACATCTCAGCCTCCTAAGTAAGTAGGATCACTGTGAGTCAACAGTGCCTGCCTTTGCCATGTTATTTAATAACAGACCGTGGATTCAATTGGCAAATTGAGCTTTTCACAAAGATACTATATTTTTTTGAGTAGCATTTAATACCTCAGTTTCCCTCATCCCTTTAATTTCTCTCTTCAGATTCTTCCTAGACAGAATTGAGGAAATCTTTTGTGCTTACAACTTTGTACAGAACTCCTCACGGGAAGTGATTAGGAGACACTCTTTTGATGCCTCATCAGTTCCTGCCCTTCTCAGCTGCCATGCCCTCACCTTATTGGGAAAAGTCCTGTCAACTTCCTCTTGCAGCTTCTTTTGGACATCAGGGTGAAGGGCCAGTAGATACATAATGAAACAAAGAGTGGTGCTGGTGGTCTAATAGCCACCAAAGATAAAGTTAATTGATTGGGCTGCTATCTCCAGGTCGGTGAGACCTACAGGGAGAGAAACATATATATTAGGTAAATAAGTCAGTATAGAACACCACAATAATGGTTTAAATCATCACCAATACCTAGGGATAAGACCTAGAAAAGCATGAAAGCATCATGCCTGACAGGAGCCAAAGGGACAAAGTAAGTTTAATCCAGTTTCCCATAGGTTTACACTACCATTGCCCATCTTGTCTGAGTTCTCCATGTTTGCCACTTAGAGCTGGGTCATTTAAGAGACAGTATTCTGTGAGAATCCCTGGAGCTGAACTACAAGACCTGGAAAGGGTTATGAGTTTGGAATGCCATTTCTGACAGCATTTGGAAGGCTGGGAGCTGCGCTGAGGAAATGTCAGTTGAGGCAGACAGAGGTAAAGAGTTAGAGCTGTTTGCAATATGATAAGACTTTGTGCTAATATTGAAATGTTTATTGCTTCACTCTGCTTCCTAAGATAAGGAAGTCAATGATGGACTTGTATGTAAACTATGTCTCATGTTAATGATTGTAACCATAGACTTTGAATGTATCTTCTCTCCCCTCCCCCAGAACTAAACTTTAAAAAAAAGCAATTATTAATGACATTCAGGATCTGACAGCAGGAATTGCTTTCGGTTGCCTGGTGCCCACAAATCTCTGTTCTTTGGCCTGGTCTCCTATCATTTTTTTTTCTCAAGGCTGTCATTCTGCAACTCTGAGCCATGGCACCACTTCTGGTTTTCTGGTGGTTCATTTGAAATGAGTCTCACTGTCTTTTCTATCCAGGCTTCCTTTGAACCATGATCCTCAGATGTGATCTCAGCTTCATGAGTAGTTGTTATGGTTACAGGCTTTGAACAGTGATCATCAGACCTCACCTTCTTTAGTATGTAGGGTGACAGGCTTGAGCCAGTGGTCCCTGGCTATAAATATAACCTATAAGATCATGGTGATGAGAGTGCAATTCCCATTGGCTGCCATATAGAACACTTTTCTGAAATTCTGCAGAAATGTGCCACTATCGGGAAAAAGAACTTCACATTTCTTTCGTGAGTAGACCCCAAAAGACTCCCATTACCTTTGTGGGACTCCATGTTTTTGGAATTCTGGGAGTTAATCATTAGCTGAAGTAAATCCACCCGGTGCTGTAAAAAAGACATACAGATTTCAAAGGCAGGAGGTCACTCTTGCCATTCCCCACATGTAATAGATGGGTTTAGAGTAAGTGTCTGGAGATGGATCACCATTCTGGAATGTTACAAATTTTTTGATGACACCTGGAGGAAACCAGTACTGTCTTCTTGCCCTGCAGACATCCTTGTTCTGAGGTCTAAGCTGTGTGAGTCAGATATTCAGACAGGCCTTAGGGCTTCAAATTTAAATCAGACACACTACAATAGATGGCCAGAGGTTGCCAACATGAAGCTTGGAAGTAAAATAATTCTCTCTCTCTGTCTCTCTGTCTCTGTCTGTCTCTGTCTCTCTCTCTGTCTCTGTCTCTCTCTGTGTGTGTCCTAGCAGTTGAATTCAGGATCTGGTTTCTGTTCCTTGTTTGGTCAAGGCTGGCACTGTACCAGTTGAGCCAGTTCTGGCTAATTGGAGAGGAGAGTCTCACAGATTTTTCTGCCCAGGCTGGCTTGGAATTTCCATCTTTAAGTCTGATCTCAGCCTCCTGAGTAGAAAGCACTACAGGCAAGAGCCACTGGTGTCTTGCATTTATCATTTAATTTTGAATTTCTTCTTTCTGATATATTTCAATTCTTCATTCTTTTTTGAATCTAAGAATTCATGACCTCAACATAGAATTTTTAAATCTATCTTTACAAAAGGACAGAGAGTTAATAAAACACATATCTAGAGCCACTTAAGCTTTGAACTGGGAACATCCTTAAGTAACCATACTTTAAGTAACCAACTTTTACCTTTGTTTTGTCTTCTAGGTGACTTTCTTTCATCCTTTGTACAGAAGTTCTTAAGAAATCTGTAACATCCTTTGGAAACATGCTGATATTTGATGCCTCAAACACAGGTGTAAGGAATGGAAAGAGTACTACAGGAGAAACCAAGAAGAAATAAAAACATGGAGAAAATACAAAATGTTCAGTCTACATCATAAAATTTTATTTAGCCTTAAGATGGACAAAACTTGAAAGCATCATTCAGAAGCTAAACACATTTATAGAATATATACAAAATAGGCAGTGAGAAAACATAGGTGATCACTGAGGCCTGAGAGAAGTAGAAGAGTAGATGTCTAAAAGGTACAGGGTTCCTTCCTTCCTCAATCCCATCTTCCCTCTTTCCCTCCTACTGTTCTTTCCCCTCTCCCTCCTTTGTTTCCTTCCATCCATTCTTCTTTCCTTCTCTCCTTTCTACCATCTTCCCTCCCTCTCCCTTTCTCCCTCTCCCTTTCTCCCGGTTCCTTCCTTCCTTCCTTCCTTCCTTCCTTCCTTCCTTCCTTCCTTCCTTCCTTCCTTCCTTCCTTCCTTCCTTCCTTCCTTCCTCCCTCCCTCCCTCCCTCCCTCCCTTCCTTCTTTCCCTCCTCCCTTTCTTCCCCCTTCCTTCCTTCTTTCCCTCCTCCCTTACTTCCCCCTTCCTTCCTTCCATTCTTCCTTCCGTTTGCAAGGATTGGGGCTTGTGTTCAGGGCCTGGGAATTCCCTTTTAGCTGTGTTTTTTTCTCAATGCGGGTGCCCTACCACTTGAGCTATAGCTACATTTGGAAATCAGAGTCTCAAAGATTTTTCTGCTCTGGCATGGCTTCAAATCATGATTCTCAGATCTCAGACTCATGAGTAGCTGGTATCAGAGGCATGAGTTAATGGTCCCCAACTAAAGTACAGGACAAAGCACTTTGAGGTTGACAGTGAATATGACCACTCACATCTTCAAATGTAGGGGAAAACCATTGAGTTATACAGTTTAAGTGAGATAATTATTTGTATGAATGGATTGTATCTCAGTGACCTGTTTTTTTTTTAACAAAGGAAGAGAGATGTGGAGAGAGAGAGAGAGAGAGAGAGAGAGAGAGAGAGAGAGAGAGAGAGAGAGAGAGTCACAAACGTACTGAGAGAACCAGTGGGTCAAAGAAATAAAATTTTATGAGCCTCTTGACTTTTTGCACAAAGGGGTCCTGTGGGTTATTGAGAGAATTGATGTTCACCCCAAATGATGTTCCAGTGATCACATCCATGCTGTAGGCTCCAAAGATGCTGAAGTAGACAAAGACAGACAACAAAAACTCACATTTCTTTTTTACCCTCTCTCTCCTTTCTGCTACATGGGCAGCAAAAAGTGGCCTAGTGGTAAAAGTTCTTGCCTCGTATACATGAAGCCCTGGGTTCGATTCCTCAGCACCACATATATAGAAAAAAGCCGGAAGTGGCGCTGTGGCTCAAGTGGTAGAGTGCTAGCCTTGAGCAAAAAGAAGCCAGGGACAGTGCTCAGGCCCTGAGTCCACACCTCAGGACTGGCAACAAAAACAAAACAAATAAACAAGAAGTGGGAGCAAATTCCTCTGTCAAGACAGGACAGTCACAAGCTGTTCTCTGTTAGAAGTGCTTGAGGAGTCATCAGAATTGTCTAGCCTCACCCTTCTCCACACCCCCAACCAGTCTCAGCCCATGGTCTTTACCAGGCACTAATGGTTCCACAACCATTGCACTAAGGTTGGCAGGACAATTGAGTGGGTCAGCCTCCTCTGGGAATTCCAAAAACTCAGTCTCAGAAAACACTGCCCCCCCCCCGCCAACAAATCACAGCAGTACTAATACTATGTGGATGAAAATAGATTTTGGTAAACAGTGATGGATTGTAATAGATTGGGATTTCAGCAGGGAAAGAGGGGAGTTATTAATTTGGTCTCTGTCTCTGTCTCTGTCTGTTTTTTGGCCAATGTCCTGGAGCTTGAACTCAGGGACTGGTCACTGTTCATGAGTTTCTTTTGTTCAAGCCTAACACTCTATTATTTGAATCACAGATCTTCTGACTTTTCTTGGGGTAGGCATTGGAGATAAGAGTTTTTTTTTCTTAGACTGGCATCAAGACACGGTCTTCAGATCTCAGTCTCCCGAGCAGCTAGGATTATAGGTGTGCACTACCAGTGCCCAGCAAGTACTCACTCTTTCAACACCACAGGCTTGCTTTTCTCTGTTTGTGGTCTCAGGATTTCCAACAACCTGTCACAAAACTCATGAATGATAGGGAACATCTATGCACAAAACAAGAGATGTTAAAAGAGAAGATTTAAACCCCAGAGGCCAGGACCTGCCTCTCCCCAAAAGATGAAACAGGACATCTCATTTATGAGAAACCATGGATTTGTAGGACATAAGGACAAACAATATTTTCTGGAAGTTCAACCTTAGAGGACATCTTCTTGGAAATGGACTCTGATCTGACTCTCTGCTTGTTCCCGGATTCATTCTGTAATTTTCCAGCCCTATATTCTCAGGTTTGATTACCTCCTTCAGTTTCCCACTGGTGAAGGTAGGGGAAAGCAACGTTCTTATTCTCTTCCAGTCTTCATTCTCAGACATAGCAACAGATTTTTTCATAAGTCCCATTGGGCCCATAGCCTGGAGTCCAAAGAAAAACAAATTTGTCTTCCTGGCTGTTTGAAGATTTTGCACAGTTGTTTAAAATTGGTGAATTGGCAGCATTTAGTTGACAATCTACTGTCTACAGGAAGAGTTGGCCCTCTGTAAGAAACTCAATAAGTATGTATACCAAATGCCTGGTTCCTTGGGAGACTAAAGGAGGCACCCAGCCACCTCATGTGATTTCAGGATTTCATATTCTAGACCTATTTATTTATTTATGTCCCTTTCAACAAATTGATTTATTCATTACATTATATAGTGATCATCTTATATATTAATTATCTTATTTATAATTAATTTATAAGCAAAAGAGTTTCAATTCAACATGTGCATTCATTAGTACAACGTGTCTTGATCAATAGCACCCCTTTCATCATTCTCCTCCGGTCCCTCCGAGGTTCCCCAGAGCTTACAATTATTTCATGATTAAAACTTCAAAAGTGAATATGGTTGATAAATATTCGGATGTGCGTGTGTGTGTTTTCAAATGGCATGCCTACCCTGCGGTTTGTGAAGATGGTGTAGCATTCTTTCACCAGCACTGTTTTGATCATGTCACGATCTGTAATCATCAGCACTGGCCGCCGGCCATCGTACAACCTGTGTGTGCCAAACACAGCTGAGTGGAAACTCTAACCAGCCAGGCTCTGTGCCCATGATCACACCCCAAGCTCCTCAACACATAGCAATATTAGTCCAAGCTAGGGATTCTGAGCATAGACGCCACAGAGGGCCACAAAATGAGGGTGAATGTGGCACAGTAGAGATGCCTAAAGACAAAACGGCTTTTCAAAGAGATCATCATGAGCAGTTTTTGGAGGTTGCAACCTGGGGCTGTCTTCAAATTGCAGTTCCCAGGTCATTTGAGCCATAGTACCCACCTGAAATGTCCAATCTTTTATCTTTTATCTCCTCATACAACTAATTTCTTGTTTACTAAATGAGGTTCTTGGAATTGGGATGTTCAATTCATCTCTTTTGGCATAGAATATTAATATAAGCCTCCAGCAGAAATCAGAGGGAGCATCAAGGCAAAGTGAACTTGCTCAATATGAAAAGATAAGAGTGATCCCACCACTACCCATAGGACACCACAAATTAAACACTTCCTCATACTTCCTTTATTGCCTTATTCTCCTATATCTTTATTTCCTTCTATTTCTGAAGGTAACAAAAAAAGCAAAGGGAAAAAACAAAAAGAAAGCTTGCTGGTGGGAATTCTCAATTTTGAAAAAAACTGTGCAAAGCAAAGTCCCTGGAGCTATGAGTGCCCCTTCCTGGAATTGCCCCTGGTAGGGAAAAATCTTTGATGCTCACAGTCTATCAAGTCCTCAACATGAGTGCCAAGAGGCTGGAAATCGGAGCAGATCCACTGATGCCCAAAGGATAGTCTGGACCACTGGGCACAGACTCCTGCAGTGCATGTGGTAACGCTCCAGGGGGAGCCCATGCACAGCTTCTGAAAGTCAGCCCTTCTCTGCACCAACAAGTATTGCTTAGCGATGGAAGGAAGCCGGACTTTACACCCATAAAAAGCAAAATGTAGAGCTCAGACCACACTCACCTTATGATAACAAAGAAGAGTTCCAATGAATGGCAGAGATTTCGGGCAAGGAATTCCCAACTTCTGAAAAACTGTATGTGGATAGGTCCCATATCTAGAAATATTAAAAAAAAATCCAGATCACAGACACACACACACACACACACACACACACACACACACACACACACCCTCGTATACATATGGAGGCTTGCCAGTTACTAACTCAAGAAGTAGGACAGTCAAACTGGGATGGTAACATGAAGGCAATCATAATGCGAGAAACTCAAACGGCAATGCTGACCCTTGCTCTTCAGTTCCTTTTGTACAGCCTCTGAGAGAACTCCAAAAGTCACAAAAATGGAGTAATTGTAGGTGAAGTGTTTAGGCTCCCCAACCTAGAGTGGATAGTTGATTAAAGTCTACAACCTTGATTTGAGTGCTCTTGTGAGATTCAAAACAGAAATTCCATGTCATTTCATGTACACGTGCCATTTGATGCGAACAGCCAGGCTCATACATGTCTCCAGGATCTCTGACCTTAAAAGAGAGTAATTTTCTCCTGCTTCCTCCTAACTCCCATTTGGGTGCTGTGGATTTCATTATCGGCTTACCTTCTTCCTTCTCACCTCCACAGGACAATTAAGATAATTTCCTGGAGCAGAATATCAATATACAAGGGAGATTCCTGCCTACTCATGCTTATTGCAGCTCTACTTACAATAGCCAGCTTGTAGAATCAGCCAAGTGCACAATAACCATCAAATAGATAATCATAAACCCATTGGCACTATGGGATAATACTGTGCTAAGTGGAGATGATATAGTTGTACAAAAATAGAATCAGAAAACATCCCATTGAGTGAGCTATTTAGAGTTCTAAAAGTCAAATATTGCATGCTCTCAGTCTTCTGTGGGATGATGATGATGATGATGATGATGATGACGATGATGACAATGATGAAGGTGATGATGATGGTGGTGGTGGTGATGAACTTGATAATAATGAAGATGATAGTGGTATTAATAGCACATAACTAAAAGGAGGATTGTCTAGGGGGATTTGTGGAATAGAGAGGGAAGAAAGTAAAGGATACTGAAGAGTGAAGAATTTTGAAAAAATGTGTTACACGTGTGTGTGTATGTTCTATAAAGATAACACACTAACCACTGTTTAAAAAGATAGAGGGGTGGGGAGAAGAGGGAAGATAGGGTGGAGGAAGTGAATGTGTTCACAGTTTATTGCTTACATGAATGAAAATATCACGAAAAAAAATATATTACTAATGTATGTTCATTCAAAAAAAAAGTAAATTTAAACAACCAGTGAATTAAAACAATATGCTCATCAGATTAGTTTTTTTTTTTTTTTGGCCAGTCCTGGGCCTTGGACTCAGGGCCTGAGCACTGTCCCTGGCTTCTTCCCGCTCAAGGCTAGCACTCTGCCACTTGAGCCACAGCGCCGCTTCTGGCCGTTTTCTGTATATGTGGTGCTGGGGAATCGAACCTAGGGCCTCGTGTATCCGAGGCAGGCACTCTTGCCACTAGGCTATATCCCCAGCCCCAGATTAGTTTTAAAATATATATGTAGTTGGATACCCAGTGTCTCTTGAAGTAATCCTAGCTACTCAGGAGGCTGAGAGCTGAAGATTGTGCTTGCAAGCCAGCCTGGGCAGGAAAGTTCATAAGACTTTTTCCTTCTCTCTCTCTCTTCCTCTCTCCCTCTCTCTCTCTTTCTTTCCTTCTTTGTTTTTCTTTTTTGATGAGATGCTTGAACTCGGGGCCTGGGCATTGTCCCTGATCTCCTTTTACTCAAAGCTGATGTCTTACTACTTTGAGCCAAAGTGCCATTTCCAATTTTCTGGTGGTAAATTGGAGGTAAGTGTCTTGGCCTTTCCTGTCCAGGCTGGCTTTGAACCATGTGCTCAAATTTCAGCCTGCAGACTAGCTACCATTACAAGCATGAGCCACCAGTGCCTGGCTGTGACTCTTCTATCCCATTAAGCACCAAAAAATCCAGAAGTGGAGTGCTGGGTCAACTGGCAGAGTGCTAGTCTTTAGCTCTTGGACAGCACCCAGGCTCTAAGTGCAAGTCCCAGGTATGGCACCAAAATAAACAAATGAACAAGCAAACCATAAAGACCTCCCACCCCAAGTATCCTGAGATTACTCCAAGGGTAATAAGTTGCTAATATTTTGCTTCTGCTGAATTTGAGGCATTGATTTATGCCAAAATATAAACTCAGAGATCATTTCCAAATGATGCCAGGACCCTCTGTTCTCCACAGACTTTGAGAGGTCCATGAAAGAGGAACATTTATTAACTCTTCTTGGATCTCTACAGGGTAAATAATAACCTCTTAATCAATTCTGATTTTTTTTTTTTTGCCAGTCCTGGGCCTTGAACTCAGGGCCTGAGCACTATCCCTGGCTTCTTTTTGCTCAAGACTAACACTCTGCCACTTGAGCTACAGTGCCACTTCTGGCCATTTTCTATATATGTGGTGCTGGGGAATCGAACCCAGGGCTTCATGAATGTGAGGCAAGCACTCTTGCCACTAGGTCATACTCCCAGCCCCTCAATTCTGATTCTTGAGCTATTTCCCACTCATTTTTCTCTTCGTTCTTCCCAATTGAAAGACCACAGTGATCCTGAATCCTAGGTTATGGGGAGGGGCCAGCAGAGTCTAGACAATTACTCACAGGTAGAGGAGCACCAGGCTGGTAGCCAGGAGGACCCAGGTTTCCATGGAAAAGTTTGGGATCAAGTCCATGGTCACTCTCGTCCAAAAACTCCACCCTCTGACTTTCCCCCTCAGCTCTGGGTTGTGCTGGCTGAAGAGCTGAGGCTGCTGAGCTCCCCCAGTGCTCGGCTCTGATGAGGGAGATGAGGCTCCTGCAGTTTATGGGCTGGGAGAGGGGGTGGGGCTGATAGCTCAGCCAGTAGAAAACTTACCTGTGTCCACCCACCTCACAGGTGAGTCCTGTCCAACTTTTGGTGGTGGACAAGAAATCGTGGATGTGTGTAGTTTGAACTTTGAAATCACACATTATAAAAATACCAATAAACAAATGCAAGCACTGTCATCATTAGAGCTAAAGGTTACAGATTGCCTCACAAAAAGTCAAGTGTAGCCATTGGTTCCTCTAAGCTTTTATCTACAACATGGCTTTCATTCCAAAATACTTGAAACTGCACCCAAATAAAGAATATCCACAGGTGTTTATGGATGCTGTTTCTTCTGTTGACACAGCTTGCTCTTTCAAGAATGGGTAATTTCTCCATGGCTTGAGAGCAAGCCCCAGGAGCTGGGTTTAGATGCATGGCTCAGGTGGTAGAGTGTGAGCCAATGAACAAAAGGGTCAGAAACTAAGTTAGAGTCTTGGTCTCAGACAGAAAAGGAATGGGGGGCTGGGAGTATGGCCTAGTGGCAAGAGTGCTTGCCTCATATTCATGAAGCCCTGGGTTCAACTCCCCAGCTCCACATATATAGAAAAAGCCTGAAGTGGCGCTGTGGCTCAACTGGGTCCAAGGCCCAGGACTGGGGGGGAAAAAAAAAAAGGAAAAGGCTAGAATAAGCAATCATTACTTGTGACTCATTTCTGCTCTGCAGGTTACTTATGGGAGGGATGTCACAACGAGTTGTGTATGAATTATATTGGCTATGACCTTAATTGAAGGGTCGAGTGTCGAGTGACAGAGTGACAGATAGACTTCAACATTCCTAAAACTCAAAATAAATAGAAAACATTTCATCCAGGCACACACACACTCATACACACATACCACACACACACTGGCACACACACACACACACACACACACTTATGTATTTCCTTGTTTCCTTTCATTGTCTGCCCTTAGGCAGAAACTGGTACTCGCCCTTTAGAATCTCTTAGCCTAGACATTTCTAGACTGCCCAGAAATTACTGATTAGATGTGAGGTTGCTCCCCAAAAAGTTATGAAAAGGTTGGTTTTCATCACTGGTTGCTGAAAGGCTTGATTGTGGGGACTCCCAAACGGTGGTGAGGTTTCCTCTGAATGGGGTTCTGGAGATGGGGCCTGTGTGGGCGAAGAGAATCACTGGGCAGCATTGCAAGAACACCACATTCCTAACTCCCTCTGTCTCTCATCTCTGTTCTTCTCTCTCTCTCTCTGTCTCTTTCTTCTTTTCTCATCTCTTTCCTTCTCTCTCCTCTCACATGTCTATCTCTCCTGGTGTATGTCATCTTTCTCCCTTCTCTCTCCCTCTTTCCCAGGTCTCTTTCATCTCTCTGTCTCTCTCATTTCTCACCTCTCTCCTATGTCTGTCTCTGTGTCTCTGTCTCTTTTCCCCTTCCTTCTCAACCACCATGAATTGAACACTCTGTTCCACCTAGCAGTCCCTGCCATGAGGTTTCAGTCTTGCCTCAGGCTATGGGAATGGATTCGCTCCAAATAAAATATCTCTTCCTTTACTACATTGTTTATCTCTGTGTTGTTTTTTTTTCACAGCAATGGATAGTTATTAAGTAACTTGGTAAAATGTGTCAATTCTCTACCAGGTCTCAGGTTCAGTTTCTTTCCCTGGGAGCTTGTGCAACAGCCTGAAGTCTCTATGGTGACAGGCAGTCACCTTTTGTGGGGATTCTCCAGGAAGTGCCAGATGGAGAACATGAATCCTCCTTTTCCCTTTCTCAAGGCTGGTGCTCTACCATTTGAGCCACAGCTCCACTTCTGGCTTTTTGATGGTACATTAGAGAGAAAAGGCTCCTGGACTTTTCTGCTGACCTGTGGTCCTCAGATCTCAGCCTCCAGAATAGCTGGGCTGACAGAAGTGAGCCACTCAGCCCAGGGCTTTTTATTCATACTTAATTCAGGGCCAAGGGAATGAATGCCCTGGTAACAGTGCCAGGGATGGAGCAGATGGCACACAGCCCCATTTCTCCACAGCAGCCGAGTGAGAAATAGCCATAATGTGTTGGCTAAAGACGTATGTGTGTGTCACACCTGTGGAATTTTGAGGATTAGTGGAGTCCTATACAATGGTAGTCAAAGGAGAGAATGGCAGTGAGTCTGATATCAACAAGAGTTCAGACCTGGAGCTGCTATCTAGGAACAGTAGGTTTGAAAGTCCAGTAAATTCTAGTACATTCCTGCCATTTTGCATTCACTTCTTTGGGCACTGTCAACTAGAGCTCATGCTAGCATACCCACTTATACTTGTAGAAACCAAGGAACAGTGATGCCAAGAGATTTGTGGAAAGCTGTCTAGTGATGATGATGCAATGTTGTCTGTGAAGTTAATAAAGAAAGGAGATTGTAAATTGCTCAATTATACCAGTGTTTGGTAGATGTTATTCCTCAATGGATGTCAGTAGAAGAAATAGTGGGTTTAGGTCTTTAGCTGCATCTTGAGTTGAAATTCTGATCCTCCACCGTAGGATGTTCCTAAAGTTCCTATGTGTTTCTCAGAGTGAAGGATACCATTTACTCACAGCAGGAAGAATAGAGAATCTAAATTGTATGAATAGAAAGGGTACTGGCATGTAAGACATCCATCTCCACCTTCCACAGTAGAGGAGTAGACTATGAAAAACCTTACTGATGACTTATGCTACCATACTTCCAACAATGGAATACTACATTAATGGTTGCTATTGATGACTTCATGAACTTACCCTGTTATTATTTTCTCCATATCAGGCTCTCAGCCCTTCCCCCTTCCTTTCCCCAGGAAGCTTGTAGGTATGAGCTGCATGAGTGGAATTTCCTCCATCCAGACCTGAATTTGTCCCTGAAAGAATCTGTCCCAGACATCCCAGGGGATCATGCAGAGACAGTCGAGGACAGGAGAAGAAGGTTTATAAGAAGGCTTATTAGTGGGGCCATATCTCCAATGGGAGAGAGAACAATATGGCATCTGTACCTAATCCAGGTGGTTGCTTGTAACTATGGGGCTAGAGGAGAGGCAGGTAGGTCTAGGAGGAGATTAGGAGTGCCCAATATCCTGGTGGGAGCTGTAGGGTGGGGAGCAGTCCAGGTGTGGGTAGGGTTGGGGGTACTGGGAGGGGCTGAGTACCAAAGGTAGGGGAAATCCTAACATTCTCCCCTTTTTTTGTTTAATAATATTAACTAGGGGTACCAGTCAGGTGTATGGGTGAAGGGTTTTTTCTTCTGTAAGCTTCTTTCTGGTGTAAGGGGCGACGTAGTCAAGGGTCCATGATTTGTCATTGGACCGAGTACCGTCCACGAAGTATTTATTGAGTTTGGTTGGTAAAGGTCTTCATCTTTTCTATGAGAATAGTTATCTAAAATGCAAGCCATAATTAGTAAAAGGCAAAAGTTGTTGCTAGGGGGCCCAGGAGAGGAACAAACAGGGAGGGATTGATTCCTAGAAAGGGCTGTCAAAAACTTGAGATTGCCTTTTCCATCTTGGATTGGAGAAATAGCATGGAACCTGACTCCCCATATCCTTGAGGGGAGGAGGAGGAAGACTTTTCCAGATTTACCTTAGGATCACAGGAACCTGAGGAGGAGGTAGCAGAAATATTTAAAGGTACCAGAGGTAATGGATGTCATGGTCTCTTCTGGGTACTTTCTGCTGGCTTTGGCACATCAAGGAGTCACTGGAGCTGGGGTGTTCAGGGTCCAGATCTGTACTGGACAGGGCAGTGTAAGTGAAGCCTCCAGTCACCTGTAGTGACAGGATGGTCTTGAACAGGATGCTCCCAGGTGGTGTCCTGGGTGAGGGCTGTTATCCTGTTAAATAGAAACATTTGAAAAGGTCAGGCAAATGGCCAACAGAGTGACAGGAACACTTAACATGAATGACAATGGGAGAACATACCCTGCCCACAAGGTAGAAAAGTTCCATTTGGGGCATAAACCTGGTTGTGGCCCATTACAAGGAAGGAGGACTAGCAGGACTGGGGGCAGGAAGGGAGTATGTAGGGTTTTTGGCAACTGGGTAGTGGACTGGTTGGTAGTAACCAGTCAGAGGCTACTGTACATATATATATATATAGTGTATATATGTGTATATATGTATATATGTGTGTATATAAAACATATATATTATATGTAAATATATATATAAAACAAAGGCAAGAATGTAAGTACCTGTCCAGTTGGAAGGTAGACAGGTATGGACATTAGATAGGCAAGCAGCTATTTCTCTTGATCCCTGGCTCTGATTAATTTTGAAAGCTGAGTTAAAATGACTCCATTTAGTGGATTAAAGACCTCAAAATCAAAACAGACACCCTGAAAACACTAAAGGAAGGAGTAGGAGAAATACTTGGGCTCCTTGGCGCAGGACGGAACTTTCTTAACAAAGACCCAGAAAGGCTACAAATCAAAGAAAGGTTGGACAAATGGGACTGCATCAAACTGCAGAGCTTCTGCACGGCAAAGGACATAGCTCGCAAGATAAACAGAAAGCCCACAGACTGGGAGATGATCTTTACCGGCCATTCAACGGACAAAGGCCTCATCTCTAAAATATATGCAGAACTAAAAAAATTACCTTCCTCCAAAACAAAACCGCAAAGAACCAATAGCCCCCTCATCAAGTGGGCTAAAGACTTACAAAGAGACTTCTCTGATGAGGAATGAGAATGGCCAAGAGACATATGAAAAAGTGCTCTACATCACTGGCCATGAAAGAAATGCAAATCAAAACAACATTGAGATTCCATCTCACCCCAGTAAGAATGTCATATATCAAGAAAACTAACAATAACAATTGTTGGAGGGGATGTGGCCAAAAGGGAACCCTACTTCATTGTTGGTGGGAATGTAAACTGGTTCAGCCACTCTGGCAAGCAGTATGGAGATTCCTCAGAAGGCTAAATATAGAACTCCCCTATGACCCAGCAACCCCACTTTTGGGTATCTATCCAAAAAACCACAAACGAAATTACAGTAAAGCCACCAGCACAACATTGCAAGACAATTTGTCATAGCTAGAATCTGGAACCAACCCAGATGCCCCTCAGTAGATGAATGGATCAGGAAAATGTGGTACATATACACAATGGAATTTTATGCCTCTATCAGAAAGAAGGACATTGCCCCATTTGTAAGGAAATGGAAGGACTTGGAAAAAATTATACTAAGTGAAGTGAGCCAGACCCAAAGAAACATGGACTCTATGGTCTCCCTTATTGGGAATAATTAGCACAGGTTTAGGCAAGTCACAGCAGAGGATCACAAGAGCCCAATAGCAATACCCTTATGATCACATAAGATGATGCTAAGTGAAATGAACTCCATGTTATGGAAATGATTGTTATATCACAGTTGTAACTACTTTCAACGTCCCATGTGTATCTGTAGCTTCTACTATTGATGATGTTCTTGTATCACCTTCCTGTGGTTGTATCTACATTATCTCTGTAATCTTATCTGAGTATATTGGAAACCATCTATACTGGTATTAGAAGTAGGAAATTGAAAGGGAATACCAAAATCAAGAGACACAGGGTAAAAAAAGACAAACAACTACAAAAGCAATACTTGCAAAACTGTTTGGTGTAAGTGAACTGAACACCTCATGGGGGGAAAGGGAAAGGGGGAGGCGGGGAATGAGGGATGAGGTAACAAACAGTACAAGAAATGTATCCAATGTCTAACATATGAAACTGTAACCTCTCTGTACATCAGTTTGATAATAAAAATTTGAAAAAAAATAAAAAAACAAAATGACTCCATTTAGGATGTGACTTCATCTCCTCTTACTCCTCTTTGTGGTTCCTTCTTGTCTGGACTGAGCTCATCCTGAGGGGCTAGGTGCTCCTTGCTGGGATAGCTTGTTCAAGTTGGCATTCATGGGGTTTGAACTCAAGGCATGGGCACTGTCCCTGAGCAGTTCTGCTCCAGGCTACCACTCTACCACTTGGGTCACAGTGCCACTTGCAGCATTTATTTGGCCAGTTCCAGATGAGAGTCTCTTGAGCCATGTTTCCTGCCTGGCTCTTTGCTGGTTAGTTGGGAGATGGTATTTTGGAGGGATTTTTCTGCCTGGGCTTCCTTTGACCTGCAATCAAAGGGGTCTTTGCCACAAAAGCCCTTTCTCTTTCCAATTAAAGCAACAAGGAGACCAATAGGAGTAGAGCTTGCCTGTTATTAGTCATTATTGGCCAAAAAATATTTGCCAGAGTTCTGCAATGACAAAACTCAGTAGATGTGATAAGAGTTTTCAAACAGCAACGGGTTAGCACTTTAGAGTTTCTTGGGCTATTTTCTGTGACCTGAATTAACTCTCAGAAAACCTTTGAACTCAAACAACAGTTTCTTAATACAAGAATTATAAGAGCCAGCATTGTGCCAACAAACCAAATTTGGCATCTTTTTGATATTTACCAAAATGTGTCTTATTGCAAAATAGCATAGAAACCCAATCACATCATTTCTTTGCTCATACACCCTTTAAGTCTATCTTGTGGGTATTAACATTACTGACAGATGGAATTGAACAAAATGAGTAACAGTCAAGGGGGCAAAAGGTTAAGATGATGTCCAAGTGTCAGCTTCAGTAGATCCTAAGTGGCTTGTGCCTTCCATCCTGAATCAGCAGGCTTAGGCATGTTGGATGGAGCCAGGCAGGAGAGATGGGTTAGATCTGGGCGTGGCTGCAGTAGCATCTCCCATTGTCCCAAGGATGGGTTGTCATACCTTCTTCTGTGTTGCCTGCAAATTTCTACACAGACTGGTTAAGGACATTTGAAACCTCCCAGTATTCCCTGGTTGCTTACTCTGAGTACACTAGCTTTTATTTTTATTTTTTATGCCAGTCCTGGGGCTTGGACTCAGCCAGAGCACTGCCCTGGCTTCATTTTGCTCAAGGCTAGAACTCTGCCACTTGAGCCACAGCACCACTTTTGGATTTTTCTATATATGTGGTGCTGAGGAATCGAACCCAGGGCTTCATGTATGCGAGGCAAGCTTTTTCCCACTAGGCCATAGTCCCAGCCCTCAGTACAATGGCTTTTGCAGGCTGGTGCCCCACTGGTTTAGGTAGGGTAACAACTTTTTTTTTCCAATAAGGCCAGGATTTTAGAAGGCTTTGGCCTGTAACCCTCTCTTGCAAGTGCAGTTTAAAATTCAGTTTGGTCCTCATGTTCAAACCTTTCCAAGTCAAAACATCCACATCAACCAAAAGCCAACTGGCCAAGTATGCTCTCTGCAGCAGCCAAGGAGTTTTCTGAGACGTGGAAGACACTAATGCTAATGCCATGCAAACCTGTGGCCACTAAACACAACTCTGTTGCTTTTGATCTTGAAGTAGGAGTCACAGACATGTTTCCTAACTTACTGCACATTTGAAGTCTCAGCCATGATGGGCCTGCTACCAACCCAACGTTAACCTTGGCACAATGCAGTCCTGAATCTTTGAGAAGTGAGTGACTTGAGGTAGAGCTAGGGTAGGAGTGCTCTAGGCCTGTCAAAATCTTCACAGGAACACCACCAGTGTTTCCTAGACATGGCTATACTGGACAAGCACAAGGAGACATCTGTGCTGAAGAGAGTGCAAAATACACTTCATTTCTTCCCTGAGCATTTTCCCATGCATGAGAGACAGAATGAGGAATCACCAGTAGTGAAGCCAGGCAGTTTAGAATCAGACAGTGAAAGCAGCTGTAGCCATAGACTGCTACAGTCCACGCAGCTAGCACATAGTGGTATATGGGAGATACTGATTTGTTCTTCCTTATATTGTTTCTGTGGCTTGTTATCTTTCCTAAGTCCTCATATGCCACCCATTCCAGTTTAGAGCAAAAAACATAAGCTCATATGACATCTGGTGTTTCTGACAACTAAATTTGCCCTGTTACTCCTTGGTAAGATAGGACAAGACTTCAAGACTTTGGTTAGGCAGGGTCAGAGCCCCTATGCAGCTTGAAGGAGTACCAGAATATTGACCTTCACCCATTAACTCTCCTTAATATCAAGTAACTGAAGTCATTTTGGAAAAAAATGAAGCAAGAGAGGTAAAGGCAGGCATTGGAGAACAGTGGGAGTAAGTACGGATCCCATTTAGTGTGGAGACTGCACTCCAGACAGATGGCTACAGGTCCAAGCTTTCTGTGTCTGCCCAAGAAATTCTAGCCTTATTGGAGGAAATCTGGTTATCCAAAAGTTGTTCCCCTGTACATTGTCCCTGGCATCAAAAGGGAATTCTGAAGTAGGAAAAGGAGATTGCACAACTCCTGCCACTGCTTAGGAAGCTGCTTTATAATCAAGGGGGCCCCCAAATAGTTCATGTACTGTTTCTGGTCTCAGACTACCATGTAAGCCAAAACACTCAGAGGCTGCAAACAGGGGAGCATTAAGAGGTAAATTTCACTGAAGTCAGCCTGCCCACTCCTTAGGTTAAGTTAATAATGCTGCCGTACTTACAGGCAACTCAGCCGGAGGTGTATAAACAGGTGCAGGAGAAACTGCTACGGCATGGCTGGGATCCAGCACATTCTGTCCAACCTGAAGGTGGCATCTGGGTTAAGAAGTACATCCAAACCAGTCTCACTCCCACCTGGAATGGGTCCTACACCATTATCCTGACCATTCCCACCATGTTGAAAGTAGAGAGGACCCCTGCCTGACCCAGGGAAGGCACACACCACTGTGGATCTACTGAAGCTAAGACTTGCATCACACTGACCCTTCATCTTCTCTGTCAGCTCTGTCCCCACAGCCGTCTTTGTTGCACACTTTCTCTGTTACATAGATTTGCAAACCTTCGTCAGCCTGACCTGGGAAAGAATTGCGGCTTATGTTCAAGTTCAAAGCCTCCTGACTATATGGATAATGGTCACACTGAGGCAGTTTTGACAGCTGGAGACTTCTCAGACTGCTTTTGGGATCAGCCAAGGCAGAAGCAGAAGGGTGGACTCTGCTCAGCCTTAGGAAAAACATGTTCTTATGCAGATGAAACAGATCTAGAACAGGAGAGCCTCTTTTTTTTATGGCCGTAGATATGTTTTTATTTTCACTAAGTCTTGAGTGTTAAATAAAGTCTTGAGCTTTTACCATGTGGGTTTTATGAAGTGTGTTCCAAGTAGACACCTAACAGCAGACCGAGGAGAATTTCCCCTCTAGACCAGTCAAGAAAAACAGGTGCATCCATGCTCCTCAAACAAAAAAGGAAAGATCATTTTTATCCAATCCCAAAAGTAATTTGCTGCACAGCAGAGTTAGTGGAGGATGATGAGTGGAGCTCAGGGGTGTGAGAACCAGCTGAGCCTCGGAACAGTGGGTCCAGCGTGAGGCTTGATTCAGGAGGCAGGAATTTCCACTTGCTTAGCAGCTGTTAGGTTGTCGTGTGCATGATTGCACTCTTGTTGTATGGTACATCTGGATGCCTGAGTCCTGGGGTGGATTTCCAGTGCTGCACTTACTCAGTGAGCATATCCATATTGAGCACCATCATATGCCAGAACCTGCCCTAGACAGGCTAGAAGCAGTAAGTATGTCTGGCTCTGAAAACTCGCTTTGTGTTCACTGGTCTCTGCTTGAAGGGAATGAGAGCTTAGTAGTGGATCCTACATTAGTTAACCTGTGCATGTGAGAGCACTGTGGCTCTAACACTTTGTGCCCTTCTTCCTCTTGGCACTGTCACTGGGCAGAAAGCCTCTTTTCTAAACTTAGTTTAAAGTAACTCGGTTTAGTTCATGGTCTTAAGGGCCCAATGCAGCGCTCTCAGTGAAAAATTCAATGATTTGATTTCATGTACATAAAACCCATGGCGATCTACATATGGATACTGGGTCTAGGAAACATTGTTTTGTCTTCACTGTCATCCTGGTAGCATAATAGATGATGGGGACTCTTCACCCAGATCACAAAAGCTTGGAGATGAAATTGATAAGTCTTTGAATTGCGGATGGTTAAGTTGTTTAACCCTAGGGAGAGAATGGCTGGCCCTTGTTGTTCCCCTGGATAATTGGCCCTTGACTCTTCCCCCAGATAGTTTGCCATGCTTATGTATAACATTTTCAAAAATTTATTTATTAATTGAACACAATTTTTTTGACAAGGTGTTGTGCAAAAAAGGGTACAGTTACATAGTAGGGCAGTGTGTACATTTCTTGTGATATCTTATGCCCTGTTTTTCTTTCCCTTCTCTAGGTCAGGTAGACATATATACAATACACAATGTATCAAGAACATACACAGTATCCACGTGGCCAAGCCCAAGAAAATTCGCCTAGGGCTTTAAATGTAATGTCGATATTAGACAATATGTTGACAGTAGTCTTATATAAACGTACATACATAGCTTTTGAGCTGTTGTATTCCACTGAGAGGTCAATTTTTGACTTTTATATGTTGAGTAGTTGTTTGGTTTTAGTTACATACTGTTGGGTCGCTGCCCTAATCCTGTGGGAAATACCATTTGACAAGAAGTTTTTGGTTTCACAGACCTGGTCTCTACTGTCTCCCCGTCACCCTTTCTTAACAGTCATATATCAGGGAGATCATGCCCCTTTGTTTTCTGTGTTCTAGGCTTGTCTCGCTCAACATTATTTTGTTCAAGTTCTGACCATTTCCCTGCGAATAACAATATTTCACCATTCCTAATCGCTATGTAGTATTCCATTGTGTATAGGTACCATATTTTTTTGATCCATTCATCTGTGGAGGGGCATCTGGGTTGTTTCCATATTTTGGCTATTGTGAATTGTGCCACGATAAACATGGAAGTACAAATGTCTTTTTGATATCTTGGGGTTTGCTGTTTAGGATAGATGCCTAGGAGTGGTATGGCTGGGTCATAGGGTAGGTTTATATTGAGCTTTTTGAGAAACCTCCATACTGTTTTCCAAAGTGGTTGTACTAATTTGAACTCCCACCAACAATGGAGAAGGGTTCCTCTTTCCCTGCACCCCCTCCAGCATTTGTTGTTGCCTGAGTTCAGAGTATAGGCCATTCTAACTGGGGTGAGGTGGTATCTCAGGGTTGTTTTTATTTGCATTTCCTTTACTACCAGGGATGTTGAACATTTCCTCATGTGTTTCTTTGCCATTTTTATATCTTCTCTTGTGAAGTCTCTCTTTAGCTCCTTTGCCCATTTCCTAATTGGTTTATTGGGCTTGGAGGGGCTTAGTTTTTTGAGTTCTCTGTAGATGACAGATATTAGCCCTTTGTCTGTTGCTGTGCTGGTAAAGATCCTGTCCCATATGGCTGGCTGTCTTTCTGTTTTGGTGGCTATATCCTTAGCTGTGCAGAAACTTTTTAATTTGTAGTAGTCCCATTTGTCGAGTCTTTCCCCTATTTGTTGTGCCCCTGGGACTCTATTCAGGAAGTTTCTTCCTGTGCCTATAAGTTCAAGTGTCTTTCCTACTCTGTCCTTCAGCAGTTTCAAGGATTCAGGTCTGATATTGAGGTCCTTGATCCATTTTGAGTTGATCTTGGTGCATGGTGATAGGCTTGGGTCTACTTTGAGTTTTCTGCATATGGCTGCCCAGTTCTCCCAGCACTAGTAGTTGAAGAGGCTATGTTTATTCCATTGTATGTCTTTAGCTCCTTTGTCGAATATCAGCTGACTGTAAGAGTGCGGTTTTATTTCTGGGTCTTCAATTCTAATCCATTGGTCTTCTGATCTGTTTTTATACCAATACCAGGCTGTTTTTGCTATGATGGCCCTGTAGTAGAGCTTGAAGTCTGGTATTGTGATACCTTCTGCACTGCTTTTTTTTGCCTAGAATTGCTTTGGCTATTCTAGGTTTTTTGCTGTTCCATATGAATTTATTGATTGCTTTCTCTATTTCAGTGAAGGATGTGACTGGGATTTTGATAGGGATTGCATTGAATTTGTATAACAATTTGGGCAATATGGGTATTTTCACTATATTGATTCTGCCTACCCATGAGCATGGGAGATCTTTCCATCTCCTTGTGTCTTCTTTGATTTCCCTTATTAGATTTTTATAGTTCTCATTAAATAGGTCCGTCACGTCCTTGGTTAAGTTGATCCCCAGGTACTTTATTCTTTTTTTGGCTACTGTAAATGGAATTGTTTCCATAATTTCCTTTTCTGTTTGTATATTGCTGGTGTACAGAAAAGCTGCTGACTTTTGTGGATTGATTTTGTATCCTGCTACTTTGCCAAATTGGTTTATTAGGTGTAGGAGTTTGGGTACTGAGTTTTTTGGGTTCTTCAGATATAAGATCATGTCGTCTGCGAATAGGGATAACTTGATTTCTTCCTTGCCGATGTGGATCCCTTTGATGTCCTCCTCTTGCCTTATTGCTATGGCTAGGGATTCCAGCACTATGTTGAAAAGAAGTGGGGAGAGTGGGCATCCTTGTCTTGTTCCTGAGTTTAGGGGGAATGATTTAAGTTTCTCTCCATTTAATATGATGTTAGCAGTTGGTCTGTTGTATATGGCTTTTATTGTTTTGAGGAATGTTCCATCTATTCCTGTTCTCTCCAGAGCTTTTAATAAGGATGGATGTTGTATTTTGTCAAAGGCTTTTTGGGCATCGACTGAGATAACAATGTGATTCTTTTTTTTTTTTTTTTTGGCCAGTCCTGGGCCTTGGACTCAGGGCCTGAGCACTGTCCCTGGCTTCTTCCCGCTCAAGGCTAGCACTCTGCCACTTGAGCCACAGCGCCGCTTCTGGCCGTTTTCTGTATATGTGGTGCTGGGGAATCGAACCTAGGGCCTTGTGTATCCGAGGCAGGCACTCTTGCCGCTAGGCTATATCCCCAGCCCCAACAATGTGATTCTTGATTTTAGTTCTGTTTATGTGGTGAATTACATTGATTGATTTACGGATGTTGAACCATCCTTGTGACTGTGGGATGAAGCCTACTTGGTCACGATGTATAATTTTCTTGATCAATTTCTGGATCCTGTTAGCTAATATTTTATTGAGGAGCTTTGCATCTGTGTTAATTAGTGATATTGGTCTGTAGTTTTCTTTTTTTGTTGGGTCTTTGCCTGGTTTGGGAATGAGTATGATATTAGCTTCGTAGAATGAGTTTGGGATTTCTCCCTCTGTTTCTGTTTCATGGAAGAGTTTGAGGAGTATTGGTATTACCTCTTCACTAAAGGTTTTATAGAATTCGTTGGTGAATCCATCTGGGCCTGGGCTTTTCTTTGTTGGGAGGTTCTTGATTACCCCCTGTATCTCACTGTAAGTTATTGGTTTATTTAGTTGATTTATTTCTTGGTTCAGTTTGGGCAGTTTATGCTTCTCTAAGAATTGATCCATTTCTGTACAATTATTGTTTTTTTAGTGAGTAGAGGTTCTGGAAATAGCTCCTTATGATTGTTTGAATATCGTGTGTACTTGTAATTTTTCCGGTGGAGTCCTTGATTTTACATATATGAGTCTCTTCTCTTCTTTTTTTTGTAAGTCTTGTGAGGGGTCTGTCAATTTTATTTATTTTCTCAAAGAACCAGCTTTTAATCTTATTTATTTGTTGAATGGTCTTTCTATTTTCAATCAGATTTATCTCTTCTTTAATCTTTGTGATCTCTCTCCTCCTAGTCATTTTAGATTCTGTCATTTCTTGTTTCTCCAGTTGTTTTAGTTTCATCGTGAGGTTATTCACCTGCTCTGCTTCCATTCTTTTTTTTTGTTTGTTTGTTTTTTTTTTTGGCCAGTCCTGGGCCTTGGACTCAGGGCCTGAGCACTGTCCCTGGCTTCTTCCCGCTCAAGGCTAGCACTCTGCCACTTGAGCCACAGCGCCGCTTCTGGCCGTTTTCTGTATATGTGGTGCTGGGGAATCGAACCTAGGGCCTCGTGTATCCGAGGCAGGCACTCTTGCCACTAGGCTATATCCCCAGCCCCTGCTTCCATTCTTTTAATGTGAGTGTTGAGGGTAATGATCTTGCCCCTAGTACTGCCTTAGCTGTGTCCCATAGGTTTCTTTGTGATGTATTTTCATTGTCATTGTGGCTTATGAATTCGTTGATTTCATCTTTAATTTGGTCTGTGGCCCAAGTGTTGGATAACAGTGTGGAGTTTAGCCTCCAAGAATGTGTATAGCCTCTGTGGTAACCGTTGTTATTGAGGGTTACCTTTAATCCACTGTGGTCAGATATAATACATGGGATGATGGCAATACTTTTATATTTGCTGAGGTTCTTTGTGTGGGCTATGACATGGTCTATTTTGGAGTATGATCCATGGGCTGCTGAGAAGAAGGTGTATTGGGTCTCTGTAGGGTGGAAGATTCTGTATGGATCTGTCAGATCCATTTGGGATATGGTGTTTCTTAGGTCCTCAGCTCCCTTGCTGATCCTCTGGGTGTTGGATCTGTCTCTTGGAGAGAGTGGGGTATTAAAGTCTATGATTGTGTTTGGGTCTATCTTGTTCTGTAGTCCTGTGAGAATTTGCTTGACATATGTAGGGCCTCTTTTGTTTGGTGCGTATACATTTATCACCGTGATGTCTTGATTCTGGATTTTTCCTTGTATTAAAATGTAGTGTCCTTCTTTGTCTTTTTGAGTTGATTTTAATGAAAAGTCAAGCTTGTCTGAGATCAGGATGTCTACTCCTGTGGTTTTGGTAGGTGCGTTTGCTTGGAAGATCTTGCTCCATCCCTTCCTTCGGAGCCTGTTTTTGTCCCTTTATGTAAGGTGGGTCTCTTGTAGACAACAGATGGCAACTTTTTGTTTGTGGATCCATTCTGCCAGTCTGCTCCTCTTTATCGAAGAGTTTATACCGTTTATATTCAAAGAGATCAAGGATAAGAGTGTTTTTTCTCCTTCCATTTTCTTGTTGGGCTGTTTTTTTCCTCTTTTTTTTTCCTTGTCTTTAGTGAGCTGTTCTTTCTGTTGGGCTCTGGCTATTGTAGTTTCTTTCTGTTTCTGTCTGTGTGTCCTGTACGATTTCTGTTGGGTGGGATTCCCCTCTTAGAATTCGCTGTCGGGCTGGTTTTTTATTCACATACTCCTTTAGATCCTCTTTGCTATGGAAAGATCTGGTTTTCCACTTGAATGTGAACTCCAACTTCGCTGGATATTTTATCCTAGGTTGCAAGTTGTTGGCATGTAGAACTTGGATGGTGTTCTTCCACTCTCTTCGCTCTTGGTAGGTTTGTGTGGAGAGGTCTGCTGTTATTCGGATCCTCTTCCCATTGTAGTAAATTTCTTTCTTCGCTTTGGCTGCATTCAGAATTTGCTCTTTATTCTTGAGATCTGAAGTCTTGAATATTATGTGCCTTGGCGTGGCTTTTCTGGGATCTGGCCTGCCAGGTGTCCTATAGGCTTCGGTTACCTGGATGGGGTCCCTTGTGAGATTGGGGAAGTTTTCTGCAATAACTTTATTGAAAATATGTTGAAGCCCTCTGCTCTGGTATTCAGCTCCTTCTTCTATTCCAATTATGCACAGATTATATCTCTTGTCTTTGTCCACTAGTTCCTGGATTAGTCTGCCCTGAAGCTTCACCGTTTCTTGGAGTGTGGTAATTTTCTGGTTCTTGTTGGTTGCATCATCGTCCAAGAGAGAGAGTCTGGATTCCATATGGTCAATTTTTTGTGCTGTGGATTCAATTGCGGAGTTTATGGATGTCAGAGAGCTATTTATGGTTGTCAGATCATCTCTGATCGTGGAAATTTCTTCCTTTAAAGAGTTGTATTTTAAATATATTTTTTCATGCATTTCACTTCTCAGGATGTTAAGGTCTTCTTTAATGGAGGTTTGCATTGTATCCATTTTTGCTCCCATGTTTTTCTTGGCTTCCTGGATGTCCTTCAAGACTTCCACTCTAAACTCCTGGAATTGTTTTCTGATTTTTTTCTGACGCTTTCCATCATTTCTGTTAACATGGCCTCATTTGACTTTTTATTCTCCATCTCCTCTTCAGTCGTGCTGCTTTTTGGAGCTGGCGAGTTGGCTTGCCCTTTGATGAACTGTGTTATATTTCTTTGTGATTTGCGCATCTGGAGATCTGTGGGTGGCTTCCCTGGTTTGGCTTTGTGCTGGTTCCCGCTGGTCTGTCAGTGGGAGCCTTGTGTCCTGGTGTCCTGGCTCTGGGTTTGAATTTGGCTATTGAACCTTGCTTCCCAATGGGTGAGCGTGACCTTCTCGGTTGTTGCTGAGGTGGTCACTCTCCCTGCACTTGGGGGCCGGTAGGTTCTGTGTCTTTCTCTGCGGGACAGTGTCCTGCTGCTGTGTTGTGCTGACCCTAGCGTGCCCCTGGTGGGGGTTTGCTGGTCGCTGATTCAGCGTGGCGTGGAGGCTTATCTCTTCTTTGGTTCTTTTTTCCACTCTGTATCTTGGTCAGAGGAGCTCACCTCTCAGGCAGTTCGCCTTCCTGTGTGGACCGTTCCGGTGCCGGTGTTGTTGAGTGGTGGCCCACTCACTTGTGTGAAGTGCTCCAAACTGAGTGGGCACGGCCGCTGGAGAGCTCTGCCCTCCTGTGCAGGTGCACCTACCAGAGCAGGCGCTGTCGCTGGGGGCCCCGCCCACCTGTGCGTTGTGTGCCCACTACAACGGGTGCTGCCGCTGTGGCCCCGCCCACCTGAGAGGAGTATGCCTACCCGAGCGAGCCCCGGGTTGTTGGGTTGTGCTTGCGCCCTCCCGTGAGTCTGCTGTGGGGGGGCGGTATGTGTGGGGCCCAGTGGGATCAACTGTCCTGGGCTGGTTAGCGCCCTCAGACTGCGCCTCCGTTGCGAGGAGGGCGCGTGATCAGCCCCAGGTGTCCCTGCTGGGCTGGTATTGCCCACCAGCGCCTGTGACTTTAGTTATAAAAGTCTGAGAGGTCCAGGCGCCTCGGATGGGGCTTGCACTGCCTGTGGTCCCGGGGCCCCTGTGGGGAAGGGGGCGGGGCCGGTGCGGCCAGTTCAGACTCCTCCACGGCCTTGGTGCTGCTCTGCCCTTCCCTTGCTAACTCCTGTGTCTTCCCAGAGCCTGATGGGACCTTCCCGCCTGATTTAGGGGTTCTTTGTTCCCTCGGGGTGGGGAGGGGGAGGGAGGGAGCTCTAGCTTCTTTGTAGGGTTTGGGTTTCTGATAGCTGGTCTCCTGTTGAGGGAGGGGGGTAATGGGGGACTCACTGGTCCTGGATTGTGTGTGTGTCCCGTGCTGTTGGTCTTTCGGGGGTGGAGTGCTGTGGTGTGGCAAAAGGTCATGGTGGTGTCCCTGGCTCTCCCCTTCTGCACCGCTCGGTTCCCCAGCCGCTCACGTCCATACCTGGCCGTGTGGACCCGAACTTGCCGCCGTCGCCATGTGTCTTGGTCCGCGCTCTCCCTGAGGTCCATGGAGTCCTGCTCTGTATAACATTTTTGTTAGGTTTAGTTTCCCAGCCCAATCAATCTTTTTTTTTTTTTTTTTTTTTTTTGCCTTCATATGCTTTGTGCCAGCTGCATTGCAGGCTGCATGTCATCAGGACAGGTGTCCACTTCAGTCCCTGGCTTTCTAATAAAGACTCCAGATTTTACCTCTCATAATGTGTCTTCTCTGTATGTTGTGATTTTCCATATAACAGTGATGTGCTGGTGGCTTACACCTGAAAGCCTAGCCAGTCAGGAGGCTGAGGTCTGAGTATCATGGTTCAAAGCCAACTCAGGTGTTAAGGTCCAAGAGCTTCTTATCTATCTCCAATTAACCAGCAAAAAGCTACACATAAAGCTGTGACTCAAGGGGTATATTGCCAACCTTGAGCAAAAAAATGCCAGGTGAGAGTGTGAAGCTCTGAGTTCAAAGCCTAGAATTGACTTCAAAGTACATATAACAAATAAGTGATGGACAAGAATACCTACTTGGCAGAGATAGTACCATTTTAGTGTGATTAGTTAAAGATGGAAACAAAGTTTAAGTCACGTAGAAGAAATACAGGGTGGCCTTGAATTGTTGAGACAGTTTGTTCCTGGTGACCTTCTCTGGAGGACTTTATCTGATGGAAAACCAAACAAGGACTTGATAGGGACTAGAATCACTTAAGAGAACAGCAGATTGTCCCCCACCACCTGGAAGTGGGTTATTTCCTGCAAATATTTGGTCTGGGGAGTGACTGACAGAAAGGAGGGGCTATCTTCCTCCTGGCGGCTCATATTCTGTTCCACTCCAGTGTCAATGCTGATAAGGTACACTTTAGTATCTCTGCAAAAATTTGTGGCTTAGAACATCCTCTCATGCCTTTCTCTTTCTTTTCTCCTTTTGTGCCAGTCCTGAGCTCAGAGAGCCCGGTGTTGTCTTTGAACTTTTGTTTTCTATTTGCTTAAATCTAGTAGTTTATCGCTTGAGCCATAGCTCCACTTCTAGCATTTTGCTGGTTCCCTGGAGGTGATATTGTCACAGACTCTCCTGCCTGGGCTGGCTTTGAGCTTTGATCCTTATGTCACCTCCCTGAGTCAAGTAATGCTGGGATTCTCCTCATTCCTGCTATAGAGATCAGGAACGGAAGGAGGGGGAAAAGACTTGATAGAGTCAGATTCTGTGGTTGTAAGGAGTACTCAGGCATGCTTGCTCTGAACAAGAAGAACTTCTTGCATAACATTCCAGGTTGCTTAACCTCATATTACTAATATTTCTTTGAGCACCTTCTAGAACACACCCAATGTATTCACAAAATAGCACACAACTGGGTTGTCTTACAATTCATGAGCATTCCAATCCATACTTATGGACAACTTGTAACTATTATAGGTGCCCAGAGCCCACCAGAAGATAGCAAAGGAGGTGGAATTGGGCAAGGGATAGGGAAGCCATCTAAAATGTCACCACAGTGTGAAGCCAGGAGACTGCAAAGTGTCACAACAACCACAACAACTTTACAAAGATCCCATTGTGTTCAACTCAGTGCATAATTTGATCTACATAAGCAAAATAACAAACTAAACCACAAAAGAGGCCAGCAGTGGAAGATCACAGACATATCTCCTCCAGGATCAGTGCAAAACTCTTAAAGTAATTCAGAAAAGAGCCAGGCACCTGAGGCTCACCACTGTAATCCTAGGTACTCAGGAGGCTGAGATCTGAGGCCTTCAGTTAGTCTTCCTTGCCATGCACAGGAGACAGGTTTATGACCCCAGGTGCTGGTGTACCACTCCCTGGTCAGGAGTGTGTGCAAACTCTGGAGGCCAACCTGGGGAAAAAATGCAAACAGCCTTCTCCACACCAGTGGGAGTCCACACATCCCAAAACCCATACCCTGTCTAGAAGCCTGATTCTAGGCAGCTCAGTGCCATGCTGCACACCTGATCGAGCTCCTTTCAGTTGGGCTAGGGACAAGCTTGGTGGCCTTCACTGGTTTGGGGACACAGTGTGGGCTAGACCACCCAGTGTGAGCTTGCCTGGACTAAGGCAGGATTGCCACCTCTCCAGTCTGCTGAGGCCAACCTGGAGCCATGGCCCTGATAATCCCTGAATTGAAATGTGTAAATCCCAAGGATAGATTACAAAATTCATGAACAATCAAGGCAACAAATGAAATCCAAAAGCCAACAACAACCCAGGGGAGGACACCGGTAAGAGTGAAGAAGATGGAGGACAAAAGATCCAGTAAAGACATGATGACACAACTGGCCAATGAAATTAAAGCAGAGATGCAAAAGTATTTCAAAAGCACAAAGAAAAAAGGACAAAGAAGATCTAGCAACCCCCAAAGGTACAGAGATAAGAAGAGAAACACTATATACCTCATGAAAAGATGAAGTTAAAAATCTATAGGAAGATGGGGCTGGGGATATAGCCTAGTGGCAAGAGTGCCTGCCTCGGATACACGAGGCCCTAGGTTTGATTCCCCAGCACCACATATACAGAAAAAACGGCCAGAAGCGGCGCTGTGGCTCACGTGGCAGAGTGCTAGCCTTGAGCGGGAAGAAGCCAGGGACAGTGCTCAGGCCCTGAGTCCAAGGCCCAGGACTGGCCAAAAAAAAAAAAAAAATCTATAGGAAGAAATCAAAGAAGACACCAGGAAATGGAAAGACCTTCCATGCTCTTGGATAGATAGAATCCATATTGTGAAAAGGCCATACTGTCAAAAACGATACACATATTCAATACCCTCCCCATCAAAATCCCAATGATGTTCTTTATTGAGAGAGAGAGAGAAAATGATGCAAAAATTCATATGGAACAGCAAAAGATCTAGAATAGCCAAAGCAATTCTAAGTTAAAAAAAAAGAGAAAGCAATTCGGGCAGTATCACAACTACAGAGCCATAATAACAATACCAGCTTGTTTCTGGCACAAAAATATACCTGAAGATCATTGGAACAGCTTAGAAGACCCAGAAATTAAACCACATACTTAGAGTCATCTGATATTCAACAAAGGAGCCAAAGGCATACAGTGGAAAAATCACATCCTCTTTAACAATTGGTGTTGGGAAAACTGTGCAGCCATATGCAGAAAACTGAAAGTGGCTTCCTGCTTGCTACCATGCACCAACATCAACTGAAAGTGGATCAAAGACCTCAGTGCAGATGTGAAACTCTGAAAGTACTGCCAGAAAATAGTAGGGGAGATAGAACTTTTAGGCACAGGCAGGAACTTCCTGAATAGAGTCCCAGGGGCACAACATATAGAAGAGAGACTGGACAAGTGATTCTACATTAAAATAAAAAGGTTCTGCACAGTTAAGGACATAGTTACTAAACTAGAAAGCCAGCCAACAATTGGGTAAAGATCTTTTCCAACTACTGTGTATACTGGTATTGGAACTAGGGAAGGGAAAGCGAATACAAAAATCGAGAGACAATGGATAAAAAGACAAACCATTGCAATAGCAATACTTACAAAACCAATTGGTGGAAACCAACTGTACAACTCAATAGGGGGAGAGGGGAACTGGGAGGAAGGGGAGAATGAGGGAGGAGGTAACAAAATGGATAAGAAATGTACTTGCCTTACATATGAAACTGTAACCCCTCTGTACTTCACTTTGACAATAAAGAAGAAGAAAAAAATCATTAGATGAAAGTTAAAAAATTTTTTTTGAGCTACCGGAAGTTCCCATTTGAAACGGAGGTGGCTGACTCCTAGGGTGCCCGGGCCAGTTGCCTTGCAGAGTGTTTTCAAGTCCGGCGGCCTCTTAAAATGACCAGTTCATCCAAGACGCTGCACGGCCTGCAGCCCCCCTCGGCGCTGAGCGGAGGCCTGCCCTCAGATCCACAAACTCGAGTTACGTTTAAGAGTCTATGTTAAATCCAAAGAAGTTGATGTTTCCAGACATCTTCATTCAGGAGGTTCAGAGAGTGATATTGCAAAAGTCACCAAACCCAAACGAGATAACGGGCAGATGAAAGCTGCAGAGACTATCAGGAAAAACCTCCGAAAGGGCTACAAGCCACTTGGTTAAACAAAGGTCAGAGGAAGATCTCAAGGATAAGAACCAGATTTTAGAGACCATCAGCCAGCAGTTGCACCAGAAATTGACTGAAACTCAGGAAGAGTTGAAGGATCTGACTCAGAAGGTGGAGCTGCTGGAGAGGTTCCAGGACAACTGCTTAGCAATTTTGGAGAGCAAGGGCCTCAACCCAAGGCAGGGAGACCCTGGCTTCACAGCAAGAACTCACTATGAACTCTATGGCCTTAAAGGCAAAGTTGAAGATGAAAGAAGGAAGGATCCGATTCCTGGAACAGCAAACCCTGTGTAATGATCAAGCCAGTGACATTACAATAGCCATGGAAGAAATGGAGCAGCTATTAGAAATGTAATAAAAGGTGAGTGGTCAGGTGGCTCCGCTTGGGGTAAACTCTCAAAGGAAGCCATGTAAAATATCTTGTTGGCCATAATCTTTTTGGACTCTCCATCCCCAACTTGACAACTGTTTCTGCAGTAGGATTAAGGGCAATTTCTACTGAATAGGAGTTGTCTTCTGAGCAATTTGCCCTAGCTTTGGATTGGTCAGCATTTCTGAACGTCACTGTAGATAATGGAGGCCTACACGGGGTCCAGGAGGTTTGACTCCACCTCCTAGGCCATAAAGCACCCCACCATTAGAATCAGGAGACTTAACCAGCTACAGCCCAAGAATCTAGGAAGTCACAGTCAGATTTGTAGGAAGCAACCTTTAATTACAGTGGAGCAGAGGTGCACGCAGGAGACATCTTTGAGTCATGGGCAGAGTAGTACGTCATTGTCGATTTACGAACTTGGAGTTGCAAATAATACATCTTGGAGCTTTTCAAAAAAAATGATCTTTTCCATCAATATATCAGACAAAGGCCTAATATCCAGTATACACAAGGAGCCCAAGAAACTAACCCCTTCCAAACTTAATACATCAATCACTAAATGGACAAGGGAGGTGAGGAGAGACTACTCAGAAGAAGAGGTAAGAATGGCAAAGAAACACATGAGGAAATGCTCATCGTCCCTGGACATAAAGGAAATACAAATCAAAACAACCCTGAGATACCATCTTACCTCAGTTAGATTGCTCAACATTTCAAATTTAACAATAACAAATGCTGCTGGGGCTGTGAGAAACAGGAACGCTACTGCGTTGCTGGTGGGAATGTAAACTAGTACAACCACTCTGGACAGCAGTCTGGAGGTTCCTCAAAAAGCTACATATAGACTTCCCCTAAGATCCACCCATACCACTCCAAGGCATCTACCCTGATCATCATGAACCACAATAGGTTAAGGACACCTGCACATCCATGTTCATTGCTACATTATTCAAATAGCCGAGGCATGGAAACAACCCAGATGCCCCACAGTAGACGAGTGGATTCAAAACATGTGGTAAGCATATACAATGGAATTTTACGCAGCCATTAGAAATCATAAAATAATGTTATTGTAGGGAAATGGATGGAACTAGAACAAATCATGTTAAGGGAAGTAAGCCAAGATCAGAGAGAGAGAAATGGCACATGTTCTCTCTGATATATTTAAATTAAATGTAAAAGGCAACGGGATATGACAAAACCTAGAAAATTCTAGATACTCACCTACAGTGGGACCAAAACAGGATAGTCTTAGGAGAGAATCACAAAGGTGCAATACTCAAGCACCTCCTCACAAGTGTATAAAATAATATAAACACAGAAAAACTCCAAAGCTATGGAAACAAAGGACTTTTTTCTTCGTTGTTCCTTTGGTGACTTTTTCTTTACTTAATAAATGGTGTATTTCCCTGCATATCTGTGGGGGTGTGTGGGGAGGGCAAAGAATCAGAGGAAAATGGGTGAAAGAGGGCAGTGGTGGAGCCCTGCCCTTTTGGAAGTGGAGGTGTGACTAAAGTGGTAGAGAACTAGCTGTGAGCAGCAAAAGCTGAGAGATAGTGCTAAGGCTGTAAGTTGAAGTACCAGTACTGGCAGGGAAGAGGGAAGAAGAAAGAAGAAGAAGAAAGAAGAAGAAGAAGAAGAAGAAGAAGAAGAAGAAGAAGAAGAAGAAGAAGAAGAAGAAGAAGAAGAAGAAGAAGAAGAAGAAGAAGAAGAAGAAGAAGAAGAAGAAGAAGAAGAAGAAGAAGAAGAAGAAGAGAAGAGAAGAGGAAGAAGAGGAAGAAGAAGAAGAAGAAGAAGAAGAAGAAGAAGAAGAAGAAGAAGAAGAAGAAGAAGAAGAAGAAGAAGGAAGGAGAAGGAGAAGGAGAAGAGGAGGAGGAGAAGGATGAGGAAGAGGAGGAGGAGGAGAGGAGGAGGAGGAGGAAAAGAAGGGGGATGGAGGGGAGGAGGGGAGGAAAAGGGGGGAGGGAGAGGGGAAGTAGGGGGAGGAGAAGGAGGAGGAGGGGAGACGGAGGGTGCAGTAGGAGAGGAGAGGAGGGAAAGAGGAGATAGAGGAAGAGGGAGGACAAGGAGGTAAGAGGAAGAGGAAGAGAAGGGGAGGAAGACTTGGGGAAGAAGGGGAAGAAGGAGAAGAAATAGTTACCCTACAATGAGTATACCACACAGATGAACCCTTAAATGAAAATTCACAGACTGGAGATGTTGTTATTTAGAGCTCTTCACAGAGGTGAGGCTCTACCAAAAGAAAAATGTTACAAATAATTAAAGTAATGCAAAAGAAACGAAGTTATGGAGGAACACCACATTTGCAGTTTCAGCCTGATCTCCTTGCACTTAGAGAGCTGAGCAGGCAAGACAAGGTGAGAAAGGGGAACTGTCTATAGCAAGTGCCTGTGAGCCCCGTCCCGATACACAAGCACAAATAGGGAACTTCCCTCAAGAAAGTATTCTCCAGAACCACCTCAGACTAAACTCTCAGCCTCCTCCAAATCATCTCCTTACGTTTTTATAAATGGCCATATTCCCCATGTGACTAAGAGACAACCTGCCAAGGCCTGATCACTGCCAGAGCACTGCCACCTGGTACCCAGACCTCAGTCAGTGTCCCCCAATGTGTTGTATAAGGTGTGTGTGTGTATGTTTCTGTGTGTGTGTGTGTGTGTGTGTGTGTATTTGTGCATGTGCATGCACTATTGTGGGCCTTGAACTGAGGGCTGGGGTGCTGTCCCTGAGCTTCTTTTGCTCCAGGATGGCACTCTACCACTTGAGCCACAACACCACTTCTGGCTTTTTGCTTGGGCTGTCTCCCAACAGGGATCCTCAGATCTCAGCCTCCGAAGGAGTTAGGATTACAGGTGTTAGCCACAGGTGTCCCTCTCACAGTAAGTTCTTTTGTAGCAGAAATAAACAGCCCAAATTTGATGATTATTTATTCCTAGTCTTCCTTAGGGTCCTAAGAACTTCTTTATTCTGTCATTATCTTTGTAAACACTGAATGTTTTGAATATTATGAACTCAGTAAGAGGCCAGGATTGGAATTTTTATTCAGTTTGGGTATGCTTGATGGTTTCTCATGATTCATAATTAGGGTTGCCTTCTTCATATGAACCCCCTCAAAGTGGTGTGTATTCTTCCTGTGTTCCATCAGATGTTCCAAATTTGACGGATTCCATTGTGACAGAGGTCTAACTATTTGATTTTTTTTCTATGTGTCCATCCTGGGGCTTGATTTCAGGGCCTTGGTGCTGTTCCTGAGCTTTCTCTTCAAAGGTAGTGCTCTACCACTTGAGTCACAGCTCCACTTCTAGAATTTTAGTGATTAATTGGAGATAAGAGTCTCATAGACTTTTGTGCTTGGGCTGGCTTTCAACTGTAATCCTCAGATCTCAGACTCCTCACTAGCTGGCATTACAAGCGAGAGCCATTGTTACCTGACTTATATTCTATATCCTTGGTAATGGCCATCTTAATTGTAGTTTTGCTTTATATTTCCTTGTGGAGTGAAGATGCTGAATAATTTTTCATATAATCACCAGCCTTTTGTATTTTTTCTGTTGAGTGTCTGGGTACTTCATTTACTCAATCTTGATTGGATTTCTTGCTCTTACAGAGTTAAAATTGTTGTTAGGTGGATAGATAATGCATTCATGCTTGGTTATAAAAACACATTTATCTGTCTGTCTGTTATTCAGTCAGTCTGTCTATTTGTCTCAAAAAGCATAAATGTACACTGCCACACTCTACTCCATTCTCTTGTGTTTTATCTCTCTGAAGAGGTGAGCAGCTACAGCAGCAGTGGCAAATGCTGCCTTTGTTATCTATGATATACTATCTTATTAGATACATCTCCCATTATGTGGCCAACTTCCATTCCTCCATTGCCTCCTACCTCCCCTGAGTTTTGCACAACATTTTGAGGCCATGGCTACCCTTTGCCAGGCTACCCATCTGCATAGCTCCATTTCACCTTGCTTGGTTCCCACATCCAGGTCAGGCTCCCTGCTCCATGTGGAGAAGTTCCTGGTCCTACTTGATCTCTCACTTGAAGCCGTCATGACTTCCTTCTCCATTGCAAGATGTACTCACCACCTTGGTGTGTTCTGGAAGCTTTGAGATTAAATTATGAGGAAAGAGGAAAAGCAGAGAAGAGAAATCACAGAAAGAAAGCAATGGAAGGGAAGGGGAAAAGGATACAATTTGAAATAAGTGAGTGCTTTTAACATTGCAGTTGAATCAATTGACCAGAAACTGTTTTTACTCAGTGTTCATTGCATGAGGAGATGAAAATAGATTACAAAGGAATATTGGGGAGTAATGAGTTAGAAACATTCATCAAAACCAATACATCATGTCTTGGTAGAGTGTTACAAAAACATGAACTTAATAATGGTAGCACTACAGGAGCAATACACTGTCAATAAGGAAGGACATGCTAGATTAACTTTGTGAAAATGAAACACTGGAGGGAGATCTGGCCCAACAAAGTCTTCACAAGAGTTCTCCTTTCCCTTATTAATTGTTGACAAGATTAGTGATAAATGCCTATGCTGTGATCACAACTGTGAGAATGGCAGTAATGACAGGAGAAATACTTCCGTGAGAACTGGTAGTCACTTCCTTTAAATCACACAGTAGAGCAAAGCCCATGCAGCCACTGAACAAATGTGAAAATGTCCAGAATTGTCAATCACGAATTCATTGCAGAAGACCATGTCTGGTTTCATTTCTGAGGGATTCTGTCTTCCCAGTCCCCCCAATCAATTGATTTTCTAGTGTTCCTGGAAAGAATATCCTTGAAAAACACAGCTGAAATATCTTTGCAGAGAATCATGATCCATTTACAGTCCCATCTCTTGACAAAATCTTCAGGACAATGGGTTTTTCTGGTTGAAGAAGTCCTTGCTTACTTAATTTCACAGGAATCTGCAACAGTTAAAGAAGCATAAAGAGAAAGAAATGGGCCATACATCTCCAATCAAAGAAGCAAAGAAGAAAGATGCATTAAAGGTAAGAATGATTGACAAGTGGTGCTGACATTGCCTATCATGAATTCTTTATACTCATTTGTTAAGCTCTGCCAAGATTGGGATATTAAAGGTACTCTTCCATATGTTCATTTGAAAAAAATATACGTATCTATGTTATGATACTTTACTGATATAATTTAAAGAAAAAAAAGGAGTTAATTTTTTTTTTAACCAGCACTGGTGGCTTACTCAGGAGGCTGAAATCTGAGGATCACAGTTCAAAGCCAGCTCAGGCAGGAAAGTTCATGAGGCCTTTACATCCAGTTACCAATGTAAATCTGGATGTGGATCTGTGGTTCAAGTGGTAGCACCCAGGGACAGATAGTACCCAGGCCCTGAGTTCAAGTCTAGGACTGGCATACAAACACAAATTTTAAACCAGATTCTTAGCCACTTAGGCAAGATATTATTGAAAACTCATAAAAAGTTTTATTTTGGATTTGTTGGGTCTGTCAAGAAGATCCTGAGGAAGTATCATACACTAAAATTACATAATCTTCAATTTCTAAATAATCCAGTCACTTCTTCCATTTGAGCCAATTCAGTTTAATGATGGGAGAAAATTGAAGAAGGACTTCCTCTATCTTTCTCTCTCTCTCTCTCTCTCTTCCTCCCTCCCTCCTTGCATCTTTCTTTCTTTCTCCCTGTGTCTCTCTTTCTTCTTTAATTTCTCTTTCCTATTTGTGTTTGTGTAAAGTGGGGGTGTGGTGGTTTTGAGGGTTGAACAAAGGGCCTGGGCAATGTCCCCATGCTTTTTACTGAAGGCTGGCACCTGACCACTTGAGCCACAGCTCTACTTCAAGCTTTTCAGTAGTTAAATGGAGATAAGAGTCTTAGAGTCTTTTGGGCCTGTGCTGGCTTCCAACCTCCATCCTCAGATCTCAGAATCCTGAGTAGCTGGGACTACAGGCATGAACAACTGGTGCCTGGCTTTCTTCCTTCTCTACCACTTCATTCTCTTTCCTTTTATTTTTCTAACATTTGTTTTTGAAGTTCCCAGTGTAGTCAGAAATAGGGAATTTCTGAGTCCTGCCCTAAGTACTCCATATTGGGAGTAGGTCTTTCAGTGGTGGTTGTCTAGCCTGCCTATCCCAGAACAGGAAGAAAAGCACATTGTTATGAAGGGGAACACTCTCCAGTCTGGAATTCAAATTCTCTGGGGACCTGTGGATCATCTGTCCCATCTCAAGTATGCCTGTGGCCCCCTTTTTCTTAAGGTTAACTTCCTTGGTTGCATACTGAATAGTAAAGTGACACAGCTGCCCCCAAATCATACATGAAGTAGAAATCATCTTATCTGTCTGTCTGTCTGTCTTTCTATCTATGTCCCCTCTCCCAGGCAGGAATCCTACTGTCAAGGAACAGCAGAATTTTAACTCTGTGAGCCTTGGAAATAAGCCTCTGTCCTTTGGGGAGCCCCTGTAAGCTTTGGAAGAGGAGAACACTCTCAAATATCGTGATGACGGGACCATTATATGTCAGGATCCTGCACTGTGCATCCTAACTCCGGTTGACAGGAAGTTCAAATGCACTGAGGTGCAAGGCCCTTGGAAGAGCCATGTCATGCTAATCTGCACTGAGTGGATGCCAGCTTCCTACTTTGATTCTATTAAGGAAAGATCTGGTTATCTAATTGGGAAAACAAAAAATGGAACAATAACAAAGACTCTTTGGTTCATCAAATATTAAAAGATGAACACATATACATACATACATACTTGTCTGGCAATAGACATCTCAATTAAAAAAAACACAAAGAAAACAAAACAAAAAATTCTCCCCCAGAGCCAGGAGCCAGTAGTTCATGCCTATAATCCTAGTTACAAGCTGGGAATATGGCCTAGTGGCAAGTGTGCTTGCCTCGTATACAGGAAGCCCTGGGTTCAATTCCCCAGCACCACATATGTAGAAAATGGCCAGAAGTGGCGCTGTGGCTCAAGTGGCAGAGTGCTAGCCTTGAGCAAAAAGAAGCCAGGGACGGTGCTCAGGCACTGAATCAAAGGCCCAGGACTGGCAAAAAAAAAAAAAAAAAAAAAAAAAAAAGAAAAAGAAAAAGAAAAAGAAAAAAAAACCTAGTTACTCAGGAGGCTGAGATCACACTTTAAAGTCAATCTGAGATAGCAAACCTCCTTAAGACTCTTATCTCTAAGTAGCCAGCAAAAACCAGTAAGGTGGTAGTGTAGCTCAAGTGGTAGAGCACCAGCCTTGAGCAACAACCCAGGCAACAATGTGAGGCCCTGAGTTCAAGCCCTGGAATTCAGCCCAAACCACTGCCATAAAATACTGTTTATTTAGGAAGCATACTGACCTGGGTTTCCTCACAAGGTTGGAAGGAGAAATTCTGCATGAGTCTGACCAGAGCAAGTTTGATGTTCATGAGAGCAAACCTCATGCTGATGCAGTTTCTGGGCCCAGCTCCAAAGGGTAGGTAGATGTAAGGATTGATGCTTTCCTTGTTCTTCTTGCTGAACCTGAGGCAACAAAAGTGGGGAAAACATGAACACCTTGAGAACACAGGTACTTGTGGCTGAACTTCACACTTCCCTTACCATACTTGATAGGACTGGTCAATGACAGGTATTTTATTTATTTATTTATTTTGTCAATTGTGGGGCTTGAACTCAGTTCCTGAGAGCTGTCCCTAGGCTATTTTGTTCAAAGCCAGCAGTCTAGCACTTTGAGCCACAGCTATACTTCTGGTTTTCTGGTGGCTCAATGAAGATAAGCATCGCTTGTGGACTTTTCATCCTGGGCTGGCTTTGAACCACTGTCTTCAGATCTCAGCTTCCTGAGTAGCTAGGATTACAGGCGTGAACCACCAGTACCCGGCTCCTGCTGTGGTTTTGCTGTGAGAATTGCAAGCTATGGTGTACACTGAATAGCATGATTGAATTAGTTCATCTTTCCTTCCTCCCTTTCTGCACTGCCTCTAAAAAAAAAAAAAAAAAAAAAAAAACAGAAAAAAGCCAAGGCAAAAACAAATACCACCACCACCTTGAACACCAACTCATCATCTGACTTAGGAAGTGGTAACCGTGCTGCACAACACCTTAGTAACAACAATCAAATTATAGTAAGAATGTCAAACCAACAATAAAAACAATTGTAATCTATAGATCATTTCCTGTCCTCTCACCCTAGAAGAGTTTTCAGTCTGGTTCAGGCGTTTGGGGAAGAAGAAGTGATAGGTTCACAGGCAACCCTGCAGTTCCTGCAGCACGGGGAGCAGAGGATTCTCTGATCTTCACTTTGATTTCTTCTCCCTCCTTCAACCAGAGTAAGGTGCACACTTCCTGCTGGTTCAGGGAGAGCTCGGCCAAGACAAGGCCTCTGGCACCAGGAAGAGCCCAGTTCTGGGACAACTGAAGTCAAGATCCCATGTCTTTTGTCTGTAAAGTTGCATTTGTTGTGTTTTCCAATGCAACAATGAAACTATTTCTGGAGTGTGAACTGTGTCCAAAGCCTGCCTTTGGCTCCATATTTCCAGAAGAGCTTGCTCAAGACTCTAGAGGAAGGGCCATGAGGACCCACACTCTCCTCTGGCCTCAGTGAGGCTGCCTGAACCATCAGGCCAAGGATATCTCAGGTCCTCAGTCTGCACTTCCGTGATCACCCTGGAGGATTGGAGTGGGGTAGGGTGGGGGGCAAGTGCATAAATTTAGACAGGTAAAGGGGATGGCACAGAAAACCAGAGGGAATACAGACCCTAACACCTAAATGCAGAGAGTATAGAATAAATGAAACCAAATGCACACAGTCATCCTAAAACTTTGTGTACACACACACACACACACACACACACACACACACACACACTTTATAGTGTCTATAAAGAATTAGTTCCAGCATGGAAACAAAACACATAGATGCTGAAGGCCCTGATAAATGGCAGAATGTTTGCAAAAGACTTACGCATGTTCTTCAAGTCAGCTCTAGATTACTTATAGTTATGTAACATAAATTCAACACAGTACTTATATTTTACTTTGGTGTATATTCAATTCTTCTTTATATATTCAATACTGTTTTCTATTTTGCAAAGGGGTTTAAACCACAGATGTCTGAAATACAGGAGTAAATTATAGCCCTCTGTAATTATAGAAGGCTGAATCAATGAATCAATCATACAATCAATCTATATATGCCAGTCCTCTATCCAACTCTCTCTCTCTTTCTCTCTCTCTCAAATATTAACATGGTATAATAAAGACTGCCTAGCTTAGAAAGTAAGCAGTTCTTTAAAAATAACTTCCAGCCTGGTGCTGGAGTCTCATGCCTGTCATTCTAGCTACTCAAGAGTCTGAGATCTGAGGATCATGGTTCAAAGCCAGCGAACGGGCAGGAATATTCATGAGACTCTTATCTCAAATTAACCACTTTGTGGCTCAAAGTGGTAGAGTGCTTGCCTTGAGTGCAAAAGAGCTCAAGGACAGTGCCCAGGTCCTGAGTTCAAGCCCCACGAGTGACAAATAACAACAAGAAAAACAAAACAAAAAATAAAATCCAGTATGATTTTATGCATAGAAATATGCTTCTGGGGATGCTTCTCTATAACTATCTGTCTGAGTGTCTGTCTGTCTGTCTAATTCTCCCTCTCCTCCCCCTCTCTCTCACTTTCTCTCATTCTGTCTTTCTCTATGTCACATTGTTAAGAAATGATTTCTAGATGCGAGACTTCATGTTTCTTCCTCTGCATAATTTTGAACAAATTTGAATAAATGCTTGCAACATAAAAAATTACTAAAGACATTTGTGTGCATCTTTAACAAGAACACTATGCCTGCTAAGAGGAAGCAACAACATCAGGGAATGTGGCTTTCCTCCAGGCCCGCTTACCTCTCAGGGCAGAACTTGTCAGGTTCGGGCCAGTACTTGGCATCCTGGTGAAGCGGGTAGGTTGGTACTATCACCAGGGTGTGTTTTGGGATAAACACTCCATTGATTTCCACATCTTTCTTGCAGACCCTCTCAACTCGGATAGCAATGGGGTAGAGCCTGAGAACCTCGCTCACCACCATGTCCACATACTCCATCTCCATCAGGGCGTTGTAGGTGGCAGGAGCCTGGCGAGGGAGAGACAGGTTTCCATCACTGCACTTTGGGGACACAGTCTGAACTCAGTCAATGAAATTCTGCTGGTGCTTTTACGAGCTTCAAAGAGTAATTCCTGGTCATATGGATTCTTAACTTTTACAAGGTGTTTAAATAACAAGTCCTAGGACCTGCTTCATGGCCCACAGAAATAGGAGAGATGGCTATGCTAGTCCATCTCCTGTGGCCTGAGCTCATTGTTGTTGCTGTATACTGCTTTTCTTCATCCTGTGAGGAAATCCAACTAATAGATGAAGACAATGAACTTCCAGTAAAATATGCCTAAGTCACTGTTCCATCCCACCTGAGAGAGAAGAGAGGTTATGGTGTTTAGAAAAGAGAATTCCTGTTCTGTGAAATAGCCTGCATGGCCACTCGTGTGATTTTTACAATATACATGGATCCCTTATAGTACATGGATACATTAGTGTATACACACACACACACAGATATAATATGTATCTATATACAATCATATTTCATATGCAACTTTAATCAAGGGAAGGACACTATCAGGACACATCCTTTCAGTTCTACTAAAAGTTCTAAAGAGGATGAAAAGCACAGACTCAGCGCCATCCTTAGTTGCTGGAACATTCTGTGGGTTGTTCCTTTAGAGCTTGTCTGTGGGCTGGGAAGAAGTGGCCATGTGCCCTCCTGACTGCCAGTCCAGCTGCCCACAGCATCTCAGTGAGGTCAGAGATGTGAACACACAGTGACAATGTGTGTATGTCACTCAGTGCTCTAAAGGAGATCAGCTTAGATGGCAGATGCCCTGGGTCACAGCTTAGCTTCCTCAACTCCAGCTCTGCCCCAGGAGACTGAGTCTTGAGTCCCCCTGTGCAGCCTAGCCAAGTCCATCCTGGCTCAGGCACAGCATGACTACCACCTATCAGCACCTAAATACTTAGTTCATATGTGCTTACACTTTTTTTCATTATTCCAAGATACTTTATTTCAAAACAGGTCCCAACATGAAGCTTCTGGCCCTTGCTGCCATTGTACAAGCTACAAATGCTTGCTCGGCAGCTGAGGGGCACTCTTTATAGCAAGTTGGAAAAGTGAATAAAAATCCATAGAAAACAAATATGCAAAGTTTCCATAGGAACACAGAAAAGTGTGACCCCATCTTCTAGTCTTCTGTTATTGCTGCATCGGTACCAGCTCCATTCTTACAAAGATGTTCAAAACTAGCAGTAATTAAGTTAAGTGGTTCCCCCCAAATCCCTTAATTCAAGCTACACTTGCACTTGACAGCTACAGGAAGTTTCTACACATTGATACTGGCGGAAGCTCAGGCCATGGGGCGCCGCTCCAGGACGCTCTCCTGGGAGCAGGACAGGGGCAGTGCGCTGACGTCCTGCTCCTCCGCCCTGGACTGGAAGCCGTGCTTCTGGACTTTCTGCATGAGTTGCCACATGGGCCGTGACATTACGTAGTGGATAGTCGGCCTCTGGAAGCCATTGAAGGTAGAAGCAGCAGCAACGGTGTAGGCACACATGTTCTCAAAGAGCATCCAATCACCCACGTGCATTTTGGGCAGGCTGCAGTGCTCAATGATGCGATCCAGGCCGTCACACATAGGCCCCCAAATGCTGGAGGAGTAGTACTTCTCATCGGGCTTGGGTCTCTTCTGCAGCAGGGGCTTTACGTGTGCATGATCATAAGGGATGCAGTTGAAGGATCGGTATATGCCGTCTTTTACTAGTACATGAATGTCTGCTCATTTAGCTCATCCTCATCATCAGAGCCGCTCTGCTCCTTCCAGACCATTTTTTTTTTTGGCAATGATATTAACTGCAAGTGTGAAGGCAGAAGCAACATAGTATCTGCCTGGCTCCACTATGATATGCACTCCAGAGTCTGATGGGAAGTACTTGTCCAGGGCTGGGTTAATCACACTGGTGATCTCTTCAAACTTCAGCTTCACGTCCTCAGATCCGGGGAAGCCACCACCAATATCCAGCAGGTACATGTCAAAGCCCGCCTCAGTCCCCATGTCGAAGACACAGTGGGTCTCCGCGTCGGTGCAGCCGCTCCCCACTTGGAAACTGACACCGATGACATCAATATTTAGCTCTTTTGCTCATTCCAAAAGAAGTCTACTGGTTTTGAGCGTGGCACCAAATTTCACACTGAGGCGACAGACTGCTTTTGAATCATCAGTGGCGATCCGCAAAACCAGCTTGGCCTTCGGGTGCGCTCTGGCCACTTTCAGCAGCTCCACCTCACTGTCAAAAGTCATCATCTGGACTTCGCTACTGGCCGCGTACTTGATCTGAGACACTTGCTTACAAGGGTTTGCATAGATGATCCTTTTGGAAGGCACCCCTAGGCTCTGCACCAACTGTATTTCAGTCTTGCTGGCATAGTCAAAGCCTGTGCCGATGGCAGCCAGGGTGCTCACTATGGCTCTGCTGTCATTACATTTGACTGCATAAAAGGGAGTGACTCGGGGAAGAGCTTTCAACCATTGGAGAGGCTTCTTTAGAATGTCTCCCAGGTCTGCAAATTAAAAGGCATCCTTATCATCAGAAGAAGACACTTTTTCTGGTCCAGGATGTCCTTGGCGGTAAAGCCTTCATCAAGGATATGGCAGTCAACATCTTCCTTATTAAAGTGGCTCATGGTTGTGGATCTGGATGTGCCTCTGGAATGCAACAAGCTCCAAGTAGTTGAAGTTCACTCTGAAGCTTTAGCAAGGACTCTTCTTAACAAATGAACCTCAGAGCGCCTGTCCACCGCGCCCCGGCCCCATGGAGACGCCGCCACTGCCACTGCTGCAGCCGCAGCCAGAGCCGGAGCCAGAACCCGAGGAGCGCAGGCCGCCAGCCGCCCGCTGGAGTCGCGGGCCCGAGGTGGCGCTGAGTTGCTGGCTGAGGGCGGCCGGCGGCGGTGGCAGCGGCAGCAGACACTGATCGTGCTTACACTTCTGTGCCACTGAAATTTTTGCCTTTTTGTTTTGGCAGTCCTTGTGCTTGAACTCTGGGGCCTGAGCTTCTTTTGTCCCAGGGTGGTGCTCTTCCACTTGAGCCACAGCTCAACTTCTGGCTCTTTGTGGTTATCGGAGATAAGAGTCTCATCAGCTTTCCTGCTTGGGCTGGCCTTGAACTCTGATCCTCACATCTCAGCCTCTAAAGTAGGTAGGATTACAGGTGCAAGCCAACAGTGACTGCCTTAGGTATGTTATTTGAATGATAGATCATACATTAAGTTGGCAAATTGAGCTTTTCCCAAAGAAATTATATTTCTTTGAGTAGCCTTTAGTACTTTTATTTCCCTCACCCCTTTCATTTCTCTCTTCAGATTATTTCCAAATAGATTTGAAGAAATCTTCCATGCCTATAACATTGTAGAGAACTCCTTATCACCAGAAGTGATAAGGAGATGCTCTTGTAATGTCTCAGCAGTTCCTTCCCTTCTCAGGTGCCATGCTCTTACCTTATTGGGAAAAGTCCTGTCAACTTCCTCTTGCAGCTTCTTTTGGACATCAGGGTGAAGGGCCAATAGATATGTCATGAAAGAAAGAGTGGTGCTAGTGGTCTCATAGCCACCGAAAAGAAAGCTAATTGATTGGGCTGCTATCTCCAGGTCGGTTAGAGCTATGGGGAGAGAAACATATATCTTAGGTATACAAAGTCTGTTTAGAATGTTACAAATATGGTTTATATAATCACCAATACCTATGTATAAGACATAGAAAAGCAAGGTAGCATCGTCTTGTCATCTTATTTTGTCTGACAAGAGCTAAAGGGAAAAGTAAGTACAATCTAGTTTCTCATAAATTTACACTACCATTGCCCAGTTTGTCTGAGTTCTCCCTGTTTGCCACTTAGAGCTGGGTCATTCAAGAGAGTGTATTCTGTGAGAACCCCTGGAGCTGAGCTGTAAGACTTGGAAAGGGTTATGAAATTGAAATGCCATCTTCAGTGGTAAAACTTCCTGCTCTGAGTGTGTTTCAGTTAGAGCTGTTTGGGATGAGGTGAGTGTCTGTGCTAAGGTTGGAATGTTTATTGCTTCCCTCTCTGCTTCCTAAGGTAAGGAAGCCAATGTTGACTTGTATGTAAACTATGCCTCATGTTAATGGTTATAACCCTAGCTTTTGCACATATGGTCAGTCCCCTTCCTTTGTACTAAACTTAATAAAACTAGTTGTTAATGGGTTTTGGGATCTGACAGCAGCAATGGCTTTGGGTCCACTAGTTCCCCCAAATCTCAGTTCTTTGGCTTGGCCTTCAGAATTCTACTGCTCAAGGTCACATCAGATTGTGACAGTATTCTATCTAATAGGAGCCCTCAGAGCAGTGTGACCCCATCTGTCTGATTGGGAGACATTGTGTGCACATATGGACACATCATGACAAAGCCCGTTTATACAAGTAGTATGTCCTAATAACAAAAGAAACATTCGAACATGGAGGGATCTTTTCCACCGAAGGCTCTAAGGGAACCATAAAGATCTAAGGGTGCAGAAATCAATACACTGCCAGATTCCAGTGTCTCATTCCTGCAACCCTGGCTCCTCAGGAGGCTGAAAGCTGAAGATGGAAGTTCAAAGGCAGCCTAGGCAGAAAAGTCCATAAGACACTTATCTATAATTAACCACCAAAAGCTAGAAGTGGAGCTGTATGTCAAGTGGTTGAGGACCAGCCAATGGGCAAAGAATCTTAAAGACAGTGCCCGGGACCTGAGTTCAATCCCCAGGACTTGCAGACACCTCAAAAAGAAAGAAATCAATATAATACAGTTGGATGTTAAGAGAAGAGATTATTTACATGTAAGTACAGGAGTATATGGAAAATCTCTTTATATTCAGCTCAATTTGGCTATGAAGATACAATTTCTCTAAAATATCATCTACTTAAAAGTATGGAAAAGCATCAGTTTTATAATAAAAAAATTTAAAAAAAAAGTATGGAGAAGAAGAAAGGAGCCCACCCAAAAGGTTTTTCAGTGAACAAACATGAGAGAAGTTGAATGTCAAAATAAATGATGATAGGAAAAGAATGTGTGTGTGTGTGTGTGTGTGTGTGTGTGTGTGTGTGTGTGTGTGTGTGTGTATGCACTATTTCTGGGGCTTGAACTCAGGGCCTGAACTATGTCCCTGATTCTTTTAGCACAAGGCTAATGGTCTACCAGTTGAGTCACAGCTCTGCTTCTGGCCTTTTAATGGTTTATTGGAGATAAGAGTCCTATGAGCTTTACTTCCTGGGCCATCTTTGAACCATGATTGTCAAATGTTACCTTCTTGAGTGGCTAGTGCCTAGGGGAAGACGTCCAGGAGAGACCACACAGACACGGAGTACAGCCAAAAGTAAGTATTACCAGCTGGGACTACACTGGACAATTGGGTGCCCAATAAAAGTGCAGAGCTAAATTTGCCCTCATGTCTTCTTTTAAAGAACAAAGCCCACCCCTTATCTGCTTAGTGGTGGAAAGTCCTAAATGGATTTTTCCTGCAAGTACAAGCCAAACATGAAGTTACAGAAGCTGAAACAAAGCTGTAAGCAATCATGAGTGGGTTAACATAACAGTTACCATGGCATTTCTATAACTGCTATTATGATTATTTTTATAATGCATTATTACTATGATCATTTTTACAAATGGTTACTAAGGTTGTTACTTAGAAAGAGAAAGGAACAATGGTTTCATATATCTTTAAATATCAAACTATAAGGAAGTAGGCACAATGACAAAATGGAGTTACAGAAGCTAAGAGTAAACTCTAAGATGGTGAAATTTGACATGCCCTATTACACTAGGATGACAGGCATGAGCCACTGGTGCCAGGCTGTAATGTAAATATGTAAGGTCATGATATTGAGAGTGAGATACTCTTTGACTGCCACATATAATATCTTTCTGAAATTCTGCAGAAATTCACCTCTATCTGGAAAAGTAACTTTGCATTTCCCTTTTGAATAGACCCCAAAAGATTCCCCATTACCTTTGTGGGACTCTGTGTCTTTGGAATTCTGGGAGTTAATCATCAGCTGAAGTAAATCCACTCGGTGCTGGAAAGAAGACATACAGATTTCAAAGGCAAAGGTCACCCATGAAATGAGCAGTAAATCAGAAGAGCAGTGCTCAGCCTTCTTCTGTGAACATGCCCCATGTAACTCTACAAGTTTTTCTTTTTTGTCAGTGTTGGGGCTTGAACTCAGGACCTGGGTGCTGTCCCTGAGCTTTTCTGCCACTCTGCAACTTTGAGCCATGGCACCACTTCCAGTTTTCTGGAGGTTCATTGGAGATAAAAGTCTCACGGAATTTCTCATCCATGGCTTTGAACATGACTGTAGATCTGATCTCAACCTCCTAAGTAGCAAGGGTTACTGGCATGAACTACTGATGCCTGGCTACAAGACTTTCTGACATTGCCTGAATCACCAGTGAATGAGAATACCCATCTATAAACTTTGGAAGGATCTGGATCTTTTCCTAAAAGAAAAGCAGTTGTCCTGACCAATAGCTTTTGGTCTTTGCTGTCCCCACTTCTGACGGTCTCTGGTTTCTGAACTCAGACTCCTGGCCCAGGTAGCATCTGGCTTCTTCTCCCATCACATCTGTTTGCTCAGGAGCAACACTGAGACTTCAGTCTTTCATTGTATGGACATACTTCTTAATGGATAGTTCCACAAAATTAACTGTTGCAACTCCCATAGGAAATTGATGCCTTTAGAGTAAGTGTCTGGAAATGTATCTCCATTCTAGAATGTTACAATTTTTCAGTGAAACCTGCAGGAACTCAGTACTGTCTTCCTGCCCTACAGACATCCTTGTTCTGATGCCTAAGCTGTGTGAGTCAGATATTCAGACAGGCCTTCATGGCCTCAAATTTAAATCAGACATGCTGCAATAGATGGCCTGAAGTTGCCAATGTGAAGTTTGAAAATAATTGTGTGTGTGTGTGTGTGTGTGTGTATGTGTGCTAAGAGTTGAACTCAGCACCTAGGTTTTGTCTTTTTACTTTTGGTCAACGTTGGCACTGTACCAGTTCAACCACTTCTGGCTAATTGGAGAGAAGAGTCTCATGGACTATCCTCCCCAAGCTGGCTTCGAACTGTGATCCTCAGATCTGATCTCAGCCTCCTGAGTAATGAGCACTATTGGCATGAGCCACTAGTGTCTTGCGTTTATCATTTAATTTTGAATTCTTTCTTTCTGACATATTTCATACCTCCATTCCCAACCACTACATTCTTCATTCTCTCTTCCAATCTAAGAATTCATGATCCCAACCCAGACTATTTTCATCTACCATGACAAAAGGACAGAACACATCTGAGCCTGAGTTTTGAACCAGGAATATCCTATGTAACCGTCAGCAGCTTTCACCTTTGTTTTGTCTTTCAGGCGACTTTCTTTCATTCTTTCTGCAGCAGTTCTTAGGAAATCTGTAACATCCTTTGGAAACACGCTGATATTTAATGCCTCATAAACGGGTGTAAGGAATGGAAAGAGTACTACAGGATAAAGCAAAAGGAAATAAAAACATGGTGAAAATACAAAATATGCAGTGTACACCATGGGGTTTTATTCAGCCATAGAAAGAAATAAGGTACTAATACATACCTCAAGATGGATGAAGCTTGAAAGTATAATACAGAAGCCAGACACACTTATAGAAAGTGTCCAGAATAGACAGTGAGAAAACAGACAAGTGATCTGAGAGAAATGGAAGAGAACACAGCTAAGAGGTATAGGGTCCCTTCCTTCTTTTCTTCCTTCTTTCCTTCTTCTTTCCTCTCTTCCTCTTTCCCTTCCTTTCTTCCTTTCTTGTTTCTCTTCTCTTTCCCTTCCTTCCTTCCTTCCTTCCTTCCTTCCTTCCTTCCTTCCTTCCTTCCTTCCTTCCTTCCTTCCTTCCTTCCTTTCTTTCTTTCTTTCTTTCTTTCTTTCTTTCTTTCTTTCTTTCTTTCTTTCCTTCTTTCTTTTTTTCCTTCTCTCTCCTTTCTCCCTTCCTTCCTTCCTTCCTTCCTTCCTTCCTTCCTTCCTTCCTTCCTTCCTTCTTTCCTTCCTTCCTTCCTTCCTTCCTTCCTTTTGCCAGTACTGGGGCTTGAACTTAGTGCCTTGGCACTGTTTCTTAATAGTTTTTTTTTTTTTTCAAGGCACATGCCCTACTACTTCATCCATTGCTCCTTGGAAATAATTCTCACAGATTTTCCTGGTCTGGCCTCACTTCAAACCAGGAATGTCAGATCTCAGACTTGAGTAGTTACAGTTATAGGTGTGAGCCTTTGGCACCCAAATAATGTACAGGGGTTCTGAAGATAAAATGTTCTTCAATTGACAGTGGTTATGAACCTACACATCTTTTTTTTTAAGATTATACTATTATTTTCTTTTTTGGGTGTTGGTCATGGGGCTTTAACTCAGGGCCTGGGTGCGATCCTGAGCTTCTACCATTTGAGCCCCCATACACATCTTTAAATGTAATGGAAACCATTGAGTTATGTAGTTTAATTGACATACTTATGTGTATGAATGAATTGTATCTCAATGAACTGTCTTTTAATGAGGGAGACAGAGAGGGAGAGAGAGAGAGAGAGGGAGGTTCACAAACCTACTGAGAGAACCACTGGATCAAGTAAATTAAATTTTGTGAGCCTCTTGACTTTTTCCACAAAGGGGTCCTGTGGGTTGTTGAGGGAATTGATGTCCACCCCAAATGATGTCCCTGTGATCACATCTAAGCTGTAGGCTCCAAAGATGCTGAAGTAGAGAAAGACAGGACAATAAAAACTTGCACTTCTTTCTTCCCTTCTCTCTCCTTTCTGCTACAAAAGCAACAGAAACTGGGAGTAAAATTCTGTATCACGACAGACTGTCAGAAAGCCTTTTCTGTCAGAAGTGCTTGAGGGGAAATTGGAAGTGACTAGCCTCCTTACTTCTCCAACCTCTCCCTATCCACACACCTTCCCCCAGTACCAAGGGCTTCACAAAGGTTTTGTGAGGGTTGAAAGGACACTTAGGTGGGTCAGAATCACCTGGGAGCTCAAGGAACTCAGTCTCAGAAAACAAAGACCCCCAGCTCCCCACCAGACAGATCACAGCAGTATTAATACTATGTGGATGATAATAGATTGCAGTGATGGATTGTAATGTATAATTGATTGGGGCTTGGGCAAGCCAAGGGTGGAGTAATTAACTCTGTTTTTTTTTTAAAATTTTTATTTCAGGTCTTGGAACTTGAACTCAGGACCTGGGCACTGTCCCCGAGTTTCTTTTGCTCAAGCCAAACACTCTTGTAGTTGAGTGACAGCTCCGCTCCTGGATTTTCTGGGAGTAGATTATTGTAGAGAAGAGTTTCACAGATTTTTTTGGGGGATGGGGCTGGCATTGAGCCACAACCTTCAGATCTCAGTTCACTGAGTAGCTAGAATTACAGGTGTACACTAGCAGTGTCCAGCAAGTACTCACTCTTTCAACACCACAGGTTTCCCTTTCTCTGCTTGTGGTCTCAGATTTTTCAATAACCTGTCACAAAACTCATGAATGATGGGGAACATCTAGGCACAAAACAAGAGAAGTTAAAAGAGAAGTCTTAAATTTCAGAGACCAGGACACTCCTTTACCCAAAGATGAAATAGGACATTCCATTCATGAGAAACCATAGATTTATTTGTAGGACATAAGGACAAACACCATTTTCTGGCAGTTCAACCTTAGAGGAAGTCCTCTTGTTAAAGGACTCTGATCTGACTACCTGTCTCCTGATTCATTCTGTAATTTTCCAACACCACGTTTTCAAGTTTGATTACCTCCTTCAGTTTCCCACTGGTGAAGGTGGGGGAAAGCTGCATTCTTATTCTCTTCCACTCTTCATCCTCAGACATGGAAAGGGATTTTTTCATAAATCCCATTGGGCCCAAAGGCTGGAGTCCAAAGAAAAACAGATTTATCTCCCTGTCTATTTGAAGATTTTTCGCAGTTGTCTAAAATTGATGAATTGGCAGCACTTTGTTGACAATCTACTGTCTACATGAGCAGTTGTGCACTCAGTAAGAAACCCAACAAATATTTATCCCAAATGCCTGGTTCCATGGGAGACTACAGGAGGCACCCAGCCGCCACATGTGATTCTAGACCTATTTATTTATCTCTGTATCAATTGACAAATTGGTTTGTTCATTATAACATAGTAATTATCTTAAATATTAATTCTCTTATTTACAATTATCTTACAAACAAAAAGATAAACACATCAATTCATTAGTACAACGTGTCTTGATCAATAGCACCCCTTTCATCATTCTCCTCTGGTCCCTCCCAGGTTCCCCAGAGCTTATAATTACTTCATGATTAAAACATTGAAAGTGAATATAGCTGATAAATAAATATTTAGATGTGTGTGTGTGTGAGTGTGTGTGTGTGTGTGTGTGTTTTCAAATGGCATGCCTACCCGGCGGTTTGTGAAGGTGGTGTAACATTCTTTCACCAGCACTGTTTTGATCATGTCAGGATCTGTAATCATCAGCACCGGCCACCGGCCATCGTACAACCTGTGTGTGCCAAACACAACTGAGTGGAAACTCTAGCCAGCCAGGCTCTGTGCCTGAAGCCAAGACAAATAAATCCAGACTGTGATCACACCTCAAACTCCTGAACACATTGCTTGAGCAATAACAGCTCAAGCTAGGGATTCTGAGCACAGAAGACACAGGGGGCCACAAAATGAGGGTGAATGTGGCATAGTAGAGATGCCTAAAGACAAAATGGCTTTTCAAAGAGATTATCATCACTGGGACATTTGGTGAGGTCTACCTGGTGCATAGTTGAGTCTAGTACCTTGAAGTCACCATGGATTTTAATATGTTTAAAATATTGGCAACATACTTGGTGTTGGCAGCTCACACCTGTAATACTGGCTACTCCTCAGGATGCTGAGATCTGAGGATTGTGGTTCCAAGAAAACCTGGGCAGGAAAGTCTATGAGACTCTTATCTCCAATGAACTACCAAAAAAGCCAGAAGTAGAGCTGTGGCTCAAGTGGCAGAGGTCTAAGTTTGAAGGAAGAAGTTTGGGTATAGCACCCAGGTCCTGAGTTCAAGCCCCAGGATGGTCACAACACATACACACATAGCTATTGGTGACAGATGAGACCTTCATCAGGAGAAGCCTCCACTAGACTTCATAATTCATCAGTGTTGCTCAAGAGGCTATCGGCTGACAGTGTCCCCACATAATGGATTGTCTCATTCACAGATATACCCAATGGAAGTTTCCAGAATACTTACCCCCAAAGGTTTCCATATTTTTTATAACATTTTGTATCAAAAAGTGCAATGCCCTAGGAAGAGAAATAAAGGTAGGTGTTACATGTTTAAGACCACATCCAAGTACATTCTCCTTGATGAAGTTCTAGAACAAGTTTATACATGCAGTATGTCTCTTTGATGGGGTTTTCAGATGAGCATTTAGGGGCGGGGGGAGCCTGGGCTGGCTTCAAACTGCAATTTCCAGGTCATTGGTTCTCTAGTAGTTAAGACAGCAGATTTGAGCCACAGTACAAAGCTGATATGTCCAATCTCTTATCATTTATCTCATCCAGCAAGTGATTTCTATTTTTTTTTTTTTTGGCCAGTCCTGGGCCTTGGACTCAAGGCCTAAGCACTGTCCCTGGCTTCTTCCTGCTCAAGGCTAGCACTCTGCCACTTGAGCCACAGCGCCGCTTCTGGCCGTTTTCTGTATATGTGGTGCTGGGGAATCGAACCTAGGGCCTCGTGTATCCGAGGCAGGCACTCTTGCCACTAGGCTATATCCCCAGCCCCAGCAAGTGATTTCTTGATTACTGAATGAGGTTCCTGGAGTTGGGATGTTCAATTCACCTCTTTTGGCATACAAAATTAATATAAGGCTCCATCAAAATTAGAGGGCACATCAGGGCAAAGTGAACTTGCTCAGTATGAAAAGATAAGACTGATTCCATCTCTACCCATAGGACACCACAAATTAAACACTGCATAATATTTCCTTTATTTTGTTATTCCCTTATTCCCTTCTATTTCTGAAGGTAATTTTAAAAAAAGGTAAAAGAAAGATGAAATCTTGCTGGTGGGAATTCTCAATTGTGGAATGTTAACTGTGCAAATAAATGTCCCTGGAACTATGAGTGCCCCATCCTGGAATTGGCAGGAAAAAATCTTTGGTGCTCAAAACGTCTATCAAGTACTCAACATGAGCACCAAGAGGCTGGAAATTTGAGAAGATCCATTGATGCCCAGTGGATCTTCAGCACTGCTGGACACAGAGCCCTGCAGTGTACCTGGTCATCCTCCAGGGGGAGCCCACGCACAGCTTCTGAAAGTCAGCACCTCTGCACCTACAGCACTGCTTAGAGATGGAAGGAAGCTGGACTTCGCACCCATAAAAAGCAAAATGTAGAGCTCAGACCACACTCACCTTGCGATAACAAAGAAGAGTTCCAAGGAAGGGCAGAGGTTTCGGGCCAGGAATCCCCAACTTCTTAAAAACTCTATGTGGATAGGTCCCATATCTAGAAATATATTTTTTTAATTCCAGATCTCTCTCTCTCTCTCTCTCTCTCTCTCTCTCACACACACACACACACACACACATCTTGTACACATATGGAGGGTTGTCAATTACTAACTCAAGAAGTAGGACAGTTAAACTGGGTCAGTAACATGTAGGCAATCATAACGCGAGAAACTCAAATGGCAATGTTGACCCTTGCTCTTCAGTTCCTTTCTTACAGTCTCTGAGAGAACTCCAATGTAACAAAAATGAACAAAAAGTAGCTCGAGTGTTTAGGCTCCCCAACCTAGAGTGGATAGTTGGTTAAAGTCTACAACCTTGTTTTGAGTGCTCTTGTGAGATTCAAACTAGAAATTCCAAATCATTTCATGTACATGTGCCATTTGATGTGGACAGCCAGGCTCATAAGTGACTCTGGGATCTCTGACTTTAAAAGAGAGGAATATTCTCTTGCTTCTTCCTAATGCCTACCTGGATGTTGTTGATTTCATTGTTAGCTTACCTTCTTCCTACTCACTTCCACAGGACCATTAAGATAATCTCCTGGAGCAGAATATCAATGTACAAGGGAGATTCCTGTATACTCATGCTTATTGCAGCTCTAGTCACAAATAGCCAACTTGTAGAATCAGCCAAGTGCAAAATACCCACAGGTGCTATGGAATAATACTGTGTTAAATGGAGATGATATCATTTCTACAGAAATAGAACTGGAAAACAGCCCATTCAGTGAGATCTGTTGAGTTCTAAAAGTCAGATATTGCATGCTCTCTGTTTTCTGTGGGATGATGATGATGATGATGATGGTGATGATGATGGTAGTGGTGGTGACCTTAATGATAATGAAGATGATAGTGATAATAATAGCACATAAATAAAAAGTGGATGGTCTGGGGATATTTGTGGAATCCACAGGGAAGAAAGTAAAGGATACTGAAGAGTGAGGAATTTTGAAAAATGTGTTATATGTGTGTGTGTGTATAAAGATAATACAGTATATATACAAAAAACTGAAAAGATAGAGGGAGGAGAAGAGAAAGGATAGGGTGGAGGAAGTAAATGTGTTCATAGTTTACTGTTTTCATGAATGAAATCATCATAATAAAATTATATTACTAATGTATGCTCATTCAAAACTAAAAGTAAATTTAAACAACCAGTGAATTAAAACAATATGCTCATCAGATTAGTTTTAAAAGATATATGTAGTTGGATACCCGGTGTCTGGTGTAATCCTAGCTACTCAGGAGGCCGAGATCTGAGGATTGTGCTTGCAAGCCAGCTTGGGCAGGAAAGTTTCTAAGACTCTTTTCCTTCCTTCCTTCCTTCCTTCCTTCCTTCCTTCCTTCCTTCCTTCCTTCCTTCCTTCCTTCCTTCCTTCCTTCCTTCCTTCCTTCCTTCCTCCCTCTCTCCCTCCCTTCCTCCCTCTCCATCTCGCTCTCTCTCGCTTCTTCTTTCTTTATCCTTTTTTTGTTTTTTGGATGTGGGTATTGAACTTGGGGCCTGGGCAATGTCCCTGAGCATTTTTTGCTCAAGGCTGATGTCTTAATACTTTGAACCAAAGTGCCACTTCCAGTTTTCTGGTGGTAAATTGGAGATAAGTGTCCTGGCCTTTCCTGTCCAGTCTGGCTTTGAACTGTAATTCTCAAATCTCAGCCTCCTGAGTATCTAGGATTACAAGTGTGAGAAACCAGCACCTTGCTGTGAGATTACTCTCTCCAATTAACCACCAAAAATCCAGAAGTGGAGCTGTGGCTGAAGTGGTAGAGTGTTAGCTTTAAGCAAAAAGCCCAGGAACAGTGCCCAGGCCATGTCCAAGCTCCGGTCCAGCAGCAAAATAAACATATGAACAAACAAACAATGAAGACCTTCCACTCAGAGTATCCTGAGATCTCTCCAAGGGTCATCAGTTGTTCATATTCTGCTCTTGTTGAATTTGTGGCATTAATTAAGCCCAAATATCAACTCAGAAATCATTTCCAAATGATGCCACTAACTCCTCCTCTCCACACAGAAACTGAGAGTTTCATGAAAGACAAACCTTTATTAACTCTCTCCTTGGATCTCTACAAGGTAAATAATAACTTCTTAAGGTGTAGGTTAAATCTTACTCTTGAGCAATTGTTTCTGATTTTTCTCTTCAGATCTTCCCAATACATAAAACGTAATAATCGTCACCCTGAATCCTAGGTTATGAGGAGTGGGCAGCAGAGTCTAGACAATTACTCACAGGTAGAGGAGCACCAGGCTGGTAGTCAGGAGGACCCAGGTTTCTATGGAAAAGTTTGGGATCAAGTCCATGGTCACTCTCATCCAGTAATTCTGTCCTCTGACTTTCCCTCTCAGCTCTGGGTTGAGCTGGCTTCAGAGCTGAGGCTGCTGAGATCCCCCAGTGCTCAGTTCTGATGAGGGAGATGAGGCCCCTGCAGTTTATAGGCTGGGAGAGGGGGCAGGGCTGATGGTTCAGCCAGTAGAAAACTTAGCTGTTTTGCACCCACCCCACAGGTGAGTGAGGCAGGTGTCCAAGAAATTGTGAATGTGTGTAGTTTGAACTTTGAAATCACACATTATAAAAATAACAATAAATAAATGCAAGCACTGTCATCATTAGAGCTAAAGGTTACAGATTGCCTCACAAAAAGTCAAGTGTAGCCATTGGTTCCTCTAAGCTCTTATCTCCAACATGGCTTTCATTCCAAAATGCTTGAAACTGCACACAAATGAACAACATCCAAAGGTGTTTATGGATGCTGTTTGACACAGCTTTCTCTTTCAAGAATGGGTAATTTCTCCATGGCTTGAGAGCAAGCCCCAGGAGCTGGGTTTAGATGCATGGCTCAGGTGGTAGAGTGTGAGCCAATGAACAAAAGGGTTAGACACTAAGAGTCTTGGTCTTAGACAAAAAAGGAATAGGCTACAATGAGGAATCATTACTTGTGACCCATTTCTGCTCTGCAGGTTACTTATGGGAGAGATGTCACAACTAGTTGTGTATGAATTATACTGATCTAACCTTAGTTGTATCACATGTTTTATGTCTAATTATTCTGAGAAATGAAGGATGGAGTGACAGACTTCAACATTCCTAAAACTCAAAGGAATAGAAAATAGAAAACATTTCATCCAGGCACACACACACTCATATACACACACACACAGAGGCACACACAGACATGTACACACGTGTATGTATTTCCTTGTTTCCTTTCATTGTCTGCCCTTAGGCAGAAACTGGTACTTGCCCTTTAGAATCTCTTGGCCTAGACATTCCCAGACTGCACAGCAACTACAGATGAGATGTGAGGTTGCTCCCCAAAAACTCTTAAAAGCTTGGTTTTCATCACTGGTTGCTAAAAGGCTTGATCGTGAACACTCCAACATGGTGGTGAGGTTTCCTCTGAATGGGGTTCTGGAGATGGGGCCTGTGTGGGTGAAGAGAATCACTGGGCAGCATTGCAAGAAGAACACCACATCCCTAACTCTCTCTGTCTCTCATCTCTGTTCTTGTCTCTCTCTCTCTCTGTCTCTTTCTTCTTTTCTCATCTTTTTCCTTCTCTCTCCTCTCACATGTCTATCTTTCCTGGTGTATGTCAGCTTTCTCCCTTCTCTCTCCCTCTTTCCCAGGTCTCTTTCATCTCTCTGTCTCTCTCATTTCTCACCTCTCTCCTATGTTTGTCTCTGTGTCTCTGTCTCTTTTCCCCTTCATTCTCAACCACCTGAATTGAGCACTTTGTTCCACCTTGCAGTCCCTGCCATGAGGTTTCAGTCTTGCCTCAGGCTATGGGAATGGATTTGCTCCAAATAAAATATCTCCTCCTTTACTATGTTGTTTATCTCTGTGTTGTTTTTTTTCCACAGCAATGACAGGGGAGCTGGGTCAAGCACCTGTGTTCCCCTTATATCGCCAGTTTCACATGGATTAATCCCCAGAAACAAGGAGAAGAGAATAACAGAAAACAGAGACAAACAGGCAAACAGAAACTTACTCCAGGGGTGTCCTGAGCAACTCCAAACTATAAAAAGATTTAATGGCGTGTCCAGCATCCACGATCCTGGCTGTTGGATTGGTGGAAGAGCCACTGGGCCCTGAGGAAAAGTTCACGTGTTTTCTGCTATTTGGAGTCTCCCATCCTCTGGCAGCCAGGATTGCTGAGGCTGTTTGTCAGTGTTGCCTCAAGGCACCTGTGTGTCCCCCTCGGCACTGAGATCACTCTGGTGGGATCCTCCAATGTTGTGTAATAACTCAATCAGTGAGAAACAGAGAAGCCATATTTTGAGAGGCTGAATTGGGAATCTTTATTGGACAGCTAGCATTTGCAGGTAGACTCCTGTCTCAAAGCCTGCAGCCCAGATCAGAGTTTGAACCAAACTTTTAAAGATAAAACCACATGCTTGGGTGGAGACTACGTCTTAGCAAAAGCAGACCCTATTCGAGACATCGCTCAAGTACCAACAGACTGTTCCATATTGGGGGAGGGGTGCGCTTCAACCTTTCCATATAGGGATATACTTATAGAGATATTCAGAGGTGAGTGAATCAAACCATTTAGGGAGGTACTCAAGGCAGAACCAGATCATTCTCTATGAAAAAATTTCCTAAGGCTAAACAGCATGACATCTGCGATTCAATGAATGGCCTCTCTCACCTCCATGCTTTTCATTTCTGGGTAGAAAGCCTCCTCCACCCAGCAAGGCACCAGGATGGCAGTGAGACGTTACTTATACTCAACCTAAGTAATTTATCTTTCTCTACAGTCCCAAGCAGAGAGATGCACAGACAGCATTGAAACAAAGACCATTTTATCTGCTGATAATTCTGTTTTTAATATAATTTTTATTGCTATTATAAAGGTGATAATCAGAGGGGTGACAGTGACTTAAGTCAGGTGATGATTACATTTCTTTTTGGACAGTCACCCCTTCCCTTGCTCTCTCCCAGTTTTCCCCTCCTGTCCCCACCTACAAGTTGTACAGTTCGTTTTTAGCACAGTGTCCAGTGAGCACCACTGTTGCATTTGTTCATCCTTTGTCCCACCATTTCTGTGCTTCCCATTATCCTGCAAAATACAGATAAATGAACAAGTAGAATAGAAAGAAAAGGAAACAGAAACTGCAAAAAGAAACACCCCCAAACCAACAGAACCTCCCATTTCGATTTCATTTTAATGAATATTATTTTGTACAATAAGATTGCTGATAATTACTAAGGTAATTGAATTAGTCACTCAGACAGCCAGGATTGTGGATGGCTGACATGCCACTAAATATCTTTGGAGTTAATCTTTTTGGAGTCCCCCAGGAATCTTCTAGAGGTAAGTCTCTTTTTCATTGTCATGTTTTTGTTTGCCTTCTTTTTTTTTTTTTCTGTTTTCTGGGCATCGATCCCTTTGGACTGTGGCTCAAATGGTAGATGATAGCCTTGAGCAAAAGAGTTCGGGGACAGCACCAAGGCCTTGGTTGAAGCTCTGGGGTCCACAAAATGAAATGCCAACTGGATCATTATCCCAACAGGGAGAAAACACCCTCTGGACAAAGCTTGTCCTGGCAACCAGGGAGCATCCAGAAGTTGGGAGAAACTGCTCAGATAAGAGGGACAGTCAATGTCAGATCTTGAATGGAGTCACTTGTACTTGTCTCTTCAAAAGTCATCAGGGTTGGGAGGTCATCAGAATATAGTTCATAATCATGCCTATCTAATGCACATACCTGCCTACTTTGTAAATGGGTGGGAATTTACACCCTGGCACTTGTTAGAGTGGGTAGAATCTATTAGGGTTGTCAAATGGGGGATATTTTAAAATTAACAAAATCCCCAGTCCTCAGTATTTGCCCAAAGCCCAAACTGACAGTAAATTTAGATCTGATACCCATCACAGGAATTCATCAGGTCAAAAAGGAGGTTTGTGGCAGAGCCAGCCGGCAATGAAAGGGAATCCTGATTGAGGGGGCGAGGATAAAAGAAAAAGAAAGGGGCTGGGGATATAGCCTAGTGGCAAGAGTGCCTGCCTCGGATACACGAGGCCCTAGGTTCGATTCCCCAGCACCACATATACAGAAAACGGCCAGAAGCGGCGCTGTGGCTCAAGTGGCAGAGTGCTAGCCTTGAGCGGGAAGAAGCCAGGGACAGTGCTCAGGCCCTGAGTCCAAGGCCCAGGACTGGCAAAAAAAAAAAAAAAAGAAAAAGAAAGATACAAGACAAGAGACAAAAGACGAGACAAAAGGTGGGGTTAGGGAGGTCTGCAGCTCAAGACTGTAGCTCAAGACTGCAGTCCAGTTTATTCTTAAATTCCAGCTTATATGTAGTTTAGGAACCAGGGAATAACATAGGGTTACTAAAGTTCAAGAACACAAAAAGGCTTTGAAGTTGGCGACATCTGATGGCAGTAAAGACAGGATGAGGTTGGTTAACATAAGAAGGGACTCCAAGGACATAGTAAAGCATTTCTGATTAGTGCTGACTTTCCAGTAAGCCATGTCCTCCCACTTTCTTGTGATAACATCATAGCCAGAGGTCAGGATGAGCTTTGCTGCTGGCTCCCTCCAGGTTTGTACCCAGTAGGACATGGACCTGAGACCATGTCCTTTCTGAGGGCTGTCTAGAAGCCGTCACAGGTAATTGTTATGTATCATGAGAGTCAGCAATGATCAGATTCTCCAGTCCAACAGGAAAATTCATTTGTGAACCTGAGTGATAAACAGCCTGCACTACTGTAGCCCAAGGAGAATCTGCTCAGTTGTGTAGGTTAAATGTTGTATATAACTCTGCAATTGGCTTTAATGAGCTCCTTACATCATGATTTTTCTTTTGGTACTGATATGTGGGGGATATTGTTGTTCCTTATATTGTTTCTGTGGCTTATTTTCTTCCTTAAGTTCTCATATGGCTTCTTTTCCAGTTAAGAGTAAGAAAATGCTCCTAATGACATCTGGTATTTCTGACAATTAAATTTCCCATGTTAACCCTTGGTAAGTTAGGATAAGACTTCAAGTCTCTGGCTAGGCAGGGCTAGAACCCCTACTCAGCTTAAAGCAGTTACAGAAGATAGATCTTTGCTCATCAGCTCCCATTAAGAATGAGCGACTGAAGTTATTTTGGAAGAAAAATGAGGCTGGATAGGTAAAAATAGGCATGGGAGTACAGTGGTAAGTACAGACCTCCTTTTGTATTGAGACTGCAGTCTGGACAGATGGCTACAGGCCCAAGCCTTCCATGTCTTCCCAGGAAATCCTAGCCTTATTGGAGAAAATCTGGTTATCAAAAAGTTGTTGCCCTGGTACATTGTCCCAGGCATCAGAAAGGGAATTCTGTAGTAGTAAAAGGAAATCGCACAGCTGCTGCCATTTCCTGAGAAGCTGCCTTAAAAACCTGTGTGGCCCCTAAATATTATATTGACTGTTTCTGGCCCCAGACTACCAGCTAAGCCAGCAGACTCAGAGGCAGCAACCAGGGGAGGATTGGGAGGTGGATTTCACTGAAGTCAGGCCCCACACACTCACCTTATGTTAAGTTCATAATGCTGCCATGCTTACAGACAACTCAGCAGGAGATGAATAAAGAGGTCCTGGAGATTCTGCCACTGCCTAGCTAGGATCCAGAAAATCTCTTCCAACTGGGAGATTCCATCTGGGTTAAGAACTTTGTCAAAAACAGGCATACCCCCATCTGGAAAGGATCCTACACCATCATTCTGACCATTTCCCCAGTGGTAAAAATAGAGAGGACCCCTGCCTGACCCAGGGAAGGCACAGGCCACTGTGAATCTGCTGAAGCTAAGACTTCACCCTCTCTGTCACGTCTGTCCCCACAGCCTTCTTTGTGTGGCACTCTTTCTCTGGTACCTAGATTTATAAACCTGACTCAGCCTGACCTGGAAAGGATGGCTGGCTATGTTTAAGTTCAAAGCCTCCTGACTATATGGGTATCAGTGATACTGAGCCAGTTTTGAGAGCTGGAGACTGTGGAAACTAAGTGAAAGGTGTAGGTGAACCCCCTTCTTTGAGTCCCTAGAAACAGCAGGCTTAGACAAAGTAGTGGGCTTGGGGAGGGGCAAACATAAGCTGAATAACAGGAGCCCCAAACAGCTGGGCCTAGGCAAAAGAAAGGAATGAGAAAGACCACTCAGTTTAGGGAAGTTCTGGGAAGTGAAAGCTTAAGGCTAAGACTAGTCACACCTCGAACCAGGAGTTATATTGCCTTGTTTACCGGAGTTTACAGAAATTGCATTGCCTTGTTTACTGGAATTGTATCACTTTGATCACTTTGATTGCTGGCGTTTACTGGAATTGTAATCAATAACAGTAATTTTGCTTCCTTGCTTTGCCTAACCTGCCAGACCACCTGCCCTGTGGTGAATGTGATGACTGTCTTGTGATGACTATCTTTAAAAGTCCAGCCCTATGTGGCCCTGGGGCTGTTTGTCACCATCCGGATGATGGCAAGCAGACACTGTGCACAGCTAAATAAAGACTCCTAGCCTGATTGACTGAGTGTTGGTGACTATCACCATGGGGCCCACCTGGGTATCTAGCATATAACAGACTCCTCAGATTGCAGCTGGGTTCAGCCCAGGCAGAAGCAGAAGGGAGGACTCTGCTCAGCCTTAGGAAAAACATGTTCTGCTGGTGAAACAGATCTGGCACAGGAGAGCCTCTTTTGTAAACTTTGTTGGAAGTGACTTTGTTAAGCTCACAGTCCTAAGTGCCCAATTCAGCATTCTTGCTCAAAAAAAAAATCAATGATTTGATTGCATTTGATTGCATTTGATTGCACATAAATCCTGTGGGGATCAAAATATGGACACTGGGTCATTGTCTTGTATTCACTGTCATACTGACAGCTTAATAAATAATGGGACTCTTCACCCAGTTCCCAAAAGCCTAGTGGCAAAATAGGTCCTTCTTTGAGTTGTAGATGTGATGTCCTGTTGTTCAAGGCCAGGGAGAGAATGCTTGCCCTTGATTATTCCCCAGATAATCTGTCCTTGATTATTCCTCTAGATAGTTTCAATTGCTTATGCATAACAATTTTGTCAGGTTTGGTTCCCCATCCCAAACATGTGGGTGCCATTACAGGCTTTGTGTCAGGTGCATTGCAGGCTGCATGCCTTTGGGACAGGTGTCTACTTCAGTCCCTGGCTTTCTAATAAAGACTCCAGATTTCACCTCTCAAAATGAGGCTTATTTGTATTTTGTGAATTCTCATATAACAGTTATGTGCTGTTGGGTTACACCTGAAATCCTTGCCAGTCAGGAGGCCGAGATCTGAGTATCATGGTTCAAAGCCAACCCAGGTAGTAAAGATCATGATACCCTTATCTTTAATTAACAAACAAAAAGCTATATATAGAGCCATGAATCAAGGGGTAGAGTGCCAATCCTGAGAGGGTGAAGGTCTGAGCTCAGACCCCCAAAAGTACATAAAACAAACAAACAACTGATGGACAAGAATGACTACAGAGAAAGTACCATTAAAGTGCGATTTTTTTTTTTTTTAAAGCGGGTCAGGTAGAAGAAATGCTGAGTGACCTTGACTCATTGAGACTCATTCCTGGTTCTCTGGTGGGCTTCATCTAAATAGAAAACCACACAAGGACTTGGAAGGGACCGCAGTGTTGGGATCCAGCCTTTGGACTTGACGGGGGAGGACATGGGGGAGGGCATGGGGGAGGGCATTGGAGAGCGCACCCGAGACACCACCCTTCCCCCAGCCCTGGGGGAATGTGGAAGCAAAGCAGGCCACAATTCTCTGGGTCCGGAACCAGAAGAACCGGCTTTGCAACCAGCCCCCAACTTTCTCGCCAGCCCAGGCTCCCCCAGTCTCTCCCTGGCGTGGCGCTTTCGAGTGAAGTTAGCTCATGAGGGGGTCATATGACAAGCTCGCAGCCTATCAGCGTCCTGGCCGGTCAGTCTCCTTTAGTTCCTTCCTATCATTTCCTTTTTTTTTTTTTTTTTTTTTTGGCCAGTCCTGGGCCTTGGACTCAGGGCCTGAGCACTGTCCCTGGCTTCTTCCCGCTCAAGGCTAGCACTCTGCCACTTGAGCCACAGCGCCGCTTCTGGCCGTTTTTCTGTATATGTGGTGCTGGGGAATCGAACCTAGGGCCTCGTGTATCCGAGGCAGGCACTCTTGCCACTAGGCTATATCCCCAGCCCCCTATCATTTCCCTTTACCCCCGCCTTAATAAATCAGATTGCTCTTGAAGCTTCTCCGAGACCCACGTATGCCTGGCTTTCTTTACTGGTAAGGAGGTGGGCAAAGCATTCTTGTCCAGCCGCGTGCACGTGAGGTCAGTGCTGGCTCCCCCGCCCCATCCTGGCCTTACCTGCCGGCTGGGTGACCAGGGGAGAGGGTGAGAAAGGGAGTTGTTAGAAGCATAGCAGAGCCTTAGTCCTCACGCCAGGGGAGGCAACCCGAGCCCAACACCGGAGTCATCTAAAAGAGCAGTAGCTTTGCCCTGTCGCCTGAAGTACATGAAATCCTAGCAAAGCTCATGGTGAGTGACTGGCAACGGGGTGAGGGGATCTTCTTCTTGGCTGATCATCTTCTGTTCCACTCCAGTGTCAATGCTGATAGGGTACACTGTAGTAACTCCACAGAAATTTACCACTTAAAAATTAGCTCACATCTTTTTTTTGTGTGTGCCAGTTCTGGACTTGAACTTGAGGCCTGAGTGCTGTCCCTAAGCATTTATTTCCTCAAAGATAACACTTTATCACCTGAGCCTTAGCTCCATTTTAAGCTTTTTGCTGGTTCATTGGAGGGGATAGTCTCATAGACTTTCCTGCCTGGGCTGGCTTTAAGCTTTGATCCTCAGATCTCAGCCTCTTGAGAAGCAAGGGTTTTTTAAGCATGAGCCAGCAATGCCCAGTTTTTCAAATCTTTCTTAATGGATCTTTATGTTAACTCCCTGAGTCAATTAATGCTGTGATTCTTCTCATTCTTGCTGTAGAGAACAGGAACGGAAGGATGGGGAAAAGACTTGATGGAGTCAGATCCTGTGGTTGTAAGGAGTACTCAGGCATGCTTGCTCTGAACAAGAAGAACTTCTTGCATAATTTCTTGCATGCTAAATCTCATATTCTTAATATTTCTATGTATAGTTTCTAGAAAACACCCATTGTAGTGACAAATTAGTGCATGACTACTTTGGCCACTCTACTTTGGTCTTCCATTTAAATTGTTGCAACTGTTTCCACAATGTATAGGAAACAATCTAATTGTCCCCATGTTGGTAATACCACATCCTTCTTTCCGTAGCTGTACCCACCTAAGGCTTCTTCTGTTTTGACAGGTTTGTGGTTGAGACTCAAGTTGTACAGAAGCAAACCATATATGGGAATTCCCAGGAGCAGAAAAACTTTTCATGTAGGTAAAAATTCAGGTTTAAGCTAATCAAACCATCCAGGGGAATAATCAAGGGTGAGCATTCTGTATAGAAAATCTTTCCTGGGACTAAACAGCATGGCATCTGCAATTCAAAGAATGGCCTGTCTCACCTCTAGGCTTTTTGGAACTGGATGAAAAGGCTCCAGTACCCAGCAAGACACAAGGATGGTGGTGAGAACAAGACATTGGTACTTAGACCCAATATCCATATTTCACAACCTTCTACCACCAGAGTTCTAGAAATGTCACATAAGCAATGATGAATTTCCACTTTGAGGAGGCATACACTGAAATACTGTATGCACTGAAATATGCATTTGTGTTTGCAGCAACTGACTCCTGTAGGCAGTTGTTTTCAAAATTTGCAATTGTGAAACAGCTAAGCTCCAGACTGACTAATGCAAACCTGGATAGGTATCACAAAACAGTTAAGGGACAGTTGTCAGGGATTGGTGGGAACAAATTTCTTACTCCTCTGCTTTGGAGAAATAGGGCTTTGTGGCATCTGCTCCATCCCTGGTACTGCACCCATGCCATTTATTCACTTGGTCCTGAATTAAAAATACATGAATGCCCTGGTGCCATTGGCTCACTTCTGACCTCCCAACTACTCAGGAGGCTGATATATGTGCATCACAGTTCAAAGCCAGCCTGGGCAGGAAAGTCTGTGAGACTCTTATCTCCAACGAAGCACCAGAAAGTCAGAAATGGAGCTGTGGCTCAAAAGGTAGAGCACCAGGCTTGACAAAGGGAAAAGGTGGATGCATATTCTTCACCTGGCACTTCCTGGAGAATCCTCACAAAAGGTGACTGCCTGTCACTATGGAGACTTCAGGTTGTTCCACGAGCACCCAAGGGAGGAAACTGAATCAATAGACCTGGTGGGAGTTAACACATTTTACCAAGTTACTTACTAACTATCCATTGCTGTGACAAAATACTGGAGAAAAGCACTGTAAAGGAGGAGATACTTTATTCGTAGGTATTCAGTTCCCATAGGGACAGCGAGGTGGAACTGTGCTCAGTTCATGGTAGTTGCAAAGGAGGGAGAGAGAAAGACAGAGACAGAGCAGAGAGGCATGACAGTCAGACAGAGAAATGAGAGATGTGAGAGAATGGAGTGGGAGAGATGAGAGGGCAGGAGAGGGAGACATGGAGAGAGACTCAGATGTAAGAGGAGAAGGGGCAAGAGATGAGGGAGAGGGTCAGAGGAGAAAGATGTGAGGGAGAGCTGAGAGAGACAGAAGAAAGTTGAGAACCTTGAAAGAAGACAAAGAGACAGAGAGTCATTGACAAGAGAGATAAGAGACAGCGTGAGAGAGACAAACTAGGGATGCGGTATAGCTTCTTGAAATGCTGCACAGCAATCTACTCCCCCCCCCCAGGCTCCATGTCCTAGAACCCCAATCAGCTGAAACCTCCCCACTCTGTTGGAGTCCTCACGATCAAGACCCTCAGCAACCTGTGATGAGAACTGAGCGATCCAGAAGAACAAAACCACATTCAATCTATATTATCTGGGAAAACCTGGTAATTCCTAGCTAAGCAATTCTAAAGGGTGAGCAAATTTCTGCCTAATGGCAGACAAGGAAGGGAAACAAGGAAATATATGCCCAGATGAAAAGGTTTTCTATTTCTTCTGTGTTTTAGGAACTTTGAGGTTTTATCTGTCATCTGATCCTTCATTTCTCATATTAAATAGAGATAGAATATGGGTAATTAAACTAATATGCCAGTATAATTCTTATACAAGTAGTTGTGACATCTCTTCCATCAGGAACCTGATGGGTGGGGAGGGGTCACAAGTAATGATTGACCTTCTAGCCTATTCTTTTTTTGGCTCAAGATCAGAACTTGAAATTAGTATCTGATGCTTTTGCTCACTTGCTGGTGCTCTACCACCTGAGTCAGGCCTCCAACCCCAGCCCCTGGGGCTTGTTCCCTACCATGGAGAATTTACCTATTCTTCATAGAGGAGCTATTTGGCAAACAGTTTCAGCAGAAGAAGCTGAATTTGTAAACACCTGTGGATGTTATTAATTTGAGTGTAATTTCAAGTATTTTGGATTAAGAGCCACCTTGGAGAAAAGAGCTTGGAGGGAATAATGGCTATTCTTGACTTTTTGGGAGGTAGTTGTTAACCTTTGGCTCTAGTAAGAGTGATTGCATTTATTTACGGGTATGTTTATAAAATGTGAATTCAAGATTCAAAAGCACACAAAGACACAATTCCTCACCCACTGCCCAAAGTTCAAACTATGCACACCCGCAATTCCTTGTCCACTTCTAAAAGGGGACAGGACACCTGCCTCACTCACCTGTGGGGTGGGTGGGCACAGCTAAGTTTTCTACTGGCTGAACCATCAGCCCTGCCCCCTTTCCCAGCCCATAAACTGCAGGAGCCTCATCTCCCTCATCAGAGCTGAGCACTGGGGGAACTCAGCAGCCTCAGCTCTTCAGCCAGCACAACCCAGAGCTGAGAGGGAAAGTCAGAGGACAGAGTTACTAGACGAGAGTGACCATGGATTTGATCCCAAACTTTTCCATAGAAACCTGGGTCCTCCTGGCTACCAGGCTGATGTTCCTCTATCTGTGAGTAACTGTCTCTACTCCACTGCCCCCTCCCTGTAACTAGGATTCAGGGTGAGGATTATTATGGTGTATCAACTGGAAAGAAATGAAGACAATAATGAATGAGGCAATCTTTCAAGAGTCAGATTTGACCTATATCTTCAGAGGTTATTATTTACCTTGTAGAGATCCAATGAGAGAATTAATAAATGTTCTTCTTTCATGGAATTCTCAATTTCTGTATGGAGGGGGGGTAGATAGTTAATGGAACCCTTTGGAAGTGATCTCTCAGTTGATGTTTGAGCCTGAATTAATGTCTAAAATTCAGCAGAAGGCAATATGAACCACTGATCACTCTTGGCAAGATCTTAGGATACTTGGGGTGGGAGGTCTTTATTGTGTGTGTTTGTTTTGCTGTTGGACTTGGGGCTTGAACACAGGGATGGATTGCTGTCCTTCAGCTTTTTTTGGCTAAAGACTAGCACTCTACAACTAGAGCCACAACACCACTTTTGGATTTTTTTGGTGTTTAATTAAAGAGAATCTTCTCAGAGACAGGCACTGATGGCTCACATTTAAAATCCTAGCTACTCAGGAGCCTGAGATCTGATGGTCATGGTTCATAGCCAGCCATGTTCAAAGACAGGAAAGGCTGTGAGACTTATCTCCACTTAACCACTAGAAAACTAAAAGTGGCACTGTGGCTCATAGTAATAGAACATCAGCTGTGAGCAAAAAAGAGCTCAGAGACAGTTTCCAGGCCCTGAGTTCAAGCCCTATGACCTCCCCCCCCCCCCAAAAAAAGAAGAAGTTTTACAGGCTTTCCTGCCGAAACTGGCTTCAAAACATAATCCTCAGACCTCAGCAGGATCCATCAGGTGCTCAGCTACATATATATCTCTTTTTTAAAAAATTTTTTATTATCAAACTGATGTGCAGAGAGGTTACAGTTTCATACGTTAGACATTGGATACATTTCTTGTACTGTTTATTACCTTGTCCCTCAAACCACCTCCCTCCGCCCCCTTTCCATTTCCCCCCCCTGAGGTGTTCAGTTCACTTACGCCAAACAGTTTTGCAAGTATTGCTTTTGTAGTTGTTTGTCTTTTTTTACCCTGTGTGTCTCTCAGTTTTGGTATTCCCTTTCAATTTCCTACTTCTAATACCAGTATACACAGTTTCCAATATACTCAGATAAGATTACAGAGATAGTGTAGGTACAACCATTGGAAGGTGATACAAGAACCTCATCAATAATAGAAGCTACAGATACACATGGGACGTTGAAAGTACTTACAACTGTGATATAACAATCGTTTCCATAACATGGAATTCATTTCACTTAGCATCATCTTATGTATTCATAAGGGTATAGCTATTGGGCTCTTGTGATGCTCTGCTATGACTTGCCTAAACCTGTACTAATTATTCCCAATAAGGGAGACCATAGAGTCCATGTTTCTTTGGGTCTGGCTCACTTCACTTAGTATAATTTTTCCAAGTCCTTCCATTTCCTTACAAATGGGGCAATGTCATTATTTCTGATAGAGGCATAAAATTCCATTGTGTATATGTACCACATTTTCCAGATCCATTCATCTACTGAGGGGCATCTGGGTTGGTTCCAGATTCTAGCTATGACAAATTGTGCTGTGATGAACATTGTTGTGCTGGTGGCTTTAGTGTGATTATGTTTGTGGTCTTTTGGATAGATACCCAAAAATGGGGCTGCTGGGTCATAGGCGAGTTCTATATTTAGCCTTCTGAGGAACCTCCATACTGCTTGCCAGAGTGGCTGAACCAGTTTACATTCCCACCAACAATGAAGTAGGGTTCCCTTTTGGCCACATCCCCTCCAACAATTGTTATTGTTAGTTTTCTTGATATACGACATTCTTACTGGGGTGAGATGGAATCTCAATGTTGTTTTGATTTGCATTTCTTTTATGGCCAGTGATGTAGAGCACTTTTTCATATGTCTCTTGGCCATTCTCATTTCCTCATTAGAGAAGTCTCTTTGTAAGTCTTTAGCCCACTTGATGAGGGGGCTAATAGTTCTTTGCGGTTTTGCTTTGGAAGAAGGTAATTTTTTTAGTTTTGCATATATTTTAGAGATGAGGCCTTTGTCCGTTGAATGGCCGGTAAAGATCTTCTCCCAGTCTGTGGGCTTTCTGTTTATCTTGCGAGCTATGTCCTTTGCCGTGCAGAAGCTCTGCAGTTTGATGCAGTCCCATTTGTCCAACCTTTCTTTGATTTGTAGCCTTTCTGGGTCATTGTTAAGGAAGTTCCGTCCTGCTCCAAGGAGCCCAAATGTTTCTCCTACTCCTTCCTTTAGTGTTTTCAGGGTGTCTGTTTTGATTTCGAGGTCTTTAATCCATTTGGAATTGATTTTGGTGCAGGGTGATATATAAGGATCTAGTTTTTGTTTGTTGCATGTGTTGAGCCAGTTTTGCCAGCACAATTTGTTAAAGAGGCTATCTTTCTTCCAAACTATTGTTTTAGCTCCTTTATCAAAGATTAAGTAGGTGTAGTTCTGTGGGATCATTTCTGGGTCTTCAATTCTGTTCCATTGGTCTTCAGGCCTGTTCCGGTGCCAATACCAAGCTGTTTTTATTACTATAGCTTTATAATGCAGCTTGAAGTTGGGTATTGTAATTCCTCCAGCACTGTTCTTTCTGCTTAGGATTGTTTTTGCTATTCTAGGTCTTTTATTGTTCCATGTGAATTTCTGGACTGCTTCCTCTATTTCATTAAAAAATGGTGTTGGGATATTAGTGGGTATTGCATTGAATTTGTAGATAGCCTTTGGAAATATTGCCATTTTGATTATATTAATCCTCCCAATCCAGGAGCATGGGAGGTTTTTCCATTTCCTTAGTTCTGACTTAATTTCATTTTTCAAGGTTTTAAAGTTCTCCTCAAAGAGGTCTTTCACTTCTTTAGTTAAGGTTATTCCTAGGTATTTTATGTTTTTTGGGGCTATTGCAAAAGGAGCTTTCCTTATTTCTGCCTCGGTCTTCAGGTCATTAGCATAGAGAAAGGCCATTGAGTTTTGAGGGTTTATTTTATATCCTGCAACTTTGCCAAAGTTTTGGATCAGCTCTAGTAGCTTGGGGGTAGAGTCTATGGGATTCTTTAGGCATAGGATCATGTCATCTGCGAAGAGAGAGAGTTTAACTTCATCTTTTCCTATTTGGATCCCCTTTATATTTTCTTCTTGCCTAATTGCTCTGGCTAGGAATTCTAGTGCTATGTTGAAGAGCAGGGGAGAGAGTGGACATCCCTGCCTTGTTCCTGATTTTAAAGGGAATGGCTTTAGTTTTTCCCCATTTAGAGTTATGCTTGCTGTTGGTTTGTCATAAACTGCCTTGATTATATTCAGGAATGTTCCCTGGAATCCCAGTTTTTCCAGGGCTTTTAGCATAAATGGGTGCTGGATTTTATCAAACGCTTTTTCCGCATCCAGAGATAAAGCCATGCGGTTCTTTAGCTTGCTCCGGTCGATGTGGTGGATTACATTAATTGACTTGCGTATATTAAACCAACTTTGCATCCCAGGGATGAATCCAGTTTGATCATGGTGTATGATTTTTTTGATAATCTGTTGAATTCGATTGGCCAGAATTTTGTTGAGAATTTTTGCGTCTATGTTCATCAGGGAAATCAGTCTATAGTCCTCTTTCCGTGATGAGTCACTGCCTGGTTTTGGGATGAAGGTTATACTGGCTTCACAGAATGAGTCTGGAAGTGAATGTTCTCTTTCAATTTCATTGAAGAGTTTGAGAAATATTGGTGTGAGTTCTGTTTTGAAGGCCTTGTAGAATTCTGCAGTGAATCCGTCTGGACCTGGGCTTTTCTTGGATGGGAGATCATTTATTGCCGTTTCTATTTCAATACTGGATATGGGTCTGTTTAGAAGGTTTAAATCTTCGTGTTTAAGTTTGGGGATATGAATTTTTTCTAGGAAATCATCCATTACTTCCAAGTTCTCAAATTTGTTGGCATAAAGGTTTGCAAAATAGTCCCTTATTATTTTCTGAATTTCTGTTATTTCTGTGGTGATGTTACCTGTTTCATCTCTTATCTTGTTTATTTGAGTGTGCTGCCTTCATTTTTTGTCAGGTTTGCCAGGGGTCTGTCTATCTTGTTGATTTTTTTCAAAGAACCAACTCTTTGTTTTGTTGATTCTTTCCATGGTTTTTTTCTAGTTGATTTAATTCTGATTTGATTTTAATTATTTGCTTCCATCTATTGACTTGGGGTTTGGCTTCTTGTCCTCTCTCAAAGAAATTAAGGTGCTTCCTTAAATTATTGAGTTGCTGTTTCTCCAGTTTGTTGATGTATGCACTCAGAGATATAAATTTTCCTCGGAGTACTGCTTTTGCTGTGTCCCAAAGGAGCTGGTACTTTGTGTCCTCAACTTGGTTGAATTCCATAAACATTTGAATTTCCGTTTTAATTTCTTCAATGACCCACTGATGGTTCAGCAGTGTGTTGTTTAGTCTCCATGAATTGTAGGATTTTCTGTGGTGGCTGTTTGAGTTGAGCTCTAATTTTATTCCATTGTGGTCTGAGAGAATGCAGGGAATTGTTTTGATACTTCTGAATTTGTACAGATTTTCTTTGTGCCCTAAGATGTGATCTATTTTGGAGAATGTTCCATGTGCTGCAGAGAAGAATGTGTATTCTGTTGTTGCTGGGTGGAATATTCTGTAGATGTCGATTAAGTCTAGTTGGTCTATGCAATTGTTTAGTTCTGTGGTTTCTTTGTTCAGTTTTTGCCGTGTTGATCTGTCCAGAGGTGATAGTGGAGTGTTAAAGTCCCCAACTATCAATGTGTTTGGGTCTATGAGTGATTTTAGAGCCAGTAGGGTTTGTTTGATGAAGTTGGGTGCTCCTGCATTTGGTGTGTAGATATTTAGAATGGTTATTTCTTCCTGTAGGAGAGATCCTTTTACTAGTATGTAGTAACCTTCTTTGTCTCTTATTACCTTTTTAAATTTGAAGTCAATTTTGTCTGCTACTAGGATTGCAACTCCAGCCTGCTTATGGGGGCCATTTGCTTGATAGATTTGATTCCAGCCTTTCACTTTTAGAAGATGTTTACTTTTGCTAGATAGATGTGTCTCTTGGAGGCAGCAGAAAGATGGATCTTGATTTTTGATCCAACTTATGAGCCTATGTCATTTGATTGGAGAATTAAATCCATTAATGTTGAGAGTTAGGATTGAGAGATGATTGTTTGTTCCTTTCATTATCACTACCTTGTTAAAAGCTGTGTCTTCCCATTTCTTGATCTGATGTTTACTATTTAGGGTTCATTTCTCTGTCTGTATTGGGATCTTGATTATTTTCCCTGTATAATACATCTTTGAAGATTTTCTGTAAAGCTGGTTTGGTGGAGATATATTGTTTCGGTTTTTCCTTATTGTGGAAGACTTTTATTTGACCTTCGGCTATGAATGAGAGTTTGGCTGGGTACAGAATTCTTGGTTGGTAGTTATTTTTATTTAGTGTTTGGTATACTTCATTTCAGGCTCTCCTTGCTTTCATGGTCTCTGCTGAGAAGTCTGGGGTAATTCTGATTGCTTTTCCTTTATATGTGATTGTTTTCTTCTCCCCAACAGCTTTAAGGATTCTTTCCTTGTACTCTACTGATCCTGTTTTGATCACAATGTGTCGGTGGGATATCCTATTCTGGTCTGGTCGGTTTGGGGTTCTAAATGCTTCTTGTATCTGTATAGGCCTTTCCTTCTGGATATTTGGGAAGTTCTCAGCTAATATTTTGTTAAATAGGTTGCCTATCCCATTAACCTCTTTCTCCAAGTTTTCCTCAATACCTATTATCCTTAAATTGGGCTTCCTGATCGTGTCTTGTATCTCCTGTAGCAATCTGTTTTGTTGATTGGACTGGATTTGTATTGATTTTTGATCTTTCTCCATAGAATCTAAGGAATGTTCAGCTCCTGAAATTCGATCCTCTGCTTCAGTTAGTCAGGACTGTAGGCTAGCTACTTGATTTCGAATCTCTTTTCCTTATGACTGGTCTTTCCTGATGATTTCCATGTCATTTCTTAGGTCTTGTATGGACTTCTTTACTTCGTTAACTTCATTACTTTGGTTTTGAGTGTTGTCTCTCAAATCTTTAAGCTGGTTAGCTATCTTTTCATTTGACTCTTGAAGTTCATTTATCTTTCTATTTGTGGATGCCATGAAATTCTCCATTATTTTTTGCTGTGCCTCCTCACGCTCTAGAATAAGTGACTGAAGAGATTCAAACTTTTCATTTATCATGTTTATCAGTAGACTCTATAGAGCATTTTGGGGGTTCTCTTCTATGTCTTTGATTGACTGCTCTGCTTCCTGCTTGTTTTGAGTGGGGATAAGACTTCATTGTTTGCCATCTTTCTTGTGTTCCTTCTGCCCATTTGGATTGGGAATGCCAGTCTACCAGCACCTGTGAGCACCGTTTAAGACCCAAAGCAGCCCTTACCAAGCACTGTTGTGTAAATCTTCCAAGTTCACAATTATATACAGATACCCTGTATACCTGTCTATAAAATTAGATTTGGTGTTCCTAAAGAATACAATTTCAATATAACAACCGATCATGGGCCCTGTATTCAGTAGTTACTGTTGCAATCCTATACGCAATTCTTGTTTTTATATTAAGTTCTTTTAGGACTGGCTTTCTCTATGAACCCCTTTGATTCACTCGGATTAAGCTGGGATACCCTCTATCCAATAACCAGGATTCAATGGAAACTGGAGGTCCAGGCAGTAAGTCAGGAGGGTAAGTTGGAGGTAGTAAAGAGAATAGAGTAAAATGTATTGGGGAGGGGGTTGGTGATTTTGGTTTAGTTTCAGTGACGTGGAAATGTGGAGAAGAGTAGAATCAGTAAAGAGAACAAGGTTAAAATGATATACAATGGAGAGTTAGCAGAAAAGATTGGAGGTGCTATTCATAGGAAAGTAATTTTTAAAGAAAGAGAACGTTAAGAGAGAAATAAAGTAAAAATAGTGGAGGACATATGCAGAAAACAGAGAAAAATTATTTTAAAAAGAAAATAAATAAAAATGAAAAAAAACCAGAAAAGGAACTGCCCAAACAAACAGAAAAGAAAAAACTTGATAAAACAAACAGGTAAAAATGGAAAACAAAACAAAACAAACAAAAAAAACCCGATGACGTTTCAAAAGTGAAAAAAAAAATTTTTTTTAAAGTTTAAAAAATGTTTGAAAAGCAGAAAAAAAAATGGCCTCCTCCTTGTTTGGGTGGTCTTTCCCCAGTCTCTGGTTTCCTTGCGATGGTCTGCAGTCTATTTTCCTGATTGGCTGGGTTTGACTTGATTTCAGTTTGCAGGGGGTGGATCTGTTCTGACCCTTCACCCCTGTTGGTGCAATCCTGTGTCTCTGTGGTTTGCACAGCTTGCAGGCAGGTCTTGGGCATCCTCTGTAGATGGGGACTTGAGCAGTCTCAGGAACCATGGCTCCTCTGTCTGCTGTGGGGCCGCTGCCTTTAACACCTGGCTTTGAATAGGCTGTGGACTCAGCAGGGCGGGGCGCCTCTGGCCTGTTTTACCTGGCTGAGAGTTGCTTACCTGGGGGAGGCTCCTCCCTCCTGGGCGGGGCGGCCTCCTTGGTGGAGGTGGCTATGGAATGCAGCTGCGGTTCAGGCTGGGAATTGGGCTTCCTCTGTGACGGGACTGTTTAACTTTCTCAGGAACTGTTTGTTCCCCCGTCTGGTGTTTCCGTGCCACCGGGAGCTGCTCGCCGCTTTTGCTTTAAATTTATAAATTCCGGTGGGCAGTGCAAGGCACCTCTGGTTAAGCCAAGGCCCAGGACACGCCTCCTGCCTGGGCAGGGGGTGTTCTCCTGGGCGGAGCTGGCTCTCACTGTTCGGTCCCTCTTCCCCTTTTCAAAGATGGCTACTTTGACCTCGCTTTCCCCAGGCCCGATTTAGTTCCAATCTGGTCTGACCCTATGCCAGTAGCAAAGATGGCGCTTTGCCCTGGCGGTGGGGGAAGGGCTGCCTTCCAGAAGCTGCTCTGTGGGCACGAATGAGAATATCTTTCGTGGGGTACTCATGCTTTCTCTGCGATTTCAGGTCGTCCATGCTCAGCCGCCGTCTGGAGGATTTCTCCCTGGTCTATGCTGTGTGCTTTAGCTGCGCGGAGTGTGGGTTGCTGTGCCGGGCACTGTGCCGGCGCCAGCACTGGCGCGGTGGTGGGATGCCGCCCGGAGCTCAAATCTGTGTTTTCAGATGAGCAAAGTCGATTTTTCCTTCCTGGCCAGAATCCCTGTACTGTTAGAACTTACTCTGGCTGTCTTTCTAGGAGTAAAAGTTTCTATGGGGTGAGAAAACTGCGATGTCGGAGGGAGCTCAGCTAGTGCTCTGCAGCTCCTCTGCTGTCTTCCCGGAAGTCTCCTGGTGTTGGTTTTTCGCCAGGAATTGTGTTAAACATTTGAAGTCTTTCATGTTTCCCTATGGGCTCTCCTACCTCTGTGAAGAAAATCACTGTAATTTTTAAGTGTGCATTTCATTGACAATATAGATTAGTTTTGGTTATACAGCCATTGTCAGAATATTAATAAGAGTCCCATGAACTTCCCTATCCATGCTGACTTTGAGCTGTTATCCTCAGATCTCAGCCTCCTAAGTGGCTAAGATTATAGACATGTACCTCTGGTGCCCAATTATGCCCAACTAGGCTATTGCAAGTGTTAGGAAAATAGAGGAGAAAGGAAAGAAATAGGCTGGACTTGATCTTCCACTGGTAAAGACTGTTTATTGAAGATCAGCTAGGGGTGGCAACCTTCCCAAGAGATTGGAGGTTGTACCGGGGGTGGGGTTGGAGTTAAGGCTTTAATGGGGTCTTAGCAAAGTGACACAGGTTGGTTACATGAGTTCAGTATAGAGGAGGTGACAACAAGTATGTGCATAGAACAGGATAAGTATAATGATAATTGACTGCCTTATCCAGGGTATTGTCGGGATCTGAACGACCCCTTTCTCCCCGATCTCCCGGGGAGAATGCTTGAACCCTAAAATCTATGAAAGAGCACTCGGCCTTGCCTTCCACAGGCAGAAGGCCAAAGGCGTACTCTCATGAACTTGCACTAAGTTGAGGAAAGGTTGCTGAAGCCTCCCCTCCCCCCAGTCCCCTCACATGTTACCAGGAGTGGGCGCGGAAAAGAAGGCATCAGGGACACGCTGCTATGGTGGGATGCGTCTCAGCCCCCAGAGGGCGGGACAGACAATTTTATTACGATGACAAAGGCGAAAGGGGAAGGACTTGGGGTGACTGACTGATTGGCTGACTGTGCTGTCACTCAAGTGATCCTGGAACCTCCTTTCTGGGCCAGGCAACCATCATGGTGGCACGCACATGCTCGCCTCCCAAGGGGCAGGGGGGGCTTTTCTGTTTGAGGCCGGAAGGTGGGAGGGGCTCCCTCCCATTGTCCCAGGGCTGGGGGAAGGGCAGCCCCCAACAGGGTATCAGGCTTTTTAATGTTCAAAGAGCTCTACCTCTGTCTTGCATTGATGGTTTGACTTTCTCAGAGTCCAGTTGTCAGCCCTCCATTCAATCTCTTAACCCTCTCCTGATCTTACAGCTTTGTCTCAAAATTCCCCACAGGTTAGGCCCACAATGTAATTTTTACAGCCAGGCATAGGTTGGATTGCCCTGCCTGGGTCAAGCATATTCATGCATACCTGGGGTTTTGCCTGATATCCACATGCACTTGGAATAATAGGGTGTGGGTCAGTTGTTCAGCAAGTGAGATTGTTTTTTAATATCTTTCTCAGATTGTTGATTTGGGTGTATAGAAAAGGTACTAATATTTATATATTGATTTGGTATTCTCTTTACTGGAGATGTTTGTGAGATGTAAGAGGGTTTTGGTGGACTTTTTAAGGTCTTTTAGGTAAGAGATCACATCATCCTCAAACAGCGATAATTTGACTTCTACCTTTTGTGTTTGTGTCACTTTTATTTCTTTTTCATGTCCTATTGTTCTGCTTGGGAATTATAGTTCTAGATTAAATAAGAGTGTGCACTCTGGTGTCATTCCTGATTTTGGAGAAATTTTCTTCCCCTGGTCACAGTTATATATAGTCTTTATTAGTTTGTGACACATTCCTTCTGTTAATTATTTCTTTAGAGGATTGATTGGGCAGGGTTGTTGGGGGCTCGGGACCCCCTTCCCCCTATTCCCCAAGGGATGCCTGAATCCCAAACTATGAAAGAACATTCGGCTTTATCCCTTCCGCCCGCGGAAGGAACAAAGCGTGTTCTTATGGATTACGCTAAGATGAGGAGAAATGCCGAGACCCCCCTCCCCGGTCCCCTCACGTGTCAGAAACAGCGGCAGAGAGAGACATCCGGGAGACAATTCAATGGTCCATAAGTCTCACCCGTCCAGAGGGAGGGCAGAAGAATTTATTACAGTGACAAAGGTGGAAGGAGAGGGACTTGTGGTGACTAGCTGATTGGCTGAGTTGGGCTGCCCATCAGGTGATGTCATGAAATTTCCTATATGGTCGGGGACCACAATCCCCCAAGGGCCAGGCCTCCGCCATTAGGCACGTGGCAGAGCCGAGAGGCAAGGACACTTGCTTCTCTTCCGGTTGAGGCTGGAAGGTGGGAGGGGCTCCCTCCCACACTGTCCCATGGCTAGGGAAGGGCAGCATCTTGGGAGCTCTGTCGCCCTTCCCCCCTTAAGGCCAAACTAAATCCCCAACACAGGGTGTTGTATTTTGTCAAAGGCTTTTTTTCTTCTGCATTAGGGGAGACGTGGAACTAGCTGATAACAGACAATATGACATTGGTTACCTGAAAATTAGTGGTGGGCTGAAAGCTAGGTACAATAACTATTCTATGGGAATTTGATCATGAGAAACAAAGAAGCCACATTTTGAGAGTTTCAATTGAGAGTATTTGTAGAAAGCTGGAAACTGCAGGTGGATTCCTGGTTCAAAGCTTTCCAGCACCAAATGTAGCTTGCACAAAGCTTTTACAGAGAAAAACCACATTTTGGGGGTGGAAACCCAAGACCAACAGAAGCAAACCATATAGAGGAATACTCAGGAGTGAGAAAAACTTTTCATATAGGTAAAAGGTCAGGGTTGAGCAAATCAGGGTTGAATAATTGAAGTTGAGCATTCTGTACAGCAAAGGTTTCCTGGGGTTAAACAGCATCACATCTGCAATTCAAAGAATGGCTTATTTCACCTCTAGGTAGAGCTGGGTGAAAAGGCCATAGCCCCCAGCAAGGCACCATGATGGTGGTAAGAACCAGACATTGGTACTTACATCCAGTATCCTTATGTAAGAATGGCAAAGAAACATGAGGAAATGCTCATTATCCCTGGCCATAAAGGAAATGCAAACCAAAACAATCCTAAAATGCCATCTTACTGCAGTTATATTGGCCAACATTTTGAATCCTGACAACAACAAATGGTCTTGGGGATGTAGGGAACAAGGAGCCCTAGTCCACTGCTGGTGGGGATGTAAACGTGTACATCCACTGTAAAAAGCATTCTGGACGTTCCTTGAAAAACTACACAGAACTTCCCTATGACCCAGCCACACCACTCCTAGGCATCTACCCTGAGCATCATGAGCCAGGATATGACAAGGACCCCTTCACTTCCATATTCATCATTTCACTATTACAATAGTCAAGATATGGAAACAACCCAGATGCCCCACAATAGATGAGTGGATCCAAAAAAATGTGGTACCTATATACAATGGAATTCTATACAGCCATTAGAAAGAATAAAATAATGTCAATAAAAATTGACAGGGGAATGGATGGAACTAAAATTGTGGTAAGTGAGATAAGCCAAAACAGGGAGACAGACAGCACATGTTCTCCCTGATATGGAGATACTATAAAATGCACAGAATTATAGATATTCACATACAGCGAACAAAGAAGGGTAGTCTTAGGAGAGAATCACAGAGGTGCAGTACCCAAGTGCTTCCTCATGTGTATATAAAAATATACATACTGAAACAAACTCCAAAGATTTGGAAGCAAAGGACTTTTTTCTTAATATGTTTCTCTCTTATTTTTTTTGTTGTTGATTATGTATTCTTTACCTTATGTATGGGACATTCACCAGCACATCTGTGGGAGACTGGGTGAAGAGCATAGAATCAGAGGGGGAATGCCGGGCTCGGGTCGTCTCCCCTGGCGCGGGGATCAGGGATCTGCTCTGCTCTAATAGCTCCCTTTCTCACCCTCTCCCCAGGTCACCCGACCCACAGGTAAGGCCAGAGTGGAGTGGGGGGCTCAGGAAAGACCTCAGGTGCACGGGGCCATACAAGATCGCTTTACCCCACTCCTTACCTGTGAAGAAAGCCAGGCATACACGGATCTCGGAGACGCTTTAAGAGCAAATCTGATTTAATAGGGGAGGGGCTAAAGCTGATATAGTAGAGGGCGACGAGAGAAGGAGTCATCGACCAGAGGGCTGGTGATAGGCTGGGAGCTTGTCATAGGACCCCCTCATGAGCTAACGTCACCTGGATAGTGCCACCTCGGGGGCGAAAGCCTGTGAGACGGAGGCACATGGGCTGGCGAGAAAGTTTGTGGGCTGGTTGCAAAGCCAGTTCTTCTGGTTCCGGACCCAGAGAATTGTGGCCTGCTTCCGCATTCCCCCAGGGCTGGGGGAAGGGCGGCGTCTCGGGCGCGCTCTCCATTTCCCTTCCCCCTCAAGGCCAAAGCTGAACCCCAACATCTGCCCCTTTTACTTTTATTTTTTATTTTTTCTTTGAACAGCAGGAGGCGCCCTACTCGAGAGTGCACCATGTCTTAGGTTGCCCCCCCCCCATGGGGAGTCGTACCCGTCCTGGGCCACGCCCTAGCTCTTCAGGCTGACCTTCCTGCCGGGCTGGCCGGCCCGATGAGAGGACTCGGAGAGAGTGGGATTGGCACTTGAAAGAAAGCCCTGATAATTTTTCTCTCATGCCAGCTGACTGCAGTGAGCAGCAGGTCCTAATGGTTGAGTGACGAGCCTCATGGGGTTCCTAGATGGCTAAAAGGCCAAAGGCCACTTGTTATCTAGACAGCTCTGGCCTATCGCTTACAATATAAGAGACCCATGTGTCTAGCACAGGGCAATGTAAACATAATGTTAATGGGAGCATAAAGCAGACATGAGCATAAGCAATCATAATACAAGGCAAATGCAAACATGAGTAACTGTAACACATGAGCAATTACAACACAGGCACAAAGTAATGGAGGGTCTCTTATCTGGCTTAGTCCATAGGAAACAGAGGAATCCTGGTCCATTCTGGTGTCACTCAAGGTAGTGCAGATGGCTCTCCCTTTCCTCGATATTGAGGTAGAGGTAGGTTCAGGCCCTGGTGATCTGGCAGCCAGGGTGCTGGTAACTTAACAATTGATGTTAGTAAACACTTTATAGTAAACATTGCAGCAAGGTTTCAATTCCTTGCTTATTGTAAACATTTATCATAAAACATTAAGGTGTCCAAGTCCTTTAGCTCCTATTTCCCTCCAATGGGGGCCCCTAAGATAAGCAGCAAAGGGGGGAGCGAAAGGAGGAGCAACAGTGTGCAAAATTTCCCTTTGGTCCTTGTGCAAGGCTGTGGGCCATGCTGCCACAGCAAACATTACTCCAAAGGGCGCCAGGCAAGGTCCAGGGAAGAAACAGGGCTGACACTGGGTCCATCGCCGGTACAGGCAGGCTTTCTCATTTCTCCAGAGAAAAATCCACCACGGTCTTTGCTTTCCTGAGAGGAAACAAGGAGAGACATCCCTCAAGGGCAAGTGCCCTTGGGTGGTCATTCTGGTGAACAATATTTTAAGTCTCTAGCTGGTATCCAGATTGGATTCGGTTCCCCAGTTGGGAAAATGCATGCGAAGCCCCTTCCCGCACTGATAAGTGAGTCTGGGCCTCTCCATGCCCCTGTGAGGGGGTCCTTCCAACGGACTTCCACCTTTAAGTAGGGTGTTTGGCTTGACCAGTGTCTCTGGAAAGCCGACACAGGTTGGTCCTTAGAGAAATTTAAAATATTCAATGTAAACATCGCTGTCCTTAGCTGGTCATGGGGGCTTCCCCCCCTTTTTGTTTTAATAATTGATCCTTTAGGGTCTTATTATGCCTCTCAATTATGGCCTGACCCTTTGGGTTATATGGTATTCCAGTGGTATGTTTAATATTCCACATTTGGAAAAAGGCCTGTAAAGGCTTACTGGTGAAGCAAGGTCCATTATCTGTCTTTACCTGTAAAGTAAGCCCTAGGATAGCAAAACATTGTAAGAAGTGGCTTTCAGCATGCCGTGCTCTTTCCCCCTCATGCAGAGAGGCCCAGTAGGTGCCAGAACATGTGTCAATAGACATAAAGTCCTCTCACTGGGCCGGCCAGCCAGGCAGGAAGGTCAGCCTGAAGAGCTAGGGCGTGGCCCAGGACGGGTACGACTCCCCATGGGGGGGGCAACCTAAGACATGGCGCGCTCTCGAGTAGGGCGCATCCTGCTGTTCAAAGAAAAAATAAAAAATAAAAGTAAAAGGGGCAGATGTTGGGGTTCAGCTTTGGCCTTGAGGGGGAAGGGCAGTGGAGAGTGCTCCGAGACATTGCCCTTCCCCCAGCCCTTCAAAGTAATGGGTGTTTTCTTTCCCACCAGCAGGGGGCGAGGCGGAGCATACTACGATGGCAGCCCCTGCTCTTCTCCCATCTGTAAACACATTGGCAGCCTTGACAAGAGTTGCCTGGTAGAGAAAATTACAGGAGGTGTCCATTGTAGCTTGGAGAATGAGGTCACCCACCTCGAGGTGCCATAGTGGCAATCTACCTTTCCCATAAATCCCTCCAGGGCACTGGAAACATGTGCATTATTCCTTCTGACCCATTCAAAATCTGACAACCAGTAGGGAATGGTTAGCACATCGGGATCTCTCCCATAATGTCTCAGGGAAGTATCCCTGCCCTTAATTACCAAGTCAGCTAGCTGGTCTAGCTGGGAATAAACTCTGGGAGCTCCTCCCACTGAGGCATTCACCCAGTGAAGAGGCTCGCCTGACTGGGTAATAGCGGCTGAGGAAAGCTCAGACCCGGGGAGGATCCAAAGGCAAAGTGGGCACTCAGGCTTGTAACGTGCCAGCTGTGCCATATTTAGGGCCAATTGGATTTTCTGGAAGGCTGTTTGAAGTGATGGAGTTATTGTAATAACATCAGTGGGCGCTTTGCCCTTCAAAGAGTCATGGAGCGGAAGCAGCTCCTCTGTAGGCAGGTGAAGCCAGGGTCTTAGCCAGTTAATCTCACCTAACAGTCTTTGCATCTCCACCAGATTATAAGATGACTGGAAGGATAACTGGGGCTTAAGGGGGCACACAGAGTCTAGTTTAAACTCTGCCCCCAAGATCTTAAAGGGATATACTTTCTGAACCTTGTCACTGGCTATATGCAGTCCTCCTCTTTGTTGGAGTGTTTGTAGCTAGCTATAGGCCAAGTCTAGCACTTGAACATCTGCTGATCCAATAATAATGTCATCTACATAAATATATAGAATAATATCTGACTGGTTCTGAAGAGGTTGAAGAACTTGTGACACATAATGTTGGCAGAAGGCAGGACTATTAACCATGCCCTGAGGTAATACTACCCACTCATACCTCTGGTCTGGCCCCTGATAGTTGACGGAGGGCACAGAGAAAGCAAACTTCTCACAATCCTGGGGGTCAAGGGGAATGGAAAAGAAACAGTCCTTGATGTCAATTATAATGAAATTAAGATCCCGAGGAATAGAGGGGATCCATGGCAGCCCCCGTAAAGGAGTGCCAGCGGGGATTATCGGCTCATTAATCTTTCTTAGGTCCTGTACCATCCTCCATTTACCTGAGGCCTTTTGTACAAGAAATACAGGGCTGTTCCAAGGGCTCAGCGAAGGTCTAATATGCCCAAGGGATAGTTGTTCTGATACTATTTCCTTTAACTTTTCTAATTTGTTTGAGGGAATAGGCCACTGTTCCGTCCAAATTGGGGCTCCGGGGTGCCATCGAATGGCGGGGACAGTAGGAACAGTGGCACTTAGGATTGGGAGTGAGGCCCTGTAGAAGAATTAGGAGCCTCCTGCCCCCGAGGCCTCAGAGGGAGGCGCTTTTTAGCAGCCACTAGGGCCACCTGACAGGTCCTGGCCTGTAAAGACCACAGCCTTAATCTTTCCCAAGATATCTCGTCCCAACAGGTTATCTGGTGATTTTGTTATTATTAAGGGACGCACTATTCCCTTGCCACCATTCATATCATCCCAAGGAAGACAGTCCCTGGTTGTTTCACTCTCAGCTGTGCCTCCCACCCCCGAGATCTGGGGGCAGGGGATTAGGTCCCACCATGGAGGCACTAACTCCTTCTTTAATATGGTCCGATCTGCTCCTGTATCAATTAAGAATCGGAACTTCTTTCCAAATATGATGATTTTTGTCTCTGGCCTAACTTCCGGATCAATTGGGACTGCCCAGAGGGCCTTAGGCTGTTTATTGTCTTGGTTGGTGGAGAATTGGTAAGTCAGGCCGTAAAGCAGATGCTCTGCCCAGGGCGTGTTCAGCCCGCCTCTCTCAAGGACCACCCTCCTGAACTCATGGAAATCTTTAGTTTCCTGCAACTCCCATGAAGTGGTAAGGGCTCTGAGTTCAAAACCGGCAGGGCCGTTTGTGCTTGGTGGTGGAGCGCAGCAGCCACTGCTGCTGCTGCGGCTCTGAAGCTGCCGCTCAGCGGGGCTGCCAGAATCTGCATATGTATAGAGCTGAGCGGGGCCTCCCGTGGGGGAGGGGTAGCGAGCCGGAAGTGTTGTGTGCGGCGTCTGGATTGGGATCCCAGGGATCAAGCTCGCGTTTGTCCCTGGGCCTCTCAGAGCGGGGCGTCGGGGCCCCCTCCGGACCAAAATTCACTCCTGCTGCCCTCTCCTGAGTCCAGGGACTCTCCCCTGGGTCCGAGGAGAAGCAAGTCTTGAGAGTCTTGATAGCTCTCAGTGGGAGTTCTTCTCCCCATTCTGCCTCCTGTAACTCCTGCTCTAGTTGGTCCCACGTTTCCCATGAGAGTGGGTTGGCTCCAGTTAGCCTGAGATTTAGCTCCTGCCAAATAAGCATGGCACAGGGTTCTGAGATATTCGTCCCCGCGTTTCGGAGGGTTAACCTCAGGATTTCAAGGGGCGAATTACTTCACCTACTTTGAACTTGTCCCATCCTCTTTGCTGACCTGGATGGGAGGACCGCGCGTCCCGGGGTTTACACCCCAATTCCCTGAGGGTCTATCAGGAGCCGGACTTTCTTGAGTGGGTTCTGCCAACCCACGCTGGGCGCCAAAGTGCCGGGCTCGGGTCGCCTCCCCTGGTGCGGAGATCCAGGCTCTGCTCTGCTCTAACAGCTCCCTTTCTCACCCTCTCCCCTGGTCACCCGACCCGCTGGTAAGGCCAGAGTGGAGTGGGGGGCTCAGGAAAGACCTCAGGTGCACGGGGCCGTACGAGATCACTTTACCCCCCTCCTTACCTGTCAAGAAAGCCAGGCATACACGGATCTCGGAGACGCTTCAAGAGCAAATCTGATTTAATAAGGGAGGGGCTAAAGCTGATATAGTAGAAGGTGATGAGAAAAGGGGTCATGGATCAGAGGGCTGGCGATAGGCTGGGAGCTTGTCATAAGACCCCCTCATGAGCTAACGTCACCTGGATAGCGCCACCCCAGAGGCGAAAGCCTGTGAGACTGGGGGGCACATGGGCTGGCGAGAAAGTTTGGGGGCTGGTTGCAAAGCCAGTTCTTCTGGTTCCGGACCCAGAGAATTGTGGCCTGCTTCCGCATTCCCCCAGGGCTGGGGGAAGGGCGGCGTCTGGGGCGCCCTCTCCGTTGCCCTTCCCCCTCAAGGCCAAAGCTGAACCCCAACAGGGAAAGGGTGAGAAAGTGCAGCAGTGGAGCACACTGGCTGCACTGAACATTGCTGAAAGTGGACTGTGCAATTAATGGGTGGAGTGGGGAGAGAATGTGGGAACAGATGACACTATGTGAACGGAAATGTTCTTATTTATGAATGTATGTAAAGGTAACCCCACTGTATATTACCTCTAAAATAACTGTATGTAAATTAAATTGGAAAAGAAAAAGGGAAATAAACACAAAACAAAGCTAGAAGTGGTAGTGTGACCTAAGTGGTAGAGTAGTAGCTTTGAGCAGCAAAGACATTGCCCAGGCTCTAAGTTGAAGAACCAGTACTGGTAGAGACAAAGAAAAAGGAGAAGAAGGAGGAGGAAGAGGAGGAAGAGGAAGAAGGAAAGGAGGAAGAGGAGCAAGAGGAGCAGGAGGAGGAGGAGGAGGAAGAAGAGGAGGAAGAGGAGGAGGAGGAGGAGGAGGAGGAGGAGGAGGAGGAGGAGGAGGAGGAGGAGGAGGAGGAGGAGGAGGGTGGTAATAGTGCATGTCAAACTTCACTGTCTTAGAATTTACTCAGCTTCTGTAACTCCATTTGTTTTTGTGACTCCGTCCTAAAGAAATAAGTTGTGGTTCCTTATGTTTTGACATTTAAAGACATATGTATCCACTGTCCACTGTTTCTTTGCCCTCTAGGTAGTGGTCATAGAGATAATCATAGAACCATGTCATGTTGCCCTGGCTTAATGCTTGCTTACAGCATTATTTTAGCTTCTGTAACTTCATGCATGGCTTGTACCTGCAGAAAAGAATGTTATGGATCTTTCATCCCCGAGCAAAAAAGGATGTAAAATTTTGCTTATAAGCAGCCCAGTGAATAGGCTTGCTGCTGCACCTGGGGTGTCCCAAAGCCCCAGGGTTGCCAGCCAGCTAATAATGACTTTCTATTTCTTGTAGTCTCTCATGCTTTCTCTTTCTGAAATGACTTTCTTCATCAGCAGTGGCAAATGCTGCCTCCATTATTTTTGATATAGTTTCTTATTTTATTCATCTTCTATTACGTGGCTAACTTCCATTCCTCCGTGGCCTCCTCCCTCCCCTGACTTTTGCCCACCCTCTTGAGGCCATGGCTATCCTTTACCAGACCACTTATCTGCATAGCTCCATTTCACCTTGCTTGGTTACCAGGCCAGGCTTCCTGCTCCATGTGGAGAAGTTCCTGGTTCTACTTATCTCTGACTACAAGTGGTCATGACTCCTTGCAAGGTGTACCCAAGGTGTACCCAAGGTTTCAAGGTGTTCTAGAAGCTTTGAGATTAAATTATGAGGAAAGAGGGAGAGCAGAGAAGAGAAAGCACCAAAAGAAAGCAATGGAAGGGAAGGGGAAAAGGATATGATTTGAAGTGAGTGCTTTTTTTTTTTTTGGTCAGTTCTGTGGCTTAGACTCAGGGCCTGAGCACTGTCCCTGGCTTCTTTTTTTGCTCAAGGCTAGCACTATGCCACTTGAGCCACAGCACCACTTCTGGCTTTTTCTATATATGTGGTGCTGAGGAATTGAAACCAGGGCTTCCTGTATGTGAAGCAAGCACTCTACTACTAGGCCATATTCCCAGACCAAGTGAGTGCTTTTAATATTGCTGTCAAACCAATTGGCCAAACAAGTATTTTTATTCAGTGTTCATTGGGTTAACACAGTGGGAAGATGAAAACAGATTACAAAGGAATATTGGGGAGTAATGAGATAGAAACATTACATCGAAACCAATAAATCATGTCTCAGTAGAGTGGTACAAAATGATGAACTAAAAAACAATAGCATCACAGGAGCGAAACACCTTCAGTGAGGAAGGACATAGTGGATTAACTCTGGGAATGATAATCAAATTGGAGACTTGGAACAGACCCCAAGCAATCCCTGATTCTGATGATAAAAGTAGAAGATTCTCTTCCAGCCCCTCATGTGAGTGGAAGGCCTTACTGTTTGTAAAAGGGAGTTACATGTAAACTTTCTCAACACAATACACATTGTAGAATTATGCAAATAAAACATTGGAGAGAGATCTTTGCCAACAGAGTCATCACAAGAACTCTCCTTTTTCTGACTAATTGTTGATAAGATTAGTGATAAATACCTATGCTCTAATCACAGCTCTGAGAATGGCAATAAGAGAAGAGAATTCTCCTGCAAGAACTGGAAGTCATTTCCTTTAACTCACACAGTAGATGAAAGTCCACACAATCATTGCACAAGCTTGAAGATGTCCAGAAGAGCTCATCACAAATTCATTTAAGAACAAGCCTGGCTTCATTTCTGAGGAGTTCTTCCCTCCTCCCCCCACACACAATCAAATCATATTCTAGTGGATACAATATCCTTGAAAAGCACGGCGAAAAATCTTTGCAGAGAATCATGCTCCACTTATGGTCCCATCTCTTGACACAATCTTTAGGAAAATGGGTTTTTCTGGTTGAATAAGTCCCTGTTCACGTAATTTCAAAGGAATCTGCAACAGTTTAAGAAGCACAGTGAGAGAGCAATGGGCCATGCATCTCCAACACAGAAGCAAAGAAGAAAGACATATCAAAGGTAATAATGATTAACAACTAGTTTTGGCATTGCCTGTCTTGAGTTCTTTATACTTATTTGTTAAGCTCTGTCAAGATTGGGGTAGAAAAAGCATTCTTCCATCTGTTCACTGGAAAAAAATCTGTATCTATGTTATGTTATTTTAATGATATAGTCTTAAGGAAAAAGAATGAGTTAAATAATTTAAGTGGGAAGCCAGTGCCTCATACCTGTAATCCTAGCTACTCATAAGGCTGAGATCTGATGATTGCCATACAAAGCCAGCCCAGGCAGGAAAGTCTGAGACTCTTCTCTCCAGTAAACCACCAGAAAACTGAAAGTGGTGCTGTGGCTCAAAGTGGTACAGTACTAGCCTTGAGCTGAAGAGCTCAGGGACTATATATACCCAGGCCCAGAGTTCCAGCAGCAGGACAAATAATAATAATAATAATAATAATAATAATAATAACAACAACAACAACAACAACAACCAGTCACATGTCTGTGTCTCATGTCTGTAATCCTAGCTACTCAAATGGCTGAGATCTGAGGATCATCATTCAAAACCAGCCCAGGCAGAAACGTTCATTGGGCTCTTATGCCCAGTTAATATTCCTAAGGCTGGATGTAGAACTGTGGCTAAAGTGGTAAAGCACTAGCCTTGAAGGAACAGCTCAGGGATAGCACCTAGACCCTGAGTTCAAACCCTAGGATTAACACACAATCACAGAAAATTTAAACCAAATTCTTATTCATTAATGTAAGATATTTTTGAAAAGTTACAAAATGATTCATTTTGGAGTTGTTGGGTCTGTCACGATAACCCTGAGAAAGTATCACACATTTCAATTACATAAACGGTCTTCAAATTTGAAATAATCCAGTCACTTCATCCTTTTGAGCCAATTCAGTGTAATGATGGGAGAGACTTCAAGTAGAACTTTCTTTCTCTTTCTTCTCTTCCTTCCTCTCCTCCTCCTCCTCCTCCTCCTCCTCCTCCTCCTCCTCCTCCTCCTCCTCCTCCTCCTCCTTCTTCTTCTTCTTTTTGGTGCTCAAGGCTAGCACTCTACCACTTGAGCCACAGCACCATTTCTGGCTTTTTCTGTATATGTGGTGCTGAGGAATCGAACCCAGGGCTTCATGCACGCTAGGCAAGCAACCTAGCACTAGGCCAGATTCCCAGCCCCCTTCCTTCCTTTCCCTTCCTTCTTTCCTTTTCCTTCCTTCCTTCCTTCCTTCCTTCCTTCCTTCCTTCCTTCCTTCCTTCCTTCCTTCCTGTCTCTCTCTCCCTTTCTTCCTTCCTTTCTTTCTCTTTTTCTAACTTTCTCTTTTCTTTCTTTTTCCTTATTTTCTTCCTTCTTTCCTTTCCTTTGCATTTGTGTTTGTCTGAGGGAGGGGCAGTGTCCTGAGGCTTCAATTGAGGGCTTGGATCCTGTCATTGAACTTTTTGCTCTACCACTTGAGCCACAGCTCTACTTCAAGCTTTTCAGTAGTTAGTTGGAGATGAGAATCCCTTGGGCTTTCTTGCCTTTGCTGGCTTCCAACCTTGATCTTCAGATGTCAGAATCCAGAGTATTTGGGTTACAGGTGTGAAAAACTGGCGCCTGGCTTCCTTACTTCTTCCCTCTCTTATTCCCTTTTGTTTTTGTTTTTTACTCTTCTAACATCTTCTTTGACTTCCCAAGGTAGTGGGAAATAGGGAATTTCTGAATTTTGCACTAAGTACTCCATATTGTGAGTGGGTCTTTCAGTGGTGGAGAAACAGCCTTCCTATCCCAGAGCAGGGAAGACTAGCATATTGTTATGAAAGCATTCTCCAGTCTGGAAAACACATTCTTTGGGGACCTTCAGAGCATCTATCCCTTCTCAAGTATGCCAGTGGCCTCCTTTTTCTTATAGTTAAGTTCCTTGGTTGCACAGTCAATAGGAAACTGACACAGCTTCCCCAAAGCCATACACGAAGTAGAAACTTTCTCCTCTCTCTCTCTCTCTCCATCTATCCATGTATCTATCTATCTATCCCTCCATCCACCTATCTATGTTCCCTCTCCCAGGAACCCCACTGTCAAGGAAGAGCAGAATTTAATATGTGAGCCTTGGAAATAAGCCTCTGTCCCCCAGGAAGCCTCTGTAAGCTTTGACAGAGGAGAAGCATCTCAAATATCACAATGACAGGACCATTATACATGAATATCCTGCGCCATCCATGCATCCTAATTCCAGCTGACAGGAAGTTCAAATGCACTCAGGCCAAGACCCTCAGCAGAGTCATGTCATGCTAATCTGTGCTGAGTGGAGACAAGCTACCTACTTTGATTGTATCAAACAAAAGATCTGGTTCCCAAATATGGAAACCCAAGAAATGGAACAACAACAAAGATTCTTTGGTTCATTAATTATTAAAAGATGAACAAGTGTATACTTGTCTGACAATAGGCCTCTCCACTAAAAACATGAAAAAAAAAACCCCACATCTTCCATAAAGCCAGGTGCCAGTAGTTTATGCCTATAATTGTAGCTACTCAGGAGGCTGAAATCACAGTTTAAAATCAGTCCAAGATAGAAAAAGTCCTTAAGACTCTTCTCCAATTAACCAGCAAAATGCTAGGACATGGAGGTATAGCTAAAGTGGTAGAGCACCAGCCTTGAGCAAACAACCCAGGTGACAGCAGAAGGCCCTGAGTTCAAGCCCTGGTATTCAGCCCAAACAACTGCCATAAAATAATGTTTAGGAAGTATACTGACCTGGGTTTCCTTACAAGGTTGGAAGGAGAAATTCTGCATGAGTCTGACCAGAGCAATTTTGATGTTCATGAGAGCAAACCTCATGCCGATGCAGTTTCTGGGCCCAGCTCCGAAGGGCATGTAGATGTAAGGATTGATGCTTTCCTTGTTCTTCTTGCTGAACCTGAGGCAACAAAAGGGGAAAGCATGAACACCTCGAGAACACAGGTGTTTGTGACTAAACTTCACACTTCCCTCTCCATACTAGACAGGACTGGTCAATGAAATGCTGCTAAGATTTATTTTTATTTTTGTCTATTGTGGGGCTTGAACTCAGGATCTGAGTGCATTCCCCTGAGCTTTTGTGTGAAACTCCATTGGTCTACCACTTTGAGCCATAGCACTACTTCTGGCTTTCTGGTAAGAATGTCTTGGAGGCTTTTCTTCCTGGCCTGGCTTTGAACCATGATCTTCAGATCTCAGCCTCCTGAGTAGATTAAATTAAGGCTTGAGCCACCAGCACCCAGCTCCTGTTGTAGTTTGGCTGTGAGAACTGTAAGCCATAGTGTATACTGGAGAGCATGATTGCTTTAGTTCATCTTTACTCTCTCTAAAATGAAAAAGTAAAAAACAGCCACCAGAAAAACCAAACACTATCACCACCATCGACATCAAAAGAAATGAACTCATTATCTGACTTAGGAATTAGTAATCATGCTGCACAACGCCTTCATGATAACAATAAAATTACATTTATAAAATTGTCTAATCAACAGAGAGAATCCTATCCCTTGCTGTAGAAGAGCTTTCAGTCTGGTTCAGGTGTGTGGGACATAGAAGGGACACACATACAGGCCACACTGCAATTGCATGAACCACAGAGAGCAGAGTGTTCTCTGATCTGCAGTTTTATGTCTTCTCCCTCCTTCAACTAGAGCCAGGTGCACACTTCCTTTTGGCTCAGGGAGAGCACGGTTCACATGACAAGGCCTCTGCCCCCAGAAAGAGCCCAGCTCTGAGACAATTGAGGTCAAGATCCCACATCTTCCAATCGACTTCAACAGGTCATCAAAAAAATCATACACCACAATCAAACTGGATTCATCCCAGGGATGCAAAGTTGGTTTAATATACGCAAGTCAGTTAATGTAATCCACCACATCAACCGGAGCAAGATAAAGAACCACATGGTTTTATCTCTGGATGCGGAAAAAGCGTTTGATAAGATCCAGCACCCATTTATGCTAAAAGCCCTGGAATTCCAGAGAACATTCCTGAATATAATCAAGGCAGTTTATGACAAACCAACAGCAAGCATAACTCTAAATGGTGAAAAACTAAAGCCATTCCCTTTAAAATCAGGAACAAGGCAGGGATGTCCACTCTCTCCCCTGCTCTTCAACATAGTACTAGAATTCCTAGCCAGAGCAATCAGGCAAGAAGAAAATATAAAGGGGATCCAAGTAGGTAAAGATGAAGTTAAACTCTCTCTCTTCGCAGATGACATGATCCTATACCTAACGAATCCCATAGACTCTACCCCCAAGCTACTAGAGCTGATCCAAAACTTTGGCAAAGTTGCAGGATATAAAATAAACCTTCAAAAATCAATGGCCTTTCTCTATGCTAACGACCCAAAGACCGAGGCTGATATCAGGAAAGCAACGCCCTTTGCAATAGCCCCCAAAAACATAAAATACCTAGGAATAACCTTAACCAAAGAAGTGAAAGACCTCTTTGAGGAGAACTTTAAAACCTTGAAAAATGAAATTAAGTCAGAACTAAGGAAATGGAAAAACCTCCCATGCTCCTGGATTGGGAGGATTAATATAATCAAAATGGCAATATTGCCAAAGGCTATCTACAAATTCAATGCAATACCCATTAATATCCCAACACCATTTTTTGATGAAATAGAGGAAGCAATCGGGAAATTCATATGGAATAATAAAAGACCTAGAATAGCAAAAACAATCCTAAGCAGAAAGAACAGTGCTGGGGGAATTACAATACCCAACTTCAAGTTGTATTATAAAGCTATACTAATAAAAACAGCTTGGTATTGGCACCGGAACAGGCCTGAAGACCAATGGAACAGAATTGCAGACACGAGAATGAACCCACAGAACTACGCCTACTTAATATTTGATAAAGGGACTAAAACAATAGTTTGGAAGAAAGATAGCCTCTTTAACAAATTGTGCTGGAAAAACTGGCTCAACACATGGAACAAACTAAAACTAGATCCATATATATCACCCTGCACCAAAATCAATTCCAAATGGATTAAAGACCTTGAAATCAAAACAGACACCCTGAAAACACTAAAGGAAGAAGTAGGAGAAACACTTGGGCTCCTTGGCACAGGACAGAACTTCCTTAACAAAGACCCTGAAAGGCTACAAATCAAAAAAAGGTTGGACAAATGGGACTGCATCAAACTGTAGAGCTTCTGCACGGCAAAGGACATAGCTTGCAAGATAAACAGAAATCCCACAGACTGGGAGAAGATCTTTACTGGCCATTCAATGGACAAAGGCCTCATATCTAAAATATATGCAGAACTAAAAAAATTACCTTCCTCCAAAACAAAACCGCAAAGAACTAATAGCCCGCTCATCAAGTGGGCTAAAGACTTACAAAGAGACTTCTCTGATGAGGAAATGAGAATGGCCAAGAGACATATGAAAAAGTGCTCTACATCACTGGCCATAAAAGAAATGCAAATCAAAACAACATTGAGATTCCATCTCACCCCAGTAAGAATGTCATATATCAAGAAAACTAACAATAACAATTGTTGGAGGGGATGTGGCCAAAAGGGAACCCTACTTCATTGTTGGTGGGAATGTAAACTGGTTCAGCCACTCTGGCAAGCAGTATGGAGGTTCCTCAGAAGGCTAAATATAGAACTCCCCTATGACCCAGCAACCCCACTTTTGGGTATTTATCCAAAAAACCACAAACAAAATCACAGTAAAGCCACCAGCACAACAATGTTCATTGCAGCGCAATTTGTCATAGCGAGAATCTGGAACCAACCCAGATGCCCCTCCGTAGACAAATGGATCTGGAAAATGTGGTACATATACACAATGGAATTTTATGCCTCTATCAGAAAGAAGGACATTGCCCCATTTGTAAGGAAATGGAAGGACTTGGAAAAAGTTATACTAAGTGAAGTGAGCCAGACCCAAAGAAACATGGACTCTATGGTCTCCCTTATTGGGAATAATTAGCACAGGATTAGGCAAGTCACAGCAGAGGATCACAAGAGCCCAATAGCTATACCCTTATGATCACATAAGATGATGCTAAGTGAAATGAACTCCATTTTATGGAAATGATTGTTATATCACACTTGTAACTACTTTCAACATCCCATGTGTATCTGTAGTTTATACTGTTGATGATGTTCTTGTATCACCTTCTTGTGATTGTAACTACACTATCTCTGTAATCTTATCTGAGTATATTGGAAACCGTGTATACTGGTATTAAAATTAGGAAATTGAAAGGGAATACCAAAATTGAGAGACAAAGGGTAAAATAAGAGAAACAACAACAAATCAATACTTGCAAAACTATATGGTGTAAGTGAACTGAACACCTCAGGGGGGGAAAAGAGGAGGGGGGAGGGGGGTATGAGGGACAAGGTAACAAACAGTACAAGAAATGTATCCAATGCCTAACGTATGAAACTGTAACCTCTCTGTACATCAGTTTTATAATAAAAACATAAAAAAAAGATCCCACATCTTTTGATTGTAAAGTTGCATTTGTTGTGTTTTCCAACGCAACAATGTAACTATTTCTAGAGTGTGGACTGTGTTCATAGTCTGTTCTTTGCTCCACATTTCCAGAAGAGCTTGCTCAAGACTCCTGAAGAAGGGCCATGAGGACCCATGCTCTCCTCTGGCCTCAGTGAGTATGTCTGAACCATCAGGCCAAGGACATCTGAGGTCCTCAGCCTGCACTTCCGTGATCACCCTGGAGGATCAGGGACCAGTGACTACACAGTGGAAGAGGGCCATGTTTTCTAAACGGGGAGTGTGTGTGTATGTGCATGCGTGTGTGTGTGTGTGTACATTTAGACAGCTAAAGGAGAGGGCACCAAAAACCAGAGAGGATAAAAAACCCAAACATCTAAATTTTGAGTTTAAAATAAATGATGGCAGATGCATGTTTCTCCTAAATTTTGTGTTTGTGCACACACACACTCTCTCTTTCTCACATATACACACATGCACACACACACACCACATACACTTTGTCCTGTCCATGGAGGATTAGTTGCAACATCCAAACAAGACATAATCCATAGATGCCCAAGGCCCTGATAACCAATGGCAAAATATTTGTAAAAGACTTCACTATATCCTTTAAATCATCTCTAGATTTCTTATAGTCACTTATGTAATATAAATTCAGTATAATACTTAAATTTTACTGTTTGGTATATATTCTATACTGCTGTATATATTCAGTGCTGTTTCCTATTTTGCACAGGGTTTTGAGCCACAAATCACTGAAATACTGGTGTAAATTATAGCCCTTTATAATTTCAGAACACGAAATCAATCTGTCATTCATTCAATCAATCTGTATGTTTTCTATATACCCATACATTCTCTCTCTCTATATATACACACACACACACACACACACACACACACACACACACATATATATATATATATCAATATCATGGGAGAGTGAAGACTTTATAGCTTACTAAGTAGTAAACAGGTTTTTAAAAACAAAATCCAGCTGGGTGCTGGAGAATCAAGCCTGTCATCTTAGCTATTCAGGAGTCTGCTATCTGAAGATCCTGGTTAAAATACAGCCCCAGCAGGAAAATCCAAGGGTCTCTTATCTCCAATTAACCACCAGAAAACTGGAAGTGATTCTGTGGCTCATAGTGGTAGAGCACTGGCCTTGAGGGCAGAAGAGCAGAAGGACAGTGCCCAGGCCCTGAGTTCAAGCCCCATGACCACCACCACTACCAACAACAACAAATAAAATAAAATAAAATCCAGTACAATTACATTCATAGAAGTATGCTCCTGGAGACACACACACACACACACACACACACACACACACACACACACGTATATATCTCATTGTTGACACATGGTTTTTTCTTGATTTAAGACTTTGTATCCCTTTTTCTGGTCCATTTTTACAATTTTGTCCAAATCTGTCATGCTTGTAATATCAAAAATATGCTTGAGATAATCATAGGGAATAATTAGCACAGGTTTAAGCTAGTCACAGCAGAGGATCACAAGAGCCCAATAGCTATACCCTTATGAACACAAAAGATGATGCTAAGTGAAATGAACTCCATGTTATGGAAACAACTGTTATATCACTGTTGTAATTACTTTCAACATGCAATGTGAAACCATAGCTTCTATTATTGGTGATCCTCTTGTATGCCCTTCCTGTGGTCGTACCTTCATTATCTCTGTATCTTATCTGAGTACATTGGAAACCATGTATACAGGTATTAGAACTAGGAAACTGTAAGGGAATACCAAAATCGAGAGACACAGGGTAAAAAAGACAAATGATTACAAAAGCAATACTTGCAAAACTGTTTAGTGTAAATCTACTGAACAACTCATGGGGGAAAGGGAAAGGAGGAGCGGGAGGGGGGAAGGGGGAATGAGGGAGGAGGTAACAAACAGTACAAGAAATGTATCCAATGCCTAAAGTATGAAACTGTAACCGCTCTGTATATCAGTTTGATAATAATAATAAAAAGACATTTGTGTGAATAATAGAACAAGAATACTATGCCTTGAATGGCAAGGGATCACCCAAGGTGCTGTAAGCCACCACGTTGGGAAGGAGCCTTTCCCCCAGGACCGCTTACCTTTCAGGGCGGAACTCTTCAGGCTCGGGCCAGTACTTGGCATCGTGATGAAGAGCGTAGTTTGGTACCATCACTGCAGTGTTCTTGGGAATAAACACTCCGTTGATTTCCACATCTTTCTTGCAGACTCTCTCAACTCGGCCAGCAATGGGGTAGAGCCTGAGAACCTCGCTCACCACCATGTCCACATACTCCATCTCCATCAGGGCATCGTAGGTAGCAGGAGCCTGGAGAGGGAGGAACAGATTTCCATCATTGCAAGTTTGGGACACAGTCTGAACTCAGGCAATGAAATTCTGCTGATTCTGTTAGGTGCTTTGAAGAATAACTCCTGGTGATAAAGATCCTTAATTTTTACAAGTGTTTAAATAACGATCAAGTCCTAGCATCTGCTCAAGGGCCATGGAAAAACACAAAAAGTAGAGGTGGCTGTGCCAGTTCATCCCCTTAGGCCTAACCTCATTGTTGCTGTACACTGCTTTTCTTTCTCCTGTGAGGGAATGTGACCAATAGATGAAGACAATGAGGCTCCAGTAAAACATACCTAAGTCAGAGTTCCATCTCACCAGAGAAAGAACAGAGGTTATGGTGTTTAGAAAAGAGAAGTCCTGTCCTATTGAGTTGATTATACAACACACATGGATACATTATAGTACATATATACTTATTATATACACACAATCATATTTCATATGCAACTGTGTAACAAATGAAGGGAGAAAATTGTCCTTTATATGATTTAAAAATAATAATATGGTTTACAAAAAAGAAGGACACCATCAGGACACAGACTTCCAGTTCTAAAAGTTCTAAAGAGGATGCAAATGCACAGGCTTAGCCCCATCCTCAGTAGCGGGAACATTCCGTGGGTTGTTCCTTTAGAGCTTGGCTGCAGACTGGGAAGCGGCCGTGTGCCCTCCTGACTGCCAGTCCAGCTGCCCACAGCATCTCAGTGTGGTCAGAGATGTGAACACATGGTGACAATGTGTGGCTGTCTCTCAGTGCTCTAATGAAGATTGGTTTAGATGGCAGATGCCCTGGGTTACAGCTTAGCTTCCTCAACTCCACCTCTGATGCAGGAGACTGAGTCTTGAGTCTCCCTGTGCAGCTTAGCCAAGTCCATCCTGGCTCAGGCACAGCATGACTACCACCTATCAGCACCTAAATACTTAGCTCATATGTGCTTACACTTCTGTGCCACTGAGATTTTTTTACTTTTTTGTGTGTGCAATCTTAGTGCTAAAACTCTGGGCCTTGATGTTAGGCCCTAGCCTCTTTTACCCAAGGCTGGTGCTCTACCACTTGAGCCACAGTTCCACTTCCAGCTTATTGTGGTTAATTGGAGATATGAGTCTCATCGACTTTCCTGCTGGCCTTTAACCATGATCTTCACATCTCAACCTCCTAAATATCCAGGATTGCAGGTATGAGTCACCAGCACCTGCCTTTGCCATGTAATTTTAATGACAGATCACGGATTCAGTTGGGAAACTGAGCTTTTTACAAAGGTTTTATATTTCTTGAGTAGCATTTATTACCTTTATTTCACTCACCGCTTTCATTTCTCTCTTCAAATTCTTCCCTAATAGATTTGAAGATGTCTTCCAAACTAACACTGTTTTACAGAAATCTCCACCAGAAGTGATAAGGAGACTTTTTTGTGATGCCTCATTAGTTCCCGCCCTCCCCAGCTGCTCTGTTCTCACCTTATTGGGCAAAGTCCTGTCAACTTCCTCTTGAAGTTTCTTTTGGACATCAGGGTGAAGGGCCAACAGATACATAATGAAAGAAAGAGTGATGCTGGTGGTCTCATAGCCAGCAAAAATAAAGATAATTGATTGAGCTGCTATCTCCAGGTCCGTTAGACCTAAAGGGAAAGAAACATATATTTTTGGTAAATGCAGTCAGTACAGACTGACACAATCACAGTTCATATTATCACCAACACTTAGGGATAAGACATAGAATGGCAAGGTAGCGTCACCTAATCATCACATGTGACAAAAGCCAAAGGGACAAAGTAAACTTAATCCAGTTTCACAAAGGTTTACACTACCATTGCCCATCTTCATGGGCAATGAGAGAAGTTGAGTATCAAAATATTATGTTGATAGGAATAGAATAATGGTGTGTGTATTTGTGTGTGTGTGTGCATGTGCGATGCGCCATTTCTGGGGCTCAGAATCTGAGCCCTTTAGTACAAGGCTAATTCTCTACCACTGAGTCACAGTTCTGCTTCTGGCCTTTTGGTGGTTTACTGGAGACCAGAATCTCATGAACTTCCCTACCAGGGCTGGCTTTGAGCCTTGACCATCAGATTTCATCTTCTTGAGTAGTTAGAATGAGAGGTGTGAGCCCCTGGCTCCTGGCGGTAAATGTAATATGTAAGGTCATGGTAGTGAGAGTGTGACTCAAGTGGGATGCCATATGTAATAGTGAGTTTTTCTGAAATTCTGCAGAAATTGTCCCTATGTGGAAAAGCAACTTGACATTTTCTATGTGAGTAGACTCTAAAGGACTCCCTATTACCTTTGTGGGACTCTGTGTCTTTGGAATTCTGGGAGTTAATCATCAGCTGAAGTAAATCCACTCGGTGCTGGAAAGAAGACAGACAGATTTCAAATGCAGAAAGTCACCCAAGAATTGAGAAGTAACTCAGAAGAGCTTAACCTCTCTCTGTGAATATGTCTCATGTAACTCCACAAGTCTTTCTTTCTCTCTTTATTTTTGTCAGTTGTGAGGTTTGAACTTGGGGGCTGGGGTGCTGTCCCTGAGCTTTTTTGCTCAAGGCTAGCGCTATACCACTTTGAGACACAGCACCACTTCTGGTTTTCTGGTAGTTAATTGGAGAGAAGAATCTCATGGACTTTCTTCCCAGGCTGGCTTTGAACTGTGATCCTCAGATCTGGTCTCAGCCTCCTCAGTAGCAAGGGTGACTGGCATGAGATACCAATGCCTGGCCACAAGTCTTTCTGACATTGCCTGAATCAAAAGTGAATGAGAATACTCATCTATAAACTTTGGAGGGATCAGGATCTTTTCCTAAAAGAAAGCCAGCTGTCCCAACCAACAGCTTTTGGTCTTTGCTCTCCCGAGCTCTGACAGTCTCTAGTTTCTGAACTCAGACTCCTGGTCCAGGTAGCAACTGGCTTCTTCTCCTATCACATCTCTTTGCTCAGGAGCAACACCAGGACTGCAATCTTTTGTTGTGTGGACACACTTGTTAATGGATAGTCCCAAAGATTAAAGTCTTGCTATTCCCACATGCAATCTATTGGGTTTAGAGCAAGTGTCTGAAAACAGTTTACAATTCTAGAATGTTACAATTTTTCAGTGACATCTGGAGAAACCCTGTACTGTCTTCCTACCCTACACACATCCTTCTTCTGATGTCTATGCTGTGTGAGTCAGATATTTAGACAGGCCTCCAGGACCTCAAATTTAATTCAGACACACTGCAATAGATGGCCTGAATATGAAGCTTGGAAATAAAATGATTCTCTCTCTCTCTCTCCTTTCTCTCTCTCTCTCTCTCTCTCTCTCTCTCTCTCTCTCTCTCTCTCTCTCTCTCTCTCTCTGTGTGTGTGTGTGTGTGTGTGTGTGTGTGTGTGTGTGTGTGTGTGTCCTGGGACTTAAACTCGGAACTTGGTTTCTGTCCCTCTACTTGTTTGACCAAGGATGGCACCACACCACTTGAGGACTTCTGGCTAATTGGAGAGAAGATTCTCACGGACTTTCCTGCCCAGGCTGGCTTCAAATCATGGTTCTCTGATCTGATCTCAGCCTCTTTTATGGCAAGTATTACAGGCATGAACCACGGGTCCCTAGGCTTATCATTTGATTTTAAATTCTATCTTTCTCATATATTTTATATCTCCTTCATTCTTCCCTCCAATCTAAGAACTCCTGATCTCAACCTAGTTTTCATCTAAATTTAGAAGTGTAATTTTTGTTTTTTGGTGTTTTTTGGTGGTGTTTTTTTTTGCCAGTCCTGGGGCTTGAACTCAGGGCCTGAGCACTCTCCTTGGCTTCTTTCTTTCAAGGCTAGCCCTCTATCACTTGAGCCACAGTACCAGTTCTGGCGTTTTCTGTACATGTGGTGCTGAGGAATCAAACCCAGGGCTTCAAGTATATGAGGTGAGCACTTTACCACTAGGCCATATTCCCAGACCCTCATCTAACTTTAGAAAAGGACAGAAAGTTACATAAGACACATTTCTAGAGTCATACAAGGTTTGAACTGGGAACATCCTTAAGTAACCATCAGCAGCTTTTACCTTTGCTTTGTCCTTGAGACGACTTTCTTTCATCCTTTCTACAGAAGTTCTTAGGAAATCTGTAACATCCTTTGGAAATAAGTTGATATTTAATGCTTCATAAACAGGTGTTAAAAATGGAAAGAGTACTACAGGACAAGAAGAAAGAAAACCATAGTGAAAATACAAAATGTGCTATCTACACCATGGAATATTATTCAGACATAAAAAGAAATAAGGTACTAATACATACTTCAAGATGCATGAAATTTGAAAGCATAATACAGAAGCCAGACAGAAAAGCCACATATTCTACAATTCCATTTATAGAATGTGTCTAGAATAAGCAGTGTCAAAAACATAAGTGAACATTTAGGCCTGAGAGAATTAGAAGAGTAGAGAGCCAAAAAAGTAAAGAGCCCCTTCCTTTCTTCTTTCTTTATTCCCTTTTTTCCTTCCTTCCTTCCTCTCTCCCTCCCTCTTACCATTCTTCCTCCCTTTCTCCTTCCTTTCCTCCCTTTCTCCTTCCCTCGGTTGCTTCCTTCCTTGCCACCCCCCCTTGTCTTCTTTTTTTCTGCCAGTAGTGGGGCTTGAACTCAAGGGCTGGGCACTCTCTCTAGGATTTCTTTATTTTCCCTCAAGGCAGATGCCCTACTACTTGAACCATAGCTCCATTAGGAAATCAGAGTCTCACAGATTTTCCTTCCCTGGGCTGGATTCAAAGCATGATCCACAGATCACAGACTCCAGAGTAGCTAGGATTATAGTCATGAGACACTGGCACCCAAGTAAGATACAGGGTTTCTTTTATTTACCTTTTTTTTTTTTGCCAATCCTGGGGCTTGAACTCATGGGCTGGGCACTGTGCCTGAGCTTCTTTTGTTCAAGGTTAGTGCTCTAACACTTGAACCACAGATCCATTTCCAGCCTTTTCTTTCTATGTGATCCTGAAGAATCAAACCCAGGGCTTCATGTATGCTAGGCAAGCACTCTACCACTGAGAGACCTTCCCAGCCTAGTACAGGGTTTCTGATGACAAAATATTCTGCAACTAGCAGTGGTAAGGACTGCATATACCATTATATCTAGAGAAAAAGTCATTGAGTTATATAGTTTGAGATACTTATGTGTATGAATAAATTATATCTCAGTGAACTTTTTAAACAAAGATGGGAGAGAGAGAGAAGGAGAGAGAGAGAGGTCTACCAACCTACTGAGAGAAGCAATGGATCAAAGAAATTAAATTTTAAGAGCCTCTTGACTTTTTCCACAAAGACATCCTGTGGGTTGTTAAGGGAATCGATGTTCACTCCAAATGATGTCCCTGTGATCACATCCATGCTGTAGGCTCCAAAGATGCTGAAGTAGACAAAGACAGGACAATAAAAACTTGCATTTCATTTTTACTCTCTCTCTCTCCTTTCTGCTACATGGGCAGCAAAAAGTGGAAGCAAATTCCTGTGTCAGAATAAGAATGTCAAAAGCCGTTTCCTATTAGAACTGCTTGAGGGGTCTCCAGGTGAGTCCACCACCGCATCCCCCTACCCCCCAAGATCTTTACCAGGTGCTTATGGCTCCATAACCCTAGTGTGAGGGTTGACAAGAAAAATTGGGCGGGTCAGGCTCACATGGCAGCTCAATGAACTTTCTCAGAAAAGACAGACACCCGACCACCACCAGACAAATCACAGCAGTGTAAATACTATATGGATGATAACAGATTGAAGTAGATGGTGATGGATTGTAACAGACATAATAATATAAGTAATAGATAATAGATTGGGGCTTGGGCAGGCCAAGGGTGGAATAATTCTCTCTCTCTTTCTCTTTCTCTCTCTCTCTCTCTCTCTCTCTCTCTCTCTCTCTCTCTCTCTCTCTCTCTCTCTCTCGGACATTGGATTTAGAGCCTGGGTGCTGTCCTTGAGCCATAGCTCCACTTCTGGCTTCTTTTTCTGGGGTAGTTTACTGGAGACACGAGTTTCACAGAATTTTCTGCCTTGGCTGGCATCAAACCGCGACCTTCAGCTCTCAGTTTCCTGGGTAGCTAGGATTACAGTTGTGCACTGCCAGTGCCCAGCAAATACTTACTCTTTCAATGCCACAGTTTTGCCTTTCTCTGCTTGTGGTCTCAGGTTTTTCACCAACCCATCAGAAAACTCATGAATGATGGGGAACATCTAGGCACAAAACAAGAGAAGTTAAAAGAGAAGACTCAAATGCCAGAGGCCATGGCTCCCTCTCAACACAAAAGATGAAACAGCACATCCCATTTATGAGAAACCATGGATTTGTGGGAAATATTGACTAATACCATTTTATGGCAATTCTCCCTTACATGAAGTCCTCTTGGAAAAGGGCTCTGATCTGACTGCCTATCCCGATTCATTCTGTAATTTTCCGGCACCGCGTTCTCAGGTTTGATTACCTCCTTCAGTTTCCCACTGGTGAAAGTGGGGGAAAGCAATGTTCTTATTCTCTTCCAGTCTTCATCCTCAGAGATGGAGATGGCCTTTTTCATAAATCCTGTTGGGCCAAAAGGCTAGACTCCAAAGAAAAACAGATTAATTACTTTCCATCAGTTTGAAGATCTTGCAGAGTTGTATAAAATCAGGGAGTTGGCAGCATTTAAAGCATTATCTACCATCTACACGATGGCACTCTAAAAAACTCAATGAACATTTATCCCAAATGCCTAAATCACCTTATGTGATTTGTGGATTTCTTATTCCAGACACTTATCTATCAGTCAATCCATTTAATTACTACTGATTTTATATATTACCTATATTTTCTTATTTATAACTATAAATGGAAGGGTTTCCATGTAACACATGGCTCATGAGCACTATGTGCTTGATCAATATCCCTCCTTTCAACATCCTTTCCCTCCGTTCTCCAGAGCTTATAATTATTTCATGATACAAACAGGATGAATATCTATTTTGTTGATAAATAAATATCAGGATGTGTTAAAGAAAAAAGGAGAGGGGATGCCTACCCTGCGGTTTGTGAAGATGGTGTAGCATTCTTTCACCAGCACTGTTTTGATCATGTCAGGATCTGTAATCGCCAGTACAGGGCGACGGCCATCGTACAACCTGTGTGTGCCAAACATAGCTGAGTGGAAACTCTAACCAGCCAGGCTCTAAGCCTGGAGCCAAGACAAAGAAATCCAGACTGTGATCACACCCCAAGCTCTTCCACACATGGCAATAATAGCTCAAGCGAGGGATTCTGTGCACAGAAGCCACAGGGGGGCACAAAGTGAAGGCCAAGGTGGCTTAGGCACAAAACAGACATCCAAAGACAAAACAGTTTTGCAAACAGTCATGATCTCTAGGTGTTTGCTGAAATCTAGGTGGTGCATACCTGAGTTCTGTCCGTGCCAGTCACCAAGGATTTTAAATACATTAAGACAGCAAGCACATCTGGTGCTGGTGGCTCATACTTATATTCCTGGCTACATAGTTGGCTGATATCTGAGGATCATGGTTTGAAGTCAACCTGGGCAGGAAAGTCTATAAAACTCTTATCTCCAATTAACCACCAAAAATCCAGAAGTGGAGCTATGGCTCAAGTGGAAGAGCTCTAGGTTTGAATGAAAAAGATCAAAGGCATCACCCAGGGCCTGAGTTCAAGCCCCATGATGGTCATAACACATACACGTACAACTATTGGCACCAGATGAGACCTTCTTCAGGAAAATCCTCCATTAGGCTTCATAATTCATCAGTGTGGCTCAAAAGGCTCTGGGCTGATAGTGTCCCCACATAATGCATTTTCTCATTTATAGATCTACCCCATGAAAGTTTCCAGAATACTTACCCCCAAAGGCTTCCATATTTTTTATGACACTCTGTATCAAAAACTGCAAAGCCCTAGGAAGATAAATAAAAGTAGGTATTACATGTTTAATACTTCATCCAAGTATATTCTCCTTGATCAAGTTCTAGAACAAGTTTGTACATGCAGTATGTCACTTTGATGGGGCTTTCAGATGAGCATTTGGGTTGGGGGGAGCCTGAGATGGCTTCAAACTCCAATTCCAAGGTCATTAGTTGTCTAGTAGTTAAGACTAGAAATTTGAGCCACAGTACTACCTGATATATCCAATCTTTTATTACTTATCTTGTCAAGCAACTGATTTCTCATTTAGTGAATGAGGTCCCTGGAGTTGGGATGTTCAAATCACCTTTTTGGTTATAGAAAATTAATATAAGGCCCAGGCAGAAGTCAGAGGGTGAGTGAAGGCAAAGTGAACTTGCTCAATATGAAAAGATAAGAGTGACCCCACCTCTACCCATAGGACACCACAAATTAAACACTTCCTCTGAGGTTTACCTTTGAAGGTAACAAAAAAATACTAAAAACAAAAAAGAAAGAAATCTTGCTGGTGGGAATTCTCAATTGTGAAATGTTAACTGTGCAAACAAAAGTCCTGGAGCTATGAGTGTCCCTTCCTGGAATTCACTCTGGTAGGGAAAATATCTTTGGTGCTCACAAAGTCTGTGAATCAGAGGCAGGATAAAAATACAGAATATCAGAACTAGAACAAAATATCAAAGACAGAACCCCTGAGCAAGGGAAATTCCAGACCAGCCATTACAAGAAAATTCCTGAAATAGGCCTTTAGAAGTAAGTTCTTGAAACAGACGGATTTATGGCAGGCACTGATGGGAGAAGGGAGAGGATCTGAGATATCATTTGGTCCACAGCAGTAAATCCCATTTGGTCAACAGGAATAAATCTCGAATACAAAAAACAGATAAAGTATGGGAGGACTCAGGAGGTAAATTTTCTGGAATGTTACTTTGTGGCCATTAGTCTTATAGACATTAGCCTTGATGCAATCTTGACAACTTATTGTTTATTACCCTATAGTAATTAGTTCTGATGTAGTTATTTTGTAGCCTGGAGGACTGCTGTCTGTAATCACTAATGACATTACTTGTAAATATGTCTGTGGTCACACATCACCATCTGCCCGTGGCTGTTCCCTTTGAAAACCCTGCTGAGATGCTACAGATACACATGTGACATTCTATTATTGATGATGTTCTTGTATCACCTTCCTGTGGTTGTAACTATGTATACTGGTATTAGAACTAGGAAATAAAATGGAAATACCAAAATTGAGAGACACAGGGTAAAAAAAAAAAAGAAAAACAACTACAAAAGCAATACTTGCAAAACTGTTTGGTCTAAGTGAACTGAACACCTCATGGGGGGGGGGAAGGAAAGGGGGAGGAGGGAGGGGGGTATGAGGGACGAGGTAACAAACAGTACAAGTAATGTATCCAATGCCTAACATATGAAACTGTAACCTCTCTGTACATCAGTTTGATAATAAAAATTTGAAAAAAAGAAAAAGAAAAAGAAAACCCTGCTGAGGCTGTGTTCTCTGAAGCGCATAGAGGAGTGCAGACGCCATGGCTTAATGAAGACTCCTTGCCTGTTTATCTGAGTCTAAGGTCCTGTTTGCAGGTTCTGGGGTATAATATAACTATCAAGTTCTCAACATGAGCACCAAGAGGCTGGAAATCTGAGTGGATCCACTGGTGCCCAGCAGATCTTCAGCACCGCTGGACACAGAGCCCTGCAGTGCACCTGGCCACCCTCCAGGGGGAGCCCACGCACAGCTTCTGAAAGTCAGCCCTTCTCTACACCAACAGCACTGCTTAGAGATGGAAGGAAGCCGGACTTTACATCCATAAAAAGCAAAATGTAGAGCCCAGACCACACTCACCTTGCGATAACAAAGAAGAGTTCCAAAGAAGGGCAGAGGTTTCGGTCCAGGAATTCCCAACTTCTTAAAAACTGTATGTGGATAGGTCCCATATCTAGAATTTTTTTTTTTTTAAAAAATCCAGATCATAGAAATACACACACACACACACACACACACACACACACACACACACACTCCCTGTACACATGTGGAGTGTTGTCAGTTACTAACTCACCAAGTAGGATAGTCAAACTGGGATGTAATGTGTAGGCAATAATAACACCAGAAACTCAAAGAGCAATGATGAGCCTTGCTCTTCAGTTCTTTCCTTACAGTTCTGAGAGAACTCTAACAGTTACCAAAATGAGTTAAAAGTAGCTCAAGTCTTCAGGCTCCTCAATCTAGAGTGGATAGCTGGTTAAAGTCTACAACCTTGTTTTGAGTGCTATTGTGAGATTCAAACTAGAAATTCCAAGTCATGTCATGTACACTTGCCATTTGATCTGGACAGCCAGGCTCATAAGTGTCTGGGATCTCTGACTTTCAAAGAGAGGAATTTTTTCCTGTTTCCTCCTAGCTCCCACCTGGGCATTGTTGATTTCATTATTGTCTTACCTTCTTTCTACTCATCTCCACAGAGAGATTAAGACATCCTGCTGGACAGGAATATCAATATACAAGGGAGATTCCTGCATACCCATGCTATTGCAGCTCTAGTCACAATAGCCGAGCTGTAGAATTAGCCAAGTGCACAATAGATCTTCATATGCACACAGGCACTATGGAATAATACCGTGCTAAGTGGCAATCATGTCATTTGCAGGAAAACATCCGAAAAACATCTTATTGAGTGAGATAGGACATGTTCTAAAAGCCCAATATTGTGTGCTACCACATATCTGTGGAATGATCATGATCATGATGAAGATGATGGTGGTGATGATGATGATTATAGCAACAATAATAGGACATGAATAAAAGGAGGATTGTCTGATGGGATTTGTGGAATGGGGAGAGAAGAAAGGAAAGGATACTGAGGAGTGAAGAGTATTGAAAGATGTTATATATGTCGTAACAGCTTTGTGTGTGTGTGTGTCTCTCTCTGTGTGTGTGTAAAGATAATGAAACAAATGCACTCACACTGTTTAAAATATATAGAGAGGGGGGATAGGATGGAGGAAGTGAATGTGTTCAAAGTTGATTGCTTCCATGTATAAAATTATTATATCCAAATCCCTTTGTATTACTAATGTATGCGCATTCAAGTCTAAAAGTAAATTTAAATTGCCAATGAATTAAAGCAAAGTGCTTATAAGGTACTTTGAAAAAATCTATGTAGCCATGCACCTGGTGGCTCATGTTTGTAATCCTAGCTACTCAGAAGGCTAAGATCTGAGGACTGTGTTTTGAAGCCAGCTTGGGAAGGAAAGTCTGTAAGATCATTTTTTTTTTTTAGGTTATGTATGTTGAATTCAGGGCTTGGGTACTATCACTGAGCTCTTTTTGATCAAGGCTGGTACTCTAACACTTTGAGCAACAGTGTCACTTCCAGTATCCTGGTGGTTAATTGGAGCTAAGTCTTATGGCCTTTCCTTTCCAGGCTGGCTTTGAAACATGATTATCAGATCTCAGCCTCCTGAGTAGTTAGAATTTCAAATGTGAGCCACTAGTACTTGTCTCTGAGACTCTTCTTTCCAATTAACCACCAAAAAATAGAGTGCTAGACTTAAACAAAAAAGCTCAGGGACAGTGCCCAAGCCCTGAGTTCAACATCCAGATCCAGCACCAACAAACAATAATGACCTTCCACCCCAAGTATACAGAGATCTCTACAAGAGCGATCAACTGGTCACTGTTATATTCTGCTTCTGCTGAGTTTGAGTCATTACTTTAGGCCCAAACATCAACTGAGACATAATTTCCAAATGATGCCACTACCCAATCCCCACCTCCCCCGGCCCACCCTGCTGGAATTGAGAGTTTTCATGAAAGAGGAACATTTATCAACCCTCTCTTTGGGTCTCTACAAGGTAAATAATAACCTCTTAGAATGTAGGTTAAATCTTACTCTTGAGCAATTTTCCATTCATTTTTCTCTTCTGCTCTTCCCAATCAATAAACCATAATGATCCTCACTTGAATCCTAGGTTATGGGGAGGAGACAGCAGAGTCTAGATAGTTACTCACAGGTAGAGGAGCACCAGGCTGGTAGCCAGGAGGACCCAGGTTTCTATGGAAAAGTTTGGGATCAAGTCCATGGTCACTCTTGTCCAGTAATTCTGTCCTCTGACTTTCCCTCTCAGCTCTGGGTTGTGCTGGCTTCAGAGCTGAGGCTGCTGAGCTCCCCCAGTGCTCCTCAGCTCTGATGAGGGAGATGAGGATCCTGTAGTTTATGGGCTGGGAAAGGGGGCGGGGATGATGGCTCAGCCAGTAGAAAACTTAGCTATGTTGCACCCACCCCACAGGTGAGTAAGGCAGGTGTCCTGTCCCAGTTTGGCCAGTGAACAAGGAAGGAATCGTGGACACATGAACTCTGAACTCTGAATTCACATTTTATAAATGTGCCAGTAAATAAATGCAATCACTGTTATCACTAGGACCAAAGGTTACAGATTGTCTTGAAGAAAGTAAAGTGCAGCCATTGGCTCCTCTAAACTCTTATCTCCACAGTGGCTCTTATTCCCAAATACTTGGAACTGCACCCAAATAAACATCATCCACAGGTGTTTACAAATGCAGCTTCTTCTGCTGAAACTGTCTGCCAGACAGCTGCTCTTTGAATAATGGGTGATCTCTCCATGGGTAGAAAGCAAGCCCCAGGAACTGGGGCTGGAGGTAAGGCTCACCAGGTAGAGCACCAGCAAATGAGTAAAAGCACCAGACACTAAGTTCAAGTCTTGGTCTCAAACCAAAACAAAGAAAGAAAGGAAGGAGGGAGGGAAGGAGAGAGGGAAGGACAGAAAGAAAGAAAGAGACAGAAAGAAAGAAAGAAAGAAAGAAAGAAAGAAAGAAAGAAAGAAAGAAAGAAAGAAAGAAAGAAAGAAAGAGGAATAGGTTAGAAAAAGCAATCATTACTTGTGACCCCTTTCTGCTTCCCAGGTTCCTGATGGGAGAGATGTCACAACTACTTGCATAAGAATTATACTGGCTCATTAGCATGATTACCCATATTCTATGTCTACTTGATCTGAGAAATGAAGGATCAGGTGACAAATAAGACCTTAAAGTCCCCAAAACACAAAAGAAATAGAGAACTTTTCATCTAGGCTTATATATGTATATATAATTCCTTGTTTCCCTTCCTCATCTGCCATTAGGCAGAAACTGGTACTCGCCGTTTAGAATGTCTTGACCTAGGAATTACCAGGTTTGCCCAGAAATTACAGATTGGATGTGGTTTTGTTTTTGTGGATAGCTCAGTTCTCATCACTGGTTGAGGAGGGTCTTGATCCTGAGGACTTCAACACAGTGGGGCGTTTTCAGCTGGTTGGTGTTGCAGGACATGGGGCTTGTGTGGGGAAAGGAGATTGCTGGGCAGTGTTGCAAGAAGATACACCACATCCTTAGGCTGTTTCTCTCATGCTCTCTCTCTCTCTCTCTCTCTCTCTCATCTCTTTCCCTCTCCTCTCATTGTGTCTTTTTCTCTTCTTTCAAATTTCTCACACACTCTTCTGTCTCTTTCTCTCTCATAGCTTCCTCTCTCCCCCACATTTCTCTCCTCTTGGTCCCCCTCCCACCTCTCTCTCTTCCTCTTTTCTATCTCTTTCATCTCTATCACTTTTTCTCACATCTCTCATCTCTCTTCTCTGTCTCTTTCTTCTCTCTCCTATATCTCCCTCTCCTTTCACTCATATCTCTCATTTCTGTCTCTCTCCTCTTTACTCTGTCTCCATCTCTGTCTCTCTCCTTACTTCCCAGCCACCATAAACCGAGCACTCCATTCCACTTCAAGGTCCCTATCAGGAGGTTTCAGTCTTGCTTTAGGCAATGGGAATGAATAATTCAAAATAAAACATTTCCTTCTGTACATTGTTTACCTCACGTGTTTTTTCACAGCAATGGAAAGTTACTAAGTAACTTGGTAAAATGTGTTAATTCCCAAACCAGCTCTTTGGGTTCAGTTTCCTCCCCTAAGAGCTTGTGGAGCAGCCTGAAATCTCCATGGTGACAGGCAGTGGCCATAGGTTGAGGACTATCCAGGAAGTGCCAGGTAAAGAACAGGTATCCACCTATTTATTCCTTTCCCTTTCTCAAGGCTGGTGCAATACTGGTGCAATACTGCTTGAGCCACAACTCCATTTCTGGCTTTTTGGTAGTTCATTGGAGATAATAATCTCATGCACTTTTCTGTCCAGGGTATCTTTGAACTGTGATCCTCTGATCTCAGCCTGCTGAGAAGGTGGGATGACAGATGTGAGCCATGGCACCAGGCCATTCACTCATTCTTCACTCAGGGCCAAGGGAATGAAAGTTCTTGGTGCAGTGCCAGGGATGGAGCAGATGCCACACAACCCTATTTCTCCAGAACAGCAAAGTGAGAAAGAGATATAAATGTGTTGGTTGACAAGGTGTGTGTGTGTGTGTGTGTGTGTGTGTGTGTCACACTTGTGGAATATTGGGGATTAGTGGAGTCCTATACAGTGGTAATAAAAGAAAATAAATGGCACTAAGCCTGAATATCAACAAAGGTGAGAACCTGGAGGCAATACCTAGGAACAGTAGGATTGGAAGTCCAGTAAATTCCAACATATTCCTGCCACCTTGCATTTGCTTCATTGGGCCCTGCCAACTAGGGCCTGCATACCCACTTACACTTGTAGAAACTGAGGCACAGTGATAGCAAGAGACTTCTGGAAAGCTGTCTAGTGATGATGACAAAATATCTGTGAAGTTAATAAAGAAGGGAGATTGCAAATCACTCGGGTACACCAGAGTTTGATAGATGCTACTCCCCAATGGGTGTCAGTACAGGAAATAGTGGGATTTGGGTCTGCAGCCACACCCTGAGTTGAAATTCATGAAATGACTCCATCTAATGACTCCTCCAGAAGGTCCAACATGTTTCCCAGAATGAAGGGTGACATTTTCTCTCAGCAGGAAGAATAGAGAATCTAAATCACATGAACAGAAAAGGAATTGGCATGTAAGATGTTCACCTTCACATTCATCATCAGAGCAGCAGACAAGGAAATCCATTACTAATGGTGAATGGTAGCATGCTTCAAACAATGCAATACCACATTACTGGCTGCTGGTGGCTTAATGAACTCACCCAAACACCAAACTTTTCCTATACATAACATTTTTTTGTTGTTGTTGGACATGGGGCTTGACCTTGGGGCCTAGGCACTGGTCCTAAGCTCTGTTGCTCAAGGCTAGTGCCCTACCACTTTGAGCCACAGTTCCACTTCTGGTTTTCTGGTGGTTAATTGAAGAGAAGAGTTTCATGGACTTTCTTGCCTGGGCTGGCTTTGAACCACAATCCTCAGATCTCAGCACTCTGAGTATGATCTGCCAGTGCCCAGCATGACTATTTTTTAATTATAGAATCTCAGTGCAGCTAAAATTACATCATCTTCCTCCAAAACACATATTTGACTGCAATACTTTGATGAATAGGGCCAAGATGGCCTTTTCCCCATTCTACCCATCTCCATGCCATGGTCAACCTGGTTCAGATTTTATTTCAACAAAGATAGTCTTTGCATTCCTTAGGACTAAAACAGGAAAGCTAAAAACTAACATTCTGCTATGTTTGAGATTTTTGCTCTATTGTTCATGTATTGAATTGAAAAATTCCCAGGGAAAGAGTACATTTTTTTTATGCCTCATTGGTGGCTCAGATAGGAAACTGAGATCGAAGAGCCCAGTTCGAAGCCAATAACAGCAGGAAAGGCTGTGAGAATCTTATCTCCAATTGACCAGAAAACCAGAAGTAGAGCTGTGGCTTGAAGTGGTAGAGCAGTAGGCTTGAGCAAAAGAACCCAGGAGCAGCATGTAGGGCCTGAGTTCAAGTCCTACAAATGACAGAGAGAGAGAGAGAGAGAGAGAGAGAGAGAGAGAGAGAGAGAGAGAGAGAGAGAGAGAGAGAGAGAGAGAGAGAGCAAGAAGGAAAAATATAAACAAATAAATATTTTTTCTATGTAACAAACCTTCAAAACCAGCACTGTGCCCTGACCAACATAAAAGGTCCTGCTCTTGAAAGAACAAATCCTTTATGAATTTAATTCTGTATAAGGTAAGAATATCAAACATGCCAAGACTGGCATATGAAGAGCTGTACTGTATATGTTCAGGAATTTAGTGTGTGTCAGAACAATGTTTTAATGACTTTTGTTCTCTCACCCACCCAGATGCTCATTGAAGGCATTATGCATTTTGTTTTTCTTTTTGGTCTGAGACCAGGACTCAAGCTCAGTATTGAACATGTTCACACATTGGCTAACGCTCTTCCAACTGAGCCATGCCCTCCCAACTGGGCATTGTGCACTTTCAAAGTTCTGTTCCACACAGACTACACAGATGAGTAACAATCAGATAAAACTCTGGGATTCAGATATGCACCGATGAGATCATTCCAGCACATTCAAGTACAAATTAATCATGCAGGTACTAGAAACATAGAGTTCAAATTAAGCCTTTCCCATCTCTTTACCACAAGGTAAAGTTCAGTTTCAGATCACACAGAGAGAACATTAGGCTCAGCTGTCTGGGCAATTGGGCCACTGGTAAACTGTACAGGACTCTAGGCATTCACACACAGCCAGACCAAAGGAGGATACACTTAGGAGAGGGACACAAAAGCACAATGCCTGTATGCCTCTGGGCATATAAAATAACATTTTTCCAAATGAACTACAGGAAGTGGAAACAAGTGGGTTTGTTTTCCCTTTGTTACTAGTTTTGTTTTCTTTCTGTCTTGTTTGTTCATTTAACTTTGGGAGTGTAAGGAGGCACAGAAATGGGAGAAAGGGTGAACAAATGCAGCAATGGCACTCACTGGACACTATGTTAAACATGAACCATACAACTAGTGGATGGGGACTGGAGGAAAACCTGGGAGAGAGCTAGGGAAGGAGGGACACTGTCCCAAAAGAAATGTACTCTTTATCTGACTTATGTAACTGTAGCCCCTCTGCACACCACCTTTATAATAACAAAAATAAAAGAACTGTTCTCATTATCTGGCTTATGCAACTGTAGCCCCTCTGCACAGCACCTTTATAACCATAACAATATTTTTTAAAGCATAGAGATTGGACCAATCTGAAGCTTTAAACTTTGCAGCTATTAAGGAAAGGAGGACACAGTTCCCGGGATGGAGTTCTGATCTTAGAGCCCCCCAGTTAGATGTGGGAGGGGCCGTCCCTGCAAGGGAAGGCTGGGAAGCTGCCGCCCCTACCTAAAGAGCCCCTGCCTTGGAGCAGGGATGGTGTGAGGTGAGCAGTGCAACCGAGGCAACTGGGCTGGTGGTGCTGCAGGGGAGAGAGTGGCCAGCCTGTCCCTGAGCATCCAGAGATCCCAGCTACAGCAGAGGCCATGGAGCGGGAGAGCTCAGCATGCGCTGCGCAGGAGCGATGGCTCACCCAGCCTCCGTGCACTGCAGCGCATCCGCTGGGTGGCCTCCCACCCACTGGAATCGCTGCCCTGCGCCCCTAGGCCATTATCTCTAGAGCTGCCGCCCCTCACAGCCCCTCCAGCTGTTATACCTGGCTTAGAGTCTCAGCCGCTTTACCCAGATTGAACCCAGAGGAATCCCACGGAATCCCAGGGCCAGAAGGACTCGAGCACTCGCCTCAGAGAGGACACATGACACACAGAGGGCCAGAGGCCAATGGAGCACACCTGCTGCAGGGGCACCGCACATCTGGAACACGTCTGCTGCGGGAACATGGCACACCTGGCACACAAGTGTTGCAGAGGCGTGGCACACCTGGGGCACACCTGCTGCAGGAGCTTGGCACAGCTGGAATATGTTCTGCCTCTTGTCAAGGGTGACATACTGATGTCTGTGGGCTTTGTATTTCTTCTTTTTTTTTTTTTTTTTTTTGCCAGTCCTGGGGCTTGGACTCAGGGCCTGAGCACTGTCCCTGGCTTCTTTTTTGCTCAAGGCTAGCACTCTGCCACTTGAGCCACAGCGCCCCTTCTGGCCATTTTCTGTATATGTGGTGCTGGGGAATCAAACCCAGGGCCTCATGTATATGAGGCAGGCACTCTTGCCACTAGGCCATATCCCCAGCCCCTCTGTATTTCTTTTTCTTTTGGAGTATTTTAATATTTATTTTCCTTGGTGTGCATGTAGTCTTGTTTTTATCTTTTTTTTTTAATTTTTTTATTTTTTTTTATTAATTGGACATAAATTTTTTTTACAAGGTGTTGTGCAAAGAGGGTGCAGTTACATAGTAGGGCAGTGTGTACATTTCTTATGATATCTTACAACCTGTTTTTCTATCCCTTGTCTAGGTCAGGTTGACATATATGCAATATACAATGTATCAAGAACATATACAGTATTCACAGACTTGGTCTCTACTGTCTCTCCGTCTCCCTTTGTTAACAGTCATATATCAGGGAGATCATGCCCCTTTGTTTTCTGTGTTCTAGGCTTGTCTCACTCAACATTATTTGTTCGAGTTCCGACCATTTCCCTGCAAATAACAATATTTCACCATTCCTAATCGCTATGTAGTATTCCATTGTGTATAAGTACCATATTTTTTGGATCCATTCGTCTGTGGAGGGGCATCTGGGTTGTTTCCATATTTTAGCTATTGTGAATTGTGCCGCGATAAACATGGTAGTACAAATGCCTTTTTGATATCTTGGATTTTGCTGTTTAGGATAGATCCCTAGGAGTGGTATGGCTGGGTCATAGGGTAGGTCTTGTTTTTATCTTTTAAAAGAATTTTCTTCACCATATTGTCATTCTTAAAAATTCTACTGTGAAAAGAAAAGAAGATAAGAAAGCAAAAAAGGAAGAAACAAAACAAAAAAAATTCTACTGTGATCTTTTTGCACCCTATAGTTTCTTATACTTTCTCATTCAATCAACTTCCCTCTCCCCATCTTTCTTCTTTGATCATTTCTCCACCTACCTTTTTTTTTGGCCAGTTCTGGGGCTTGGACTCAGGGCCTGAGCACTGTCCCTGGCTTCTTTTCGCTTAATGCTAGCACTCTGCCACTTGAGCCACAGGGCTACTTCTGGCTTTTTCTGTTTATGTGGTGCTGAGGAATCGAAACCAGGGCTTCATGTATATGAGGCAAGCACTCGACCACTAGGCCACATTCCCAGCCCTTACGTATCCTTGTTTTTATCCAATTCATTGTAAATTCCCAGGCTTTTCACAGTTCCTGAACTCCTGATGCACAGCAGGGTAAGTACTGATTTTTCTGCAAATTGACCTGTAGTGTCCATGCAATCCTCAACAAAACATAGGGACATTTTTGTAGACACAAACAAGGTTATTTCTAATTTGGATGAGAAAGTAATGAAGTAAGGATAGGGGAAATGCTTCAGAAAAGGTAAGTAAAGTGAGAGGAGTTGCTCTGCATAATGTTAAGACATAATATATAATGTATATGTAAACAAATAAACTAATGAGGGCAGGCAAATCAAGAGCCTAATATGTATCTTAGCTGTGTACATCATAAGTGTGTGTGTGTGTGTGTGTGTGTGATAAATTTACAGAGAGATACATACACACAAATAAGAGACCATAAAACTGATGAAAACTAGCCACATGCTAGTAGCTCATGCCTGTAATCCTTGCTATTCAGGAGGCTGACATCTCTGGATCTTGTTTCAAAACCAGCCCAGACAGGAAAGTCTGTGAGACTCTTCTCTCCAACAAACCACCAGAAAGTAAGAGTGGAGCTGTGGCTCAAGCAGTAGAGCACTAGCTTTGAGCAAATAAGTTCAAGGGAAGTGCTCAGACCTCAAGTTCAAGGCCCAGGACAGGCACACACAAGCAAAACAAAACAAATCAAAACAAAAAACATATATATATATATATTTATATATATACCTCATGCATACCGAATAAGATCTGAGAACTGGCTGGAGATATAGCTCAGTGGTATCATGTCAGCCAGACAAGGATGAGGTCCTAAGTTCAAAACTGAAAAGAAAATTCAAGAATATAATAGAGCAACAGGAGCACACAGGTACAAAGGGGGAATCAGACTGCTCTGTGCATTGATCTGTGAATCTCTACTTATTTCATAATAAACATAGCATTAATAAACACATCTTAATATGTTACTAAAAATAGTATCTCCCTGATATGATAATCAACACTCATAAAATATGGGTTGGGGAAATAACTGATAAACCTTGGCAGATTCAGCAGCTGGAGTACTTCCCAGAAACCATAGGCTTTGGTCTTAATGTTACAACATCCACAGACTCAGCTCTGTAAGATGCAACATGAGCTCCTAGTTCCAGTGACAGATTCAAACACAGGAGCCAATCAAGCACACAAAATGACAGGTAATGTGGCTCAGACAGGGGAAACAAAGTACCAAAGAATTCTTCAAAGACACTGTCACAATAAACAGTATTCGAATGTCTGTTACATCTCAATGGTGCATCCATGACAATGGTCTGTACTATTTGCCATGAACTTTTTCTCTTTTTTTTTGTTTTTCCCTTTTGCTTCTATTTGTTTGTTTGCTTCTCAGTTGTGGTGAATGAACTCGGGATCTTGGCACTGTCCCAGAGCTCTTAGGTGCAAGGCTAGCACTCTACCACTTTGGGCCACAGCACCACTTCTGGTTTATTTGGTGGTTAATTGGAGATGAGAGTCTCATGGATTTTCCTGTCTGGGCTGACTCTGAACCATGACCCTCAGGATCTCAGCCTCCTGAGTAGCTAGGGTTACAGGCATGAGCCACCAGTACTGGGCTTGCATGAACTTTTTACATGTTCAAAACAATGGATTATCAAAAAGGATTATTAGGTCCAGTGGCCAATGGAAGCAAATTACTTGATCAATCACTCATAAGTCCTAAGTATGGCAAGGGGAGGTCGGGTCTGGGACCCGCTGGTCTCATGCAGTGTCTTCATGCTAAGGGTTATATGGTCTTAGTGGGGACATTGCAGAAATAGGGCCAGCTCTAGGCTTTGTGATGATGGATGAGAAATAAAGAGGTAGAAAAGGGCAACACTTTGCTTCTGTGCCTGTAACACAGAAGCAAAGAAGATGATCTTTCCGAATGCTCCTGCCAGGATTCCAGCAGCTCTAAAAGAGAACAGTTACTGTAATTATTGCCGCCACACCTGAGGGTCCCTGGGAATACAGCAGTATAAACTATATTCCACACAAGTTCTTTTTTTTCCCTGACACCAGGTTTTGAACACAGAGCCTTAAACATGCTCAGCTTGCTAGCTTGGCTGGTGTTCTATTACTTGAGCCATGCCTCCAGTCTGGCTTGAGCAGATGGAGTCTTATGAACTTTTCTGTTTGGACGACCTCACACTGCAGTCTTCTGAATCTGTACTTTCTGAGCAGCTAGGACTGCAGGTATGAGCCATGGGTGCCTGACTCTTACACAAATTCTTCTTTGTGTGTGTGTGTGCTAGTCCTGAGGTTTGAATTCAGGGCCTAGGCACTGTTCCTGAAACTTTTTTGCTCAAGGCTAGCACTCTAACACTTGAGCCACCCCTCTACTTCCTGACTTTCCCCCCTGTCTTCTGGTGGTTAAGTGGATAAGAGTCTCACTGACTTTTGTGCCTCTGCTGCCTTTGAACCACAGTCCTTAGATATCAACTCCCTAATTAGCTAGGATTTTAGGCATGAGCCACCAGCACCCAGCCTTATACAAGTTCTTAAACATAAGTAGATCAAAGTAGAGAAAAAGATATTGTGCATAATTATATGGAAGGGTCTTTGCTTAAAACTATGTGCGAAGGGTGTGAGGAAAGGGGTGACATTGTCCAAAAAGAAATATACTCTTTACCTGACTTATGTAACTGAAACTCCTCTGCATATCAGCTTTACAACAACAATTTCTTTAGAAAAACTAGATGAAGGGGGATAAAGACCCATTGCAATTACAAGAAAAACAAAGGAAAACACCTGAGCTGAAGGGTTTTTCAAGTCTGCATTCAATATCTCTTAGTTTTTTCCCCCCAGAAGTATATCTTAAATGCACATTTTATATAAAGAAGCTTTGGCTGTTTAAAAAATTACTTTATTGTTGTTTTAGAGGTGATATACAACGGGATTACCTTTACATACATTCTACAATAAGTATGTTTCCTTCCTTTTGCTTAGTATTATCTGTTCCTTTATTCTCTTCCATTCCCTCCCTCCCATCTCTGCCCACCACTTGCTTGGTTCACTTTTGTCAGTGTCCACAGCGGCTGGTGAGCTCCACTGCTGTACCTTTTCACCAGTTTTCCACCGATTCTGTGTCCTTCCTACCCTTCCCTCAGATAATCACATGAATACAACATGTATGAGGTAAAGAATATAGTCATCTGAAAACAAAAGGACAAATAAAGAAAAGGTCATTTGCTTCCTTATCTTTGGAATTGATTTTTATATGGTGTGTGTGTGTGTGTGTGTGTGTGTGTGTGTGTGTGTGTGTGTGTGTAGGGGTGCTTGGGTATTACAACTTGATAATTTTCTGCTAAGACTATCTTTCTTCTCACTGTATATGGGTGTACAGAATCCTGTGTAATTTGTCATATCCCATTGTGTTTTAAATCTAACTTCTCTATGTCAGGGAAAACATGGGCCATTTGTCTCCATGATCTTGGCTTACCTTGCTAAACATGATTTTTTCTAGTTCCATCCATTTTCCTGTAACTGCTACTATTTTATCCTTTCTAATGGCTGTGTAAAATTCCATTGTGTATAGGGACCACATTTTTTTAAAATCCGTTTACCTGTAGTGGGGCATCTGGGTTGTTTCCATATCTTGGCTATTGTGAATAGTGCAGCGATGAACATGGATGTTCAGATGTCTTTATCATAACCTGGCTCACGATGCTCAGGAGTGGTAGGTCTGGGCCACGGGGAAGATTTGTGTGTAGTTTTTTGAGGAACCTCTGTTGGGGATTATTATGGCCTGGGAAAGGCTGCCCTTCCACCAGCCTTGGGACAATGGAAGTCCCTCCCACCTTCTGGCCTCCACCCCTTGGGAGGTGAACACGTGCGTGCCACCATGATGGGGTTGTCCCGCCCACAAAGGGAAGTTTTGTGATGTCACTTGATGAACATGGTCCCTAGCCTATGACTGACCCTTTGGCCAGCCCCCTTTCTTTCCCGCCATTACTTCTATATAAGTGCCCTTCCATATTAAAGTCTTTGAGACGCTTTCCACCACCGCAGCGTGTCCCTGATGCCTTCCTTTTCGCCTCCGCCCTCGGTAACATGTGGGGGGACTGGGGGGAGGGGAAGCTTCAGCAACCCGTCCTCAACTTAGCGCTTGCCCATGTGAGCACGCCTTTGGCCTTCCGCTGGCGGAGGGCCAGGCTGAGTGCTCTTTCATAGAGTTTGTGGTTACCATTCTCCCCGTGGGGGGAGAAAGGGATCGTCCAGATCCCAACAACCTCAAGACTGCTTTCCAGAGTGGTTGTACTAGTTTGCATTCCTACCAGCAGTTCAGTAGGGTTCATTTTTTCCCCACATCCCCACCAGCATTTGTTGTCTGAATTCAGAATATTGGCCAGTCTAACTGGACTAAGATGGCATCTCAGGGTTCTTTTTCATTTGCTTTTCCTTTATGGCCAGGGATAATGAGCATTTTCTTGCCATTTTTACCTCTTCTTCTGAGAACTCTGTCCTTAGCTCCCTTGCCCATTTAGTGATTGATTTATTAGGTTTGGGAGGGGTTAGTTTCTCGAGCTCTCTCTCTATATTGGATATTAGACCTTTGTCTGAAATATTGCTCATAAAGATCTTCTCCCAGTTGGTTGGCTGTATTTCTAGTTTACTAGCCATGTCTTTAGCTTTGCAGAAACTTTTTATTTTAATGTAGTACCACTTTTCTAGTCTCTCTCCTATCTGTTGTGCCCCTGGAACTCTTTCAGGAAGTTCCTACTTGGGCCTATAACTTCTAATGTCTCTTTCTCTCACAGCAGTTTCAGAGTTTCTGGTCTGACATTGAGGTCTTTGATCCACTTTGAATTGACGTTAGTGCATGGTGACAGGCTGGGATCCACTTTTGGTTTTCTGCATGTGGCTGCCCAGTTTTCCCAGCACCAATAATTGAAGAGGCTATCTTTTTTTGCAGTGTATGTTTATGGCTCCTTTGTTGAATATCAGATGACTGTTAGTATGTGGTTTTATTTCTGGGACTTCTAATCTGTTCCATTGGCCTTCATGTGTATTTTTGTGCCAGTACAAAGCTTTTTTTGTTACTATGGATCTATAGTAGAGCTTGAAATTTGGTATTGTAGGCTTTGCTTAGCATGCATGAAGCCCTGGGTTCAATTCCTCAGTACCACATAAACAGAGAAAAGATGCCAGAAGTGGGGCTGTGGCTCAATTGGTAGAGTGCTAGCCTTGAGCAAAAGCTCTGAGACAAAAGTAGCATGATACAAATCTTTCGTTAGGTTAATTGCTAGATTTTTTAAGGCTATTGCAAATGGGGTTGTTTTCATGATTTCCCTTTCTGCTTGTACATTGTTGGCATACAAAAAGTCTATTGATTTTTATAGCTTAATTTTGTATCATGCTACTTTCCCAAAGTGGTTGATTAGTTCCAGGAGTTTGGGGGTGGATTTGTTTGGGTCCCTCAGTTATAAGATCATGTCATCTGCAACTGAGCATAGTTTAATTTCTTCTTTCTCTAGGTGGACTTGGCTTTGAATTGCTCTATGAATTCCAGAAATCCTCCTGGTTTTAGGAGAAATAGTTTTAGTTTTTCTCCATTTAGTATGATATTAGCTGTTGTTTTTTCCTATATGGCTTTTACTGTGAACTTTTTTTTTCTTTTTTTCCCCCAGTCCTAGGGCTTGGACTCGGGGTCTGAACACCTTCCCTGGCTTATTTTTTTCCAGTCTTGGGGCTTGAATTCAGGGCCTGAGCACTGTCCCTGAGCTTCTTTTGGTCAAGGCTCGCACTCTACTACTTGAGTCACAGCCACACTTTTGACCTTCTCTGTTTATGAGGTGCTGAGGAGTCAAACCTAGGGCTTCATGCTTGCTAGGCAAGCACTCTATCACTAAGCTGTATTCCCAACCCTTGCTTTCAATGTTTTAAAGAATGTTCCTTTTATTTCTAGTTTCTGTACAGCTTTAACATGAGTGGGTGCTGTATATTGTTGAAGGCTTCTTTTGCATATATTGAGATGATCATGTGGTTCTTGACCTTGGCTCTGTTGACAAGATGAATTGCTTTTATTGATTTGTGTTTGTCAAACCAGCCTTGCATTTGTGGAAGCAGCCTGAAATATCTACCATGACAGTTGTCACTTTTCAGTGATGGTTTTATCAAGAAATCACCAGATAAAATCCACAGCTGTGGCTAAGAAACATAAAAGGAACACACACACACACACACACACACACACTTATTTTTCATGCTCAGTTCAATGGCAAGTGTACATGTGTCATGTTTAGGTATGGTGTCAGGGAACAATGGGAGTCACATAATCCCTTTCCAGGCCATCATCCTCTTCAGGAACAGGATAAAATTATATCAAGTTTGAAAATCAACAAAAGACAAACAGTTGGAAGCTAGAGAATCAATCCCTAGAAAAAATAAGGTTGAAAGTTTAGGAAATTCTGTGCCATTTCTGCCCTCTTTCATTGGTTTCATTGGGCACTGCCAAGCAGAAGTGGGTTCAAATGCCACCTGTTTCCAAGGGTAGAAATGGAGCCCTATTCACTTCTGGTGGCTACTGTTTTTATCATAACAAAATACTGTGTAGAAGAGAGATTATGACTTCTCCTGATGGCCAGGGTGCTGGGGCTCACACCTGAGATCTGGGGATCAAAAGCATCCCAGGCAGATACTATGAGAGACTCTTTTCTCACATTAACAGCAAAACGGTGGAAGTGGAGGTGTGGGTCAAGTGATAGAGTATCATCCTTGAGAGGAAAAAGCTACACAAGAGTGTGAGGCCCTGAGTTTAAGCCCTAATAGCACACACACACACACACAGATGCAAACACACATGTGTGGGGATTATTATTTCTTTGTGCTGCTTCTAGAAAACACCCAGTGTTTTTGTAAAATAGTGCACAATGTTTCTCAGGATCCCTGGCTGATTTCCTTTTAGCCTCATTGTCTAGAATAGGATCACATGGCCCATCCTAGCAGAGGGAATAAGAAGATGGTAATATTTGACTTTGACTTATAATGATTCATGATCTGTGTCTTGACCCATTGATACTCAAAATAAATTTGTCATTTAATGTAACTTGCTGTAGGAGCCAGAGGACCCTGCAAGGAATGTTGTTTGTAGTAGGTATGGGGGAAATGGGAGGGGAGGCAAATAACGTTCATATCCATTAGGCATATGCTGAAATTTTTCGTTGTAGTTGTCATCAGAGCACCACACCTCTTCAGGGAGGGACTGGATTGTCACTGCAGGAGGACCCAGCATGTTGAGAAGGAGCTCAAAACAACTGAGGTGAGCCAGGCATGGAGGCACCACCTGGAACCCCAGCTACTCAGGCGCCTGAGATCTGAGGAGTCTATGAGATCCTTAGCTCCAGTTAACCACCAGAAAAGCCAGGAGGGAGAGAGAGAGAAAGGAGAGCCCAGGACACCATCTTGTGTGCAAGACAATTGGGACAGGAAGAGAGTGTGCCTTCAGCAACTTTTCTCCCACACCTGCTCCCGTGTAATCCTGCTTCTTGAAGTGCTGAGTGCACAGGGGGCTCCAAGGATGTGCGTCTCAGTCACTGCAACATCTGTCTTCCTTAAGCAGCTGTAAGTTGACCCATAGCATTGCACAGGCAGAAGAGATATTAGAAAGAGATATTAGAGATATTAGGAAGAGATATTAGAAAGCAATTTTTGGTTGTCCAGATTCTTTGACCCATGAAAAGTGTGCATTATAGAAGATCACAATAGCCTAATAGCTATACCAGTATGAACACATAAGATGATGCTAAGTGAAATGAACTCCAAACAAGTGGTATATCATTGTTGTAACTATTTTCAACATGCCATGTGCAACAGTACCCTATTGTTTTTCTCTCATATTCCCTTTCTGTTGTTTTACTCCTGCTATCACTGTTTCTGATCTTAGTACCCTAGATACTGTATATAAATGTATTATAACTAGGGTAGGGAAAGGGAATACCAAAATCAAGAGACAAAGGATAAAAAGACAAACCATTCCAAAAGCAATACTTACAAAACTGTTTGGTGTAAACAACTGTACAACACAAGGGAGGGAGAAGGAAGGGGAAGGGGGGAGGCAGGGAAAAAATGAGGGAGTAGGTAACAAGGTGGATAAGAAATGTACTCACTGCCTTACATATGAAACTGTAACCCCTCTATATTTCACTTTGACATAAAGAAAAATGTGTGCATTATTTATGAAATGCATAGCAGTTAACTGCGGCCTCTGATCACCTGCTATGTTAAAGGATGCTAGAGCTTATACTAAGGGTCTTTTGCTCATGGTTTCCAGCCTCCTACTCCACTTTCCATCCTGTAGCAGGTCCTATTTGGCTCCCTTCTGGTTGTCAAAAGAGTGGCTCAAGGGCTGGGGATATAGCCTAGTGGCAAGAGTGCCTGCCTCGGATACACGAGGCCCTAGGTTCGATTCCCCAGCACCACATATACAGAAAACGGCCAGAAGCGGCGCTGTGGCTCAAGTGGCAGAGTGCTAGCCTTGAGCGGGAAGAAGCCAGGGACAGTGCTCAGGCCCTGAGTCCAAGGCCCAGGACTGGCCAAAAAAAAAAAAAAAAAAAAGAGTGGCTCAAGTTGGGAACTGGTGGCTCATACCTAGCATCCTCAGCTACTCTAGGCTAGTGTTCTAACCACTTGAGCCACAGTTCCACTTCTGGCATTTGGGGGAGTAGTTTATTGGAGGTGAGATTCTCATGGACTTTCCTGCCCAGACTGTATTTGAACATCAATCCTCATATCTCAGCCCCCTGAGTAGCTAGGATTATAAGCAGGAGCCACAGCACTGATTACACTTGTTTTTAGCATCCATATGTGAGAGAGAACATGAAGAATTTATCTCTCTATATGATATATTTTATTTAACATAGTATCTTCCAGTTCCATTCACTTTGTTGTAATCAACCAAATATCGATTTGCCAATAAATAATACTGTATTGTATATTTACAGTGCAGGGTTTCTGTCTATTCATGCATTGAGTCCCTGCATATCTTAGCTGTGGTGAGCCACTTATTTTGTGTGTGCAGTGATCCTGAAGCTTGAACTCAGGGCTTGGGTGAAGCCTAAGCATTTTATTCAAGGCTACTGCTCTATCTCTTGAGCTACAGTGCTACTTCTATATTATTGGTGGTTATTTGGAAATAAGAACCTCATGGACTTTCCTGCTTGGGCTGACTATGAACCTTGATCCTCATATCTGAAGCTCCTGAGTAGCAGAGGATTACAAGTATGAGCTACCTGTGTCCAACTTGAGCCACTACTTTGACAACCAGAAGCAAGCATTGGAGAAGGCAAGGAATGGAGGATGAAAACAGAGAGAATGTGTGATTTGGGAGGCAATAAATGGACAAATGAAACAGTATTATAGAGAATCAGTCTGTTATCATGGAGGTACAGACCCTGGTGTCCGACTCCAGATCCATCACCAATACACTGGACATCGAAATGATGCTTTGATGTTTGGCTTCCCTGTCTGCTTCTTAGAACTTCAGGTCCCTAGCTTTGAGGCATTTACATTGTTTGCATGAAGCTAAGAACTTCCAGCACTGCAGATAAATAAGAGAGAGATTAAAAGTGGGTAATGGAATCAGCCAGCTAGAATGTGTTGCAATTTACAAAAAGCCATCAGTAATAACAGAACCTTCTGTTCTCTATGGCGCTGTCTCCCTTGCTTACTCTTCTCTAAATATTAAACAAAGAACTCCAATGACCACATAAAACTCATGAACTTCAAGTTAGAGCCAAACTACCTTCAGTAGGTTACAAATATGAGCTGACACACTCCAGAAGGAGGGTTGGTATTTGTCATAGATGCCAATATTTCTTGGTCATTTTCAATCCTCTGACAATCAGAAAAAAAATAATCAGAATCTGGCAAGAGATAACCTAAAAAGATAATTACTTGCATGTCAAAAATGTAACACTTTCTGTGCCTCATGCCTATAATCCTGGCTACTTAGGAACTTGAGGATCATGTTTCAATGCCAGCCTAGGCTGGCTTTCCTAAGTCCATGAGACTCTTATCACTAATTAACCTGCAAAAAACCAGAAGTGGAGCTGTACCTTAAGTGGTAGAGTACTATAATTGAGGGGGGGGAAAAGCCCAGGGACAGTGCCAGGCCCTGAGTTTAAGCCCTAGGAATGGTGCCGCGTGAGCGCACACGCACACACACACCCAGATAACATTTATTTGGTAATTTCCTAACACTGGTTTACATAATCCATATTAATTATTAAACAAAGACCTTAAGTGACCACACAAAGTTTAGGAAGTTTAGGTTACAATCAGATTATGTTCAGGCAGGTTGAGACTATGAAATTGGGGGAACCTATTAGTTCTAATTGTTGTAAAGGCTGACACCTGCACTCTCAATAAACATTACATCTTCCTGAAAAGTAGTAGTTTCACACTCATTGCATTATCTGAGAAACTTTAATTGATCAAAACTCAGTGCTAATAAAGTTACTTTAATAATAACAAAAGCTATATGGTTCCATACAATATAGCACATAGTTCCCTAATGATAGCAAGTACATGAATACTACTATATGTAATGTAATTTTGATGTGTTTTCCAGTTTCTTTTTCATTTTTGTGCTAGTCCTGAAATTTGGGGCAATGTCCCTAAACTTTTGCACTCAAGGCTGTTGCACTACCACTTGAATTACAGCTCCACTTCTGTAGTTTTGGTGCTGAATTGGAGATAAAAGTCTCACAGATTTTCCTGCCTGGGCTGCCTTAGAACCACCATCCTCACATCTCAGCCTCCTGAGTAGGTAAGATTACAGGTGTGAGCCACCAGTGCCTGCAATAGCTCCATATTTTAATGTGAAAAGTAGAAGCAATAAAAGTAAGTTTCTTTTTTTCTTTTGTCAAATAGGGACTTTTTATTTGGCTTCTGTGTCCTTTGACATTATTATGGGTATCTGTTATATGTTTTTTTAAGTTTTTATTATAAAACTGATGTACAGAGAGGTTACAGTTTCATACGTTAGGCATTGGATACATTTCTTGTACTGTTTGTTACCTTGTCCCTCATACCCCCCTCCCCCTCCCCCTTTCCCCCCCTGAGGTGTTCAGTTCACTTACACCAAACAGTTTTGCAAGTATTGATTTGTTGTTGTTTCTCTTATTTTACCCTTTGTCTCTCAATTTTTGGTATTCCCTTTCAATTTCCTAATTCTAATACCAGTATACACGGTTTCCAATATACTCAGATAAGATTACAGAGATAGTGTAGATACAATCACAAGAAGGTGATACAAGAACGTCATCAATAGTAGAAACTACAGATACACATGGGATGTTGAAAGTAGTTCCAACTGTGATATAACAATCATTTCCATAAAATGGAGTTCATTTCACTTAGCATCATCTTATGTGATCATAAGGGTATAGCTATTGGGCTCTTGTGATCCTCTGCTGTGACTTGCCTAAACCTGTGCTAATTATTCCCAATAAGGGAGACCATAGAGTCCATGTTTCTTTGGGTCTGGCTCACTTCACTTAGTATAATTTTTTCCAAGTCCTTCCATTTCCTTACAAATGGGGCAATGTCATTCTTTCTGATAGAGGCATAAAATTCCATTGTGTATATGTACCACATTTTCCTGATCCATTCGTCTACGGAGGGGCATCTGGGTTGGTTCCAGATTCTCACTATGACAAATTGCGCTGCAATGAACATTGTTGTGCTGGTGGCTTAAAAGTAAGTTACTTTAATGTGTACATGATGTATAAAGATGCAACTTTGGACATCATGAGCATAAAGAAGGAGTGTGGAACAACTGAAGTTAAGAAATAATCCATTTAAAACACTGTTAAAAGTATAGAATATTTCCTATAATAGGTCATAATGGCCAAAATGAAAATACCTACCAAATATACACAACAGGGGCTGGGGATATAGCCTAGTGGCAAGAGTGCCTGCCTCGGATACACGAGGCCCTAGGTTCGATTCCCCAGCACCACATATACAGAAAACGGCCAGAAGTGGCGCTGTGGCTCAAGTGGCAGAGTGCTAGCCTTGAGCGGGAAGAAGCCAGGGACAGTGCTCAGGCCCTCAGTCCAAGGCCCAGGACTGGCCAAAAAAAAAAAAAAAAAATATATATATATATATATATATATATATACACAACAGACACTGAGAAGGAAAGCAAAATATGTCACTAGAAAATATCAACAAAATACACATCAACATCAGTGTAAAGTACAGAGGGAGAAAAAATTGATATGCAGAGAACAAGTAACAAAATTACAACAGTTACTAGTAAGTTCTCATCTATCAGTAATTAATCATTTTACATAGATTGTCTCCCATGTGCAACACTATGAATTCGAGCCCCTGCACTGGAAAAATTCAAAAGGAAATTAAGAGGATGGAATGGAAAAATGGCTACCTAGTCACACAATCATAGTGGAAAACAAAACAAGGCAAATTAGGAAACAGAGGCCTTGATCAACAACAAGTGGATCTCAAGTGTCCTTGAAATATTCTCCAGAAGAGGCCATACACGAGGCCAAAAACTAGTCTTTACAAATCTTAAAATGTTGCATTGAATGAGTACCAGGATGCTGGTACATGGGTTGTGGGGGGAGGTCAATGAATGACTAGAGGAAGGGGAGGAGAATACAGTCATAAAATCCCATGTATATTGTATGAAACTAGGAAAATTGAGAGAATGGGTGGGGTTGAGAGAGAGATGGGGCAGAAGGATGGAAGGGGCGATGTTGATCAAGATGCATTGTACTCAGGCTGAATGGTAACCCCTTTGGACAACTACTTAAAGAGAAGTAAAATATAATTAAATAAAAATAAAATAATGCAATGATACCTCTATTGATTTCTAGCCAATTTTCCCAAATACATCATATTTTGGAAAAATAAACAAAGAAAATAACAGGCTAAAATAGAAGATTGTTTTGGAAGATAAATGGGAGATTAGATAGTAAGAAGTGTTTGTACCTTTTTGGTGAAATGTAGTAAGGGTTTCATTTGCATATCAAGTAGTAGGATTCATATGGCATTGTGTAATCTCCCTTGTAGTACCAGCACTTGGGAGAATGAGACAGGTGGATCACCGGTTTGAGGCTACACTAGGGAATGTAATCCATTTGAGGTCAGCCTAAGCTACATACTAACACTTTCCCTTTCTTAAAAGAAATATGTTCCATTATGACATATTTGTGTATGTGTGTGCCAGTCTTGGGGCTTGAACTCAGGGCTCACAGTCTTTCTTGTCTGGACTGGCTTTGAACCAGGATCCTCAGATCTAAACCTCCTGCTTAGCTAGGATTACAGTCATGGGCCACCTGTCACCTAACTTCACTATGACTTTTTATACTTTAATGATATTCACCTCCCCTAGAAACTTTTCCCCTTCCCTCCTTCTTTCCCCTTCCAGTTTTTAAACAGATTCTAGAAATTTTCATTGTCAGCAAAGAGCCACTTCATTAGTGAAAGCTCAAGAACCTTCTGTACTGAAGCACAATTTGCAATGTCCAGCGATTTTTAAAATTTTCTGTATCGCTTTATTTTTCTTGTCATATTGTTTTTATATTCTGTCCTGCATGTATGGAATACTGAAAATGTTTTGCCAGTTGAAAATATTGCATTAAAGGAAGACATCATATTTTCCAATGTGACCCAAACATTGGTCCAATCTCTATCAAAATTCTCTTGCAGAAATCCAAATGTGAAGACTGAAAGACTTTTACTTTTTTTTTTTTCCAGTCCTGGGCCTTGAACTCAGGGCCTGAGCACTGTTCTTGGCTTCTTTTTGCTCAAGGCTAGCACTTAATGTCCATAATGCTCAAGGCATTATGAAAAAAAGTCTATTTCATAATGTATTTTAAAGTGTACACTTGCTTCTGGTACCATCAAAATACAATTTATTAAATATTGAAATTTGTGTTTCAAGAAATCAGCAGCACCAGGCATGGTGGTTCACACCTGTAATCCTAGCTACTCAGGAGGCTGCGCTCTAAGGATCATGCTGTGGAGCCAGGCAGGCCAGAAATGGGGCTGTGGCTCAAGCGGTGGAAGAATATAGCCTTCAGCACAAAAGCTCGGGAACTGCAGCCCGGCCCTGAGTTCAAGCCTCAGGATGGACACGTGCACACATACAAAAAGTAGTTTTAAAAACAACAACAACAAAACAAACGGGGGACTTCCTCCGGGGCTCCGCCATGCTGGCGGGCGGTCGGCTCTCCTGAGGCGCCTCTCCTCACCTCCAGTGCTCTCTGACTTTTTCCGGCTTTCCTCTCTTTTGCCCTCATGGCAACGCGGGTCCCCGAACTTGTGGAGCAGGCGGCGGCAGCTCGGACCCCGCGCCTGGGTCTCGGGCGTGCTGGGTTTGGCGGCAGTCGGTCCGTCTCTAGGTGCTCGGGAACCTTCTTTCCCGCTGCCCCCCACCTCGAGTCCCACCCCCTGATCTGGCGCCCGGGCAGTGGCGGCTGGAGGCATAGTGGTAACCCCGGGGCCGTGTGCACACCCCGTGCTTAGAAACTGAACACCCGACGGGAAGCGGGATGGAGAAGGACTGGGATCGCCAGGGTGAGGCAGTGGAAACGTTTCCTTCCCGAAGGGAGCAGAGTGGGAGAGAATGAGAGAGGACAGATGAGACCTGACCTATATAACAGCAACCCTGCTAAAACAAGAGAAGTGGTCTCTGCTTGACCCTGCCCAACAGAAGCTGTACAGAGATGTGATGGAGACCTTCTAGAATCTGGCCTCCACTAGCTGGTGCTCTACCACTTGAGCCAGACTCCCTGCTCTATGGTTTGGAATATGGAAAGGGACTATTTGGGAAAAGAAAAGGAAAACCAGACCATTGAAGATAGAGAAGAACAAATCCTTGAAGATGTGTACAAAAATCCCTGGAGAAATCTAAGGTTAAGCATTCTTAATCAGAAAATCCAGAATGGAACATATTCTGGTGCTGGAAACAGCTGGAGTACCCACATCATGTCACCAGTGGCGACCTCTGGTGATTCCAGCATGCAAGTTTTAGAGTCTTTATGAGCATAAAGGACATACTCAATGTGGAAACCCCTTCAGTCCTATTCCAGGACATTATGAAAAAGGAAACTCCAGCAAGATTGGAAGCAAGTGAAAGTCGTATGTCATCCTTGCATATGCTAATTAAAACATCCACTTCTGTCAACCCATTTGAATATCAAAAATATGGACAGAAGCCACATATGTTTAAAGAATATGAGATAGCCTTTAGTTATCCTCAGGGCCTTCAGGAATATGACAGGATGGACACTGGAAAGAGATTCCATGAATATAAGCAAGATGGAAATGCTTTGTGTTGTTCCAGTTCAGTTCAACTATGTGAACAAACTCTGAATGGAGAGAAACCCTACAAGTGCAATCAGTGTGGGAAAGCCTGCCTTTTTTTTTTTTTTTTGAGTGATATTCAAAGTCATGAGAGAGTTCACTCTGGAGAGAAACCTTTCATCTGTAAGCAGTGTGGGAAAGCTTTGAGCTCTTCCAGTTACGTTAAAATCCACAAAAGGACTCACATTGGGGAGAAACCCTATGTGTGTAAGCAGTGTGGAAAGTCATTCTTTTCCTTGAGTGATGTTAGAAAACACAAAAGAACTCACAGTGGAGAGAAACCCTTTTCATGTAAAGAATGTGGGAAATCCTTCTTTTCATTGCGTGATGTTCAGAAACATGAACGCACTCACAGTGGAGAGAGACCCTTCAGATGCATATATTGCGGGAAAGCCTTCTACACGTGGAGCCATGCACAAAAGCACTTCCACACACACAGCGGGGAGAAGCCCTACATGTATAACGAGTGTGCAAAGCCTTCAGTGGTTCTCTTCACAAGCATAAAACAACAGAACAGAAGCCCTACTGATGGAATCAGTGTGGAAAAGCCTTTCTACTGGGCAATATTCAAACACACTTACAGACTCACAATGGAGAGAAACCCTTCGTGTGTGCCTGCAGTGTGGCAAAGCCTTCTTCACTTTAAGCAACATTCTAAGACATGCACGAATTTACAATGCGGAGAAAGCCTGTGTGTGCAAGGAATGTGGACAAGTGCTCCTTTCATTGAGTGACTTACAGACAAGTGAAGCACACTTGGATTGTGTGGAACCATGTCTTAATGGTTTGAGTATGGAATAACCTCCGCAGCTGGCATTTGTAACTTGGGGACATTGTGGAAATTTTAAAAGATGGAGAGTAGCTAGAAGAAATAATTACAAGCATAGATCTCTTAGGTTGTTTTGCCTGTTCCTGTGGTCTTGCAGTTTGCTTCCTGCTCACCACAAATTCTGACCTCAACTGCAGGTTCCCATGGCCATTGTGGTATCCTGTCCCAAAACAAAAATGGTAAATAAGTCCTCTCATTAAAAAAACAAAACAAACAAACCATGAATTTGTTACAGAAGGCAATTGGTGGTGAGAGATAAATCCTAGACAAAAGGGGACAATTCAATATAATGTTCTTTCTGTCTTCTGTTGCCTCTTTGATAACTCACATCTCCTAAGTCTTCTGGAAGTAAAGTAACACTCCTGGCCTTTGGTATGGAAAGGAAGATGGCAGACCACCAGGAAGAAATCTCAGCTGACTTGGCAACCCTTAAAACCAACACTTGCCCATTGCCAGTGATAACATTTATCTTGTGCTTTCCCTACCATGGCTGGTTGGCATAATCCTTGTTGAATATTAAACCAAGAACTCCACTGACCACAGAAACCTTAGGAAGTTCACTTTATAATCTGACTGCTGTGGGAAGGTTGAGAATAGGAAACTAGAAAGCTGGAGTTAGCTCTCAAGGATGGCCACCTGCATGCTCAGGAAACAAAATTTACAAGGAAATGTCTCTTTGGAAGCTTCCTGAAATATAATAGGTTCACGTCTGTTGGAGCAGTTTCCTGTGACTGGAGATGGGCTGAGGGTAAGGCTTCTACAATTGAGGAGGTTGAGGAGGTTGAGGAGGAAGGGACTGAGTTAATGATGGAGAACTGAGTGATTCTGTGACAACAACTATTTCATAGTGAAGCCTCCATGAAAAGTTTCTGCAATGTTATTTCCTAAAAATGAACTGACTCTGAAGTTGTCAGTGGTGGAATCCAGCCTTGGAAACGAATCTTGGCCATGTGAGGACCACTCACTACAATTGAGCCATGTCTTAAACAGGAAACTTAACCATCAGATTTTTTTTTCTTCTTGTGCTGATTCTAGGTCTTGAACTCAAGGCCCGGGCAATGTCCCTGAACACTTGAGCTCAATGCTATTGCTCTATCACTTGAGCCACAGCTCCAATTCCAGCTTCTTTGGTGGCTACTTAGAGATAAGAGTCTCCCAGACTTTCCTTCCTCAGGCTGCCTTTGAGTCTAAGAGTGATCCTCAGATCTCAGATCTCATAAGCAGCTAGGATGGTGGGAGTGATCATCAGATTTTATCACATGACTTGGTTGTCAGCATTGTCTCAGCTTGTAGATGGGGAAGGTGCACGCCATGCATGCAGTAAGGTAGTGGACATGTCTCATGTCACAAAGCATGTCCATGTGTGTAGAGAAGGCACCAGAGTCCTTCCAGTGAGCCAGCACCATGCTCCAGTCACTGCATCAACTTCCCACAGCTGACAGTGAATCAATCCATTTTCCTGAGACTCACCCTTGATTAAATAAAATTCACTTGAAATAAGAGCTTATATGTCCTGGAAGGAGGCAAGTGGATAGTGTTTAAATCAGCCCTGTTGCCTGAACAGTGAACTTGAGTGCAACTGTGGCTTAAGAGCTTGCCATGAGGTGAGGCTGACTCGTGTTGGCCCACAAGACAACATCTTTGCCCAGCTTTTCCTCAGGCCCTGGCCTGACTCAGCTCCCCTCCTTCTCCTCCTGTGAGGATTCTCTCAAGAAACCACAGGCAAAGCATCCCTGTCTCAGGCAGGGACTCCCAGACCAGCGGTAACCCATGTTCAGTAACATTCATCAAAGGGGAAGACAGGAGCAGAAGTTCAGGACAAACCGTACAGCTGGGTTATACTATTTAGTAGAGACCTGACAGCTGGGGCCGAGAGCTGAGATTCAAAATTGAGGAGCACCATGCTTAAAGCTCACATTGTCTGTGATGGTGGGGTGCTGTTTCCATAGAGGCCTAAAGAGGACCAGCAAGGCCCAGGTGAGAGACAGGGAGCCAGAGAGAAGGAAAAGATATCTGTTTTACTTCTCTGTCAGGAAGAATGACAGCCTGTCATTGGCAGAGGAATGAGTAGATCTGGAAAAAAATCACGCAGAATGAAATAAGTCAGGCTCTTCTGAGGGACAATGGACTCATGTTTTCTCTCAAACGTGGAAGTGAGAACAGAAATATAATCATATATAACCATATACAGGGTCGTATGCATGTATAGATACAAGGGAAGATTCCAGTAGAAGAAGTTCTTTAAACAATAGAGCAGTCATTTCCAATAAAATGGAATATGTGTTGTAGGGAGCAGAGGTGAGGGAACAGGAAGAAGGGGAAATACGTGAAGAGAAGATGGATGAATGCCGTTCAGAATATTCAATGCCAATGTATATGAGAATGCACACAGGAAAATTTAGGGGATGGCTGGGACTGGGGGAGATGGTGGAAAGTAATGGAAGGGGTGACCTTGATCAAGATGTCTTGCATTCCCAAACCGACATGTTGAATTCTACCTCCCCTGTCCAACCACTTCAAGACAACAAACCAATTAACTAATGAGAAAAACCTGAAAAATAAGTAAAATAGCCCCATGGGCCAGTTTCCTGCAAGAAGAATGACAAAACCACACAATACTTTGCTCAAAGAAATGACTCTCCCTAAGAGAAATCAGAAATAGACTGTCTCCCCTGAGTGGAAGAACACATTATCTTCCTAGAAACCATGTCACCATCCTGCTAGATAGCCACTAAGCAACATTCCAGGAGCAGGACGGGAACACCAATGCAACACTGCCCTATAGCCCTCACTGCACTCCCTGGACCGAGTGTCTCAGTAGTGTTCTGTGGAGCAGAAGCCTCCAGCCCAGGTATGTCTCAGTGTCTCCCCTCTGGAGCTTCCCTGGACCTGGGCATTTCTCAAAGTATCTTGTGTTTCATAATCTTCCTTGATTCTTTGAAACATCATAAATCTATGACATTATTTTTTATTATCTCTGTGTGTGTGTGTGTGTGTGTGTGTGTGTGTGTGTGTTTGTGCCTGTCTGTCTGTCTGTCCTTGAGCTTGAACATAGGGGCTGGGGCACTGTTCCTGAGCTTTTCTTCCTCAAGACTAATGCTCTACCACTTGAGCCACAGCTTCACTTCTGTCCTTTTGCTGGATAATTGGCAATAGGAGTCTCACAGGACTTCTCTGCTCAGCCTGGCTTTGAACCATGGTCCTCATGTCTCAGGCTTCTGAGTAACTAGGATTTGAGGTGTGAGCCACTGGTACCCAGGGATTTGATCAATGTGTTAGTAAACTTCCACCCACCGCTTCCTTCTCATGGCCACATCCTCTCCTCATCCCGTTTATACAGAGGCTGCTTCTGAGAGGCTATCCACTCCTTCCTCACACCATTCATCACCTTCCTTGGACCCCACTCTCAGGCCAGACTTACCTCCATAAAGATGCCTTCCCCTCCCAACTTCCTCCTGTTGAGTCACCATAGCTTTGACTTCCACCCCAATATGGAGACACCTTGCTTACTCCACCTAACACCTTTAGAATAAAGGACCCAGGAGTGGAAAGGAATGAAGTGAAGAGGAAAAGGAGGAACCCTGCTCAGTTTCTGATATTAGAAGAAATCAATGGAACTCTTTAACCCAAGATGCCCTCCTGGCCTGTCTCACATAATTATCTAATTTCCACTGTCCTAAGAGGCTTTAGGGTACAAGATGGAATACAAACAGATGCAAAAATATGTTTACAGTCTTTCAGAAATGTCAGGAGAGGTGATGATACATTAAAACTAAGAATAAGGAATAAAATATGCTAAATATATGCTTTAAGTGATAAAAATTAAAATTGTGATACATTTTCCAATCACTGTGCAAAGTCAAAGCTGGTTAATGTAATCTGCCCTAAGAGTCAAATGCGGATCTGAAGTGGCCCAGGCAAGGAGTGACCACAGTGGTCAAAAACTCTTAATTACGGGCCAGGTTGCAGTGGCTTGTGCCTGTCAACTTAGATACTCAGGAAGTGAGTTCTGGAGGATCATGATTCAAAATCAGCCTGGGTAAATAAAAAAAAGAAGTCTACCAGGCTCCACCTACAATTAACTAGCAAATGCCAGAACAGAGGTATGGTTCAAGTGGTAGAGCACTGGCTGAACAAACAAGCTGAGGAAGAATGAGGTCCAGTACCAGCCCCTCTTCCTTGCCACGTTAATTTCTGGTTCTCCCTGGTTCTGTTTTCAGTTTCTGCATTAATGTACAAAAACACACCATATACTTTTGGAAACAATTGTTTTATGTTCTTAATACAATACTTATTGTAGCACATTAAAAAGAACACATTAGATCTAGATGTCATTCTTAGAGTCACCATGAGCTATTATGTTTTCATGAGAAATTTTTGATAAAACTACACAGAAATGTTAACTCTAATCACAGCCCAACAGATGTAATGGATATAGGCCCAGACCAGATCAGATCAATCCATATATTTGTTAGTGATTGCCTTTATATTCCATAGTGAGGTCACTCTGCACAGACCCTGAGCTGGCTCAGAGAATGTACCAAACCTCCAACCATTCATCAAATTCAATAGATGAAGTGTATCTTCATCTGGGTTTTACTAATGTGAATTCTCTGGGATCCTGGGAACGGCCTCCTCATACTACACAGCAGGAAAATCCTGAGGGGAATTCAGGCTCCATTTATGGCTCCAGCCCTTGATACAACTTTTAGAACGATGGGTTTTTCTGGCTGAAGAGACAATTCCTTGGCCAATACCAAAGGCACCTGAAAGATTTGGACAAGGATATTGGTACCTATACTTTAACTTTATAAGGATTGACGAGTAAAACCTTTTTCCAGCTGGTCACCTGAGGCTCAGGCCTGCAATCCTAACTACTCAAAAGGTTGAGGTTCATGGCTTTTAGCCGACCCAGGAAAGATTAAAAAAGTTTTTTTTATCAGTATAGGGATTTGAACTCAGAGCTCTGTGCTTGGTAGACAAGTTTTCCATGGCTTGAGCCACACCTCCGCTGTTCATGAGACTTACCTCTAATGAACCACCAAAACCAAAAAGTGGAGCTGTGGCTCAAGAGATAGAGCATCAGACCTGAGCAAAAAAACCTCAGGGACAGACAGTACTCAGGCAGTTATTTTGAGCCCCAGGACAGACACTACCACCACAAACAACAACATGAATCTTGTATCTCTAGCTGTTCATGTAGATAATATTTCTTGAATACATTCCCTCTGTACGTATGGCCTGACACAATATTGTTATTTTGTCTTCTTGATAGATTTAAATTTTAAGTCATAGTCTGAGCTTTTAAAATTTAAAGCACATTTTAACACACATATGTTAGAAACATGGAAAGTTGTTTTCTTTGTAAAAACCTAATGAAGTTAAATTATTATTTTTTGTCAAGACTTGAAAGGTCACTCTGAGCCAGACTTTTACACTTCAAATACAGGGGACACCCTTGACCTGTAAGAACCTGCTCACCTCCTACAGTTGAATCTTTCCGGTTTAACAATGGGACAAGGACTGTAGGAGACATTTTACTTTTGTTTCCTGCCATTTCCCCTTGGGGAGATCTTCTCAAAATGATGCTCTTCCCTTCCAAAGGTAGTAGAAAAGGGGATCTTCATAGGCCTACTAATCTCTTGGCCTCAGCCCATTCAGTGTTACCCTGACAGTAACCCTCTGATCTTAATAGAGAGAACCATATACCAATTGACGGACTTTGTAAAAAGCCAACATGTTACCTTCCTCCTCTAGGGTGTTCCAGAATCCTCTCTTCTCCAGACATGCCTGCCTAAGTGCATATCCTTACAGCACAGATAGAAACCTTCCTTAAGGCCTCTTTTCTCCTGCAGAAGATTTCCTGGCAATGAGGAGATGCTAACTGAGTCCACACACCTTGGACATTATCTTCATTGCCTCAATTCAATGAATGAAAGTTGTTCTTGAAATACTCCAGTGGGTATCATTTCAACACATTTCCTAAATATATCACCTTATCATTTAAAAATTATAAAATAATATGCCTTGTCTCTGTGCCATCGATACACAGAAAAACACAGACATAGACACACTTACAGATAGCTATATGGAGAGAAGAGGCTGTATAAACTGATGAGAAAGTAACAGGAGAGCATTTTTCCTGTACAAGACCTCTTGAAATGTGAGCTCAGAAGCCCTGGATGGGCCCATTTCCAACACAACAGGAGTGCTTTAGACCAGTGATTATCAGCAATAGCTGTATAGGATATTGATGAGGAAACTTTGAAACCCACATTCTGGGAGAATTTTCTTAGAAGAGCCAGATGATCATGAGCTTTTATAGCCAGATGATCTTAGAGGAGCCAGGGGGTGAAAACCACTCTTGGGAGGGAGCTTCTGTATGGTGTGGTAAAGACCACCACTCAAAAACTTTGACTAGTGGGTTGGGAATGTGGCATAGTGGTAGAGTGCTTGCCTAGCATGCATGAAGCCCTGGGTTCGATTCCTGAGTACCATGTAAACAGATAAACTCAGAAGTGGCACTGTGGCACAGGAAGTGGAGTACTAGCCTTGAGCAAAAAGAAACCAGGGAAAAAAGAAGCCAGTGCTCAGGCATTGAGTTAAAGCCCCAGGACGGGCAAAAAAAAAAAAAAAAAGAAAGAAAAACCACAAAAAACAAACTTTGCACCGTGTTCCTTCTAGTCCTTCCTCAGCTGCCTTGCTACAGACTTTAAGAACTTACTGCCAAATTCCAAAGACACCACAGATCTGAGCTGCACAGATTATGCGTGGCCTTAGTATTTATGCCCTTCTCAAATCCACTTGTCAGTTACAGAACGGAAAAACCTTAAAGATCATACTTGTCTTCATAATGATCCATTGGCCCATAAAAGAAATTACAACAACATGACCAAGCCCTTTTCTCTAGTACTCAGGGCCTCAGGCTCTCCCTTGGCTTATTCACTCAAGGCTGATGCTCTACCACTTGAGTCACACCTCCACTTCCATCTTCTTGCTCATTAACTAGAGATTAAATCTCATGGCTACTTCTGTATAAGCTGGCTCTGAACCTTAATCCTTACATCTCAGCCTCCTGAGTTGCTAGAATTGCATACATGGAACCCAGAGCCCAGCAAGCATTTTGGTTTTGGGGTGTGTGTGTGTGTGTGTGTGTGTGTGTGTGTGTGTGTGCGCGCGCGCGCACGCGCGAGCATGTTGCTCCTGGTTGTGTCTGTGTGTCTGAGAGAGAGAGTTTGTGCATACATGAACCTGCTTGTGCCAGCCCTGGTGTGAGGTCAGAGCCTGAGTGCTATCCATAAGCTACCACTCTGCCATTTGAGCCACACCTCTACTTCTAGTTTTGTTGATGGTTACTTGGAGATAACAGTCTCTCAAACTATTTCTCCCAGGCTGGCTTTGCATCAGAGTCCTCTGATATCAGCTTCATGAGTAGTTAGGATTACCACATTGAACCACCCGGTGAGATACTCCTTTTTAAAAAGATATTTTCTTAGGATATATTAGTTGTACAAGAAAGTATTTATTGTGACATCTCTATATGATGTATCCCTGATCAAACTCCCCACCCCATCTGTCTTCCACATTCCCCCTCCTTGTATCTTAAGAAAATGTCAACAGTCTTGATAGTTATACTCACACGTATAAAGTATTTTGACCATATTTACCCTCTTTCACCCTCTCCCGCCATCCCCTTCCCCTCCTGCTGATACCTGCTCTCCAAGAGATCCTATTTTACTGTCTTCTGATTCTTCTTTCTTTTGTTTTACTAAATGTATATTAATTGTACAAAGGGAATTCACCATAATAATTCACACATGCATATAATTTAATCAGATCAACCTTATCCACTGCTCTCTTTTCCTCATCTCCCCACCCCTCTGTTGTTCAATAGCTTCCAGTGAGCTGTCTTAGGTTCTTTCTCCTGCAGGTGTTGGCTCTGAAATCCTGGAATGTTCCTCACCAGGCCTGGGAAGATTGACTGAATTTCCAAAGACAACACATCCTTTACCTGTTTTTTGGTTTTGTTTTGTTTTGCTGTTCCTGAGGTTTTAACTCAGGTCCTGGGCACTGTCTCTGAGCTCTTGTGCTCAAGGCTAGCACTCTACCATTTGAGCCACAACTCACTTCTGTAGTTTTGGTGGTTAACTGGAGATAAGAGTCTCACGGACATTCCTGCTTGGGCTGGCTTTGAAATATAATCCTCATATCCAGTCTCCTGAATTGCTAAGATGACTGGTGTGAGCCATCAGCTCCTGGCTATCCTTTATCTTGTATTTGGCATCATTTTTTCTTCCTTTCCTTTTCTTTCTTTCTTTCTTGCCTTCCTTTCTTCCTTCACTCTGTCTCTGTCTCTGTCTCTGTCTCTCTGTCTCTCTGTCTCTGTCTCTGTCTCTCTTTCTCTCTCTCTCTCTCTCTCTCTCTCTCTCTCTCTCTCTCTCTCTCTCTTTCTGTCTTTCTTTCTTTCTTTGCCAGTCCTGGAGTTGGAACTCAGGGCCTGAGCACTGTCCTTGGCTTCCTTTTGCTCAAGGCTAGCACTCCGCCACTTGAGCCACAACACCACTTCTGGCCGTTTTCTATATATGTGGTGTTGGGGAATCCAACCCTGGGCTTCAGGTATAGGAGTCGAGCACTCTACCAGTAGTCCATATTCCCAGCCCTTTGGCATCACCTTTCATGTGTCTTATGAGTTCCCTCTAGAATCCTGGTGAAATTTGGCACTTGAGAACAGAGTTGGTCTCAGCATTTTTATGTACATCTCAGGAATGTTGCTGGCTGAGAAAGTGAGGGGGGAGAGGCAGACATGGACTTGCAGAGTTCTGCTCAAGATGGAAAGTTGGCAAGGTGCTACCCCTATGCACAGGACACATAAAATGAAACATTTCCTCTGAATTTTAATTGCTGTGCCTTAAGAATAAATATCCCTGCCTCAAAGTTGCACCTGTGAGTTTCAATAATGCAAAGGAACATTCTAGAAATGGAAGTCTTAGCATTCACTAGAGGTCCCAGTTATTCCTTGGACCTTCAGTAAGCTTCTCACTGCAAAAGTGACTCCTACCTGTAATGCCAGCTACTCAGGAGACTGAGATCTGAGTATGTTGGCTCAAAGCCAGACCAGGCAGAAACATCTGTGAGACTCTTATCTCTCGTTAACCAGCAGAAAACCAGAAGTGAAGCTGTGGCTCAAGTGGTAGAGCACCAACCTTGAGCAAAAAATCTAAGAGACAGAGAGGCCCTGATTTCAAGCCCAGGACTGGCTCATGCATACACACACACACACACACACACACACACACACACACGCATGCACACATGCACACATGCATGCACACACATACACAGACAGAGTCAAATCTAAGAAAAAATTAGAGTCGTGGGAAGAGAGTCTGAGCACAGAGCAGACACACATCATCTGGCGCTGACTGTTGAGTCCTGAGCTCATGAATTTCTGTCCAGGTACCATACCTCTGGAACAAGCATCAGATCCAGCTAGCCATAAAGGTTGGAATCTCTCTGACATTGTTTACATACTGTCGCTTACCCTAAATCTTGAAGAATTTTCTTAATGCATCTTTTCCCTAATGATATTATAGAACTAATTCTACCTCTAGAAAACCAAAAGTTCTTTTCTGATACATTATATCAAGTCAACAGACAGATTGCACTGTCTTCCACACCTCACTATCTGTTCAGTTTCACCTCCAGGGTGCCACATTTCAGTGGAAATAATCCAGAACCTTCAAAAATAGTAAAGAAAACTAGGTGCTGGTGTCTCACTCCTGTAATCCTAGCTACTCAGGAGGTGTTTGGTCTGATGATAGGGGTCAAAGACAGCACGGGCAGGAGAGTCCATGACATTCTTATTTCCAATAAACTATTCAGACAAAAAATCAGAAGTGGCACTGTAGATCAATGGTAGAGTGCTAGCCTTAGTAAAAAGAGGCTCACGGACAGTGCCAGGCCCTTAGTTCAAACCCCAGGACCAGCAGGGAAAAACACACAACACTAAAGTTGAGATAGATGTGTTCAAATAACTATAGGGGATTTATGAGTTCTTGCAAGAATTCTGGTACATACAAATTTCTCAAAGATAAACATGTAGGCCACTTGAAATACTGATACTTCAAGTATACTCAGTGAGAGAAAAAAAATGGTACTCATATGACTCTGGTATGAATCCAATCATTTGAACCCGATATACATAGGTTAATGAACTGGTACTGAAAACTCTCATACTTTCCTCTAAATATTAATTAAATGTAACTGTCCCTTCCTTGAGTCTGTGATGGGAAAATAACCTTGTTTTGATGCTCACAAGTTCTGAACATTATGTTCTGAGCATCAAGGTCTAATGTGCCCAAAATTAGGGCTTTTTGATTGAGGCAACATTGAGGTTCTGAACAGCTGAGAACAAGGCGCCAAGGAAAACATCAGTAGACTATAGTTGGGGTGAACACAGAGCTTCAGGAAGCCAGAAGGAACAGACCTTCCTCCTAAGGAGGCACACTTTCATTGGTGGAATTTGACAAATGTTTGTTCCTATAAACAGAAAAAGAGGGAGTTCAAACATCACTCACCTTGCGATAACCAAGAATATTTCCTAAGAAAGGCAGAGGCTTTGGCCCTGAAACTCCCAGCTTCTTAAACAGCCCATGTGAATAGTCCTTGAAAGCAGAGGTCTCAGCCATCCCAGAGGACTATGTGGAGATGATCACAGGCAGGAGAAGAAGGTTCATAAGGAGGTTTATTAGTGGGGCCATAGCTCCCACGGGAGAGGGAGCTACATGGCGTCTGCACCTTATCCAGGTGGCAGCTTCTCTCTCTCTGGGGATAAAGGGGAAGTAGGTAGGTAGTGAGGAGTGGCTCATTAGGTATGGGTGGATCTGGGGGCTAGTGGGAGAAGCTGAGGACCTGAGGCTGGGGATATGGTAACATTCCCCCATTTGTTGTATATTAATACAGAGGAGGGGTACCAGGCTGGGACTATGGGCGGAGCTTGTTTCTTCTGGAGCTACTTCCTGCTGTAAAGGGGCAAAGTAGTCAGGGGTCCCTGATTCGACATTTGGCCTGGTATCGTCCAAGAAGTATTTGTTTGACAGTTTGGTTGGTAAAAGTCCTCATCATTTCTATGAGAATGGTTATCAAGAGCCAATGGGTGTCATGGTCTCCTCTGGCCACCTCCTGCAGCTTGGGCTCATCAAGGAGTCCCTGGGGCTGGGGCCTTCAGGGTCCAGATCTGGGCTGGGCCGAGCAGTGTAGTAAGAGGATGGCCTTGAACTGCAAGTTCCCAGGTGGCGACCTCAATGAGGGATGTTATCCTGTTAAAAGAGACTTTTGAAAAGGTCAGGCAAAAGGCTGACAAGCTCACAGGACCAGTTAACATGAATGACATGGGAGAACACACCCTGGACACAAGCCAGAAAAGTTCCATTTGGAACATAAAACCAATTGTGGCCCATTACAAGGAAGGAGGAATAACTGGCCTGGGGGCAGGAAGGAAGTGTTTAGGAATAGTAGACTGGTTGGGAGTAACCAGTCAGAGGATATATATATATATATATATATATATATATATATATATATATATATCAAGTAACAAAGGCAAGAATGCAAGTTTCTGTCTAGATGGAAAATGGACAGGTATGGGCATTAGGTGGGTAAACAACTATTCCTCTTGATCTCTGGGCTCCTATTAATTTTGAAAGGGCAAGTTTAAATTGACTCCTTTTAAGATGAGACTTCATCTCCTCTTACTCCTCTCCATGGTTCCTTGTTGTCAGGATTGACCTCATCCTGAAGGTCTAGGTGCTCTTTGCTTGATAGCTGGTCCCAGTTGGCATTCACGGGGTTTGAACTCAAGGCCTGGGCGCTGTCCCTGAGCACTTCTTCTCCAGGCTAGTGCTCTACCACTTGAGCCACGGTGTCGTTTTCAGCATTTGGCTCATTCTCTTGGGTCAAGCTTCCAGTCTGGCTCTTTGCTGGTTAGTTGGGAGATGGAGTTTTAGAGGAATATATTTTTTTTCTCTGCCCAGGCTGGCTTCGAACTGCAATCCAAGGAGTCTTAGCCATAAAAGCCCTTTTCATTTCCAATTAATGCAACAGGAGAACAATGGAGTAGAGCTTACCTATAACTTGTTGAGAATTAACCAACAAGTACTTGCCAGAGTTTTGCTTAGAGAACAGCAGACTCAATGAGATCCATGTGGCATCAAATCAAATCATATCATTGAACCTTACCGGCAGGTGGAAAAAAGCACAAATGATTAACAATAGAGGGCCAGGACAATGTAAAAATTTCAGCTTCAGAGGATCCGAAGTGGCTCTGTCTTCTATTCCAAATTAGCAGGCTTTATTAGTCATGTGTGATGGAGGCAGTCAGGAGAGATGAGTTGGATCTGGGTAAGGCTGTAGTAGCATCTCTCAGAGTTCCCTGGATAGATTGTCACACCTCCTGCTGGGTTGCCTGCAAATTTCTACACAGACTTGTTAAAGACATTTGAAATCTCCCAGTATTCCCTGGTTGCTTACTCTAAGTACTCTGGCTTTTGTAGGCTGGTGCCCTACTGGTTTAAGCAGGGTGACAACTTTAATGGCGGTGGAGCTGGTCAGAGACTTAGCAGGCTCACAGCAAGACACCTTCACCTCAGAGCATTTGAATTGCAAGGACACAGTTACAGAGTTCAGGGTGATGGGCAGGGTTATGGGGAGCTTGAGTCTCCACATTCCTGCCCACCCTCGAGAAATTTGGCACACCCATGTCTTTAGAAATATGTCAGTTTCATGATCATTCCTCTGACCTGGGATACACATATCCTCCACCTTGAAACTGTGACAAAATATCCTTACCTTAAATTTCTTCAGACTTGACAGAATGAGATGCCAGGTGGTATTTGTGGGTACTTGTTCTTGGTCTTTTTATACTGTTAGCCGGCCCATACATCACCACAAACTATATGAGACAGTAATTTACTTCACCTTGTCAGCATGCACACCCTGATCTTCACCCTGACATTCAGGTGATAGTCTATACCTAGTCAATAAAATGCAATCAGGATTATCACTCAGACCAAAGGTTATTTCTGCTTATAGACTCATGTGAAACCCCTCTTATTCCTCTAATTTTCACCTGTGGCCATGGCTGTTCTCTTTCAAAATGTTAAGATTCATCCAAACAAGTTACATCTACAGTTCTTTACCTCTTCTTGCCCTACAAGACATGTCATCACCCTCCAAGACCTGGCTCAGACAAAACAAACAAGCAACAGAAAAAAATTGATTGTCTTTCCTCACCACACTTCCACCCAATGAAATATTTCTCTGGACTTCTATTCCCATCCCTCTCACTTGTAGAATTGTTCTTCTACTCTTCTAACACCATCGGTGGCTTCCATGTTCTCTTAGCATGCTGCAAGCTCACTAAGGGAGTATTATATGCTGTTATAACACTAATCCCAGCAGAATGAAGATTGCATAGAACAAACCTCCTGCATGTTCTCTTCCTGAGATTCTCTGCCAACTACGCCACCTTCTTTGGTTGACAGAATAACAAGAGCCTCTGCTATCACCGTTCCAAGTTCCTCTTTGCATTCCACTGCCAATGGGCTCCTATAGCAAAAACTGGACCTAGATGACAGGAGTGGGATGGCAGTGACTAGTATCAATTCATTCTGCTCTTTGGAAAGCCCTTTATTTTGTTGCCTGTGCGTATGTGTCAAAAACGTTCTGCATCAAACTAAACAGATTCTTGATAAATAAAAAAAGTCCAATCTCACTAGAACATTGTATATTAAAAAAAAACCCAGGAGGACACTGATTACACTGGAACAATGGACACTGAAGGACAGAAAAGGAGGTCAGCATGCCTCTGTGGCCAGGATGATCCTAAACACTTGGCCACCAAGGTTTTAAGGATGTCACTACAGACAGCAAACGCAGCATCCAGAACTCCACATTGATGCTTCCAGCTTTTTTTTGGCCAGTGGATGCCACAGTGGATTATGCTTTGATGAGTGGTGATGATGTAAGAAGGAGCCTTGGGAGCTGCTCAGTGGGAGACCTGCACTGTCTCCAGAACATGAGCACCTCCACCACAGAATGCATGGACATAACTCAGGAATGAGAGATTAGAATCCTTACAGGTGCATTGCTGTTGTTGCAGGTCATGTCCTGTGTGCACTTGCCTTGACCAACCCAGGAATACAGAACCACAAAATACCCCATTTTTTTTCTTTTACAGAAACAGAAGGTACTTAATCTCTGCTTAGACATACCAATTTCTCTTGATACTTTGTTACAATCCACCATCTATATCCCCTGGACTTAGAGGATATAGGGCCCTCACTTCCTCTGTAGGCAGCAGGCACAGAATCAACAACTCAATCAATCAACACAAACACTGTTACCTGAAAGTGCAAAGGTTACTGATCTCCACAGTTAAGCAACTCCTTGTAGCATATCTCCCAGTTCTTTGGGGCTGCTGGTGTGGGGAGAGAGACATCAGTGAAGTAAATGTATTAATTTCCAGCCTTCTATCTTTAATGGAAGTGAGTGAAATGTCTCTCTGTCATCATAGTTTTCTTTGTGTGAAAGTTTCCTCCAGTGTATATGAGATGAAATCCATGCTTACCCATGTAAAGTCTAGTTTTTATTGTATATTGTTAGCTGTGAGGCTTGAAATGAGGGCCTGGGCACTGTTTCTGTGCTTTTCACTCAAGGCTAGTGCTCTATCACTTTGAGCTACAGTGCTATTTTCAGTTATCTGGTGGTTAATTAGAGATGAGTCCTACAGACTTTCCTGCCTGGGCTGGCTTCAAACTGTGATCCTCAAATCTCAGCCTCCTGAGTAGCTAGGATTATAGGCATGAGCCCAGCTAAGCCTAATGTTTGGGAGTGATCTATTCATCCATTCATTGATACAAAGCCAAAGAAGTACATGTCACAGGTATGGTATGGGTCTTCTTTCACCCCAGTGTTGCCTTAGGTGGAATGACAGACATAAGGATGCTAAGAAGGATGTGGACCTGTGGTATATCTCTGGCATCTTGGGAATAAGGGAGCTGTGTGGGGACATAATTAAGGGAAGAAGGGACAGCAAGCCTGAATATCAACAAAGGTGAGACATGAGGTCTTCCAGAGCTAAAGAGACATCACCCTCACCAGCAAGAAAGTGGAGATACAAATATGAAGACAGCAACTGGATTGATGAATAAGATCTCCTTTTCTGTGTTCCAAAGTAGACTGCGATAAGACAGAATAGACTTGTATTACTATCACCCATGACCTCACCTAAACCCAAAGCTCTTCTTGGTATCCTCCAATTCCCTCTACAGCTCACACAGATTTTCTTCTTCAATCAACACTAGGCTTAATGCATCCTTCATTGTTTGCTAGCCAGTCTTCATGTGGACTTGGGAGTTTTGCCAGGTACTTTTCAGGCTCTGCTCTTTGTGCTTCTGACACCAGCATGACTGACAGTATTTTGGTAGATGATACTCACAGATAGATACTAACATACAGCAATAATGCAAATATTAGTGTCTTTATGAACACAGTGTCAGAATTTCTCAGTACACTTGGGAAAAAGCTTGACATGTAAACTTATTCTTCAGATGGTATTAGACTCAGTGGATTCAGTGGACTTTCTTTCCCTTCTACTTTACCAGTACTCTGTATGATATATTGAATCAGGAGTTACAGACATCAAAAATGTTTAGGAAAACCATTTCCTGACATCTAATTGCAGCTGACATTATCTGCCCAGCTGTGTGGACACAAGTTCTCTATGGAATCCTTAAACTCTACCTTTCTCCACCCTCTTAGGGTCTTCTGGGCCTCAATGGTTGGCACTTCTCCCACGTTCCTCCTCTACATCCACAGGAGAATTTAGAAATGTCATTGCTAGAATTTGTTGTTGTTTCTGTTTTGATGATGGGCATTCTGGTTGGAGATGAAATCTCAATGTTGTTTCAATTGTCATTTCCTTTATGGACAGGGATATTGAATATTTCTTCATGTACTTATTGACTATTTGTATTTGTACATCTTTTTTTGAATTGTTGGTCAATTTGCCTATTTATTAATTGGATGGTTGACTCTTTTTCAGTCTAGTTTGTTATTGTTGTTTTGTTCCAGTCCTGGGGCTTGAACTCAGTACCTAGGCACTGTCCCTGAGAGTGCTCAAGGCTGGTGATCTACCACTTGAGTCACAGCTCCATTTCTGGCTTTTTGGTGGTTAATTGGATATAAGAATATCTCAGGCTTTCCTTCACAGGCTGTCTTCAAACTGTGATGCTCAGATCTCAGCCTCCTGAGTAGATAGGATTATAAATGTGAGCCACAGCACCTGGCAACAGTCTATCCTGGTTATTGATCCCTTGTCAGGTATATAGCTGAAAAGACTATTTTTTTTCCATTTGGTAGGTGGTCTCCTTAGTCTAGTGACTATATCCTTTCGTATGCAGCAACTTTTCTGTTTTAATGCAATTGCATTGGTCAGTCCTGGATTTTAATATCTGAGCTAATGGAGTTCCTTTCAGGAAGTTGCTCCCTATGGGGCCGCAGTCCAGCCACAGTAGGAACAGGGGCTCTGAGGGGCAAAGGCATGATGATGAGATGGAGAGAAGGCTGATGGCACAACTCTGTTTATTCCAGCAAAAGCCTTAGCTATATATACCTTCTGTATTTGTCACATGTTTGTACAATATTGTCCTAGGACCCACCACACTGAAAAGTGCAGACAGCAGGCATCCTTCCTCATTCTGTTTCAATCCATGTCCACCATGCACCCTCAGATAAGCCCCCAGGCCCAGAAGCTAACAGAAACACTTTCCCAAACAAAAGGGCAAGTACTTGCAGTACTGAGGGTTGGAGTCAATGGTGGTGGAGTCTATGCTCACACCTTGCCAGTCAGCTCCTGGCACCCCAGGGTCTACAACATCTCCCCCTATTTTATTTTTTAAATTGAGCAAGTGTATAACAGCCTGGACCTGGCATACTAAGGTGGCAGAGAAAGAAACTCCAAAACAATGAATAGAAAAATGCCTAAGAAATACCAAAAGGAGTGCTGCAACACATTTCCTGGGTTGAATCCCTGTAGGTAATAGAGAACTGAGGCAGCTAAGTCTGTGGGGTCTGTCACCTTTAGGGTGGAGTGGTTAATATCATATATCTGCCCCTGAAGCTGCATGATATCAAAACTCAAATTATCATGCGACCAGTTTCCTTGAATATGCCGCTGGATATTGGTGCAAGTCACATTTCCTTCATATTTAAGAGGGATAACACAGATGTATTGATAATAAGCATGACAAGTCTTTTTTTTTTTTTTTTTGGCCAGTCCTGGGCCTTGGACTCAGGGCTTGAGCACCTTCCCTGGCTTCTTCCTGCTCAAGGCTAGCACTCTGCCACCTGAGCCACAGTGCCCCTTCTGGCCGTTTTCCATATATGTGGTGCTGGGGAATCAAACTGAGAGCTTCATGTATAGGAGGCAAGCACTCTTGCCACTAGGCCATATTCCCAGCCCATGGCAAGTCATTTTTAACTGTGTTTGTAGCAGCTTTATCTGATTATCAACACACAGCATGGCTGTTTCCAAAGCATTCAGATGTTCCACAATCTTTTTATCTACTCGCACCTTCATTCCAAGGGCACCAGAAACATTTTTAGCTAAAGTATTAACATGTTGTGCTGTATATATGGTTTGGGTAAGGGCCACAGTGGAAACAGTAGCACTAGCAATAAGTGTTACAGTAGCAATAATGCTGGCAATCAATATTCCCCAAAATCTGTGGGGGCAGCTAAGAGCCTTCTGGACCTCAACAGCAAACTGAAGCCCAAAATCACTATACCCATGGTTCCATCAACTTAACAAGCAACATAAGATAAGGGGGTTGCATAGTTACAAACACAATCTGTACTCCACGATGTCTGGGGTTACCTATCCAGCTAGTGAGAACACAATTGTTCTTGCAAGAGGCATGAAATGCATTCCCAGCCTTTATAACCACACCTGACCCAACTACCAGCATGTATGGATGCATAACACAAGCATGCACAATAAATGACACAAATCCATGGAATGGGATAGATCTCTGGAACAAAGGTGAGAGGCATTATTAGTACAAGTAGGCCTTAATGCAGCAGCCAGTCTCCAGATGTCAGGATGAGCTTGTCCACTGGACTGAACAAGATGGTGGCTGGCAAGGTCCTGATCATGTCACTCCTCTGGGACCAGTCTTGCAATGCATAGTGGGGGACTCCTGCCACCAGAACAGCGGCAAAGATGTAGAATCCACAGGCCCTCCATGGTGGTTGATCAGCAGCAGCTGTGGGAACCTACGGGCATAGTGGAATCCAGGTGGAGCACATGGCATTGGCATCTCCTGTCAAAGCAACTCTAGAAGTGTTATGCATAAGCTCCATCTTTTTCCATTCGCACATCTTTTTCTCCTAGAGTAAGTTGGACCCATAATCTATCCCTGAATACCTCACCATACATGTACATTCTACTACACTAGCACATCCATGCATGCTCTCCACAGACATGCAAATAGGCGGGCTAGCAGACAGCCCGGTCCAACATGGCTCCAGAAATCCAGCAATCTCTCCCTCAGAGAGCCCTGTGGCATTGGTATACACTCTCATGGAGGGTCCTCCCATGACACTGGGCAGGCAAGAGGGGGTCAGGCAAGTAGGCCAGTGGACTTTGGCTGACACTTGGACACAGGTTGACAAGTCTAGCATAGCCAGAAACAGGGTTTCAGGCATGAGGGTCTTTCCTGCCCCTTCAACTATTTCTTGACCCTTGAAGGTTAGGCTCTTTCTTTGCCCCCATGTTTGGAATAGGGCCCTCTGGCTGCGGGTTCTAGGCACATGCTCCTGATCTATCCATACAGGTGTCGAGGTCTTCTAACATATGGGTTCGGTATGTAAAGCTGCCATTATCAATGGTCCTATAGAAAAACTCAAGCCCTATCTGTTTGGGTTTGCAACAGGCTGGTAAAGTTCTAACCTTCCATTCACTTGTAGTCCCAGACCCGGCATCCCATCATACCCCTGATTATGCATTTGTTAAGTAACAACTGAGCTAGGACTATGGATGTAAGTACCCATCTGAGAAAGCACATCACAGCCCCACAGATTTACTGGGAGATCCGGCAAAGAAAGGGTTGAAAGACCTGCAAATGACCCTCCTTGGTTAGCGACTGCAGTGTGGCAAAACTTTTCTGAGTAACTTTGGACATGCCTATACCCTGCAGCAGGGTGAGGCTATCTTCTTTTGGCCAGGAAGTGTGTGTGTGTGTGGGGGGGGGAACAGTGTAGGCAAGATATAACAGAAACATCAGCTCCAGTCTCTACTAGGCCTGTAAAAAGCTTCCCTCCTATGTAAAGTTCTACTTCAGGTCACTCTTGTCCAATTCTCATAAACCAAAAGGCCTTCTCTGTGGAGCCAAAAACTATTTCCTGGTTAGGTTGAAGAGACTCATTAGAAAGAGGAACTAAAGGAAGTAAAATCAATTGAGCAATGGTAGTATGTGCAGTGACAAGAAAGGTTCCTTTTTCCAGCCCAGCTATGATTTTAATCTGTCCTCTATAAGCATTATCAATGACATCTGAGTAGACAATCAGTCCAGATCTGCTTATGCAGATAGTGAGGTGGGGTCCTCTAAAGTGCAGCAGCTAGAGTCACTCTCTGCACATAGGAGGGGCCAATCTCAGCACAGAGGCAAATAGAATCCTTTAAGGTCCTTGTTTGCTTCCAGGGCCTAATTGCTGCCTGACATGCAGAGTTAGCATTTTCAAACCTAGTTGTTGAACCAGGATTGTGCCAGCTTCACCATCTACAATGGGGCTAATTGCCTTAAGAAGGCAGGAGACAAGTCTTGAAAAGCCTTATCTGCCCCTGTCTGATCTTATACAACTCCTCAGTCCTGCCCCAGAAGTAGGAAGCTTCTTCCAGGCTTTGGTTGCACATCCATTAATCTTCCCATAAGCAACTTTGGGGTAACTGATCTGCTGCAAAACATCAGAGTATTCTCCCACACCCACTAGAATGTCTTAAGATACAGGGATGTTGGTACGGTTATTGTATTTTGCCACCTGATTGGACATTTCCATCCATTCTGCCTTCCATAACAGGTAATGACCCCATTCAGGTAGGTCTGAGCAATTGTCTTCCAATCCCCTGACAACAGTTTAAAAGTTATTAAATCTCCCAATAAAGGGAATAGTTTAATTAAGAATTCCAGCTTTGGAGCATAATGCCTGATGGGCCAAATTATCAACCAGGGATAACGTAAAAGTAGCAGTTGCCTCATATTGAGCAGTGAGAGTTGTAAGGTCCATCCCCAGGACGGCTCCATGCAGACGCCTCCCACCTATTTAAGTCTGTGCCAGTACCTGAGTTACCTAGGTAACTGGCACATCTGGAGGCAGTTACCTCCTCCTCTGAGATCACATCCAATCCACCTGGCCATACCTCCCGCCTTTCCCTATATAATCCAGCTCAGCACAGTCCCCACTCTCTTTCCTTTTTTTCTCTCTTTTTACCTTCTTCCTTCTCCTCTGTCTCCCCACGACTCCATCTTGTGTGGGCTGGCAGGTTGCTTTTCCCCCAATAAACTTCTTTCTGCCTGAACCATATGGTGGGTTTTCTTTCTGGCGAACCTTACATTGGTGCCATGACTCAGATGGGGACAGAGTCAGGAGTCACTGAATCCCCTCCTCCCTCTACTCTTTTGAGGGCTATCCACTTCCTTGACCGCCCCTCCTCAGACCAAACTGTCAAAAGCAGGAGGAAACTCACCTCGGGTATCTCACCTTTACCATTGCTGACTACGCATCCACCACACCATCTCCTCTCTCTATATCTTGTGAGTGACTTCCCTGTATAGGTACTCTATTGTTCTGACCATGCCAGAGGGACCCCTTATACCTTTTTGGCCAGTCTGTTCTCATTTCAGGGATGCCTGAATTGAGAATTTGACTCTATGTCTTTATGGAACTCCTGTCTATGTCCTTGTGGGCCCCCATCTATGTCTTTATGGGCTCCTATGTTCTCACCAGACTACTCCATAAAGTTAGAATGACCCATAGACTAGAAAATCAGTCTCAATCGCTCAACCTTTTGGCTTGTGCCCTCGAGAGTGCGACCCAGGCTGGGTTCCAGGGATCCTCCTGTAGGTTCGCTCTCAAAGGCTAGCCAATCTGGGTTTGATCTACTCAACAAGTTGAAGGAAAAAGCAGGCAGTTTTAGAGAAATAACTCTGACAAGTATTTGTGATCAATTCCTAATAAGTTACAGCCTCTGCCTCATGAGACTTCTTTTGGGCTTCATTCAAGGAGTGGCATCTACCACCAAGGGACAGCTGTTGCTTGCCTTTGCCCAGAGGGGCCACATCTCCGCCTTTTACCCCTAATATCGATGTCCCTTGCCAGCAGGAAGCCAGAGAGAGTCTGTGCCCTTTTTCATAATTATTAAAAGGTCAGAATGTAAGGTTCACCCCCAAGAAGGCTCCATGCAGATGCCCCCCTCACCTGTTTAAGTCTGCACCCAGTACCTGAGTTACCTAGGTAACTGGCACACTTGGAGGCAGTTACCTCTTCCTTCTCTGAGATCACATCCAATCCACCTGGCCACACCTCCTGCCTTTCCCTATATAATCTGGCTCAACATGAGTCCCCACTCTTTCCTTTTCTTTCTCACTCTTTCTTGCTCTTTTCACTTTTTTCCCCTTCTTCCTTCCCCTTTGTCTCCCCACACCTCTATCTTGTGTGAGCTGGCAGTTTGCTTTCCCCCCAATAAACTCCTTTCTGCCTGAATCATGTGACGGGTACCTTTCTGGCAAAACTTACAGAAGTTTTGATTTCTGTCAATTCCTTAAAATTTAAAATACCATACAGCCGGTTGCCTCCATCTTGTAAGACAGGAAAAAATTGGAAATCCCCAGTATCTTCCCCCCACCCCTTTGCAGTCAATATAGCCTTTTGGACTGCAGACATAGGTGAAGAAGTCTGAATTAGGAGCTGGCGGTAGTTGCCTTCCCTCTTTATCACAGGGAAGGAGGCTCTTACAGGGTCTGGCATGGCAAAGGGCTGGTGCCCTGGGGCATCTTTGTCTTATTTACAGAGAGCATCAAAAGACTGACACAGGCTTTCTATACTTTCAACACACCCACACTCTGATGGACAGCCCTCTCCCTCCTCATCTGATACACAGAGGAGAGCCATCTTATTTTCTCCCTGACAGGGATTTTATAGAAACAATTTCAGTCTGGTGAGTGGGATTGAGATGTTGTCAAACCATGTTCTAAACAGAAAATGTCTGACGAGGAATAGCTTGTTTTCCTCTGATTTTTGGTTTCTTATTTCATCATTGATGGCCTTCCTTTGTGTAATATGTAAGTGACATATTTGGTTTTTGCAATTGTTTCTTCCCACAGTATATGTTGTACAGATATTTTCTCCATGATGACCAAGGGAAATACATGATACATCCTAAATGTGCACTAATAAATATGAAACTGATTTCAAGTTAACTCCTGTTGCATAGAAAATCTGTACTCCTCTGCCTCTTTGCAAAATATTTTGTGTTATTAATAACACAAATTACATCTTTACATATTATGAATCCATCATTATACAGGCACTTTTTGTCCCTTTGTTTTGGAAACTTTATAAAAGAATCAAAGAAGGAAATAGAAAATTACAATACTCTTGCTACTTACATTTGTTTATACACTTAATTGTGCCAATATATTTCATATATTCATACATACATTCATATATTTATGAAATATCTTGTATTTGCATGTTCCAATTTACTGACAAAAACAATCATACCAATGGAATTCATTAGAGTAGCAACTACTTCTTCCTATAAAGTATTTGAAAATTTCTTTGTTGTCACTAATGTAACTTGTCATTTTGTTTTGATGACTGAAACATGCCAATAATAATAATATTTTGCCAACTAATGATACTTTAATTATGATTAAGGTTTCACATGGCCTTTCCTTTAGCAAATATAATTTCTGGGTATATCCTGCATTTCAATGTGACCAGAATTGTCACTGAAAGTCTCTGAGAGAAGCTGATTTCTTATTTTCAGCCTGCCTAAAGTAGGCTGATTATAACATGAATTCTTCAAGGTTTATGTGTTAGGTGAGGTCATGATTAGATATTAAGTGAAGATTGTGATGCTGAAGTAAAAGAAGTATTTGTCATCATTGGAGGCATTCAAATACTGACTTGTGAGTTTTATTTCAATGTTTATCTTCTGGGGGAAAGAGATTAAGAAATCTTGACTTTCAGTGGAGGCATCTTAATAGTGTGGCTCTTGAGTGAACTTATTTCCACTTTCAGTTTAGCTGAAAGAAGGGCATAAACCTCTAGAGAGGTTTATGTGGTCACTTGAGGTCTTTGCTTAATATTTTACCAGAATTATGCTACTGAGGCAATGTTATAAGGACACCTCAAATATGTACCATTATCAGTGGCTTTATTAGTTGCAACATAGCCTAGCTGGCTGTTTTGACAGTCACCAACACTGCCTTTCCTCAAAGTCTGCAACTGTGAACATGTTGAACTTAGAGACTTAGAAGCCAGGGGGATGGAAAAGTTGGTAAGGAGAGGCAATTGATAACCTTTGGGCCTTTTAACAGCGCCAATTGAAGTCGTTTGTTGATTTTTTCAAAGAACATGAACTCAGCAAAGTTCAAAGTCAGGGTGCATATGATTCTGTGACAACTGCTAATGTGAACAGGGGTTGTCCAAATCAGTTTCTGAAGGAGTGACGAGAAAGCACTGAGGAAAACCAAAGTCTACAGCACAGTTCTGCTGTGTCTACTGAGTTTTTAAAACCCCCAGAGTTTTGTGGCCATGTATACTTAGGGATTTCAGGCTTAGCACAAGTACTATGATGGATCTGTGTGATTTCTAAACACTCTGCACTTAGAGGTCTCCCTTATCAGGAATCTAGTGGGAGTTCACGGGAAACAAGTAACAGACTCCTCCTGACCAGCTTGATACATTTTTAAAATTTTTATTTTGTGAAATCAGAGGCAGGATAAAAATATTGAATATCAGAAACAGGAGGAGATATCAAAGACAGAATGCCTTAGTGAGGGAAACTCCAGACCAGCCATTACAAGAAAATTCCAGAGATAGGCCTTTAGAAGTAAGTCCTTGAAACAGACAGATTTATAGCAAGCACTGATGGAAGAGGATCTGAGATGTAGGAATAAATCTCGAATAAAAAAACCATATAAGGTATAGGGGAGCCCAAAAGGTAAACTTAGCCATTAGTCTTATAGCCATTAGCCTTGATGTAACCTTGATAACTTATTGTTTATTGCTCTGTAGTAATTTGTTATGATGTAGTTATTTTGTAGCCTTGAGGACTGTTATCTGTAATCACTAATGACTTTACTTCTGTAAATCTGTCTGTGGTCACACATCACCATCTGCATATGGCTGTTCCTTTAAAAACCCTGTTGAACAAAGTCTTAGAGCTGTGTTCTCCTAAGCAAAGAGAGGAGTGCAGATGCCACAGCTTAATAAAGACTCCTTGCCCATTCATCTGAGTCTGAAGTCCTATTTGCAGGTTCTGGGATGTAATAATTTTTGTGCTAGCCCTGGAGATTGAACTCAGGGCCTGGCAATATACCTGAGCTTTTATGCTCAAGGTTACCACTCTATCACTTAAGCCACAGCTCCAATTCTGGCTTTTGGGTGGATTATTGTAAATAAGAGTCTCACACACTTTCCTGCCTGGGCTGGCTTCAAACCACAATCATCAGTCTTAGCTCCTGAGTGCCTGATTATAGGCATAAGTCACCAGTGTCTGGCTACCCACTTCAGTAATCATCCATTCATCAAAAAACAAAATCCATCTGTTCTGACCTGCTCTACTGCAAGTGGAAAAAAACAAATCTGGGAGCTGCCATGTTGGAGTCCTGGATGCAATGTGTGCTGCATGTGGTGACATCTTCCCTATCACTGGTAGTTAAGGTGTTAAGGAGGTACAGCTGGCAAGACAGCTTTCTGTTATCCTTACCTGTTCTTTAATGACTATGGATCTGAGACATATGTGGGGCACATCTGGAAGTCAACTAGCTGGCCCTGCCTGTTTCTCAGTCTTGGGGCCATGTGTGGCTAAGATGGCAGTGCCTAACAACAACGCACAGCTGCTACAAGTGTCTTTGGTTATAACCCGGAGGCGGTTCTGTGGGCTGTGACGCCCCGGCTCTTCCGCCCTTGATGGACAGCTCATGCCTCCCCTTACAGTCCCTAGATAGGTGCACACCCCTCCCCTTCCTGCCGATCTTAGACCTGATTGGCTCCTGTGCCTTATATTAGTGGTACATACTTCCCTAATAAACGAGATCTTGTGCTGACTTGACTCCCAGGCCATCTGATTGTCCTCCGGTGAGGGAGGGCTGAGTGCAGGCGGTCTGTTGACCCTTTCCTGTCTTGGCTCCTCCGGTCGGGGTGTGCCTTCCCCATCTCTCCCACGGGTCGGGGGAGCGCGGGGGGGTGGTGGGGGGGCTAAAAACCCAGACAACTTAAGTGTTTTCTAGAGACAAAGAGCCATTCTTCAGTGATTCACATGCCTCCTTTGCCAGTTTGTTATCAGCAAGACAATATTTTGAAGAAATACAAGACCCATGTCTAGTCTCTGCAGTAGGAACTGTTTATACACAGAAACCTGGCGGGTCAACTAGCACTTGAGGTGATGGGGATCACTGCACAGGTGATTCCTCTAGAAACCATCTAGGAAGATGGGAGTCATTAGCAAAGAGGCACAAACAAAGGAACTGCAGAGGACCTGCAATCTCAGCCAACCCAATTCAAAATCCATCTGTCAAAAACCCAATCTGATAAGGAAGAAAATAGTGGGGAACAATACCCAAATTTGCTTCCTTGGTAACTTCACAATCTTGTAAGGGGAACAGATACAGAATTCACCTGTAGGAAGAATAAAGAGGATAAGAACAGAAGTTTGTGTGCGAAGTGAAACTGCCTAGAGGAGGAAATAAAATTTATGTGTTGGAGGGGGTTTACAAGGAATAACTGAAACAAATCGGTATTTTGTTTCCTGAGGTGGAAGGACAATTCAGTATATTCTGGGGACAACAGGGTCTTTATAGTCATGACAGTCTGCATAGGTAAGGAAACACCTCAAGATATGGTATCATTGGGTAGGTTTCAGATATTCAGGAATGAGGGAAGCCAGGGAGATGGGTGTAAATTAGATGAAATTTATGTCAGTGGCACCACTTGAATTTCTGATAATAACCTGTGATCTTAGCAATAACATTGGCTAAGGTGTTTACTGATTTCCCACAGAATACTATTCAAAGGAGGTCAAACTAAGGTTGACCAGAATTTTGTGTCAACTGCCACAGTGGAGTAGACCCCAGCCTCCAGGGGATGCCCAGCCTCTCAGTTTCCAAAGAGGACAGATGGTAACCAAAAAATGAAGAAAAATATGACACAGGCATTGTTCACAGGTCCTCCATTTCTAGTAAGTTTTAAGAACTGTGGAGTAATTTTATCATCTGTTGCACAAACCATCAGGCTTACTGCATGTAGATCAAGGGTTGGAGAGAGGATAATGAAATTTTTTTTTTCTGTCAGTTGTGGGGCTTGAACTCAGGGCATGGGTGCAGTCCCTGAGTTCTTTTGCTCAAGGATAGAGCTCTACCACTTGGAGCCACAGCACCACTTCTGATTTTCTGGCAGTTAATTGGAGATCAGAGTCTCACGGACTTTCTTACCTGGGATGGCTTTGAACTTTGATCCTCTGATTTCAGGTGTGAGGCACAGAACCTACTTTATTTCTAAACCCTCATTGGGGAGATGCTCTCTGATCACAGGTACCAGAGACAACTATTAGGGGACTCTCTGGTCAGGTTCTTTACCCACTTGAGAAATTACATATTCATCACAAGGCCAGAAACCAGTTCTCATCTTCGTGGCTTCAGCAAAATAGGTTTACCCACCTGGGTGCTATGGATGCTGCTGTTAGTAACACCGCCACTTCATTCCCTTCATATGCATTGCTCACACATGTGAAAGGTTCTAATCAGATAGGGACATCCTTTGGACAAGGATCTAAGTTGCTATCTGTGACACACGCCTTTGAGGGCTTCCTGAAAACCGGGACCGTTTTTCAAGATTCTGTTTAATTTGATGCAGCAAGTTTTTGACACATACTCACAGGCAACAAAATAAAGGGCTTTCCAAAGAGCAGAATGAATTGATACTAGTCACTGCCATCCCACTCCTGTCATCTAGGTCCAGTTTTTGCTATAGGAGCCCATTGGCAGTGGAATGCAAAGAGGAACTTGGAACGGTGATAGCAGAGGCTCTTGTTATTCTGTCAACCAAAGAAGGTGGTGTAGTTGGCAGAGAATCTCAGGAAGAGAACATGCAGGAGGTTTGTTCTATGCAATCTTCATTCTGCTGGGATTAGTGTTATAACAGCATATAATACTCCCTTAGTGAGCTTGCAGCATGCTAAGAGAACATGGAAGCCACCGATGGTGTTAGAAGAGTAGAAGAACAATTCTACAAGTGAGAGGGATGGGAATAGAAGTCCAGAGAAATATTTCATTGGGTGGAAGGGTGGTGAGGAAAGACAATCAATTTTTTTCTGTTGCTTGTTTGTTTTGTCTGAGCCAGGTCTTGGAGGGTGATGACATGTCTTGTAGGGCAAGAAGAGGTAAAGAACTGTAGATGTAACTTGTTTGGATGAATGTTAACATTTTGAAAGAGAACAGCCATGGCCACAGGTGAAAATTAGAGGAATAAGAGGGGTTTCACGTGAGTCTATAAGCAGAAATAACCTTTGGTCTGAGTGATAATCCTGATTGCATTTTATTGACTAGGTATAGACTATCACCTGGATGTCAGGGTGAAGATCAGGCTGTGCCTACTGACAAGGTGAAGTAAATTACTGTCTCATACAGTTTGTGGTGATGTATGGGCCGGCTAACCGTATAAAAAGACCAAGAACAGGTACCCACAAATACCACCTGGCATCTCATTCTGTCAAGTCTGAAGAAATTTAAGGGAAGGATATTTTGTCACAGTTTCAAGGTGGAGGATATGTGTATCCCAGGTCAGAGGAATGATCATGAAACTGACATATTTCTAAAGACATGGGTGTGCCAAATTTCTCGAGGCTGGACAGGAATGTGGAGACTCAAGCTCCCCGTAACCCTGCCAATCACCCTGAACTCTGTAACTGTGTCCTTGCAATTCAAATGCTCTGAGGTGAAGGTGTCTTGCTGTGAGCCTGCTAAGTCTCTGACCAGCTCCACCGCCATTAAAGTTGTCACCCTGCTTAAACCAGTAGGGCACCAGCCTACAAAAGCCAGAGTACTTAGAGTAAGCAACCAGGGAATACTGGGAGATTTCAAATGTCTTTAACAAGTCTGTGTAGAAATTTGCAGGCAACCCAGCAGGAGGTGTGACAATCTATCCAGGGGACTCTGAGAGATGCCACTACAGGCTTACCCAGATCCAACTCATCTCTCCTGGCTGCCTCCATCATACATGACTAACAAAGCCTGCTAATTTGGAATAGAAGACAGAGCCACTTCGGATCCTCTGAAGCTGAAATTTTTACATTGTCCTGACCCTCTATTGTTAATCATTTGTGCTTTTTTCCACCTGCCGGTAAGGTTCAATGATATGATTTGATTTGATGCCACATGGATCTCATTGAGTCTGCTGTTCTCTAAGTGTTACAGCAAAACTCTGGCAAGTACTTGTTGGTTAATTCTCAACAAGTTATAGGTAAGCTCTACTCCATTGTTCTCCTGTTGCTTTAATTGGAAATGAAAAGGGCTTTTATGGCTAAGACTCCTTGGATTGCAGTTCGAAGCCAGCCTGGGTAGAGAAAAAAAATATATTCCTCTAAAACTCCATCTCCCAACTAACCAGCAAAGAGCCAGACTGGAAGCTTGGCCCAAGAGAACAAGCCAGATGCTGAAAGCGATGCCGTGGCTCAAGTGGTAGAGCACTAGCCTGGAGCAGAAGTGCTCAGGGACAGCGCCCAGGCCTTGAGTTCAAACCCCGTGAATGCCAATTGGGACCAGCTATCAAGCAAAGAGCACCTAGACCTTCAGGATGAGGTCAATCCTGACAACAAGGAACCATGGAGAGGAGTAAGAGGAGATGAAGTCTCATCTTAAAAGAAGTCAATTTAAACTTGCCCTTTCAAAATTAATCAGAGCCGGGAGATCAAGAGGAGTATTTGTTTACCCACCTAATGCCCATACCTGTCCATTTTCCATCTAGACAGAAACTTGCATTCTTGCCTTTGTTACTTGCTATCTATATAGCCTCTCTCTGACTGGTTACTCCCAACCAGTCCACTATCCCTAAACACTTCCTTCCTGCCCCCAGGCCAGTTATTCCTCCTTCCTTATAATGGGCCACAATTGGTTTTATGTTCCAAATGGAACTTTTCTGGCTTATGCCCAGGGTGTGTTCTCCTATGTTGTTCATGTTAACTAGTCCTATGAGCTTGTCAGCCTTTTGCCTGTCCTTTTCAAAAGGCTCTTTTAACAGGATAACATCCCTCACTGAGGTTGCCACCTGGGAATTTGCAGTTCAAGGCCATCCTCTTACTACACTGCTCGGCCCAGCCCAGATCTGGACTCTGAAGGCCCCAGCCCCAGGGACTCCTTGATGAGCCCAAGCTGCAGGAGGTGGCCAGAGGAGACCATGACACCCATTGGCTCTTGATAACCATTCTCATAGAAATGATGAGGACTTTTACCAACCAAACTGTCAAACAAATACTTCTTGGACAATACCAGGCCAAATGTCGAATCAGGGACCCCTGACTACTTTGCCCCTTTACAGCAGCAAGTAGCTCCAGAAGAAACAAGGTCCGCCCATACTCCCGGCCTGGTACCCCTCCTCTGTATTAATATACAACAAATGGGGGAATGTTACCATATTCCCAGCCTCAGGTCCTCAGCTCCTCCCACTAGCCCCCAGATCCACCCATACCTAATGAGCCACTCCTCACTACCTACCTACTTCCCCTTTATCCCCAGAGAGAGAGAAGCTGCCACCTGGATAAGGTGCAGACGCCATGTAGCTCCCTCTCCCATGGGAGCTATGGCCCCACTAATAAACCTCCTTATGAACCTTCTTCTCCTGCCTGTGATCATCTCCACATAGTCCTCTGGGATGGCTGAGACCTCTGCTTTCAAGGACTATTCACATGGGCTGTTTAAGAAGCTGGGAGTTCCAGGGCCAAAGCCTCTGCCTTTCTTAGGAAATATTCTTGGTTATCGCAAGGTGAGTGATGTTTGAACTCCCTCTTTTTCTGTTTATAGGAACAAACATTTGTCAAATTCCACCAATGAAAGTGTGCCTCCTTAGGAGGAAGGTCTGTTCCTTCTGGCTTCCTGAAGCTCTGTGTTCGCCCCAACTATAGTCTACTGATGTTTTCCTTGGCGCCTTGTTCTCAGCTGTTCAGAACCTCAATGTTGCCTCAATCAAAAAGCCCTAATTTTGGGCACATTAGACCTTGATGCTCAGAACATAATGTTCAGAACTTGTGAGCATCAAAACAAGGTTATTTTCCCATCACAGACTCAAGGAAGGGACAGTTGCATTTAATTAATATTTAGAGGAAAGTATGAGAGTTTTCAGTACCAGTTCATTAACCTATGTATATCGGGTTCAAATGATTGGATTCATACCAGAGTCATATGAGTACCATTTTTTTTTCTCTCACTGAGTATACTTGAAGTATCAGTATTTCAAGTGGCCTACATGTTTATCTTTGAGAAATTTGTATGTACCAGAATTCTTGCAAGAACTCATAAATCCCCTATAGTTATTTGAACACATCTATCTCAACTTTAGTGTTGTGTGTTTTTCCCCCGCTGGTCCTGGGGTTTGAACTAAGGGCCTGGCACTGTCCGTGAGCCTCTTTTTACTAAGGCTAGCACTCTACCATTGATCTACAGTGCCACTTCTGATTTTTTTTCTTATTTCTTATTTTTTTTTCTCAAATTTTTATCATCAAACTGATGTACAGAGAAGTTACAGTATCATATGTTGGGCATTGGATACATTTCTTGTACTGTTTGTTGCCTTGTCCCTCATGCCCCCTTCCTCCCCCCCTTTCTCTCCCCCCCCCCAGGTGTTCAGTTCACTTACACCAAACAGTTTTGCAAGTATTGCTTTTGTAGTTATTTCTCTTTTTTTACCCTGTGTCTCTCAAATTTGGTATTCCCTTTGAATTTCCTACTTCCAATACCAGTAAACACGGTTTCCAATATACTCAGATAAGATTACAGAGATAGTGTAGGTACAACCATAGGAAGGTGATACAAGAACATCATCAATAATAGAAACTACACATACACATAGGACGTTGAAAGTAGTTACAACTGTGATATATCAATTGTTTCCATAACATGGAGTTCATTTCACTTAGCATCATCTTATGTGTTCCTAAGGGTATAGCTGTTGGGCCTTGTGATGCTCTGCTATGGCTTGCCTAAACCTGTACTAATTATTCCCAATAAGGGAGGCCATAGAGTCCATGTTTCTTTGGGTCTGGCTCACTTCACTTAGTATAACTTTTTCCAAGTCCTTCCATTTCCTTACAAATGGGGCAATGTCATTCTTTCTGATAGAGGCATAAAATTCCATTGTGTATATGTACCACATTTTCCTGATCCATTCATCTATGGAGGGGCATCTGGGTTGGTTCCAGATTCTTGCTATGACAAATTGTGCTGCGATGAACATTGTTGTGCTGGTGGCATTACTGTGATTTTGTTTGTGGTCTTTTGGATAGATACCCAACAGTGGGGCTGCTGGGTCATAGGGGAGTTCTATATTGAGCCTTCTGAGGAATCTCCATACTGCTTGCCAGAGTGGCTGAACCAGTTTACATTCCCACCAACAATGAAGTAGGGTTCCCTTTTGGCCACATCCCCTCCAACAATTGTTATTATTAGTTTTCTTGATATATGAACTTATGATTTTTTGTCTGAATAGAATGTCATGGACTCTCCTGCCCGTGCTGTCTTTGAACCCTATCGTCAGACCACACACCTCCTGAGTAGCTAGGCTTACAGGAGTGAGACACCAGCACCTAGTTTTCTTTACTATTTTTGAAGGTTCTGGATTATTTCCACTGAAATGTGGCACCCTGGAGGTGAAACTGAACAGATAGTGAGGTGTGGAAGACAGTGCAATCTGTCTGTTGACTTGATATAAAAGAATTTTGGTTTTCTAGAGGCAGAATTAGTTCTATAATATCATTAGGGAAAAGATGCGCTAAGAAAATTCTTCAAGATTTAGGGTAAGCGACAGTATGTAAACAATGTCAGAGAGATTCCAAACCTTTATGGCTAGCTGGATCTGATGCTTGTTCCAGAGGTATGGTACCTGGACAGAAATTCGTGAGCTCATGACTCAACGGTCAGCACCAGATGATGTGTGTCTGCTCTGTGCTCAGACTCTCTTCCCACGACTCTAATTTTTTCTTAGATTTGACTCTGTCTGTGTATGTGTGTGCATGTGTGTGTATGCATGCGTGTGTGTGTGTGTGTGTGTGTGTGTGTATGCATGAGCCAGTCCTGGGCTTGAAATCAGGGCCTCTCTCTTAGTTTTTTTGCTCAAGGTTGGTGCTCTACCACTTGAGCCACAGCTTCACTTCTGGTTTTCTGCTGGTTAACGAGAGATAAGAGTCTTACAGATGTTTCTGCCTGGTCTGGCTTTGAGCCAACATACTCAGATCTCAGTCTCCTGAGTAGCTGGCATTACAGGTAGGAGTCACTTTTGCAGTGAGAAGCTTACTGAAGGTCCAAGGAATAACTGGACCTCTAGTGAATGCTAAGACTTCCATTTCTAGAATGTTCCTTTGCATTATTGAAACTCACAGGTGCAACTTTGAGGCAGGGATATTTATTCTTAAGGCACAGCAATTAAAAGTCAAAGGAAATGTTTGATTTTATGTGTCCTGTGCATAGGGGTAGCACCTTGCCAACTTTCCATCTTGAGCAGAACTCTGCAAGTCGATGTCTGCCTCTCCCCCCTCACTTTCTCAGCCAGCAACATTCCTGAGATGTACATAAAAATGCTGAGACAAACTCTGTTCTCAGGTGCCAAATTTCACCAGGATTCTAGAGGGAACTCATAAGACACATGAAAGGTGATGCCAAAGGGCTGGGAATATGGACTACTGGTAGAGTGCTCGACTCCTATACCTGAAGCCCAGGGTTGGATTCCCCAACAGCGCATATATAGAAAACGGCCAGAAGTGGTGTTGTGGCTCAAGTGGCAGAGTGCTAGCCTTGAGCAAAAGGAAGCCAAGGACAGTGCTCAGGCCCTGAGTTCCAACTCCAGGACTGGCAAAAAAAGAAAGAAAGACAGAGAGAGAGAGAGAGAGAGAGAGAGAGAGAGAGAGAGAGAGAGAGAGAGACAGAGACAGAGACAGAGACAGAGACAGAGACAGAGACAGAGAGAAGGAAGGAATGAAGGAAGGAAGACGAGAAAGAAAGAAAGAAAGAAAGAAAGAAAGAAAGAAAGAAAGAAAGAAAGAAAGAAAGAAAGAAAGAAAGAAAGAGAAAGGAAGGAAGGAAGAAAAGGAAAGTAAGAAAAAAATGATGCCAAATACAAGATAAAGGATAGCCAGGAGCTGATGGCTCACAGCAGTCATCTTAGCAATTCAGGAGACTGGATATGAGGATTGTATTTTTTTTAATCTTTTTTTTTCCAAATTTTTATTATCAAACTGATGTATAGAGAGGTTACAGTTTGATACGTTAGGCATTGTATACATTTCTTGTACTGTTTGTTACCTTGTCCCTCATACACCCCTCCTTCCTCCCCCTTTCCCTTCCCCCCCCCAGGTGTTCAGTTCACTTACACCAAACAGTTTTGCAAGTATTGCTTTTGTAGTTGTTTGTCTTTTTTTACCCTGTGTCTCTCGATTTTGGTATTCCCTTTCTATTTCCTACTTCTAATACCAGTATACACAGTTTCCAATATACTCAGATAAGATTACAGAGATAGTGTAGGTACAACCACAGGAAGGTGATACAAGAACATCATCAATAATAGAAGTTACAGATACAGATGGGACTTTGAAAGTAGTTACAACTGTGATATAACAATCGTTTCCATACATGGAGTTCATTTCACTTAGCATCATCTTATGTGTTCATAAGGGTTTAGCTATTGCGCTCTTGTGATGCTCTGCTATTACTTGCCTAACCCTGTACTAATTATTACCAATAAGTGAGACCATAGAGTCCATGTTTCTTTGGGTCTGGCTCATTTCACTTAGTATAAGTTTTTCCAAGTCTTTCCATTTTCTTACAAATGGGGCAATGTCATTCTTTCTGATAGAGGCATAAAATTCCATTGTGTATATGTACCACATTTTCCTGATCCATTTGTTTACTGAGGGGCATCTGGGTTGGTTCCAGATTCTAGCTATGACAAATTGTGCTGTGATGAACATTGTTGTGCTGGTGGCTTTAGTGTGATTATGTTTGTGGTCTTTTGGATAGATACCCAAAAGTGGGGCTGCTGGGTCATAGGGCAGTTCTATTTTTAGCCTTCTGAGGAATGTCCATACTGCTTGCCAGAGTGGCTGAACCAGTTTACATTCCCACCAACAATGAAGTAGGGTTCCCTTTTGGCCACATCCCCTCCAACAATTGTTATTGTTAGTTTTCTTGATATATGACATTCTTACTGGGGTGAGATGGAATCTCAATGTTGTTTTGATTTGCATTTCTTTTATGGCCAGTGATGTAGAGCACTTTTTCATATGTCTCTTGGCCATTCTCATTTCCTCATCAGAGTAGTCTCTTTGTAAGTCTTTAGCCCACTTGATGTGAGGATTGTATTTTAAAGCCAGCCCAAGCGGGAAAGTCCGTGAGACTCTTATCTCCAGTTAACCACCAAAACTACAGAAGTGAGTGTGTCTCAAATGGTAGAGTGCTAGCCTTGAGCACAAGAGCTCAGAGACAGTGCCCAGGACTTGAGTTAAAACCTCAGGAACAGCAAAACAAAACAAAACCAAAAAACAGGTAAAGGATGTGTTGTCTTTGGAAATTCAGTCAATCTTCCCAGGCCTGGTGAGGAACATTCCAGGATTTCAGAGCCAACACCTGCAGGAGAAAGAACCTAAGACAGCTCACTGGAAGCTATTGAACAACAGAGGGGTGGGGAGATGAGGAAAAGAGAGCAGTGGATATGGTTGATCTGATTAAATTATATGCATGTGTGAATTATTATGGTGAATTCCCTTTGTACAATTAATATAAATTTAGTAAAACAAAAGAAAGAAGAATCAGAAGACAGTAAAATAGGATCTCTTGGAGAGCAGGTATCAGCAGGAGGGGAAGGGGATGGCAGGAGAGGGTGAAAGAGGGTAAATATGGTCAAAATACTTTATACGTGTGAGTATAACTATCAAGACTGTTAACATTGTCTTAAGATACAAGGAGGGGGAATGTGGAAGACAGATGGGGGGAGTTTGATCAGGGATACATCATATAGAGATGTCACAATAAATACTTTCTTGTACAACTAATATATCCTAAGAAAATATCTTTTTAAAAAGGAGTATCTCACTGGGTGGTTCAATGTGGTAATCCTAACTACTCATGAAGCTGATATCTGAGGACTGTGATGCAAAGCCAGCCTGGGAGAGATAGTTTGAGAGACTGTTATCTCCAAGTAACCATCAACAAAGCTAGAAGTAGAGGTGTGGCTCAAGTGGCAGAGTGGTAGCTTATGGATAGCACTCAGGCTCTGACTTCACACCAGGGCTGGCACAAGCAGGTTCATGTATGCACAAACTCTCTTTCTCAGACACACAGACACAACCATGAGCACTCATGTGTGCACACACACACACACACACACACACACAGAATACCTCAGAAATTCAAGGAGTTACTTAGCATTCACAGACAAGGATAATTTCTTTTCCAATATTCTGAGAAATTTTAGGAGTAATTTTAATTTCCACATTTCAAATGACTCTTCTTCTTTTCCTCTACCCTGTAGATCTCTCTGAATATTAGCCTATTCCAACTGCCAGTGAAAGCTACGAAGCCTGACTCCATGGGACTTCAGTCATTTGCGCCTGCAGTTAAAGATAGGCGTCAATACACTGAGAACAATCATGCAACTTCATTTTCTTTCTTCCCATGACATGTGGTATTTCGATTGAGAATGTAAGAGACGCAGAAGTGAGTATTGTGGAAATGTCCATTGGGAAGAGTTGTTAGGGTGCCATGCTGCACTGCATGAGGACAATAGCAGCCTACATCTCTTGAATACAATTATCTTGAACAATTTTGCAGTCTTGTTCTACCAAAGGCTCCAATTAGGTTTAGGGTTAGAAAAAGGGTGAGCTATGTGGTAGAACTGCAATCTATCTTAACAAGTACCAGTTGACTCAAGGTTAGGATGAGAGAAAAATAGTGCATTGTGTTACTTTTACCATTCGAAGGTCATTAGGGTTAGATTGGGACTAGGGTTTTCTAGTTCAGGCTAGGGCAGCCAATTTAAAACTTACTTTAGGGTCTTAAAGATCAAGAACAATTATCATCAGTGGCAACTTTTTTCCATAGTATCAGGCTTGTGGTTCAATAGAAGGAAGGGGTCATGTGAGAGAGCCAGTTAGTTTAGTGTTATGGTCAGGAAACCAAGGACTTTACAGCTGTTCCTACCTGTTCATCGCTCCTCCACACTCAAAATCAACAGGGTAGGTCACAAGCTCTGCTGAGTGGACATTGTCCATAAAGATCAGGTGTTCCTGTACCAGCAACCCAGCACTGGGTCTCCACTGGGCCACCCCAGATGACCCCTTGCAACATGTGGTTCTCAGGGGCACTTGATAGTTTCTCTGTAACTTTTCACTAGTGCTATGTTTTGGCATTGGAATAGTCGACTTTATTAAAAACATTTTTTTGCAGTGGTGGGAATCAAAGCTAATGCTTCACATTTGTATGACAGGGGAGCATCTCCGTGACTGAATTTTACCCACAGACCCCAAATCTTGAGGCAGTATAGGCAAGAACCAGGTCTAAAACAACTGGACCTCACAAAAATTCCAGTGGTGATTTCTAATCACAGTGTCTTTGAGGCACTGTTTTGTTTTGATGTCTTCCCTCCAAGAACAACATTACCTATTGTTTTGTGTACTCCAGTGGCATCTGTGGTCTGAGCCCTTCAAACTAATGTTGTTGTGCATTGTACAACTAGGGCTGTGGTTTATGTCCATCAGAACGAGAGGCTGAATTTTAGGGCATGGCTCTAGTCTCCCAATCTACCTTGCTAGCCTTTTGTTTTTGAGTACCAGTAAGTATTTATTTGTTCATCATATTTCCCCAGGACCTTGTTATGCTTTTAATCAGCTCTGTTTTACAAACACAGGTTCTATGAGGGTCGCCAACCCATTTTGGCTACCACAGATCTAGAAATGATCAAAACAGTGCTGGTGAAAGAATGTTATACTGTCTTCACAAACCACCGGGTAGGTGTCTTCAAATATTGGAAACCCTTATTATGTATTCAATTCTTATTTAGAAAGGAATATAAGTCCATAACAAAGCACAGGGGGTGCTATAGTTCCTTTGCGAGTTGCGAGTATGTTTTGTTCAAATCATAATGGTTTGCATAATGTAAATATAATATTCCTTCTAGGTTCTAGAGACTCATTCCTGTGACCACAGCTACTCAAGTGGCTGAAATCTGAAGAAATGGTTTGAGGACAGCCCCAGCAAAAGAGTCCACAATACTCTTATCTCCAGCTAACCTGCCCAAAGCCAGAAGTAGAGGCGTGGTTCTCAAGTGGTAGAGAGCTAGCTTAGAGAAAAAGAGAAAGGACAGTGCTTAGGAATTGAGTTCACATCCCAATACTGGCACCAATCACACACACACACACACACGCGCGCGCGTGAACATACAGAGCAAGAGAGAGGTACAATTTCTGTTAGTAAATCAACATGGGTACAATCCACAGATCTTCTCCAAGATTCACTGTCCTCATTTATATAAATTGCTGTGTATGCATCTCTGTATAAATTTACCATATAACTAGATTTGTATAACAACCGAGACGCAGAACTGTTCCTTTACCATAAATCTCCTCCTTGCTTTTCCTTAAGTGTCACAATGTGTATTCTGTCCTCCCCTCTTAATAAAACCTTAACCACTGTGAGGGGGGTGGGTGGGGGTGGGTGCGTGTGCAGGTGTGCACATGCTGGTATGGGGTTTGAACTCAGGGTCTGGATGCTGTCTTTTCACCTTTGTGCTCAAGGCTAGTTACCATAGCACCACTTGAGCCACAGCTCTACTTTCTACAACTGTGGTGCTATCCTCAATTTGCATAGGACAAAGGGTCTTTTCTTTTGAATTCTAGCCTCTTTTTCCAGCTGGATTTTTGAAAAAAGGCACCACAATAGCTGAGAATGAAGAATGGAAGAGAATTCGAACCTTGCTGTCTCCAACTTTTACCAGTGGGAAACTCAAGAAGGTAATGAGAGGACTTTTCATTGGATCTGGGGAAGGCAGAAGCTAAGATCATAGTCCTTTTTCAAGGGATAGTCCTGAGATCAAGCTTCCTGAAAAACATCTTCTCCCTTTACATGTAAAAGGCCAATTATAAAAATCCATTTTCCAATGACGCTTGTTAGACACAACTGGGAACATATCTGTCTCCCTGTGACTCGATTCTTCATAACTAACTGTAGATGGTTTGTGTTTTGTGCATAGATGTTCCCCATAATTGAAAAGTATGGAGACATCTTGGTGAACAACCTGAGACAAGAAGCAGACAAAGGCAAACCTGTCACCATCAAAGAGTAAGTAGCATTGTAGCTGTTGGAGTCTGGGATCCTCTCAGGAAATGCTCCAGCTGCCTGCCAGGGAACTGTACTCCACCACTGACAAGGTGACAGGCAAAAGTACACGTGTTGGGTTACAACTGCTTTGGTCTGCTGCAAGAAAGATCAGCTCCCAGATCAAGGCAGAGCACTTGCAACACAAAGGATCTTTGCTCTGCCTGTAGGAGCCAAGATGAATTCAGCTGCTTATTTCTCATTCTGTATATTTTTAGATGATAAAATACAAGGCTTGGAAAGCAACGTGACTGTGCAAGATTGTAAAGAGGGTAGAATGGCAGAAGGGTGATCAACTTGGTACATGTGGAGCCCATGGGTAAGGCAGGAAAAGGATAATAAGGAACTTGGAGCCAGCCACCAGTGGGCTCAGTCCTGTAATCCTTGAGATCTAAGGAGTGAGGTTCAAAGCCAGCCTAGGCAGAAAAGTCCTGCTGAGACTCTTATCTCTAGTTAACTACCAGAAAATGGGAAGTGGCATGGTGGCTCAAAGTGGTAGAGTGCTAGCCTTGAGCAAAAAAGCTCAGGAACAGTGCCCAGAACCCACAACTGACACCCCCCTCCAAAGAAAAGGAACTTGAAATCAGTTACACACAATTACCTTTTGCTGAGGGAGCAAGCAAAATACTAAATCTTATGTGTTCTCAGCAGTTCTTTCTCCTTCACATTCAAAATAGAGATGGCGCTGTGGGTGAGCAACCATAACCATTTGTGGTGTAAGCTGGGGCAGTGTGCATCTTACAAGAACCACAGGTGTAAACTGAGACTGCCCCAGACCAACTAGTGCTCTCCCTAACTCTGGAATTCCTCACATCTGTCTTGGAGAGGTTTCTTACCATATGTTAGCCCAGAGTATACTTGGGTTTCAGTTTGTTCAGAGGCAGCTTCTCTCAGGGAAACCTCAGTTCTCTGAGTTGGATAAGTGCTGATCTATTCAGAGTTTGAGCACTGGGTGTGGATGAATGGATGATAACCCAGGCTACTCAGAACAGGGCTGTATTGCTTCTTTAGAATAACCTGAAGAGGACTCAGCTGTGGCCACAGAGAGTGCTGAGGCTCGACTTAGGTCAGTATCACCTTTCTTGAGTCCCGTGGGAAGAATCCCATACTCCACCCTTGTCTTGAGACACAGTGCTGACCTGCTTTTCCACTGGCCTTTCTGTGATCTGTCTGATTATTGAGCCATACCTCCAGTCCTGCATTTTTGCTGCTTCATTGGAGGTGAAACCCTCATGGAATTTTCAAATTGAAATTCTCAGATCTCAGCCCCTCAAGTAGCTGGGATTACAGATGTGAGACATTAATTTTCCTTCTTTTTTTTTTTTGCCATTTCTGGGTCTTGAACTCAGGGCCTGGATACTAACTGTCCTTGATCTTTTGCTCAAAGCTAGTACTCTACCGCTTGAGCCACAGCACTGTTTCTGGATTTTTCTGTTCATGTGGTACTGAGGAATAAACCCAGGACTTCGTGCATGCTAGGCAAGCACTCTACACAAAGCCACATTCCAAGTCCTTCCTTGTATTTTTTTACGTCAGCATCTTTGGAGCCTACAGCATGAATGTGATTATAGGGACATCATTTGGAGTGAACATCGATTCCCTCAAGAACCCACAGGACCCCTTTCTGACGAAAGCCAAGAAACTCATAGCCATCAGGTTTTTCCATCCAGCGATCATTTCTTTGGGTATGTAGACAATTTCCTTTACTTTCCTCTTTTTTTTTTTTAACCATGCCTTCTTCAGTCTTTTCCAAATAACAGTTTTATTGGCATACTATTCATATGCAAAATAATCCACTCATTCAAAGTGTAAAATTCAGTGTTTTTAATGCACTCAAAAACATGTGCACTGTCACCATAGTCAGATGGAGAGGATTTTCATCACCTGAGAAATCTTTAACACCTCTGCTCCCTCTAACTCACTATACATCTTCAGATTTCCTCTCTAAACTTTATTTACATGGAACCATGGAGTATGCAGCTTGGGCAGCTGGCATTTTTCATTTAGTGTTGTGTTGTCAACCAAATATGAACCATGATCTCATGGCTTGGGGAACAAATCATGTTCCAGTGCATACACAGAATACACCCCATTGGTAAGGAAATGGAAGGACTTGGAAAAATTATACTAGGTGAAGTGAGCCAGACCCAAAGAAACATGGACTCTATGGTCTCCCTTATTGGGAATAATTAGCACAGGTTTAGGCAAGTCACAGCAGAGGATCACAAGAGCTCAATAGCTATACCCTTATGAACACATACGATGATCCTAAGTGAAATGAACTCCATGTTATGGAAACGATTGTTTTATCACAGTTGTAACTACTTTCAACGTCTCATATGTATCTGTAGCTTCTACTATTGATGATGTTCTTGTATCACCTTCCTGTGGTTGTACCTACACTATCTCTGTAATCTTATCTGAGTATATTGGAAACCGTCTATACTGGTATAGAACTAGGAAATTGAAAGGGAATACCAAAATCGAGAGACACAGGGTAAAAAAAGACAAACAACTACAAAAGCAATACTTGCAAAACTGTTTGGTGTAAGTGAACTGAATACCTCATGGGGGGAAAGGGAAAGGGGGAGGAGGGAGGGGGGAATGAGGGACGGGGTAACAAACAATACAAGAAATGTATCCAATGCCTAACGTATGAAACAGTAACCTCTCCGTACATCAGTTTGATAATAAAAATTTGAAAAAAAATTAAACTGTACCACTTCAAAACTAAAAAAAAACAAGTTGTGCATCATTCATTGGCTAATAGGCATTTATGCTAATTCTTCCATGTGGCTATCATGAGTAATGTTGATAGGAATACTTTCATGGAAGGCAGTACATACATTGTTGAGTTTCAACGTATTTCATGTTTAACTTACTAAGGAATTGAGAAAGTGTTTTCGCAGGAGGTTTTAGCATTTCACATTCCTGTTAAGAATGTCTGACGGTCCTAATTCATCCATGACACAACCCCTGGTCAATACTTAGGTTTCTTATGATTTTTATTATTTTATCCTAATGTGTGGGAAGTGACCTACAAGTGGGGGTTTGATTTTCATGATTTCTGTTTCCCTAGTGCTACTGATACTGGATAATGTATGTATATGTTTGTCTCTCTCTCTCTCTCTGTGTGTGTGTGTGTACACACTTGCACATGCACAGAAATGTGTGTGCACGCAGCAGACCTAGGGCTTCCACTCAGGCCTGAGCATTGCCTCTATGATTTCTTTTCTCAACCTAGGACTCTTAAATACTTTAACGATGGCTCTACTTCTAGCTTTTGGGGGGCAGGGGTGGGTTCCTGTCCAGGGGCTTGAACTCAGCCTGGGCAGTGTCTCTGAGCTTTTTTGCTCAAGATTAAGGAGATTGGACCCATTTCTGGTTGGCTTTTATTACGTGCTCACGAGCGCAGGCGTGCGCACACGTGTGTGTGTGTGTGTGTGTGTGTGCTTAATTGGAGACATGGACTTTCCTGCTTGGGCTGGCTTCAAACCATGATTCTCAGATTTCAGCATTGTGAATAGCTGGGATGATAGGCATGAGCTCATGTGGGTGATTTTTAAGATCATCTTCAAATATATCTGGTCTAGGCCTTTGCTCATATCTAACTGAATCTATTGCTTTTTTGTATTTTAATTTTTTTTTTTTTTTTTTTTTTTGGCCAGTCCTGGGCCTTGAACTCAGGGCCTGAGTACTGTCCCTGGCTTCTTCCCGCTCAAGGCTAGCACTCTGCCACTTGAGCCACAGCGCCGCTTCTGGCCGTTTTCTGTATATGTGGTGCTGGGGAATCGAACCTAGGGCCTCGTGTATCCGAGGCAGGCACTCTTGCCACTAGGCTATATCCCCAGCCCCCATATTTTAATTTTTAAATTTCATTACAAATTCTGCTAGAAATGTGTTACAAGGAGTATGCCTTGCCATTTTTCTACCTATTTGGTAGGTGTTTTCTTTCTTTCATATTTGCAGTTCAAAATATTGCATTTTGATGACAAATTATGTGTTTTTCTTTTATTTCTTGTGAGTCATCAGAACTCTGAAAATCCATTGCCAATTATGAGTTCATGAAAATCTGCTGCTTTAGTTTTCTTCTAAGAGTGGTATAATTGATCTCATTTTTAGAACTTTCCATCCATGTTGAGTTAGGATTTGTAACTGATAATGAAGTTATTAAAATTCCACTTTGTTCATTTGCTTATGGCTATACACATTGTGTGGCATCCTTTTGTTTCTTGAACTGTTTTTCCCCATTCACTAACCATGGCATCTTGCTTAAAATCCATATAGACACTGGCGTTTATCACTGGACTCTCTTCCAGAATATTCCATTGTACTTTATCCTTATGTCAGAACCACATGGATTTGCTTACTTCAGCTTGTGATAGCACCCAGCCATAATCTATTGTATCCAGAAGCTCATCTGTTGTACCAGAAGGCAACGGGATGTCAGGGAGTAGAGCCAGCCCCTGGGGTCCCTTGGAAGATGCCAAAGGGATCTGATCTTCCTGCTGCCTGGTGGTCCTCGGTATGACTAAGCTTTGCTCAGCCATTGACCCGGAGCCCAAGCAAAGGTCACAGAGGAAACGGAATCTGATTGAGAAATGATAACTCTTTGCTTGTTTTAGAAAAGTAAAAGTGCTCCAGGTAAATCTTACATTTCCATTAAGAGATTTCTTTTTCTTTTCCTTATAGCTTTTTTCCCATTCCTCGTTCCAATTTATGAGAACTTAAGTATCTCTGCTTTTTCAAATGAGGTCATAACATTTTTCAAAAACTTTGCAAACAAAATGAAAGAAGAGCGTCTCAAAGACCATGAGAAGGTAAAACATGGTAAAGATATGGTGCAACTCCGTCTGTTGAACAGTTAACTTTGAGTTCAAAAAAATGAAAACCTGGAAGCTGAAACATGGTCATATGTAAGGGGGAAAAGTCAATGGGAGTGGAATCAGACAAATGGAGAGAAGAATAGCAGATACACTAGTCATAATATTCAATTTATCTATGTGAAAATGGATCCAAGAAACCTGGGGAATGAGTGGGGTTGGGAGAAATGGGGGAGAAAGAAGGAATGGGTGACACTGATCGAGATACATCCTACTTATAAACGCCTTCATACAACTATAGATAAAATGATAAAATATGGCAAGAAGGCTTTCAGTTCCAAGACTCTTTCCAAACATTGCATTGTCACATATTAAATTGTATGTAGTATGTCACTCATCTTGACATTTCCAAGGATGCATCTGATGTATTTTGGTCATACTAATTCCCTCCATTTTTCTCCTTTATCCCCCAATTATTGTGTACTGCAACTACCATCTTGTGCTTTCATGATGATGCTTTTTAGCTGCTTTTGTGACAAATGACACTTTTTCCAATACAAGGCCCTGTCACTATATCTGATGGGACTTTGGCCTATCTTACATTTTGATATTCTCCTGACCTTAAATTGAATAGCTACCTTCTCTGGGTATTGAGGCTGTTACATGGTAAGCCCAGCATTGCTTCTCTGTGTTGTTACCTGAATGTCAAACAGGTTTCTGTAATGTGTTGGGAGTGTGGAATACTTAACAGTGGTTCAGACAAATATGCTGATGAACTGTGAGGTGTCAAGGGTTAGATTGCTGAGCCTGTGGGTTAATAATAAGGCAAGAGAGCAGAAGACAGGCCCATGACTTCTCCCTGAGCAAGCACGTGTGACCAGAGAAGGAGCTGACCATTTATCTGTCTGGGAGTCTGTGTTGGAAGAGAGAGAGGCTCAGGATCAGAGAGAGCAAAGACTACACACTGTAGGACAAGACAGCTGGGTTTTCCTTAGGGAAACACTCTCCTCTCCAAAGTTTGCTCAGCAGTGCCTCAGGCAACACCAGCAGGACTTTTGGAGTTGTAAGATCTATAGTCCCCAAAGTGTTAATTTTCCAGTCCTATTTCACTTCTGACCTGCCAGTTGACCTATCTTTGAAATCCCTCTTTCTTCTATCAGGCCCGAATGGATTTTCTGCAGCTGATGATTAACTCTCAGAATTCTGAAGACATAGAGTCCCACAAGGTAATTGAGATGGTTTTGTGACTTGTGGACAGGGGCTTAGAGAGAAGATAACAGAGAACTTTCTAGAAGCACATGGGTCTGACTATATAGTAAGTTTAAGAGTTTTCACAAATACCCGTGTCATGCCTAGGAGTCCTTCGGTGGTCTTGAATGGTCCACATCAGACCACACGCTGGCTCTCACCTTTATCCACACGCACCAAGTCAGAACTGCAGCCTGGAGATTTGAATGTGGTGGCCCCATCAGGAGGTACACAGTCCCGAACAACACTGACACTCACTGAGAAGACTTGATGGACATGTGCTCACTCACTAGCTTAATTCTGTATGCTTGAATTTTGTTGAGAATTTTTCTGTCAACGTTCATCAAGGAGATTGGAGCATTCCTATATTTTACTGATGGGCGAAGTTCTTTCATGCTCATCCAAGGAACAAGATGATAGCAGTGTATGTCAAACAAGAATGCTAGCTCTGCAAATTGCCCCGCTTTGATGGTGGTAAGGGTGGAGAATGAAGGGCAAGAATGAAGACTTTGGGAAGTTAAGATATTTGGGATGCACCTGGGGCTTGAGTTCAGGACCTAGGTTCTGTGCCTGAGCTTTGTTGCTCAAGGCTGGAACCCTACCACTTGAGCTCTTGGCTCTTTGGTGGTGAATTGGACATAAGAGTTTCATGGACTTTCCTGCCCAGGCTGGCTTCATATGGCGATCCTCAAATTTAGCCTCCTGAGGAGCTAGAATTATAGGCATGAACCACCAGTACATAGATCAATTTTTACCCTTTTTCCCCCTGGAGGTAACAGTGAAAATCAGTCCCAGTGTGACCCTGAATTGATTGCTGTTTCTGTCTCAGTACGGCAGAGTTTCATTTGCCTTTCTCCTTCATTAAACATCAAATGACCATTTTATCTGAATTATTATTCCCTCTCCTTGTAGCTCTGTCCGATGAAGAAATTGTGGCCCAGTCCATCATATTTATTTTTGCTGGCTTTGAGTCAATGAGCAGCATACTGTCTTTGATTATGCACATACTGGCCACTCGCCCAGATGTCCAGACGAAACTGCAACAGGAGATTGACGCAGCTCTGCCAAACAAGGTGGGAGGAGGGAAAAGTTCAAGCTGCAATCAAGTGTGCTTCTGTCCACTTGCAGTGAGAGTAAACACTGGTGCCCTCAGCAGCAATATTATGTAGGATCCAAAACAACAAGAAAGGGAGAATACAGAAAATTAATACTGTTCGCATGCCCAAGATAAAATCTTTTCAGCATAGTCCAGGTCCCCTTACATGCATTGTGTATCACAGTAACAATACCACATAAAATGTCCCCCAAACATCAGTGGCAGGTAAGTGTACATACTTTTAATTAACATGTGTGGATGGTGAGCTGTGTGGACATTGCTGGAAATACTGTGGCATTGCTGCTGGCCTTGGCTGAGCTGTGCACACTGACTTGACTACTGCACATTTCCTCCCAGTCTCAGAGCGAGAGTGAAAGAAACCTAGGAATGAATGAGCCATAGTATCTGACTCCAGAGTCAAACTCCTAAAATGGTAAGTGATAATCACCTGTTGTCCACTCTGTCTTCACATCTCTTGCCCCAGGTGGGAGTCTGTGCAAACGTTTCTGACTTTGGGACTAGCCTGGCTACTCTGTCAGTGAGGTGGACACAAGGATTCTTCTTTAGACATCGTGGCCAAGCCTTGCGGGAGGGACTGGTAGACTGGCCCACTAGCAAGATAAAGCAGAGAATGGGCTCCTATTCTCATTGGAACATTCACCAAAACATACATTGTGCACCCTGGTAGCATCCAGTCATGGCACTTTGCCACAATGGCAGTAGGAAGTGACTACCAACTGATCTATTTAGTGTCATTGATGCACTGTTCTCTCCACATTTACATATTTTTGTCATATGTATATCTTATAGATATCATAGAGGTATTAATCTATAGGTAAACATTTATTTCTATAGAAATATTTTATACATTTTAAGTATGTGTGATTTTATAATTTTGTTTATTTTTATATACAGAGATGTGCAATTTTTAGAAAGAAATATATATGTATGTACATGATTAACTTTAGATAGGTAGGTAGATAGATACATAGAAATATAGATAGATACATACATACATACAGAAATACAAACAAAGGAGTTACCAAACAGGAGCTGTCAGTTAAGAAGTACACTATGAAATACCAATAAGGACTTTGTTCCTATCTACTGTTTGTTTCCTTGTTATAGATTTGTAGCCTCTCCATTGCAGAATGACATTTATCGTATTTTTCTTGAGCGTTATTGTCTTGATATACTGTTCACGTTGCTTCACGAGAAAGAAATGCAGTGTGTGGTAATGCTAAGGTGCTGGGTCCCTGGGCAGGAGCTGGTCTGAAATGTGTACACTACACAGGCAGTGGACCATGGGCAGGCCAAAAGACATGATGGCTTTTGGTTGAAACATTTCACTGCAGCCCTGAGGATCGAACCCTGGACATGCTCTTCTACACGAACCACACTCCTAGTCCTGCTCATAGTTATTAAAACACTCGTGTAGTGCCAGGTGCCAGTGGCTCACACCTATAATCCCAGCTACTTAGAAGGCTGAGATCTGAGGATCAGGGTTCAAAGCCAGCTTGGCCAGGAAAATCTCTGAGACTCATCTCCAATAAGCAAACAAAAAATCTGCAAGTGGATCTGTGACTCAAGAGGTAGAGTGCTAGCCCTGAGCAAAAGAAGCTAAGGGAGAGTGCCCAGGTTCTGAGTTCTAGCGCTAGCACTAGCAAAAAACGTTTTAGTAAATGCTGAAGTCCTTTGCTAATTTGAGTTAAAATCTGGAGCCTCTAACCCTGCAGTAGTTACCACACCAACTGAATTGGAAGTTAAGTCCAAATCTCAGTTTTCCAAACCCATTTCTTTCTGGCCAGGCACCTGCGACCTACGAAGCACCTGGTGGAGATGGAGTATCTGAACATGGTAGGGAATGAAGCTCTCAGACTGTACCCCATTGCTAACAGAGTCGAGAGAGTGTGTAAGAAAGACGTTGAAGTCAATGGAGAGTTCGTTCCCAAGGGAACAGTGGTGCTGGTACCAACCTACGATCTTCACCATGACCCACAGCACTGGCCAGAGCCTGAGGAGTTTCGTCCTGAAAGGTTTGAGGACCCCGGGAAAGGGGATCTGCCCTGACCAGGCTAGGTTATACATGTTAGGATGTCTCTTACTGGAGATTTTATTTTTGTGCCAGTACTGGGGTTTGAACTCAGAGCCTCAATGCTCTTGCTTGGATTTTTCACTCAAAGCTGGTGTTCTGCTACTTTATCCTCCCCTCCACGTCAGCCTATTTGCTGGTATTCTGGACATAAGAATCTCACAGTTTTGTCTTTCATTTGCTGGCTTATAACTTCAGTCCTCAGATCACACAGTCTCCCGAGTAGCTAGGACAACACATGCAAGCCATGAATAGATGTTTGGCATAAATAATACTTGAGTATATGTGAAAAGTTCAAGCAAGGTTGAGAAAAAGGAAGAGGAGGAGGGAGAAGAGAAGGAGGGGAAGACAGGAGGACAGGAGGACAGGAAAAGGAGAATTGCAAAGAAGACAACGAAAAGAAAACAACAAAAGAAAGAGGAAGGGGAAAATAATTGAGGGGTGACAGAGGTTTTCCTCTTCCTTCTCTGGTAAGCGAATGACCAACCTGAGAAGATCAGGTGCTGCTGTGGTGTAAGGGGAGCCCAAAGGCCCCTCAGCAAGTACTTCTCACTGGGAATTAAGGAGAGCAGGAGGTCCAGGGGCCACTTCACATGGTCCTGTTGGTGAGGTGTAAGGTCGATCCTCCCACATAACTCTTAGGGCTTTCAAGTGTCCTTAGTTTACTCTCATCCAATATCATTGCACCAGGTTCAGCAAGAAGAACAAGGATAACATTGATCCTTACACATACCGGCCATTCGGAGCTGGGCCCCGAAACTGCATCAGCATGAGGTTTGCTCTCATGAACGTCAAACTTGCTCTCATCAGAGTCCTGCAGAACTTCTCCTTCCAACCCTGTAATGGAACCCAGGTGAGATAGAAAATTATCTAGCTTAAGTGCTGCCTCATTGGAGTTTTGGTTTGTTTTTTAATATGAGGAATTCATACACACACACACACACACACACACACACACACACACACACACACACACACACACACACCCCAAAACCAAAATGCTTGCCGGGCTCTGGGTTCCATGTATGCAATTCTAGCAACTCAGGAGGCTGAGATGTAAGGATTAAGGTTCAGAGCCAGCTTATACAGAAGTAGCCATGAGATTTAATCTCTAGTTAGTGAGCAAGAAGATGGAAGTGGAGGTGTGACTCAAGTGGTAGAGCATCAGCCTTGAGTGAATAAGCCAAGGGAGAGCCTGAGGCCCTGAGTACTAGAGAAAAGGGCTTGGTCATGTTGTTGTAATTTCTTTTATGGGCCAATGGATCATTATGAAGATAAGTATGATCTCTAAGGTTTTTCCGTTCTGTAACTGACAAGTGGATTTGAGGAGGGCATAAATACTAAGGCCACGCATAATCTGTGCAGCTCAGATCTGTGGTGTCTTTGGAATTTGGCAGTAAGTTCTTAAAGTCTGTAGCAAGGCAGCTGAGGAAGGACTAGAAGGAACACGGTGCAAAGTTTGTTTTTTGTGGTTTTTCTTTTTTTCTTTTTTGCCAGTCCTGGGGCTTTAACTCAATGCCTGAGCACTGGCTTCTTTTTTCCCTGGCTTCTTTTTGCTCAAGACTAGTACTCCACCTCCTGTGCCACAGTGCCACTTCTGAGTTTATCTGTTTACATGGTACTCAGGAATCGAACCCAGGGCTTCATGCATGCTAGGCAAGCACTCTACCACTAAGCCACATTCCCAGCCCACTAGTCAAAGTTTTTGAGTGGTGGTCTTTATCACACCATACAGAAGCTCCCTCCCAAGAGTGGTTTTCACCCCCTGGCTCCTCTAAGATCATCTGGCTATAAAAGCTCATGATCATCTGGCTCTTCTAAGAAAATTCTCCCAGAATGTGGGTTTCAAAGTTTCCTCATCAATATCCTATACAGCTATTGCTGATAATCACTGGTCTAAAGCACTCCTGTTGTGTTGGAAATGGGCCCATCCAGGGCTTCTGAGCTCACATTTCAAGAGGTCTTGTACAGGAAAAATGCTCTCCTGTTACTTTCTCATCAGTTTATACAGCCTCTTCTCTCCATATAGCTATCTGTAAGTGTGTCTATGTCTGTGTTTTTCTGTGTATCGATGGCACAGAGACAAGGCATATTATTTTATAATTTTTAAATGATAAGGTGATATATTTAGGAAATATGTTGAAATGATATCCCCTGGAGAATTTCAAGAACAACTTTCATTCATTGAATTGAGGCAATGAAGATAATGTCCAAGGTATGTGGACTCAGCATCTCCTCATTTCCAGGAAATCTTCTGCAGGAGAAAAGAGGCCTTAAGGAAGGTTTCTATCTGTGCTGTAAGGATATGCACTTAGGCAGGCATGTCTGGAGGAGAGAGGATTCTGGAACACCCTAGAGGAGTAAGGTAACATGTTGGCTTTTTACAAAGTCCGTCAATTGGTATATGGTTCTCTCTATTAAGATCAGAGGGTTACTGTCAGGGTAACACTGAATGGGCTGAGGCCAAGAGATTAGTAGGCCTATGAAGATCCCCTGTTCTACTACCTTTGGAAGGGGAGCACATCATTTTGAGAAGATCTCCCCAAGGGGAAATGGCAGGAAACAAAAGTAAAATGTCTCCTACAGTCCTTGTCCCATTATTAAACCGGAAAGATTCAACTGTAGGAGGTGAGCAGATTCTTACAGGTCAAGGATGTCCCCTATATTTGAAGTGTAAAAGTCTGGTTCAGGATTGTGGGGGAAGATGGCGGAGGATCGGCTGAGCCCTGTAGAGCTCCCTCCGATATCGTAGTTTTCTCACCTCATAGAAACTGTTTCTCCGTGAAAGACAGCCAAAGTAAGTTCTAACAGTACAGGGATTCTGAACAGGAAGGAAAAATCGACTTTGCTGGTCTCAAAACACAGTTTTGAGCTCTGGGCGGCGTCCCGCCGCGGCGCCAGCGCCGGCTCCGGCACAGTGCCGGGCACAGCCCCCTGCACTTCGCGCAGCTAAAGCGAGAAATACTCCAGACGGCAGCCGAGCACGGAGGACCTGACATCGCAGAGACTGCGTGAGTACCCCGCAAAAAAAAAAATTGTTCTCGCTTGTGCCCACAGTCCAGCTTCTGGAAGGCATCCCTGTCCCCACCGCCAGAGCAAAGTGCCATCTTTGCTACTGGCATAGGGTCAGACCAGTCTGGAACTGAAGCGGGCCTGGGGAAAGCGAGGTCAAAAAAGCCATCTTTGAAAAGGGCAGGAGGGGCGGAATCAGTGAGAACCAGCCCCGCCCAGAAGAACGCCCCCTGCCCTGGTGGGAGTCGAGTCTGGTTCTTAGCCAGAGATTCCCCGCCCTGCCCGCCGGAACTTCTAAACTTAAAGCAAAAGCTGAGAGCAGCTACCAGGGGCACGGAAACAACAGACGGAGGAACAAACAGTTCCGGGGACAGCTAAACGGTCCCGTCACAGAGGAAACTAATTCCCAGCCCAAAACGGAGCTGCATTCCATAGCTACCTATGCCAAGGAGGCCGCCTCCCTCAGGCAAGCATCTCTTAGTGGAGCAAAACAGGCCAGAGGCGCCACGCTCTGCTGAGTTCACAGTCTAGTCAAGTCCAGGCATCAAAGGCAGCGGCCCCACAGCAGACAGAGGAGCCACAGTTCCTGTGACTGCCCACGTCCCCATCGACAGAGGATGCCCAAGGCCTGCCTGCAAGCTGTGCGAACCACAGAGACCCACGATTGCTCCAACAGGGGAGAAGGCCAGCACAGAACCACCCCTTGCCAACTGAAATCAAGTCAAACCAGCCAATCAGGAAAATAGACTGCAGTCCATTGCAGGGAAAGCAGAGACTGGTTTCTTTTTCTTTTCAAACATTTTTTTAACTTTTCTTTTAAATATTCTTTTTAATTTTTTCACACCTGAAACATCATTGGCTGTTTTTTTTTTTGTTTTTTTTGTTTGTTTTCCATTTTTACTGGTTTGTTTTATCAAGTTTTTTTTGTGTTTGTTTATTTGCTTGGGTTGTCCCTTTTCTGTTATTTTCCTTTTTATTTACTTATGCTTCCTTGTTAAATAATTTTTCTCTGTTTTGTGTATCTGTCTTCCAGTATTTTTACTTCATTTCTCTCGTTACGTCCTCTTCCTTTAAAAACTACTTTCCTATAAGTAACACCTACACCCTTTTCTGCTAACTCTCCAGTGTCTGTCATTTTATCAATGTTCTTTCTACTGATTCTACTCTTCTCCACATTTCCACGTCACTGAAACTAAACCAAATTCACCACCACCACCCCCAATACACTTTACTCTATTCTCTTTACTACCTCCAACTTACCCTCCTGACTTACTGCCTGGACCTCCAGGTTCCATTGACTCCTGGTAATTGGATAGAGAACATCCCAGCTTAATACGAGTGAATCAAAGGGGTTCATAGAGAAAGCCAGTCCTAAAAGAACTTAATATAAAAACAAGAATTGCGTATAAGGTTGTAACAGTAAATAAGTAACTACTGAATACAGGGCCCAGGATCAGATGTTATATTGAAATTGTATTCTTTAGGAACAACAAATCTAACTTTATAGACAGGTATACAAGTTATCTGTATATAATTGTGAAGTTGTAAGATTTACACAACAGTGCTTGGTAAGGGCTGCTTTGGGTCTTAAACAGTGCTCACAGGTGCTGGTAGACTGGCATTCCCAATTCCAATGGGCAGAAGAAACACAAGAAAGATGGCAAATAATGAAGTCTTATCCCCCACCCAAAACAAACAGGAAGCAGAGCAGTCAATCAAAAACATAGAAGAAAACCCCCAAAATGCTCTACAAAGTTTACTGATAAATATGATAAATGAAAAGTTTGAATCTCTTCAGTCAATTATGTTAGAGCGTGAGGAGGCAAGGCAAAAATTAATGGAGAATTTCATGGCATCCACAAATAGAAAGATAAGTGAGCTTCAAGAGTCAAATGAAAAGATAGCTACCCAACTTAAAGATTTGAGAGACAACACTCAAAACCAAAGTAATGAAGTTAATGAAATAAAGAAGTCCGTACAGGACCTAAGAAATGACATGGAAATCATCAGGAAAGACCAGTCAGAAGGAAAAGAGATTCGAAATCAAGTAGCTAGCCTACAGTCCCGACTAACTGAAGCAGAGGATCGAATCTCAGGAGCTGAAGATTCCTTAGATTCTATGGAGAAAGATCAAAAATCAATACAAATCCAGTCCAAGCAACAAAACAGATCGCTACAGGAGATTCAAGACACAATCAGGAAGCCCAATTTAAGGATAATAGGTATTGAGGAAAACTTGGAGAAAGAGGTTAATGGGATAGGCAACCTATTTAACAGAATATTAGCTGAGAACTTCCCAAACATCCAGAAGGAAAGGCCTATACAGATACAAGAAGCATTTAGAACCCCAAATCGACCAGACCAGAATAGGACTTCCCACCGACACATTGTGATCAAAACAGCTTCAGCAGAGTGCAAGGAAAAAATACTCAAAGCTGTTAGGGCAAAGAAAACAATCACATATAAAGGAAAAGCAATCAGAATTACCCCAGACTTCTCAGCAGAGACCATGAAAGCAAGGAGAGCCTGGAATGAAGTATACCAAACCCTAAATAAAAATAACTACCAACCAAGAATTCTGTACCCCGCCAAACTCTCCTTCATAGCCGAAGGTCAAATAAAAGTCTTCCACAATAAGGAAAAACTGAAACAATATATCTCCACCAAACCAGCTTTACACAAAATCCTTAAAGATGTACTATACAGGGAAAATAATCAAGATCCCAACACAGACAGAGAAATGAACCCTAATTAGCAAACACTAGATCAAGAAATGGGAAGACACAGCTTTAAACAAGACAGTGATAATGAAAGGAACAAACGATCACCTCTCAATCCTAACTGTCAACATTAATGGACTTAATTCTCCAATCAAACGACATAGGCTCATAACTTGGATCAAAAATCAAGATCCATCTTTCTGCTGCCTCCAAGAGACACATCTATCCAGCAAAAGTAAACATCTTCTAAAAGTGAAAGGCTGGAAACAAATCTATCAAGCAAATGGCCCCCATAAGCAGGCTGGAGTTGCAATCCTAGTATCAGACAAAATTGACTTCAAATTAAAAAAGGTAAGAAGAGACAAAGAAGGTTACTACATACTAGTAAAAGGATCTCTCCAACAGGAAGAAATAACCATCCTAAATATATACACGCCAAATTCAGGAGCACCCAACTTCATCAAACAAACACTACTGGCTCTAAAAACATTCATAGACCCAAACACAATGATAGTGGGGGACTTTAACACTCCACTATCACCTCTGGACAGATCAACACGCCAAAAACTGAACAAAGAAACCACAGAACTAAACAATTGCATTGACCAACTAGACTTAATCGACATCTACAGAATATTCCACCCAGCAAGGACAGAATACACATTCTTTTCGGCAGCACACGGAACATTCTCCAAAATAGATCACATCTTAGGGCACAAAGAAAATCTGTACAAATTCAGAAGTATCAAAATCATTCCCTGCATTCTTTCAGACCACAATGGAATAAAATTAGAGCTCAACTCATTCAGCCACCACAGAAAATCCCACAATTCATGGAGACTAAAGAACACACTGCTGAACCATCAGTGGATCATTGAAGAAATTAAAACAGAAATTCAAATGTTTATGGACTTCAACCAAGTTGAGGGCACAAAGTACCAGCTCCTTTGGGACACAGCAAAGGCAGTACTCAGAGGAAAATTTATATCTCTGAGTACATACATCAACAAACTGGAGAAACAGCAACTCAGTAATTTAAGGAAGCACCTTAATTTTCTGGAGAGAGAACAGCAAGCCAAACCCCAAGTCAATAAACGGAAGCAAATAATTAAAATCAAATCAGAATTAAATCAATTAGAGACGAAAAAAACCATCAAAAGAATCAACAAAACAAAGAGTTGGTTCTTTGAAAAAATCAACAAGATAGACAGACCCCTGGCAAACCTGACCAAAGAACGAAGGCAGCAGACTCAAATAAACAAGATAAGAGATGAAACAGGTAGCATCACCACAGAAATAACCGAAATTCAGAAAATAATAAGGGACTATTTTGCAAACCTTTATGCCAACAAATTCGAGAACTTGGAAGAAATGGATGATTTCCTAGAAAAAATTGATACCCCCAAACTCAACTATGAAGACTTAAACCTTCTAAACAGACCCATATCCAGTATTGAAATAGAAACAGCAATAAATGATCTCCCATCCAAGAAAAGCCCAGGTCCAGATGGATTCACCGCAGAATTCTACAAGGCCTTCAAAACAGAACTCACTCCAATATTTCTCAAACTCTTCAATGAAATTGAAAGAGAACGTTCACTGCCAGACTCATTTTATGAAGCATAACCCTCATCCCAAAACCAGGCAGAGACTCATCACGGAAAGAGGACTACAGACCAATCTCCCTGATGAACATAGATGCAAAAATTCTCAACAAAATTCTGGCCAATCGACTTCAACAGGTCATCAAAAAAATCATACACCACGATCAAACTGGATTCATCCCAGGGATGCAAAGCTGGTTTAATATACGCAAGTCAATTAATGTAATCCACCACATCAACCGGAGCAAGGTAAAGAACCACATGGTTTTATCGCTGGATGCGGAAAAAGCGTTCGATAAAATCCAGCACCCATTTATGCTAAAAGCCCTGGAAAAACTGGGATTCCAGGGAACATTCCTGAATATAATCAAGGCAGTTTATGACAAACCAACAGCAAGCATAACTCTAAATGGTGAAAAACTAAAGCCATTCCCTTTAAAATCAGGAACAAGGCAGGGATGTCCACTCTCTCCCCTGCTCTTCAACATAGTACTAGAATTCCTAGCCAGAGCAATTAGGCAAGAAGAGAATATAAAGGGGATCCAAATAGGAAAAGATGAAGTTAAACTTTCTCTCTTCGCAGATGACATGATCCTATACCTAAAGAATCCCATAGACTCTACCCCCAAGCTACTAGAGCTGATCCAAAACTTTGGCAAAGTTGCAGTATATAAAATAAACCTTCAAAAATCAACGGCCTTTCTCTATGCTAACAACCCGAAGACCGAGGCTGAAATCAGGAAAGCAACTCCTTTTGCAATAGCCCCCCAAAACATAAAATACCTAGGAATAACCTTAACCAAAGAAGTGAAAGACCTCTTTGAAGAGAACTTTAAAAGCTTGAAAAATGAAATTAAGTCAGAACTAAGAAAATGGAAAAACCTCCCATGCTCCTGGATTGGGAGGATTAATATAATCAAAATGGCAATATTGCCAAAGGCTATCTACAAATTCAATGCAATACCCATTAATATCCCAACACCATTTTTTAATGAAATAGAGGAAGCAATCCAGAAATTCATATGGAACAATAAAAGACCTAGAATAGCAAAAACACTCCTAAGCAGAAAGAACAGTGCTGGAGGAATTACAATACCCAACTTCAAGCTGTATTATAAAGCTATAGTAATAAAAACAGCTTGGTATTGGCACCGGAACAGGCCTGAAGACCAGTGGAACAGAATTGAAGACCCAGAATTAAACCCACAGAACTACGCCTACTTAATCTTTGATAAAGGAGCTAAAACAATAGTATGGAAGAAAGATAGCCTCTTTAACAAGTGGTGCTGGCAAAACTGGCTCAACACATGCAACAAACTAAAACTAGATCCTTATATATCACCCTGCACCAAAATCAATTCCAAATGGATTAAAGACCTTGAAATCAAAACAGGCACCCTGAAGATACTAAAGGAAGGAGTAGGAGAAACACTTGGGCTCCTTGGCACAGGACAGAACTTCCTTAACAAAGACCCTGAAAGGCTACAAATCAAAGAAAGGTTGGACAAATGGGACTGCATCAAACTCCAGAGCTTCTGCACGGCAAAGGACATAGCTCTCAAGATAAACAGAAAGCCCACAGACTGGGAGAAGATCTTTACCGGACATTCAACAGACAAAGGCCTCATCTCTAAAATATATGCAGAACTAAAAAAATTACCTTCTTCCAAAACAAAACTGCAAAGAACCAATAGCCCCCTCATCAAGTGGGCTAAAGACTTACAAAGAAACTTCTCTGATGAGGAAATGAGAATGGCCAATAGACATATGAAAAAATGCTCTCCATCACTGGCCATAAAGGAAATGCAAATCAAAACAACATTGAGATTCCATCTCACCCCAGCAAGAATGTCATATATCAAGAAAACTAATAATAACAATTGTTGGAGGGGATGTGGCCAAAAGGGAACCCTACTTCATTGTTGGTGGGAATGTAAACTGGTTCAGCCACTCTGGCAAGCAGTATGGAGATTCCTCAGAAGGCTCAATATAGAACTCCCCTATGACCCAGCAGCCCCACTGTTGGGTATCTATCCAAAAGCCCACAAACAAAATCACAGTAATGCCACCAGCACAACAATGTTCATCGCAGCAAAATTTGTCATAGCGAGAAGCTGGAACCAACCCAGATGCCCCTCCATAGATGAATGGATCAGGAAAATGTGGTACATTTACACAATGGAATTTTATGCCTCTATCAGAAAGAATGACATTGTTCCATTTGTAAGGAAATGGAAGGACTTGGAAAAAGTTATACTAAGTGAAGTGAGCCAGACCCAAAGAAACATGGACTCTATGGCCTCCCTTATTGGGAATAATTAGTACAGGTTTAGGCAAGCCATAGCAGAGCATCACAAGGCCCAATAGCTATACTCTTAGAAACACATAAGATGATGCTAATTGAAATGAACTCCATGTTATGGAAACAAGTGATATATCAGAGTTGTAACTACTTTCAACGTCCTATGTGTATGTGTAGTTTCTATTATTGATAATGTTTTGTATCACCTTCCTATGTTTGTACCTACACTATCTCTGTAATCTTATCTGAGTATATTGGAAACTGTGTTTACTGGTATTGGAAGTAGGAAATTCAAAGGGAATACCAAATGCGAGAGACACAGGGTAAAAAAAGAGAAATAACTACAAAAGCAGTACTTGCAAAACTGTTTGGTGTAAGTGAACTGAACACCTGGGGGGGGGAGGGAAAGGGAGGGAGGGAGGGGGGCATGAGGGGCAAGGCAACAAACAGTACAAGAAATGTATCCAATGCCCAACGTATGATACTGTAACCTTTCTGTACGTCAGTTTGATAATAAAAATTTGAGAAAAAAAATAAAAAAAAATAAAATATATGCTAAATTATAAAAAAAAAAAAGTCTGGTTCAGAGTGACCTTTCAAGTTTTGACAAAAAATAATAATTTAACTTCATTAGGTTTTTACAAAGAAAACAACTTTCCATGTTTCTAACATATGTGTGTTAAAATGTGCTTTAAATTTTAAAAGCTCAGACTATGACTTAAAATTTAAATCTATCAAGAAGATAAAATAACAATATTGTGTCAGGCCATACATACAGAGGGAATGTATTCAAGAAATATTATCTACATGAATAGCTAGAGATACAAGATTCATGTTGCTGTTAGTGGTAGTAGTGTCTGTCCTGGGGCTCAAAATAACTGCCTGAGTACTGTCTGTCCCTGAGGTTATTTTGCTCAAGTCTGATGCTCTATCTCTTGAGCCACAGCTCACTTTTTGGTTTTGGTGGTTCATTAGAGATAAGTCTCATGAACAGCGGAGGTGTGGCTCAAGCCATGGAAAACTTGTCTACCAAGCACAGAGCTCTGAGTTCAAATCCCTATACTGATAAAAAAATTTTTTTTAATCTTTCCTGGGTCGGCTAAAAGCCATGAACCTCAACCTTTTGAGTAGTTAGGATTGCAGGCCTGAGCCTCAGGTGACCAGCTGGAAAAAGGTTTTACTCGTCAATCCTTATAAAGTTAAAGTATAGGTACCAATATCCTTGTCCAAATCTTTCAGGTGCCTTTGGTATTGGCCAAGGAATTGTCTCTTCAGCCAGAAAAAACCCATCGTTCTAAAGGTTGTATCAAGGGATGGAGCCATAAATGGAGCCTGAATTCCCCTCAGGATTTTCCTGCTGTGTAATTTGAGGAGGCCGTTCCCAGGATCCCAGAGAATTCACATTGAGTAAAACCCAGATGAAGATATACTTCATCTATTGAATTTGATGAATCGTTGGAGGTTCGGTACATTCTCTGAGCCAGCTCAGGGTCTGTGCAGAGTGACCTCACTGTGGAATGTAAAGGCAGTCATTAACAAATATATAGATTGATCTGATCTGGTCTGGGCCTATATCCATTACATCTGTTGGGCTGTGATTAGAGTTAACATTTCTGTGTAGTTTTATCAAAAATTTCTCATGAAAACATGATAGCTCATGGTGACTCTAAGAATGACATCTAGATCTAATGTGTTCTTTTTAATGTGCTACAATAAGTATTGTATTAAGAACATAAAACAATTGCTTTCCAAAAGTATATGGTGTGTTTTTGTACATTAATGCAGAAACTGAAAACAGAACCAGGGAGAACCAGAAATTAACGTGGCAAGGAAGAGGGGCTGGTACTGGGCTTCATTCTTGCTCAGCTTGTTTGTTCAGCCAGTGCTCTACCACTTGACCATACCTCTGTTCTGGCATTTGCTAGTTAATTGTAGGTGGAGCCTGGTAGACTTCTTTTTTTTTATTTACCCAGGCTGATTTTGAATCATGATCTCCTAGAACTCACTTCCTGAGTATCTAAGTTGACAGGCACAAGCCACTGCAACCTGGCCAGTAATTAAGAGTTTTGACCACTGTGGTCACTCCTTGCCTGGGCCACTTCAGATCCGCATTTGACTCTTAGGGCAGATTATATTAACCAGCTTTGACTTTGCACAGTGATTGGAAAATGTATCACAATTTTAATTTTTATCACTTAAAGCACATATTTAGCATATTTTATTTCTTATTCTTAGTTTTTTTTTAATCCTTAACTCTGTTTTATATCTTTTTTTTTCTCAAATTTTATTATCAAACTGACGTACAGAGACGTTACACTATCATACGTTGGGCATTGGATACATTTCTTGTACTGTTTGTTGCCTTGTCCCTCATCTTATTCTTAGTTTTAATGTATCATCACCTCTCCTGACATTTCTGAAAGACTGTAAACATATTTTTGCATCTGTTTGTATTCCATCTTGTACCCTAAAGCCTCTTAGGACAGTGGAAATTAGATAATTATGTGAGACAGGCCAGGAGGGCATCTTGGGTTAAAGAGTTCCATTGATTTCTTCTAATATCAGAAACTGAGCAGGGTTCCTCCTTTTCCTCTTCACTTCATTCCTTTCCACTCCTGGGTCCTTTATTCTAAAGGTGTTAGGTGGAGTAAGCAAGGTGTCTCCACATTGGGGTGGAAGTCAAAGCTATGGTGACTCAATAGGAGGAAGTTGGGAGGGGAAGGCATCTTTATAGAGGTAAGTCTGGCCTGAGAGTGGGGGTCCAAGGAAGGTGATGAATGGTGTGAGGAAGGAGTGGGTAGCCTCTCAGAAGCAGCCTCTGCATAAACGGGGTGAGGAGAGGATGTGGCCATGAGAAGGAAGCGGTGGGTGGAAGTTTACTAACACATTGATCAAATCCCTGGGTACCATTGGCTCACACCTCAAATCCTAGTTACTCAGAAGCCTGAGACATGAGGACCATGGTTCAAAGCCAGGCTGAGCAAAAAAAGTCCTGTGAGACTCCTATTGCCAATTATCCAGCAAAAGGACAGAAGTGAAGCTGTGGCTCAAGTGGTAGAGCATTAGTCTTGAGGAAGAAAAGCTCAAGAACAGTGCCAAGGCCCCTATGTTCAAGCTCAAAGACAGACAGGCAGACAGGCACGAACACACACACACACACACACACACACACACACACACACACAGATAATAAAAAAAATGTCATAGATTTATGATGTTTCAAAGAATCAAGGAAGATTATGAAACACAAGATACTTTGAGAAATGCCAAGGTCCAGGGAAGCTCCAGAGGGGAGACACTGAGACGAGGCTTCTGCTCCACAGAACACTACTGAGACACTCGGGCCAGGGAGTGCAGTGAGCGCTAGAGGGCAGTGTTGCACTGGTGTTCCTTTCCTGCTCCTGGTATGTTGCTTAGTGGCTATCTAGCAGGATGGCGACATGGTTTCTAGGAAGATAATGTGTTCTTCCACTCAGGGGAGACAGTGTATTTCTGATTTCTCTTAGGGAAAGTCATTTCTTTGAGCAAAGTATTGTGTGGTTTTGTCATTCTTCTTGCAGGAAACTGGCCCATGGGTCTATTTTACTTATTTTTCAGGTTTATCTCATTAGTTAATTGGTTTGTTGTCTTGAAGTGGTTGGACAGGGGAGGTAGAACTCAACATGTCGGTTTGGGAATGTAAGACATCTTGATCAAGGTCACCCCTTCCATTACTTTCCACCATCTCCCCCAGTCCCAGCCATCCCCTAAATTTTCCTGTGTGCATTCTCATATACATTGGCATTGAATATTCTGAACGGCATTCATCCATCTTCTCTTCACGTATTTCCCCTTCTTCCTGTTCCCTCACCTCTGCTCCCTACAACACATATTCCATTTTATTGGAAATGACTGCTCTATTGTTTAAAGAACTTCTTCTACTGGAATCCTCCCTTGTATCTATACATGCATACGACCCCGTATATGGTTATATATGATTATATTTCAGTTCTCACTTCCACGTTTGAGAGAAAACATGAGTCCATTGTCCCTCAGAAGAGCCTGACTTATTTCATTCTGCATGATTTTTTTCCAGATCTACTCATTCCTCTGGCAATGACAGGCTGTCATTCTTCCTGACAGAGAAGTAAAACGGATATCTTTTCCTTCTCTCTGGCTCCCTGTCTCTCACCTTGGCCTTGCTGGTTCTCTTTAGGCCTCTATGGAAACAGCTGTACCAGCTACTGAAAATCTCATGGGCTTATGGGACAAATGGAATGAGAGAGAAAAGGCCAGTGGTGTTTACAGGAAGAATGGTGCTCTGTTACCAACGTGGACGCAATTAGATTTTCTCCTGTGGATTGTGGGAACCATTGGAACAACATAAACAAAAAAACAGAGTGGTGTGAGCAAAACAGTTGTGTGCTATTTTCAATTATGTTGGGTATAACCTAGAAGCTGTACAAATAAATATTAGTAATATGAATTTGTTGCTTGACAGGTGAGGCAGGTGGTCTGTTGATGATTAGAGCAAGCATGCGTAAGTACTCCTTGCTGTAATCTTAACCTCCTCCATCTTCTTACCCAGTCTGCCACGTTAGACTTTTGGCAAAAACAAAACTGCCTTTCCCCGAAATCCAGTGACATAGGGCTTTCTCTGAAAACAGGTAACACAGGTAGCTGCAATCACAAATGGCAGCTCCCATGCCCAAATGCAATTTCCTCCTCTTGTTTGTGCAGCTACAACTGTAACTGTTAATTCCTTCCACAATGCAGTTCCCCACTCTCCCATCCCACATGAACCCAACCCTATAAAACTGTGCTTATAGCCTGGCCCAGCTGCTACTCTATGCCAAGAGGTAGCCTGCCTCCCCTCCTTGTCCTGCCCTGCATACAAAGGTTTTCTCTGCTATAAGCCTCCCAAGCCATCAATCTCCTCTAAAATCTTTCCTAACCTTGTAGGAATACAATATCCTTCCCCCTCCCACCCCCACCCCTCGAAACTCTGCCTCTCCACCTGGGCCCTTGAGTATTGAGACAGGTGGGGTCCTAAGAACTCCCCCCCGCCCCCCGCACACACACACTAGGTTCCCTCTCAATGTTAGCCCTCCTGACTTAAATTCTCTTAGTAAAAACTGTCTGTCTCTGTCTCCTCGGGTACACCCACTCTCTGTTACTGTGTGACTCTGCCTTTCTGTTTGCTTGCCTCCTGTATTCTTTCTTGCTTGCCTGCTTACTTACTTAATAGAGCTCCATCATGGTCTCATACCACCCGGATTTGTTTTTTGCCATTTTGGCCATGTAATGGGTTTTCAGGTGCCCCCCACACTTATAGCAAATGTTTAAAGGTTCATTTGTATGCTGATGTGTCTTTTTTTTTTTTTTTTTTTGGCCAGTCCTGGGCCTTGGACTCAGGACCTGAGCACTGTCCCTGGCTTCTTCCCGCTCAAGGCTAGCACTCTGCCACTTGAGCCACAGCGCCGCTTCTGGCCGTTTTCTGTATATGTGGTGTTGGGGAATCGAACCTAGGGCCTCGTGTATCTGAGGCAGGCACTCTTGCCACTAGGCTATATCCCCAGCCCGCTGATGTGTCTTTTTACCAACATCAAAATGGAGAGACAAAGGATAAAAGGCAAACTAATGCAACAGCAATACTTAGAAAACTATATGATGTAATCCAAATGCACAATTCAAGGGGGAGGAAAATGGGGAGGGGAGAAGAGTTAACCATTTTGATAAGAAATGTACTCATTGCCTTATGTATGAAACTGTAACCCTGCTGTACATCACTTGGCAATAAGTAAATTAATTTTTTTTAAGTTTTCTGGTAACTGTCCTTCCAGGCCAAAACAATTAAAGCAGTTCATTTTATAAGAGTTTATCAGGCTGGAAATATGGCTTAGTGGCAAGAGTGCTTCCTCCTATACATGAAGCCCTGGGTTCGATTCCCCAGCACCACATATATACAAAAGGCCAGAAGTGGCCCTGTGGCTCAAGTGGCAGAGGGCTAGCCTTGAGCAAAAATAAGCCAGGCCCTGAGTCTAAGCCCCTGGACTGGAAAAAAAAAGATAGAGATTATCAGTAAAGTTAGTAAATTTGGTATGTAACTAAGTTGGCTATGATTTAAATGAGGTCAAAATTAACATACTAATATAAGATTAGAATATCATTGTTTATACCCATCTATAAAAGCAATTGTTTGTGCACTAAAAAGTTTGTCAAGTTTTTAATGTTTCCCAAGTACACCAGCTGCATTGGATACAGATCTGATATTCAGTAGAGCAATTCCTATTTTACAACCTGTATCATGTCCACTGAGTTTTTCTATTAGAGATTTTTACCCTCTTCAGCTTTTGCCAGACCCATAGGAAAATAACTCTAGCAAGTATTTGTTGGTCAAGTTATAACAAGTAACAGATAAACTCTACTTATTATTTTTATTGATCTTCTTGTTGTTTCAATTGGGAACAAAAGTTTCTGTGCCAAAGGCTCACTTTATCTGAGGATTGCAATTCAAAGCCAGCCTGGGCAAATAACAAAATCCCTCTGAAGGGCTGGGAATGTAGTTTAGTGGTAGAGTGCTTGCCTAGCATGCACAAAACCCTGGGATCTGTTCTTCAGCACCACATAAACAGAAAAGGCCAGAAGTGGCACTGTGGCTCAAGAGGTACAGTCCTACCCTTGAGCAAAAAGAAGCCAGGGACAGTGCTCAGGCCCTGAGTTCAAGCCCCAGGACTGGCAAAAAAAAAAATCCCTCTGAAACTCTTAAGTCCCATAAATTACTCAAAAACCAAAAAACCCAAAAGTGTCACTGTGGAACGAAAGAGCTCAGTGACATCCACCAGGCCAATGATCAAAACTGTCAGCCGGAATAAGCCATCCCAGAAACAAACACCTAGACCACTGGCACAAAGCCAGTCTTGATACCAAGGGACCCTGGAGAGAAGAAAGAGGAGGTGGTGTCACATCCTAAATAAAGCCACACGCTGTGCCTGACCTTTCAAAAGTAACCAGAGCTGAGATAACAAGAGAAAATAGTTAATGAGCAGCCTAACTGGGCAGAAACCCAAAGTGAGTCTTGGTTCAGGACAGTTAGTCTTAGCAGCTTCCTGGGTCTCCCATACATATGCTATAATCCCGACATCTACCAAGGCCTCCCATCAGGCTCTTAACCATGTCAATCCACCCCCAGCTTCTGACCGCTTTACCATGCTCTCTCCTACCCAACTGACTGATGCCAGAAGTCTCTAGGGACATTTTCCACCAATTATAGGGTCACCTAAAAGGCAGGGGATAGAAACTAGCCAAGTCATTTAACTTTTAGATTTCTGCCCTGATACCTTCCTTCTGCTATTTGTGTCAACAATGAACAAAAAAGTGAGGAATGTTAGCCTAACCTCCTCTGTCATCTTATCCAGTCTGCCACCTTATACCATCAGGAAAGCCACACTGCCTTTCCTGAAATCAGGTGACACAGGCTTTTCCACTGAAAACAGTTGATGCAGATAGCTGCAATCTCAAATGTCAGCCCCTCATAAAATGCAATTTAATTTCCCTCTCTCTTGTTTGTGAAGCTACAACTGTAAAGGTTAACCCCTTCCACAATGCTTTCACATTCCACATGAACCCAGCCCTATATAACTGTGCTTATAGCCCTGCCCATCTGCTAAACTCTGCCCACAAGGTAGCCTGTGAGGTTACTGACATAATTCTTTTTTTCCTTTGTAAGTGACCATGTGTTCGAGTGACTTTCTTGGGGAACCCTTTCACTTACAATTTCAGAATCTGACTCCATCAAGCCTTTCCCCCATCCTTCAGTTCCTGATCTTTATAGCAAATGTACAAGAATCACAACATTAATTGTCTCACAAACTTGTGGTAAGAATCCATTAAGAAAGATGTGAAAAGCTGGGCATGGGTGGCTCATGCTTATAAGCCAGCTACTCAGAAGGCTGAGATACTAGGATCAAAGTTTAAAGCCAGCCCAGGAAATAATGTCCAAGAGACTCCACCCATGAATGAGTAAAAAGCTAGAAGTGAAGCTTGGATTCAAATGATAAAGTGCTACCTTTGAGTAAGAAAAATGTTCAAGGATAGCACCCAGGACCCGAGATAAAAAAAAAAAAAGGCAGAGAAAAAAGAAAGATGTAAGAGAATTATACAAGTCCCAAATTTCTGCAAAGATACTGAAGGCTCTCTTATCAGAATGGACACTTGGGTGGAACAGAAATGAAGCCAGGAGGAAGATATCCTCTCCCCTCTGTCAGTCATTGGCAGGCACTTTGCAGGGAAATCACACACTTTTCCAGGTTTCAGGGAGAAGCTACTGCTCTCTTAGAGACTCCAGTCCCTTCCAAGTCCTTGTGTGGTTTGGCATCTGTTTATCATGGTTGGAGGCTTTAGCCAGGCTGACTGATCACATTTCTGCCCTGTGGATCCTTGTTTTCTGTGTCTTTGTTGTTCATTTGGACATCTCTGGGAAAATAAAATTTCTAGCCTCCAGCTCAGCCTGGCTGCAGACCTGCTCTGCTCCCTCCCCGTGGCGGCAGTCTAGAGGCAGGGTTTGGGCAGTTGCAAGACTGGTTTTGTCCTTTAGCAATCTGGCTAAAGTCACAAGCCTTAGGCTGCATCCTCTTGTAGTAGCAGCAGCCAGAGGAGGGTTGCAAATGGTTGTGGGCCTGGTTTGGACATCTAAGTAATCCTGGCAGTGTAAAAGTTGTATAGTTCTCTAGTCCAAAACTGGATAAAAAACACAGTCAGTCCAGTTTAGTTTCAGGTGACCTCCACCCAGCCTTCCTCCAACTGAAGGTATTCAAAGGTCAATTGGTATCCTAATGCTTTGGAGAAACAGGCCCAGCTAAAGTTCTTTTTTTTGGCCAGTCCTGGGCCTTGGACTCAGGGCCTGAGCCCTGTCCCTGGCTTCTTCCCGCTCAAGGCTAGCATTCCGCCACTTGAGCCACAGCGCCGCTTCTGGCCGTTTTCTGTATATGTGGTGCTGGGGAATCGAACCTAGGGCCTCGTGTATCCGAGGCAGGCACTCTTGCCACTAGGCTATATCCCCAGCCCGCAGCTAAAGTTCTTAGTAAAGAAATTTGTCTTAAATCTTGGTCATTTGTAAGACTAAGAGATTCTGCTTGTTTATTAAAATCTCTTACTACTAAAATTCTGGAAGATTTTCAGCTGATATTCATTTGTGCATGCTTAAAGATCTTTATGTACATGTATATGATTGTGTGCATGTGTGCTTCAGGATAAAAAAAGACAGCATTTTGTGGGGGAAAAAAATTGAGTGGGTTTAAACATAAACCACAAAGGTAAATGGGTGAATTTAAGCTACATTTGACCTTCCAAAGAAGGTCATCAAGTTTGGGCGTTACCAAATTTCTCAACAGATTACTATATTGTTTTAAACAGGAAGTTTAGTTAAAAGCTTTCCCAAGGGGGAATGAGGGAGGAGGTAACAAACAGTACAAGAAATGTACCCAAGGCCTAATGTATGAAACTGTAACCCCTCTGTACATCACTTTGACAATAATAAAAAATTAAAAAAATGCTTTCCCAAGGATTATTTTAAATGCAAATTAATGGGCTGGGAATGTGGCCTAGTGGTAAAGTGCTTGTCTCATATACATGAAGCCCTGGGTTCGATTTCTCAGCACCACATATATAGAAAAAGCTGGAAGTGGCTCAAGTGGTAGAATGCTAGCCTTGAGCAAAAAGAAGTCAGGGACAGTGCTCAGGCCCTGAATTCAAGCCCCAGGACTGGCAAAAAACCAAAACCGTACATTAACAGGGGAGAGTTGCTTTGGAAAAGAGAATTAAAAAATGGTGTCACTAAAGTTGTTAGCACTGTAATCCATAATTATCTGGCTTGGCAAAATAAAGTCACTTCAGGACATAGTATTTCTTTCCCTCCTCTTTTAAAAATCCCATAGGATGGGTGGGTGGCCTATCTTTGTTTTTTTTTTCCGTGCAGATGGACACTGGAAAGCTGCTGGTAATATGGGTAATGTAATTAGTATTCCTAAAAACTGCCCCCCAACCTCGCCACCCTGGGATGTATTGCATTTTAGAAAAAGCCAAAAGAAGCTCTGAGATTCCTTGATTGTCAAGTTTGAATTTTTGAGTGCAGTTTATATGTTTGTAATTGTTGCATTTAAAAAACTGTCATTTGAGTCCAAAGGCTTTCTAAGAGAATTCAGACTGCAGAACAAAAAACAAAGCAAAGCAAAATAGTGGCTTTAAAATCAGGCCACAGAAAATAAATGGGTATTAATTATCCATTTCAAGGTTTCTAACAGGTCATTTAAATGGAAATGAAAGCTAAAGTGTGAAGTAGAGACAGATGATTCTTGCGAGTTTGTCACATGTAACCTTGGCTCTTGATGGGTTCCTGGTAGAATCATGATTAGGGACAATTTCTATTTGATCTCCTTTTGCTTCAATTGGAGTAAAAGGGCTTTTGGTAAAAGACTCATTGATCTGAGGACTGCAGTCCAAAGCCAGCCTAGACACAAGGGGTTGCTGTGAAACAGTCATCTCTAATTGTCCAGCAGAGTACTGAAAGAAGTATATTTGTGCTGTGGCTCAAAGTGGTAGAGAGCTAGCAGAGAGACAGTGAGCTCAGGGACAGCACTCATGCTATGAGTTCAAGTCCAGTGACTGAATGAGGGAAATGCCAAAATATGGCTTCAAAACAATGGAAGGGCCAAGAAGAACACGGAGCAGGCCGAGGCCTCTATGCCAGGGTCTAAGGATGCATTACAGACCAGGGCGGGCTGCAACTCTGAGGATGGTCCTTTCCTCCTTCCTTTCAATGAATCCTACAGAAGCACTGGCATGGGTTTCGATCATTCTATGGAACTCCATTCATTAATAGATTATTCTAATAACATTTTCTTCTCTCTAAAACACACAGACACAGAGACACATACACATGCATGCACGCACACTGAGGACCAGGTAGACTTTAACTTATTGAACAAAAGTGGAGGTATGGCTCAAGTGGTAGAGAGCCAGTGGGAAAAAAATACAAAGGCCTGAGTTCAAATCCCATTACTGACACCTATGCACACATGCTCTCACACAGAACTCCTTTCCCCCCACATGCACAAAGTTATTGTAAAGGACAACTGGACACATGTACCTTCTTCATGAATGTTTGAGGACACTGCTGAATATTCTTATTTATTCCATCATAAATTATAATTGACAATTGAGGGCTTGCTACATCTAAAGAGCTCTGAGAGAAATGAAGACATTGCATGGCCTCAACAAATGGATATAAAACATTCAAGAAAGAAACGAACACACACACACACACACACACACACACACACAAACAACTAAAATATAGTACAGTAGAAGTTGTGTGGGTAAATTCTATAAGGATTTCCAAGGGCCCCAATTTAAAACCCACCTGAGCGATCAGGGTAGGCTGCCTACAGAAGTCTCTGAGAAGAGACTGAAAAATACACAGGGTTTTGACTATCAGTATCAAGCATGGGGGGAAGAAACTGCTTGAGAGACATATGTATAGAAAAAACAGGCAGGCTAAGCACTGGTAGTTCACACCTGTTAAAATCCTAGCTACTCAGGAGGCTGAGATATGAGGAGCACAATTCAAAGCCAGACCAAGTGGGAAAGCCTATGAGATTCTTACTTCCAATTAACTACCAAAAATCCAGAAGTGGGGCTGTGGCTCAAGTGGTAAAGTGCTAGCTCTGGTGCAAAAAAGCTGAGGAATATTACACCCAGGCCCTGAGTTCAGGCCTGAGAACTGGCACAAAAAGAGAAAGAGAGATGCCTAAGTAAAGAAATGCTGCTGATTTGTTTTAAACCACTAAGTCTTAGGGCAGTTTGTTTGCTGAGCATGAATAAATATCTGGGCCAAGTATGACGCTTGAACCACATGCAATTTACCATCTGAGCTTGACTGCATGTAAACAGAGCTGTCTAGTCAACAGGAGTTGACTGTGCATGCACTTGGCTAAATTGCCACAGAAGTTTCTAAACTTCATTAAATCCTGAACGATCTCGTTGTGGATGGGACCCAGTCTGCAGATATCGCCTTGAAAGGCATTGCCTGTCAAACAACTCTGTACTGGTCTGGTTTTTATTTATTCTTGCCTCCTCCCAAATGCCTACAAGAATTCCTGGAAGTTGCAAGGACTTAGAAATGAATTTCAGATTGAGTAGAAGAGCCAAACAATGTTGCAGCCAGAACGTTAAAGCCACTTATTTTCTACATGCTTAGATGATGGTCTAGAAAAGTGAAAGGAGATAACCAGTATCATGGAATGAGCTAGAAGCAGACACTGCACAGAGAATTCCTAAAATTGTCTAATCTAGGCTTTGAAAACCCAACAGCCTACATGTGAAAGGGGCTAACTAGAGGCTCAAGGTCCCCAACCAAGAGGCTGCTTCTGAGTTCATGACCATTAACACAACAGCTGCTTGCTTGTTTGGTTGCTTTATTTGTTTGTTTATTTATTGGTCCTAGTCTAGGAGACTTGAACTCAGGGCTTATGTGCTGTCCCTGAGACTTTCTTCACTCAAGGATAGCAGGCCACCACTGGAGCCACAGCTCCATTTCGAGCTTTTTGATGGTTAACTGGAATGAGTCTCACAGGCTTTCTGCTCCAGGCTAGGGTGTTTTTGAACCTCAATCCTCAGATCTCAGACTCCTGAGAAGCTAGGATCATAGGGTCAGGCCCTTCTTGTATCTGGATAAGTGAGGACGATGAGGAACACTTCTGGGTGAACATAAGTGGGACAGAAAGCCAGTCCTGAAGGCCAGTGTAGGTAGGAGGACTGCCACAGAGGGGGCACTCTCCCCCCAGTGAGGGAGGGGAAGGGAGAGGTTCATCCTCAATGGAATTCACTTGCCAAGAAATCTCAAATGTCACTCTAGAGGTAATACACATATACACACACACATACACAGCCAGGCAAAGAATAGTTATAAGGTGTATCATTTGGGACATTCAAAGGGAGCTATTACTAGGGCTTGAACTCAGGGCCTGGACACTATCCTTTAGCCTTTTCCATGGAAAATTCTACCCGTTGGGCCACATGCCTAGAATTTGAGATGCACAATCATATACCCACATGACTCCTTGAAAAGATTTTCCTGTGTTCAATTTATTAGTCTCTGGCTTTTTAGGGGGAGGGGGGAAGTCATGGGGCTTGAACTCAGGAACAAGGTGCTGTCCCTGCGCTTTTTTTGCTCAAGGCTAACTACCACTTCGAGCCAAAGCTGCACTACACATTTTCTGGTGATTAACTGAAGATAAGAGTCTCATGGACTTTCCTGCCCAGGCTGGCTCTGAACTGCAATTCTCAGATCTCAATCTCGAGGAGCCAGGATTACAGGCCTGAACAATCAGCACTCAGCCCTCTCTGGCTACTTTTATGAATGCTGGGCACAATACTATGTCCAAACTTGTCTGTGCTATGTTTAGTTTATATATACATATACATACACAGATATGATATATGCATATATAAGATATATGCACGTCTATGTATCCATCTACCTACTTACCTATTGCATTTTCTTTGTAGAACTTCCGGGCTATTTCCATAACTTGGCAGTGGTGAACAGGGCAGCAGTGAACATGGTTGTGCAAGTGTCTTTACTGTGTCCTGACTTATAATATTCCAGATAGATGCCCACGAGTGGCATCACTGGATCATAGGGTAGTTCTGTGTTTAGTTCTTCTGAGGAAACCAAACTGCCCTCCACTGTGGCTGCACTACTTTACACTCCCACCACCAAGTAATTCTTTTAAATGACAAAAGAGAGGTGTTGACATCAAATGGGGCAGGGAAATACGCAAATCAGCAAAGACTGACTTGCTAAAATTCTTGCCAGTTCAAAGTGCACTTTAATTATGAGGTGTGTGGGAAATATGGGACCATCCCATGATTCAGACTGACTGACCCTGGCCATCAAATGAGCTTGAACCCAAGTTCTCTGGCTGCATGTGATCTTCTGTTACGCCTGGACCCTAAGACAGACATCAAAAATAATTTTTTAAAACAATGAAGGAAGTTTGGTGCCAGTGTTTACACTTATAATCCTAACTACTTAGGAGGTTGAGACCTGAAGATGGCAGTTTGAAGCCAGCCCAGGCAGGAAAATCCAAGACACTCTTATCTCTTAATTAACCACTAAAATCTGGAAGTGGAGCTGTGTCTCAAAGTGGTACAAATGCTAGCCTAGAGCAAAAGAACAACCAAAAAACCCCCCAAAACCTAGGGAGAGTGCCCTCGCCCTGAGTTTAAGCCCCAGAATTGGCACACCAGAAAGTGAGAGAGAGAAAGAAAGAAAAGAACAAAAGAGAGACAAGAAAAAGAAAAGGAAGGAGAAGGGAGGGGAGGGGAACTCCAGCTATTCTTTTATTCTCTGACATTTACCCTACAGGACAGGGAACAAACAGGCAAGTCCCCTAGTTCAAGTCCCAAGCCCCTCTGTCCCCCAAATCTCTCCAGAGAAGACAACATGCTCAGAGCAGGCTTATGTGTGAGGCTTCTAATAAAGCCATGGTTCTGTTGTGTTGCTTCAAATATATATCTCAGATGTCACATCTTATTTGTCACTTTGTATTTTGAAGGCTTTTAAATTTAATATAGAAATTACCAGTTTCTTACATCCCCAAATAGTTTCAGGAAACCCTCCAATACTTTCAGAAGATTATCTATCTATCTATCTATCTATCTATCTATCTATCTATATATACCTTGTCTATCTAGCAGGATATATATATAATATATATAATATATATATATATATATATATATATATATATATATACCTTGTCTATCTAGCAGGAATTCACAATGAATGCAGGCATGGATTCAATGCACCCCAACATTAGCAGAAGGCACTTAGATTAACTGTAGACCAAAAGGCCAGTCAGCATGAGAAAAGAGAGAGCAATTACACTTTGGAGCCAGATTTTTCCATAGGAAGGATACATTGTATTCCAAAAAATAAAAATAAAATAAAAATAAAGACCCTATCTTTGGTTTCCATGGCTACAGATCATTTGGAAAAGAGGAAAGGAAAAGGCAAAAAAGTTTCCTACAGCAAACTGGGAGAGAGGTACACAGACTGTCTCTGTGACTCTTACAGTAACATGAAATCTAGAGTAAACTGAAAAAATTAAGGAAATCATCCATAAGCCCATTCCCCATGAATAATTTCATGGTTTTGGTTTTTGTCTTGTTTCACTGCACATTATCTAACTCTAAACACCTATTTGGAGCTTGGGATCAGCTTTCTTTTCCTACCATGTCTCAGGAGAACTTTCCTGTTATTACAAAGTTCCTTAATACATTCATGCCTGTAATTTAACTACTGAGGAGGCAAGGAGCTGATGATCACAGTTCAAAGCCTGGCACAAGCCAGGCACAAGCCAAGCCCAGCAGCACTGCCACCCCCTTGATTGTTCTGTAGCTAATAATGGAATCTGTACCCCATGTTATGTATGTTCAAAGTTTTGCTCTGTGATTCATTTAATGTGCCAAAGATTATTTTCCTTTTACAGATCAAGATACCCAAGCACAGAAGTCAAGTGACTTGTCCCCATCCCACAAGGCCCATGGATCTGAATCAAACAGGGAAGGTCAAAGCTAAGTCCTATACACGCTGTCCCCATGCACACTCAAAGTACAAGGACAAGGAATGGAGAGACATAGGGGCTTCTTCAAGCTCACAGTATCTCCAAGTGACCTCACAGGCAACCAAAAACCATTCAATTCCGTCACAGGATAATGGTCTCTCCTCTGCTCAGACATCTTCACTCCTACAGCAGATCACTGCAGGGGGAGATGGGGGAGGGGGAGACCAAGTGGGTAGATGGCCCGCTGTCTTAGTCAGATGTGGAAAAACCAAGTGATGAAGGGTCTGTATTGGGTCAGAGACTCAACAGGTTCAAACACCAAGTCCACCATAAAAGGCTATGCATCCTGGGTATAGTACCAGCATTTCTGTGTGCTTCATCCCCATCCTCCCTTCCCACTTGCTTATACCTCCAAGTACATAAGAAGAAGAGTGATGGGCTAAGTTCTGCTCAATCAATGGTAGTCGCAGTCATTACTACATATATCCTCCTTCTTATGTTCCTTATTAGTAGTAATTTTAGGATGTGGCTTCCATCATCTAAGAAAGCTGAAGAAGGACAGCATTCAAGGCTCCAACTTCTCTAAAAACAAAACAAAACAAAAAAACAAAGGAAAGAAAAAGATGATACTAAGTGAAATGAACTCCATGTTATGGAAACGACTGTTACATCACTGTTGTAATTACTTTCAACATGCCATGTGAAACCTAGCTTCTATTGTTGATGATCCTCTTGTACCCCCTTCCTGTGGTTGTACCCGCATTATCACTGTATCTCATCTGAGTACATTGGATACCATATATACTAGTATTAGAACTAGGGAATTGAAAGGGAATATCAAAATCGAGAGACAAAGGATAAAAGGCCTAATGACTCCAAAAGCAATACTTGCAAAACCATTTGGTGTAACCCAACTGAACTCTGGGGGAGAGAGGGAAAGGGGGAGGGGGAAATAAGGGAGTAGGTAACAAACAATACAAGAAATGTACACAAGGCCTAACGTATGAAACTGAAACTTCTCTGTACATCACTTTGGCAATAAATAAGCAAACAACAAAAAGAAAAGCAAAAATGGTACTGCTTTATGTCCCTCCCCCATCCCTTCCTTCTCCTACCTCCACTCAGCACAGCCCAGAAAACAGGAAGCCTGAAAAGATAAAGAGTGAGAAGAGATCACATGAAGAGCCAGCTACACACGCATAAATACACTCCCACCCACCACAAGCAGAATTGTTTAGCTTCCTCTAGCTTCCAAAGTATGAACACTCTGCCTCCTCCAGCTAGGAGGGCCAAGCTGAGGAAAGAAGGAAAAAAAAAAAAGTGGAATATGAAAGGACAGAAGTTCTTTTTCAGCTCAAGAGATTTTTTAGTAGCTGTGTATTGTGGAGCAAAGGGCAGCTCTCAGGACATCAGGTCAGGGAGAGGGGAAGGCAGCCACAGAATTGATAGGCTAACTCAATGAGGATCGTTTTCAACTACTCATCTGGAGGCGACAAGGCTGGCAACCCAAGCTCTCTGTTCCCCTCCCCCCCACCACCCATGAGAAACTGAGGCCCCTGCAGTTAGCATTTCAGCCCCAAGGATGTCACAGAGTGCCGATGTACAAGATGCAGGCTCAGTGCTGCACAAAGATTCGTCCAGAGCGGTCCCCACAACATCAGCAGGGCTCTGGTGTGGACATCTGTCCGGCTCTTCTCACAAGTATCTTACCCACTCACACAACCTGGAGCACCCAGATTCTTCTGTGTTGGGGATTCTCACTGCCCTTCAACCAGCCCTGGGGCAGTGTGGGAGGGAGCCCCTCCCACCTTCTGGCCTCAACTGGAAGAGAAGCAAGCCTGGCTTGGCCTCCTGGCTTGGCCTCCCGGCTTGGCCACATGTCTAATGGCGGGGGCCGGCTGTGGGGGGGGGCTGTAGTCCCCGCCCACAGAGGAAGGTTCATGACATCACCTGATGGGCAGCCCAGCTCATCCAATCAGTTCATCACCCCAAGTCCCTCACCTTCCGCCTTTGTCACCGTAATAAATTCTTCTGCCTGCCCCCTGGGCAGGCGAGACCCATTCAACTATCAAGCTGTCTCCCCGGGATTCTCTTCCTGCATCAGACACATGAGGGGGGCTGGTGGGGAAGGGGATTTCGGCATTTCTCCTCAACTCAGCAAAGTCCACAAAGATACGCCTTATTCCTTCTGCTGGGGGAGGGGTAGGGAGGAGTCTCTTTCATAGTTTTGGGGTTCAGGCATTTTCCCCGGGAGGTAAGGGAAAAGGGGTCCTCAGAGGCCCCGACACTTCTGGGTATAAATGTTCTTTCTATAGGATCTGGATGGCCGAATCCCACCCCTAGCTCTAAGGTAGGTTAAGTCACCCAGCACAGCCCACCTTCCTGATGGGTGATTATGAATGAACCTGATCTAATGAACGCATCAGATCCAAACTGGACCAGTAAGATTTAAACAGATCATGCTGAGGTGATAGGAAAAGACATTAATTCTCTTTTCTTTTTTTTTTTTTTTCTTTTTTCCAGTCCTGGGCCTTACACTGAGGGCCTGAGTACTGTCCCTGGCTTCTTTTTGCACAAGGCTAGCACTCTACCACTTGAGCCACTGTGCCACTTCTGGCTGTTTTCTGTACCTGTGGTGCTGGGGAATTGAACCCAGGTCTCATGTACACAAGGCAAGCACGCTTGCCACTAGGCCATATCCCCAGCCACATTAATTCTCTTTTCTATAGAGGCAGCAGACACAGATTCTCTCTTCCAGGATCTGGGTATGTACATAAGGTCGGGAAGAGTTATATTTTACTACCAAGGCGGACATGGAGGGGAAGTGTGGAGTGCTCAGTCTAAGACAGAGAAAGTCAGAACCAAGAGAGCTCAAAGGAGTGCCACAGCCTTCTGGATCATACCATACCTGAAGCCAACTAGAGTCCCAAGAAGCCTGTGTGTCTTCTAACTCATTTAAGCCTGCCTGGCTCAATTTATTCTGTTACTTGCACCTGATAGTGGATAGCAGCCACAGTGCCACATACCACACTTTTAATTTAACTACTTTTCTGGCGAATATCTTAGCTACCATTAGGTTATTAGGCATGGTGATTCAGACCTGTAATCCTAACTAATGTGGAGGTGGGTATTTTTGAGGCAAGCCTGGGCCAAAAAATAAAGGTTGAGAGACTTCACCTCAACCAATGACTTGAAGCAGTGGGGCCTGCTTGATATGCCAGCTATGGTAGACACACAATGACTAGACACAGTAGTAAAGCACCTGTCTGTCCTTCCCAGTGATAAAGGAAGCAGAAGACTTATAGTCCAGACACAAAACCAGATCCTACCTCAAGAATAACTTACACAAAACGAGGCTGGAGGCATGGCGCAAGTGCCCAGTGTCTGCCTAAAAATAAAAAAAAAAAGTAAATCCAAGTACCTATAATCCTAGCAACTCCAGAGACTGAGAAAAAGGTTCATAGTTCAAGGATAGCCAGGGCAGAAACGTTAATGAGTCCCTATCTCAAAAAATTAACCAGCAAGAGAGAGAGAAAGAGAGAGAGCTAGAGGCATGTCTAAAGTGGTAGAGCAAACAAGTGAGCCAAGCAAACAAGTGAGCAAGTGCAAGGCTCTGAATATAAACCTCAGTACCACCAAAAGTAGTATGAAGTAAAAAGGTTAGAAAGAAAATCTACAAAAATGGGTCTGTAAAAAAAAGAGAAGAAAAAAAGGCTACTTGGGAGGCTAAGATCTAAGGATCGAGGTTCAAAGCCAGCCCATGTAGGAAAGTCCATGGGACTCTGATCTCCAATTAAGTACCAAAGCAGAGGGTGGGGGGGAAGGAAAGTGGGGGGGAATGGGGTGAGAAAGTGGGTAACAGAAATGTGGCATTCATAGCTACACTCCTCCTGTGAGAACTCAAGTAAGTGATATACCATTCCCTGTCTCAGTTTCCATCAATGACTTCTGAAGCACATCTTGTGCTATGACAAAGAACACAATATCTCAAGACATGGCCACCTGTTGAGGCCACAGTACACTTCTTGGGCATAGGAACTGCACAGGCCGCCCCCACCCCCATCCCCATTCCAATGCCCATGCTACATAGGCTGCAGAAGCTACCTCCATTCCCCATTCCATTGTAGTTGTCGGATCAACAAGTTTCATGCAAGTCTTTTTCTTTCTGACTCTGATAACATTGTGGTGGTGGGGGGGCAATTAGCTGCTACAGGATATCCTTCCAGCTTGCCAAGTTCACCTCCAGGTATTTTTTTTACACAGGCATGACATTCTGGATGCCATCTCCATATAACAGCTGATGGTGGACAAGGAATAATTAAGTGGTTACCTAATTGTAGCTAGATGGTTATCTTTTCAATAGGCCTTTGCTTTTTCATGATTGATTCTCCTATCTGTTATCTGTCACTGGAGCCAAAAGATTCAAGGCTGAACATCTTTAGACCACAGCCTGAAAGAAGGTATTATAATATGAACAAGCTCGCAAATTAGACCCTCCCCAGAGGTTACATACAGAGGCCTATTGTCCAGATCTTGCCAATATGTGCTTTTAAACTCAGAACCACAGGATCTTAGAAAAGCCTAACAAAATTCCTTTCATTAAAAAAAACGTTGTTGTTGTTAGTATAAAGGTGATGTATAGAGGGGTTAGAGTTACATGAGTCAGGTAAGCAGTACATTTCTTTTTTAACATGTCACCCTCCTCTCGTCCCTAAGTCTCTCCGAGTTTTTCCTTCCCATTCCCATCGACAAATTGTACAGTTGATTTTCACACAGGGTCCAGTGAGTACCATCGCTACTTTGGTTCACTCTTTGTCAGATTACCTACTCCTTACATCACCAGAGTTACTATATCATTAACTTCACCTGAGCAGCAGTACTGAGAACTAGTCTGAGACCAGCTGAGTCCAGGCGTAGTAGGCTTAATTAGTAAGGTCTGCTCTAACCACAGGAGTGCAGAGACTGGTTAGTAATGTCTGTCTTTGGTGTTTTATTTTTTACTGCCCAGGTATTTAATTATTTTCCCTTGGTAATCATCAAGATGACTGACAGTAGACAGTATGTTAGGAAACAACCACTTTCATACCTGGATCCTGTTTGTCTTGGCTGAGCAGTATTAATATGAAAAGGCCGAGTTTCAAGGGCTAGTACCTCTTGTGCTCTCATTTTAGAGGCAAGAATAGTCAGCTAAATTATCAAGCAAGTGTGATTCAAGTTCCAGGCTCCTTTTGTGCCTAGGCTGTGACCAGGAGCAGGTCTACAGGTCTTTATCAGGCTCAGAGTTTACTGACCAAACAAGGTCATCACCTCCCTATTAGGTAATATGTGTTAAAATATTTTGGACTCCTGAGATTAAGGCCAATTGCTACTGGGATTATACTTATTTATAACTAAGCAACCCTAAGCAGATCAGATGCAAGTTATTAATGAAGAGAAAGGCAAATGCTAGCTAAGGGAAAAACTGCATATGATACAATAAAGGTTTCTCCTAATTGTGCAGTGTGAATGCTGCACATACATATGTGCCCCACGAGGAAGAACATGAACACCTCTTCTAGGTTTTCCTATATCATGACATAAAAATCTACTCAGTTGGGGCTGGGAATATGGCCTACTGGCAAGAGTGCTTGACTCAAATACATGAAGCCCTGGGTTCGATTCCTTAGCACCACATATATAGAAAACGGCAAGAAGTGGTGCTGTGGCTCAAGTGGCAGAATGCTAGCCTTGAGCAAAGAGAAGCCAGGGACAGTGCTTAGGCCAAGTCCAAGGCCCAGGACTGGCAAAAAAAAATCTACTCAATTATCGTTGAGATAATTTGATAATTTCAAGACAAATATCTCTAAAGTAAAACCTACTAATGGCGTAGGAGAATGTTTTTAGATCCTTCTAGAAAAGTAATTTGACCTCTTCTCTTTATCTGAAATCCCTAAGACTTTTCAGGATGAAGACACAGAGCACTTTCAAAGAATTTGCTACAGAATTGCTTGAGTCCACATGAGCTGGATGGTTTCCTTTTCTTCTTTCCTTCCCTCCTGGTGTGTGTGTGTGTGTGTGTGTGTGTGTGTGTGTGTGTGTGTGTTCCTTGAACTCAGGGCCTGGGCATGGTCCCTTAGCTTTTCTGGCTCAAGGCTAAGGCTCTACCACTTTGAGACACAGCTCTATTTCTGGCTTTTTTGGTAGTTAACTGGAGATAAGAATCTCATAGACTTTCCTGCCTGGGAGCTGGCTTTGAACCTGGATTCTCAGATCTCAGCCTCCTAAGTAGCTAGGATTACAGATGTGAGCACCAGCACCTGGCTTCTGTTGGTTTTTTGAGACCCAGTCTCACTATCTGTTCCATTCTCCTGCCTTAGCTTCCCAAGTGATGATAATATCGGCTTGAACCATCATATCTGGCGTGGACAGAGGTTTTCTTTGACTGAAAGTATTTTGCTCACTTCTTTATTTTTACAAGTGCTCCAACATTCAAAAAGCAACATGCCCAGAAGTTAGAAAAAGTTAAGAATCTATAGTATTAGATGTCTAAAAACAGGAATAAAGTTGAACATTTAAAAATTCCTCATTTAGATAGGTCCTGAGTTGAATTCATGTTTGAAAAAAAATATCCTGACTTGGATTCAGTGATGAAGGTTTCCAGGCACTCTATGAATGACAAGACACATGCCATTCAGATGGCCAGTTCTGATATGTGTCCTATTTGGTGTGTGACAATTTTGTAAATATCTCTTTGTTCTCTGTAACAGGCTGTTTAATGCTTTCTAAACCAAATAACTACTCCCTGCAATATTACACATTTAAGTATTTGTTGCCTATAGAGAAACCAAGTATGATGGAGTCAGCGGTTTGGCAATGCAGCTGTGGGTCTCTGGGTGGCTCTGGAAGCTGTAAGTTCCTTACTGGCTCTGTACTGGCTGTGCCCAGAGGTAACCATCCAGGCAGCATCACCCTGAAGAGGGTGTGAACCCCAGCAGCTGCTCGATGGGCTTAAACCGCCACTCATCAGCCTCCAGCTCTTCTACCAAACCAGAGAGTTTTTCCATCCGAGCAACTTGCTGATCATGCTTCACCTGTTTAAGCGTGGATGCCACTTGATAACTGAATACTGACTCACAGAGGAATCTCTCAGAGCCCTCTTCTAACATCTCTCCAGCTCCTTTGGGGTAGGTGAAAAGGGCCTTCCATGGCGGGGCAAGGTCTGAGACACTGAAACCAGATCCAGTAAGTGAATTTCCACTGACCCCACCAGCTGAGGAGGAGGATGAAGAGGCAGCCATTTCCTCTAGTAGAATTCTCACTTCACTCAGCAGCTTTAGTCTTTTACAACTCCACCCCAGGACCAGCCAGAGTGGTCCTGGTCTCAAGGACCAGAGAAGCTAAGTGCACATCCCCAGTAATGTCTGTCTTGACCACAGGAGGGGAAGCACCATTCTATTACCTATTTGCCTTCCCTACTTTGGCAATCTAAACTAACTTCACGAAGAAGGAATCAGAGCCCAGAGAAAATAAACTGCTTTCCTAAGGTCACGGAATAAATTTAGGGTAGGAAAGAAGACCAGAAATCAGGCCCTCTCCCCAGACCATTATCAGTGGGGCTCCTTTGTAGAATCAAGTCCAGGAAAACAACAACACAGGGAGATTTGCTTGGCTATAAATCAACAACCCTTCCTCAGTGACATCAGATTTCACCTGAGTAAGCTGACAGTGATTAGCAATCTAACGGCCACCAGCCCCTATGCAGAAAATTCTAGAAATCATCCCAGGCTACATTTCCAAGCACTTAACTTTCTGATGAGCAAGATTCTGCTATGAGGAAAACTGGAAGGAATGGGGGTGGGGAGGGGAGGAAGGTATTAATTCTTGCATGTGCTAAGAATAAAGTTCAGCTCTGACATGAGAAAAACTCCTGAATCTTGAAAATTAAAGTCATTGGTATTCCATTATCCCACCAATTTCCATTCCACAGATGCTATTACCCAACGAAGTCATTTCTCACCAGAGAGTATGGCTCAGAAGTGGGGAGGGACCGCATCAAGTTTCCTAACATGGGCTTTCAATAACCAGTTCACAAGCCTGAAATATGAAACAGATTCTAGAATTAAACCAAGATGTTAGACAGATTGGTAGGGCTGGGGAGGGGGAAGTAATGAGAGCAAGCCCCATATTAAAAGAAAGATGGCATCACGGCTGGCTTTCCTGCTTGGTCTGCAGCTTTCTGAGAAGCCAGCCGTCTGAATAGATGAATGCAAAAACCCTAGAAGCATTCTGTGTCCTTTATAAATCAGATGTCCTGCCCAGCCCGAGGCACACTCAGGATGAACTGGGTGGCATTTCTGTCACTCATATTCTAGCATATGATAGATAAGTGCTCTTTCTAATGTCAGTGGAGGAATCAAGGAGTTCAAGAAGACTGTTCAAATAGTAGGTATGTTGCCCTCAGATAAACCTCTCTCAAATCCACAAGGAACCTCATTTTCTTTTGGACAAAAGTCCTGTCAAGAATTCCCTCCAAAGCCTCCGTGGTGACTTCTCCGAGGAAGATCAACAAGGTACTCTGGGAAGGATCTCAACAAAAACCAGAGTGACAGGCTGAGCTTAGAACCTGTCAACACTTCAATACAGCTCTGAATGCTCCCAGATAGCAGATTTCCTGGACAGCAGTCTGATGCATTCATGCTCTGAGATAGTATGCAATGAGGACTGGAAGAAAGCCCTCAGCTTCTTCCTTCAAGGCCAGCTGCCATTCAAACAAGGAACTGATGGACCAAGAAAGCCAAGCCCAGGTCTCTGAATCTGCAGGAGAGTAGAACACAACAGGACGGTGTGAAAATTTGGCAGGATCTTCCTGAAAGACAGGAGCTGAATGCTGAATCCTGTAAGCACCTAGGAAAGCCTATGGTTGGAAAAGAGCTCCTTTCTGCTGTACCCAGGAAGGAGAATTTTTCTTTAAAGGAACAACAACCAGTTGACAATCCTTGAAACACCAATCCCATTCACCACCTTTATGCTATTCCAGAAAAGGGAATAAACAGGAATCAACCCTGCACCATGAGCCTATCCACACACATTATAGCTAGGAGCTCAGAGGAGCATCCAGCTGTTGCTCTCTTAACTTTCTGCCCCAAAGTCTGCTTTACTCAATCAATACCTTCGTTGTACATGTGAGTAATTTTCTTTGAAATCTCAGGCCCAACTGGCAGTTGACCTTGACCTTCTCCCTACACATCTGGGTCTATAGAAAATGAAAATCAGTACTTCTCCGGCACCTACCACAACTGAAGTGTGAGAGCTTTGTAGGCAGAGGCAGACTGTCAAGAGCTCTTAGAGACCTACCTGCAGCTCTTCCACAGGAGAGATGCACTTGGGCAGGGCACACCCTGTTTGCCTCTGGGCTCTGCCAATACAGAGCTCCTTAACCTAAGGAGGCTGCAAGGAACAATGCCCCAGGAAAAAAAAAGAAACTGCCCTCTATTTACTCACTGATCACATCACAGAATGGTGGAAATGGAGCAACAACCAAACTTTACAAACGGACAAATGGCTCACACATGGAGGGGAACCCAGGAGCTGCTCAGCTCTATGAGGCACGAGTGGCCTGCCTAGCTCTCTTGGGGCCTCTTCCCCTTTTCCCAGAAATCCCGCCCTCTTCTAGCTCCCCATGCTGGTATTCAAGGGGTGGTGGTTCTGGTCCCCACAAGGTGGGTCGGGATCCCCTCTTATGCTCTGCAGTGGGGCGTGGCAATGATGACAACTTGGGGTGGGGCTTTTCGGCCCCCACGCCCACAAGATATCTCATCAGGGCCAGTCGGCCCCCGCCGCGCGGCTTGGCTCCAAGCTCTGAGCCCTTCACCCCTTGTCCACCTGGTGGCGGTGGTGGCGGCGGCGGCGGCGGCGGCGGCCGCTACAGCAGCTCGGAGAGCATTAGCGACCGCGGCGCTGGCTCTGCTCCCACTCCGCGGCACTTCCGCCGCTGGCCGGCCAGGGAGCCCGACGTGACCACCAAGTCGCAGCAGCTGTTGTAGTCGGGCACCGGAGCAACCAACCTCCCCCCCCCCCCCCAGACCCTCTTCTGGACGTGCTAGAGAACTGCAGCCGTCCATCTCCGCCTCCTCGTAGGGCGGCCCAGGATATCCAGCTGCGACCTGGGGAGGGGAGTCTGATATCAGATCACCCTCCTCCCGGGCGGCGATGGTTCGTCCGGCTCCGCCCGCGGCTCCCCCGCCAGGGGAGGCGGTGAGAAAGTGCTCGAGTTGGGTTGTTGGGCGCTAACTGGTGCACGCTGGGCGCTTTGGCGGGGTTCGAGTGACCCCCAGGATCCGATCCCGGCCTCCTCTGGGGGAAGGGGGCGGGGGAGCTGTCCAGCTCCTTGGGCTTTGCCCTCAGTGCTTGAGCTCCACAGATGCCCAACCCCGGGGTCCCGGCTCCCCACTCACCCTGGCCGGCACCCGAGGACCCCAAGACCGGCTTTGACTCGGGGAAGCTCAGCGTCTCCTATGATGAAATTGTGGGGGAGGGATCCATGCTGTGATCCGTGCGCATTGTTCCGCCCACGGGCCATGGGTTTCTTCCTGTGGAAGACCCCAGATGTTGTTGGGTGTGTGCACGCCTCTGTGTAAACCTCAGAGTGCCGTCAGTGCCCGCCGACTCCCCCCTCCCTCACCTGTCTGCAGACCCGACCAAAGTAAGTGGTGTGGAGGTGACCTGAACCTGTCAGGGCAGGGGGGTGGGGTGGGGAGAGGGGGGCAAGGCGGAGGCATTCCTCACCCAGTGCCACCCCGTCCTTGGGACCCTTGGTGCATGCTGTGAGCCCTTCCCAGGTCGGTGTTTGTCTTCATCCAGCCTTTTCTGGGCAAACCATCACCAGACACCCACGTGTGCCAGGCAGCCCCAAGCCCTGGGAGTTGAAATGACTGAGGGCTGAGACACTAAACAAGACACAGTGGCCCCAGATGGGGTAATGTGCACTGCACTGTGGGGAGGGCTCTGAAGAGAGACTGCCTGGACCACACAGAAGCTGAGCCCCCTTCCCCAGGTAGATCTTTGTACCCAGAAAGCCTGCTCTTTCTCATCTGCCCAGGCCACCTCATTCATTCTTCATTCAAAAGTTGAACTATTTTTGCTCAAGGCTCATGTTCCACTGTGGAGACCCAGCTCTACTTCCAGCTTTTTGGTAGTTAACTGGAGGTAAGAGTCTCACAGACGTTTCTGCCTAGGCTGGCTTCAAGCTTCCACCCTCAGTTCTATGGCCTCTGAATACCTTGTATTATAAATATGAGTATTTTTGATACCTCATGTACGTGGAAGCATGTGGGTTTTTTTTATATCTGCCTTATTTCACTTACACTGTTTTAATGATTCATTCACGTTGTAGTATGGGTCCAAATGTCATTCCTTTTAAAGACTGAGTAATATTCTGTTGGAGGGCTGTACCCCATTTTGTTTATCCAACAATGGATATTCTGGTTGTCTCTACCTTCCCATGACTGTGAATAGTGTCATGAATAAACATCACACGTCTTTTATACTGAACACACCGCTGTAACAGAGAACCCAGAGGCATCCTTTCCTAAGAAACCCAGGTGAACTGTGGGGACTCACCTGTGGCTTTCCTTCACATTATCCATGAGAACCTGTACACCCTGTGGGGCCCATATGATGTGATCAACTTACAGCTTTTGCTTTGCTCCTAGGTGCGCTGATGTTGCTGTTTTCAGAAAGAAAGTAAAAGGGAAGAGAAGTTGACAAATCAGGCACAGCCTTTGCAGATTTCCTCTGCTCTTCTCTAGAAACCTCTTCCTCTAAACCTTTGTGTAGACCAGGATGTTCAATGGCGCCTGCCTGCAATCCTAGCTACACAGGACATCAGAAGATCCCTGTGCAAAGCCAGCCTGGCCAGACAAATCTGACAGGCTCTTATCTTCAATAAACTAGCAAAAAAGCTCATTGTGGAGATTTGGCTCAAATAGTAGGATCATCTACCTTGTGGGGAAAAAGCAAGAGCCTGAGACTTTGTGTTCAAGCCTCAGTACTGGTGTACACACACACACACACACACACACACACACACACACCTCTTGCATTATTCTCTCCATCTCAGGAGCTAGACCAGAAGTTCTGCCTCAGCAAGCCCTTCCCTGGCCATCTGATCTAAAAATATGAACTAGCCTTCCTTCCTTTCCAGTTCCTTGATTTTTTTTTTCTTCAGAGCAGATCTCAGTTTGGGCCTTCCCCCATATAGGGTTGTGAGCTCACGTTTTATTCTCTAGCATTCTTCTCTCTAGCAGCACCTCCATTTATTGAGAATCAGAAAACTGGCGCTTCTTCCAAGCAGAGGAGCTTGCAAAAAGGATTCCCTCTCTTCCCTGGGCCAAGCAGCCTAAGTGGAGCTGAGACCTGAGAATTTTAGTTCAGACACCAGGGGAAGGTAAACTGAGGACCTTCCCAGGCTAGGCACACTCTAACTACTGTATTTTGTAACTAATGTTTGTGCAAAGTATATCAATCAAAGTCATAACAGGAAGGAAACTACTTAGAGTCTCTCTCCCTCCCCTTCTCCACTTCTAGCTCCTGAGAGGATTCTGAAGGAAATTGGATTTGAGGTATGCGGGGTTGTTTTTCATATCTTCCTAGAGTCACTTGTTGATCAAAGCGGCCTGCCAGCCCCGTCTTCCCACGATAGAGACTCTGCCCTAAGAACCCAGCTTAAATCTCAAACCTCTTTCATCACTTTTACAAAACAGGACACACTCAACAGGGAGAGGGGCTTCTGGGACTTTATCCTCCTCTCAGACACAAGACTACTTCCAGGAGGAAAACAGAGCTGACCACTGACTGAAACTGAACCAGAACTGGTACTTTCAGACTAAGCCCTCCTATTGGGACCGCCCTGGGCATTGGATGAGATCATACATAAGAAAGGGTTACCTGACCTCAGTGGCTCAAGCCTGGAATCCTAGCTATGTAGGAAATTGAAGTCTGAGGATCACAGTTCACAGCCGGCCTGGGCAGGAAAGTCCATGAGACTCTTTCCTCCAATAAAGTACTTAGAAAAGGCTGGAAGTGGCACTGTGGCTGAAGTAGTAGGGTAGTAGCCTTGAGCACAAAGAGGCTCAAGGACAGCACCCAGGCCCTGAGTTCAAACCCCAGGACCAGCAAAAATATATAATGGGTTTATGGCAGATTGTTAGTGTGGATGAAACAAAAGTAGTGCACTAATAGGCCACTGAGAAGGGATGGACATAATCTCAACATCAGGGTAAAACCCTCTGCTCTGGCCTTTTTCTTTGAGGGTGGGGAGGGCTGGGACTTGAATTCAGGGCCTGGGCACTGTGCCTGAGTTTCTTTTACTGAAGGCTAGCACTCTACCACTTGAGCCACAACTCCCTTTCTGGATTTTTTTTTGCGGGGGCGGGGGGGAATGGTTGTTAATTGGGGATAAGCATCTCCAGATGTTTAGCCAGTCTAGGCTGGCTTCAAACCATAATCCTCAGGGGCTGGGGATATAGCCTAGTGGCAAGAGTTCCTGCCTCGGATACACGAGGCCCTAGGTTCGATTCCCCAGCACCACATATACAGAAAACGGCCAGAAGCGGCGCTGTGGCTCAAGTGGCAGAGTGCTAGCCTTGAGCGGGAAGAAGCCAGGGACAGTGCTCAGGCCCTGAGTCCAAGGCCCAGGACTGGCCAAAAAAAAAAACCATAATCCTCAGATCTCAATCTTTTGAGTGGCTAGGATTATAGGCATGAGCCCCCCTCCCCCTCCCAGCTCTTTCAAGTCTTTTTATCTCAAATTCTGGGGCAGTCTTGCAAAGCAGGATGGGAGTAATGGGGTCAGACCAAGAACACTACTCAAGAGTCTGTATTTAGTGGCATTTTAGATCTTTCTTTGAATAAAAGAGACTTTCAGGATATGTATTTTAAATGACCTTTAGTTTGGGGGGAATTGCCTCTCTCTCTCTCTCTCTCTCTCTCTCTCTCTCTCTCTCTCTCTGTGTGTGTGTGTGTGTGTGTGTGTGTGTGTGTGTCCCTGTCTCTCTCCTGGAGTCTCCTTTGGTCATTTCCACAACAAGATGCCAATTAAATCAACCAATCCTGCCAATTGTAAAGGAAAATTATTCAATCAAGACACTGCAAGGTTCATATCCAACTCATATGCAGGTGCTTTTTCCAGCCCTCTCTCCTATCATGACCATGGGCACAGTTCAAAGATGGGAGAAGAAAGTGGGTGAGAAGCTAAATGAAGGAGACTTATTGGCAGAGATAGAGACCGACAAGGCCGCTATAGGTTTTGAAGTACAGGAAGAAGGTTATCTGGCAAACATCCTGATTCCTGAAGGCACAAGAGATGTTCCTCTAGGAACCCACTTTGTATCATTGTAGAAAAAGAGGCAGCTATAGCAGCATTTGCAGACTATAGACCAACCAGAGTAACTGACTTAAAACCATAAGCACCAACACCTGTCTCACCCCCGGTCACCAGTGTTCCTCCAACTCCTCAGCCTTTAGCCCCTAAACCCTCAGCCTCTCCTGCTGGGCTAGCTGCTCCTGGACCAAAGGGAAGGATATTTGTTATCCCTCTTGCAAAGAAGTTAGCAGCAGAAAAAGGGATTGACCTTTCACAAGTAAAAGGGACGGAACCAGAGGGCAGAATCATCAAGAAGGACATTGACTCTTTTGTGCCTTCTAAAGCTGTTCCTACTGCAGCAGCTGCTATGGCTCCCCCAAGTCCAGAAGTGGCACCAGTCCCTACAGGGGTCTACACCAATATCCCAATCAGCAACATTCGTCGAGTTATTGCACGGAGGTTAATGCAATCGAAGCAAACTATACCTCATAATTACCTTCCTATTGATGTAAATATCGGAGAAGTTTTGATGGTACAAAAAGAACTTAATAAGTTTTTAGAAGGGAAAACGAAAATTTCTGTCAATGACTTCATAAAAGCTTCAGCTTTGGCATGTTTAAAAGTTCCTGAAGCAAATTCTTCATGGATGGACACAGTTATAAGACAAAATCATGTTGTTGATGTCAGTGTTGCAGTCAGTACTCCTGTAGGCTTCATCACACCCACTGTGTTTAATGCACACATAAAAGGACTGGAAACCATCACTAATGATGTTTCTTTAGCAACCAAGGCAAGAGAGGGTAAACTGCAGCCACATGAGTTCCAGGGTGGAACGTTTACAATCTCTAATTTAGGAATGTTTGGAATGAAAAATTTCTCTGCCATTATTAACCCACCTCAAGCATGCATTTTGGCATATTCAGAGGATAAACTCGTTCCAGCAGACAATGAAAAAGGATTTGATGTGTCTAGCAGGATGTATGTTATGGTCAGCTGTGATCATCGAGATGTGGGAGCAGTTGGAGCTCAGTGGCTTGCTGAGTTTAGAAAATACCTGGAAAAACCTGTAACCATGTTGTTATAATTTACTGAAGAACTTCTAGACTCCCAGGTCACTTTGGTTCATTCTTATCAAGATATTTATATGTTATTAAACAGGTGGTTCTTTGAAAGTTTAACTAGTTATTTTTATTATTGAATCTGTCCATATGAGTTATTTGTAATGAGCATTATAGAATTTTTTAAAATGTCAGTTACATCCAAATATTATGTATATTTAATAATATCAGATTTTCAGCTGTGCATTCCTACTCGACACGTGGTCTCATTCTTTGTGTAACCATTACTTGTGTGAGGATACAGAATAGAGAGGATTGTGGCTCACCAGGGATTGGTATATGAAGGTAACCAGATGTAGGGAACCTTGCATCTCAAATTGTGTACAGGTGAGGGTGGGAGGGTAGAAAAATTACTTCTCTTGGGGGGTGGATAGGGTTTGAAAATTTATTTTGGAATTTAACCCTGATTTTTTTATTACATGATTGTGCTTTGTCCCACATAAAAATGGTAGAAACTTTTAAGGTCCACGTTTTCCTAGGCTTCCTCAACCTGTCCTTATTTTTTTAATGAATCTAAATAAATGATTGTTTTCCTTCTTAAGATAAAAGACAAATGAAAAGTGGAGGTGTGGTTCAAGTAGAGTGCCAGCCTTGAGAGAGAACACTAAGGGCTGGAGGCCCTGAATTCAAACCCCAGTATTGGCACCAACAAAAAGAGATAATACAAATTAAGTCCACTTCTTGATACCACAACTTATATGATTATTTAAACATCTTAAGTGTGTGATGCTGAGAGCACTCTACAGTTACTTCCAAATAAAAGAACATGTTGACAGAATATAAGAGAAGTTGTGGGAGTAGAAGTTTGCAAGATTGACTGAACATTAGCTGTAAATGACCTTACCAGAATTTATTACTTATATAACCAGAGAACTCTCTGAAATAGCTGTGGGATATGTATGGAATAAATGTACATAATGTAACATAGGATTACTAGACTAGGATATGTGCCAAAGTCTTATTTAGCACCAAATCCTGTTGGAAGAGGGGAGAAGCGGGGAACATGGGTCAATGGTTTGGAATTCTAACACAGGACCCCCAAGCCAGGCACCAGCACATGTCGTCCTGGCTCCTGAAGAGCTGGCTGGAGTCTGGAGGATCGGGGGCATGGATGCTCGAGGCCGGCCTGGGCAAGATAGCAAAACTCTTTCTCAAAAGCAAAACAAGCAATAAAAACAAAAGATGCCCCAAACAAAATGGCAATTCTTAAAAAGTGAAAAGTATGTAAAAGAAGTGTTCGGTTTCTCTACACAAGCAAGTAAAATGAGATATCCCTCAAATCCTGTTGGAAAGACAAACTTTTTTCCATTTGTTTGCCGTTTAGAGGAATGAAGGAGGTGATATTCAGGATAATAAAATGAACTGGGAACATTATCACAACTCCAGACTTTCTACTGAGCTGATATGTTTTAATGTTTGGGATTATTCATGACTATTTCAAATAAACCCGACCCATGCTTCCTTGTATATGTACTGTGTGGACCTGTCCTCTGAACTTGCTTTAAGTCAAACTTTCTACATGTTCATTCTTCCACGTTCCACTCCTGGCTGCCAACAGCTTGCCGCGTGATGAACAACTCAGAACATCGGTTGGATTTTTTTGGTAGTATTTTCAGCTTGAACTGGAGATTATGCAAAAAGGAATAAGCCATCACGAGGGAGCTGTCCTCACTGTAAGCTATATATGATCCCAGCAAGTCAAACTGAAAATAAAAATCATTACTAATAAAAAAAAGAGACTGCAAGATGCCTCAAATTGGCTAATCTCTGAAAAAATAAAACAAAGAAGGCTACCAATCTCAAATAAATAGACTGTGTCGGTGGGTGGGTACAACAGCCAGTGGAGTCAGAGGCAAACATTAGGTATATAAAGAGAAACAGATTCCGGGCCCTGTCACAGAATTGTCAGAACTTAGGAAGTGAGAGTGTTTCCTGTCAACTTACTTTCTGTTGTTGTTGCACAAAGAGGCACAATGTACTTATTAAAGATAGGTGTGGATGGCCAACCAAAGGGATCCTCCTAGCAACCTGAGTTTCTTTAAGGGTCTCTCCCTTCTATGGGCATCCCTATAAATGAGGAACCTCAGGCTCCTGCATATTCAGAAAGGCCTTTAAAAACCCTGGATGTTAAGCCAGGCATTGGTGGCTCTGCTCATGCCTGTAATCCTAGCTACTCAGGGGGCAGGGAACTGAGGATGGTGGATCTGAGGATGGTGGGGACAGGGAAATTCCTGAGACTCTTACCTCCATGTAACCAGGAAGTAGCCAGAAACGGAGGTGTTGCCCCAATGGTAGAGTGCTAGCATTGAGCACAAAAGCTAATAAGGGACAGTACCTAGGCCCTGAGTTCAAGCTCTAGTACCAGCGCACACAAAACAAAACAAATCCTAGTTGTTTCCTCTCTATCCTAGGATAATAAATAAATAAGGCTGGGATCCAGATATCACCTAATGAGTCGTCTCAATTTCGATTTTTGAGAGATCACTGTCCCATTAATGGTTTTCTGAGCTTTAAAACACCACTAGGCTTTTTCATTTAAGCAGTAGGTCAGCTATGTTCCCTTCCACTAGATGTCACCTTCCAGCAAACTTCAGCAGGTCCAGAAAGATCTTGCTCTAGTTCTAACTCCAAGGAATGAATACATACATACATACATGCATATATATATATATATATGTATGTATATATATATACACTTGTCTAAGGTAAGAGGAAGGAGAAAAGACATTATGGTTCTTAGGAGCAGATCTAATATTAGAACCCAATACTGTTGGAATCTAAGTTCAGAAAAAGTTCCATTATGCTAACTCTCCTAAGCTCTTCACCAAGGGAGACACTGATTTAGCCAATGACCCTCTTGTCCTTTGTTACTGAATTTTCTCTGTCTCTCCCCCCACCTCTCCCTCCCTCTCTGTTTTTCCTACTCCCCCAGCAAAAGTCAGACAGTGCAGTGAGCTGTGCAAATGCCTTCTAGCTTCAGCTTCAAGCAATTTTCTGTGCATTGGGCTACACTTTGTTTTTGTTTTATAAATGATTCTGGGGATCACTTCACATAAATACAGGTTGCCTAATTCTTTTTTTCCAGCTGCAAAATACTCCATGATGTGAGTGAAGTTCAGATAATCCCCTAAAGATAGATTATTTGGAATTGTTTTCAGTCTTGAGCTAATTAAAATAATTTCAGAATCAGTACCTTTGTTTATATCTTGTTCTATAGCATAAGAGTGAATCTTCGTCCTCTGTAGGGCACTCCCACCCCAGGTGCTTTGTATCATTAAGAGGCAGTTCTACCCCTCCCCTTCCGCCGCCCTCCGACCCCCTTAAAAAGAGCAGCTCATTTCTGCCATCAAACGAGTCTTAGCATTGACTTTGCTCCCAGACTTTGTGTCTCCAACGAAAGGGGGGCTGGGGTAGTAGTCTGTCGGCCCTCTTTCCTCTTCTTGGCTTGTCCGGGTGGGGTGTGTTTTCCCGTCTCTCCCGCAGGACAGGAGAGGGCGGGAGGCTAAAACCCCACAACACTCCTTCTTCTCCTCCTCTTCCTCTTCCTCCTGCTCCTCCTCCTCCTCCTTATTTTGTTCTGGTCCTGGGACTTGAACTCAGGGCCTGGGCACTGTCCCTGAGCCTCTTTGTGTTCAAGGCTAGCACTCTACCACTTGAGCTACAGTGCCTCTTCCAGCTTTTTGTGAGTAGTTTATTAGAGATTAGAGTCTCACAGACTTTTCCTGCCCAGGCTAGCTTTGAATCTCCATCATCAGATCTCAGCCTCCTGAGTAGCTAGGATTATAGGTGTGAGCCACTTGCGCCTTACAACACTTCTAACTTCTCTTAAAATTTGCAAGATCTCTGGTGTGCCAGGGACTCACACCTGTAATCCTAGTTACTCAGGAGGCTGAAGATCTGAGGACAGAAGTTTGAAGCCAGCCAAGTCAAGAAATATGGCCTAGTGGCAAGAGTGCTTGCCTCCTATACATGAAGCCCTGGGTTTGATTCCCTAGCACCACATATATAGAAAATGGCCAGAAGTGTTGCTGTGGCTCAAGTGGCAGAGTACTAGCCTTGAGCAAAAAGAGCACCAGCCTTGAGTGAAAAAGCTAACAGACCATGCAAGCTCAGGCCCAGAGTGCAAGCCCCTGTACTGGTGCATATAACACACACACTTAAACTCTACTTACTTAAAAATAAGACAACAGAAGATTTTTGACACTGGTGGAATTAGCAAAGAGATCTCTCTTTGCTAACACACAATGCAAGGTTATATCTGCACTGATGTTCAGAAATTCAGAAAAACTTGGTTTTTAGAAAATATTTATGGATACATGCAAAGTCAGGTTATTAGCATGATCAGAACAGACATTAAATATATCCAAAAGTTGTGAGCAGAGCCAGGTGCCAGTGGCTCACACCCGTAATCCTAACCACTCAGGAGGCTGAGGTATGAGGATTTTGGTTCAAAGCCAGCCTGGGCAGGAGAGTCCATGAGACTCATGTCTAATGAACCACCAGAAAAGGAAGTGGCACTGTAGCTTAAGTAGAAGAGCGCTAGCCTTGAGCTCAAGAGCTCAGGTATAGGGCCTAGGGCCAGAGTTCCAAGCCTCATGTCAGTGGGAGCAGGGGGGGGGGGCAGTAATTATGAAGAGAAAGATCATACTAGGCAGATGGATGTAGCAAGATGCTGTCCCTGAGCCTCTCTGTCTGTCACTTGTGGTTTTGGTGGTTAATTGGAAATAAGAGTCACATCGATTTTCCTGCCCAGGCTGGCTATGAACCATATTTCCACTGGCAAGGGAAATGGCAGAGAATGGAGAGAGGCCCTGAGATCCAGTGACCTCAGTGCAGGGAATCTGCATCAAAGGAGAGGACAGTGCATGCAAGCAATGGAAATGCACAGAAGGCAGAGAAAAGCAGCCTGGGCCCAGTTTCACCTCCTGACTTTCCCCCGTCCATGGTTGAATCCTACTTGACCATAGTTGTCACAATGGATACTCTCTTAGCAATACTTCCTAGGCCTCAGCTAAAGGTGTGAAGGGTCTCTTATTCTCATCCTTTATTTTCTTATACCATTTTAATTGTAAATAAATCACGTCATCAGACTGTGGACCAATAATTTTAGAGTTTTTTTTCTGAATAAAATAGTATGGCTCCACATATGCAGCTGGATGGTGCTCGGGTAGCCTCTCTGCCGCAGACCGGCCAGGCCCCAGCCCCTGCCCACAGGAAGGCCGAGGGCCTGGGACTGCAGCACAGGGACCTGGGCACACGGGACCTGGGATTCCATGGCCCTGGAGCAGGAGGGAGGCGCTGGGACGCTGTCCACCCTGTTCACTAGACAACGCAACGTGGGTGACCCCAGCGTGCACCTCGTGTCCTTGACATTGGTCCTTGTGCCCTGGAGTCCTTGAGGAAGGTCCTCCAGGTCTGGAAGCCAGAACGACATTGGGGTCCACACCTGGCTGTGATTGGTCCATCCCTCACTGATGTCAACGACAGACCGGTGATTGGTCCATCCCTGCAAGATGTCACACGCCCAACTGTGATTGGTTCATTTCCTCACCCTCCATTCTGAGGCCCTGCAGGAGGTACAGAAGGCAGTTAGAAACTTTAGAATGTTTGATTAATCTACTGCGCCCTCTCCTGTGATCCAGACTGATCTCCTGAGGTCAGACAGAAGGCTGCAGGAAAACCAAGCAAGGTTGAAGCTTTCAGTTGGGGGTGGGTGGAGGAAGGGAGGCTTGGTGTTGTGTGGGTTGGGTGGATTTCCATTATTCTGGAGGTTATACTGTACAAATTTCCATTATGCTAAGCTATCGCTGAATTAATTTAGCTAAGTTTAATTAAGATTTGCTACCTGCCCTATGTATTCACCTAAGTATAGTTAAGATTGACTACACACCACATTTTGGTAGCTAAGTTAAGGATGACTCCCCCTGTCCCATCAAGAAAATAGAGTTAAGTGACAGCAAATGCACCACATTTTCCCCCTCAGAAGAGGTGGTCCTTGCCACCCAATATTATCCACAGTACCATTGGCTCTGGCACCTTTGGGCAGGTGAAGAAGGCCTATCACTGCCTCACAGACAAAGAGGTAGCAGTGAAAATACTGGAGACCAAACACTACTCCACACTGGTAAAAAATTAGGTGGGCATTGTTAAGTTCCTGAGTCACCCCCACATGATCAGGGTGTACCACTAATCCAGGGAAAAGTACATGTCTACCTGGTGATGGAAATGGCCAAGGGAAACCTGCAGAGGTGGGTCCAAGCATCACCCTACCTTTTTGGAAATGAAGCCAGGAGGTTTCAGAAGCAGCGAGAAAATGCTGTGAAGTACTTTCATCTGAATAGGATCACACACCTGGACTTAAAGCCTGACAACATCCTTCTGGATGAAAATGGCAATGCCAAAGTCAGTGACTTTGGTTTAAGTGTCAGAGTTGCCCCAGGGCAGTTGCTCACAACAACATGTGGTGCCTATGTATTCCGTGCCCCTGAGATATACTTGAGGCAAGCCTATGATGGCTTCAAGGTGAATGTGTGGGGTCTGGGCACAATCCTGTTTTTTTTTCTGATTATGGGAAACTAACCTTTTAAAGGCAGCACTTCCAGCCAGCTGGCTGCAGAAATTGTACAGGGCAGGTATGAGGTACCATTTACCTGGACCGCAAAAGGACGTGGCCTACTTTCCCAGCTCTTAAGTGTAAACCCCAAAGAGAGGACAGATATACAACATTCCTTGTGCACCCATGGTTTCTACAAGTTAAGGAAGGTTCCCTGTATGCGGATGACCCACTACTCCATCAGCTAGAGCCTACGATTGTCACTAGAATGTGTGATATCGGATACCCCGAGCCTCAGATCCACCAATCATTAATGCAGAGGGCATATGACAAAGTGATGGCGACATACTTTCTTATAAAAAGTGAGTTAAAACCAGAGAGTGCCTTCCCTGTGCAAGCTAAACCAGAGAGTGTCAGCCCTGTGGAAGCTAAAACAGAGTGTCCGCCCAAAGGAAACAAAAACAGAGAGTGTCAGCCCTCTGCAACCCGAACCAGAGAGTGTCAGCCCTCTGCAACCTGAACCAGATAGTGTCAGCCCTGTGCAAGCTGAACCAGAGAGTATCTGCCCTGTGCAAGGTGAACCAGGGAGTTTCAGGCCTGTGTAAGCTGAACTAGAGAGTGCAAGCCCTTCCAAGCTTAACCAGAGAGTGTCAGCCCTGTGCACACAGAACCAGAGTGTGTCAGTCCTGTGCATGGTGAACCACAGAGTATCTATCGGCCCTCTGCAAGCTGAACCAGAGAGTTTCAGCCCTGTACAAACAGAACCTAAGTTTCTGCCGTGTGCAAGCTGGTCCAGAGAGTGTCAGCGTCTGCAAGCTGAAGCAGAGCTTGTCAGCCCTGTCCAAGCTCAACCAGTACACTTGGGTTTTCCACAGTACAAAACAGTCACAAAACTGCTTCCTGCAGAGGGGCTCTAATCCCACCATCCTCTCCCAGGACCAACCTGGGTCTGCTCTCCACTGCTCCTCCACCCACAAGAGCCAGGGGGATATGCAGAGCTGCAAAGCAAAAGCAAAATCCCTGCCCCCTGCATGGCCCAGGTATGAGAACAGACTGTAGGGTTAGCAAGAGTCAGGGCTGCAAGGAGGCTGGAATGGGGTCTAGCAGATTCTCCTGGAATAGAAGTCAAGGGCAGCCAGAGGAGGCCACACAGAAAATGCCCTCTGTTGTTTCCCCAGTGTACCCAGCAAAGTCCCCTGGCTGCTGTTGCTTTGGGCGCAGAGGACAACACATCCAAGGACAATGCCTTTCCCTCTGGGCAGCCTCAGGATGATAACAGAGACTCTAGACCCAGAAGAGAGCAGGCAGGATGGGAGTGGTTGGCAAGATAGTAGCTGCTCTTGGCAGGCTGTGCTGCTGTGTGGGGGCCCAGTAAGGGAGCGGTTCCAGGGATGGCAGTGACTGAATGGCCAAAGCCACTGAGAGCCAGATGCCCTGTCATTGACTTGCACAATCTCAGCCAGGGGATTTGTAACAACAGGGCCATGCAAGGGAACCTGAGCTGGAGGCTCTGAACATTGCTAACCCCATAGAAGACTGCTTTGAAAGTCACCAATTGTCCTTCCTGAAAACACTTGATGATGTTCTTACCTCCCACTCCCAACCCCCCAACTAGTCCCCCCCAGCACAAAGTACAAAAGTGAAAGTCCTGCAAAGACAATCAGGAACATTCATCAGCAGGAAACAATGGAGATCATACTGTCTGTGGTTGCCTGAAAACGCTGTCGGCTCTGTATTCTCCATCCTCAGCACCCTTAAGATGAACACGCATCATGTAGAGGTGTTGATGTCCCACTTTAAATCTAGCTAAATCACTTCATCTCAAGTTTGAAGTCATTGTTTTAATTCTAATTTTTCTTGTAAGGTGTAGACAAATCCCTATTCTCTTCCTTTAGAAATGTACATCGTATAAATGAATTCTTTTTTTTCTTGGTTAATTTTTTTTATTTGTTTATTAATTGAACACAATTTTTTTTTACAAGGTGTTGTGCAAAAAGGGTACAGTTACATAGTAGGGCAGTGTGTACATTTCTTGTGATATCTTACGTCCTGTTTTTCTATCCCTTCTCTAGGTCAGGTAGACATATATACAATATACAATGTATCAAGAACATATACAGTATTCACAGACTTGGTCTCTACTGTCTCTCCGTCTCCCTTTGTTAACAGTCACATATCAGGGAGATCATGCCCCTTTGTTTTCTGTGTTCTAGGCTTGTCTCGCTCAACATTTTTTGTTCGAGTTCTGAACATTTCCCTGCGAATAACAATATTTCACCATTTTTTGCTGAGTAGAGGTTTTGGAAATAGCTCCTTATGATTGTTTGAATATCGTGTGTACTTGTAATTTTTCCTGTGGAGTCCCTGATTTTACGAATATGAGTCTCTTCTCTTCTTTTTTTTGTGAGTCTTGCAAGGGGTCTGTCAATTTTGTTTATTTTCTCAAAGAACCAGCTTTTAGTCTTATTTATTTGTTGAATGGTCTTTCTATTTTCAATCAGATTTATCTCTTCTTTAATCTTTGTGATCTCTCTCCTCCTAGTCGTTTTAGATTCTGTCATTTCTTGTTTCTCCAGTTGTTTTACTTTCATCGTGAGGTTATTCACCTGCTCTGCTTCCATTCTTTTAATGTGAGTGCTGAGGGCAATGATCTTGCCCCTCAGTACTGCCTTAGCTGTGTCCCATAGGTTTCTTTGTGATGTGTTTTCATTGTCATTGTGGCTTATGAATTCGTTGATTTCATCTTTAATTTGGTCTGTGGCCCAAGTGTTGGATAGCAGTGTTGGGTTTAGCCTCCAAGAGTGTGTATAGACTCTGTGGTATCCTTTGTTGTTGAGGGTTACCTTTAATCCACTGTGATCAGATATAATACATGGGATGACGTCAATACTTTTGTATTTGCTGAAGTTCTTTGTGTGGGCTATGACATGGTCTATTTTGGAATATGATCCATGGGCTGCTGAAAAGAAGGTGTATTGGGTCTCTGTAGGGTGGAAGATTCTATATAGGTCTGTCAGATCCATTTGGGAAATGGTGTTACTTAGGTCCTCAGCTCCCTTGCTAATCCTCTGGGTGTTGGATCTGTCTCTTGGACAGAGTGGGGTGTTAAGGTCACCCACTATGATTGTGTTTGCGTCTATCTTGTTCTGTAATTCTGTGAGTATTTGCTTGACATATGTAGGGCCTCTTTTGTTCGGTGAGTATATATTTATCACCGTGATGTCTTGATTCTGGATTTTTCCGTGTATTAATATGTAGTGTCCTTCTTTGTCTTTTTGAGTTGATTTTAATGAAAAGTCCAGCTTGTCTGAGATCAGGATGGCTACACCTGCCGTTTTGGTAAGTGCATTTGCTTGGTAGATCTTGCTCCATCCTTTCATTCGGAGCCTGTTTTTGTCCCTTGTTGTAAGGTGGGTCTCTTGTAGACAGCAGATGTCAACTTTTTGTTTGCGAATCCATTCTGCCAGTCTGCTCCTCTTTATCGGAGAGTTTAAACCATTTATATTTAAAGAGATCAAGGATAAGGGTGTTTTTTCTCCTTCCATTTTCTTGTTGGGCTGTTTTTTCCTCACCTCCTCGCTTCCTCGCCTCCGTTGTGAGGTGGGGGGGGGGAAGTGATCAGGCCCAGATGTCCCTGCTATGCTGGTATTGCCCACCAGCGCCGGTGATTTTAGTTGTAAGAGTCTGCGAGGTCCAGGTGCCTCAGGTGGGGCTTGCACTGCAGGCTGTCCCCCGGCCCCTGTTGGGAAGGGGGTGGGGCTGGTGCGGCCAGTTCAGGAACCTGTGTGGCCTTGGGGCTGCTCCGCCCTTCCCCTGCTAAACTGATTTCCCAGCGCCTGATAGGAGCTTCCCGCCTGATTTGGGGGTTCTTTGTTCCCTCGAGGTGGGGAGGGGGAGGGAGGGAGATCTAGCTTCTTTGTAGGGCTTGGGTCTCTGATAGCTGGTCTCCCGTTGGGTGAGGGGGTAATGGGGGACTCACTGTTCCTGGATTGTGTGTGTGTCCCACGCAGCCGTTGGTCCTTCAGGGGGTGGCAAAGTGTAGTGGTGGCTTCCCTGGTTCCCTCCTTCTGCCGCGCTGGGTTCCCCAGCCGCCGTCTGTCTGAACCAGGTGTGGACCCGAACTTCTCGTCGCTGCCGTAGTGTGTCTTGGTCCGCACCCTCCCTAGTGACCGTGGGGTCTCCCGCTATCTGAGTTCTGCGCTCCCGGCAGCCTGTCTGCCGATTGCCGGGTTCCCCTTTCCCAGCCTGGCCCTGTTTGGGCCAGGGTCGGCTGGTGGGGGGAGGGTGCCCTGGAGATTATCCGGCTCCGTGTAGGTTTTCGGCTCTTCTTTTTTGCTCCTTTTTGTTTTCCTGCATTTCTCCACTGCTTCTGGCTGCTGGTTTTGCTGGGTTCTTGATGGGGTGTTGGGTGTTGGAGTTCCCAGCTCGCTATTCAGATGGGGCGAGTCTGGGTGCCTCCCTACCGTGTCGGTGCCATCTTCCAATCCCATAAATGAATTCTATAAGTAATTTTATAAGTATGATATAACCCTCCCTCCTTTAAAATCTAAATTAAAAAAACCTGAAAAAATAATAAAAAATATTAAAGAACCCAAAGAGAAGCAACCCAGTCTAGATTTTTGAGGTGACAGGGTTGACTTGGGCACAGCCTCTCCTGGGAGCAATCGCCTGAGAGATGACCACAGCCGCTGCCCACAGCCCCCTCCAGGGCAGAGACTAGGCCCAGAGCCCAGGGAATAAGGAAATCAGGTGGAGGCTAGCCTATCAGTTCTCCCAAGGCTGCACAGCCCCAGGGGTCAGAGCACCGAGATCCATCTCCACATAAGCTGAGAATTGTCACTTCTAAACAACCCACCTCTTTGACAGAATGGAAACCCAAGGGGTTTTCTGTTGGGTACTGTACAGTTTTCGCCCGGTCAGCTTGACTTCAACTTTTCTTTGCCTTGTTCTTCTTTCCTCCCTTAAAAGAAATTGATCGTTTTCCTTGTGTCTTATGAAGCACCTCTTTAGTTGTGTGTTTTTGTTTTTATTTTCTCCTGTTGTCCAACTTCTATTTTTCCTTTTAAAATCACTTTTCTTTCTTTTTCTGCTGGTCATAGAGCTTGAAATCAGGTCTTGGGGTCTGTCCCTGAGATTCTCTGCTCAAGGCTGGATCTACCACTTGAATTACAGTTCAAGTGACCACATTTTTGTTTTTTGTTGTTGTTGTAGTGTTAGTGTGTGTGTGTGTGTGTGTGTGTGTGTGTGTGTGTGTGTGTGTGTGTGATTAGTTAGAAGAGTCTCATGGATTTTCCTGAGTGGGGTGAAAATGAAGATTCCAACTCTTAGCCTCCTAAGAATCTGGAATTTCAGGCTTGAGCAAACATCACCCTGCTCACTTTAAGATCTTTTGATGGCTTTGTCTTTTTTCCCTACTTTACATTCAGTTTTAAAATTATTATTATTATTAGATGGATAGGAGGGGGCTGCTGATCCTAGGTCTTGAACTCAGGGCTTGGCCAGTCTTTTTCTTCTTTTTTCTTTTTCAAATCTAACAGGCTGTACAATTAGAGCTAAAGCTCAACTTTTGCCTTTTTGTGTTTATTTGGGTGCTGGTTCTGCCGAGCCTACCATTCCTGAATGTTTAGTTTAGTTTAATTTTTTTATTTTTGGCCAGTCCTGGGCCTTGGACTCAGGGCCCGAGCACTGTCCCTGGCTTCTTCCCGCTCAAGGCTAGCACTCTGCCACTTGAGCCACAGCGCCGCTTCTGGCCATTTTCTGTATATGTGGTGCTGGGGAATCGAACCTAGGGCCTCGTGTATCCGAGGCAGGCACTCTTGCCACTAGGCTATATCCCCAGCCCCTAGTTTAATTTTTTGCTCAGGGTTAATAGGCTTTATACTTTGAGCCACAGCCAAACTTTTAGGTTTCTGTTTTTATTATTTATTTATTTTTGTGCTGGTCCTGGCAGGTGAACTCAGGCCCTAACTACATTTTCTTTTCTTTTTTCTTTTCTTGTTTCCCCTCAAAGCTAGCATACTCTAAAACTTTACCCAGAGGTGAGTTTGTTTCTCTGTGTTTTTTTATTTTAATGCTTGATCTAAGACATAGACTTGAACTCATGGCACGACCATGTGTCTAAGGCTGGTTTTTTTGTTCTATTTGTATTTATTTTTTCCTACTTAGGGCTAGCCGGCTCTACTACTAGGGCAACTTCTGGTTGTTGTTTCTTTTGTTTCTTTATGTTTTCAGTGGTGGTTAATAGGAGTAAGAGTCTCATGTGAAGGGGACACAGAACACAGAAGCTTGAAATCTGAGGGTCACGGTTTGACGCCAGCCTGGGCAGGAAAGCCCATGAGACCCTTGCCTGCAATTAACCACCAAGAGGAAGGAAGTAGTAGAGCTCTAGTCATGAACTAAACACCACAAGTCTCAGGTTGGCTTTGAACAAAGATCATGAGATTTGGGCAACTTGAGGAGTTAGGATTACGAGTGTGAGTCATGATGTCAAAATCTTAAATTGGTTCCTCTCTTCTCTCACCTTCCTTTTCATCTATTGCTCCTTTCCTCCTTCTTTTTAGTTCAGGTCCTCTGGCTTGTGGTCAGGACCTTCTTCCTCATTCCAGTTTGTCTTATTTCCTTGGTGTTGTGTTGTATTTGTGTTTGTGTTTAGCTCAAAGCTAGCAAGCTCTACATCTTGGGCCACAGGTCAACTACCAACTTGTGTTTTTGGTTCTTGTGCTAGAGCTTGAACTCTGGGACCATGAAAAAGGTTTTTGTTGTTGTTTGTTTTTACATAACTCTAGCAGGGTGTACAATTACAGCCAACACTCAACTCCTGGTTTGTTTGTGTTTTCTTTAATATGGGTACTGGTATTTAGTGCTTAAATTCAAGACCTTGTTGATTCTCCCTGTTTTTTTTTAAATTTATTTATTTTTAAATTCTAAGCTAACAGGCCTCCACTTCTGTCTTTTTTTTTTCTTTTTTGGTGGCTAATATGAGATAAGTCTCCTGGAAAGCCAAGGACAGTATATAGAGGCTTGAAATCTGAGGATGATGGTTTGAAGCCAGGCAGGGAAGGAGAGTCCAGGAGACTGTTTTCATGAGTGTGAGGGGAGAAATTGGAAACTTGAGGTGTTTTGTTCAAGGCTAGATCTCTACTCCTTCCTGCTTCTTGGTGCTTAATTGGAGATCTCATGGACTTTCCCGCCCAGGCTGGCTTTCAACCATGATCCTCAGATTTCAGTGACCTGAGCCCTATGATTCAAGGTGTAAGCTATTATTTTAGAATCCTTAATTGGCTCTTCTCTTTTCCAGCTTTCTTTTTGTTTGATTCTTTATTTTTATTTGTATATTTATTTTTATTCAGGCCTGGCAGACTGTACAGCTTTTGCCACAAGTGAATTGTTGCTTTTATTTTTTTGGTGCTGATCCTACACCTTAACCTCGGGGCCTAGCCACTATCCCTGAAGTTTTGTTGCTCAAGGAGGCAGGAGCAGCAATTTCAATGACAGCTCAATTTCTGGCTATTTTATTTTCATGGTGCTGGTTTAGCCTTTTGAACTCAGAGCTTGACAACTCTTTCTTCTTTGTTTTGTTTTGTTTCATATTTTTCTAATTTCTCAAGGTTTGCAGGTAGCACAACATGAGGGGGAGCTCCCCTTTGGTTCCTCCTCTTCCTCCTCCACCTCCTTCTTCTTCTATTTTTTTGGTGGATAATAGGAGATAAGAGTCCAACAGAAAGCCAAAGGCACTGCACAGAGGTTTGAAATCTGAGGATTGTGTTTGGAAGCCAGCCTGGGCATGAATAACTCTTACCTCCAGTTAGCCAACAATAGGCAGAAAGTAGAACAGCTCTAGCCATGAGCAAAACACCACAAGTTCAAGCTCACTGCTGGCACTGAGTAAAACAAGTCTCATAGACTTTCCTGGCCAAACTGGCTTCAAACCTGGATCCTCATATTTCAGAATCCTGAGCAGGTACGATTACAGTGTGAGCCATGAATTAAAAATCTTGAAAAGGTGGGCTGGGGATATAGCCTAGTGGCAAGAGTGCCTGCCTCGGATACATGAGGCCCTAGGTTTGATTCCCCAGCACCACATATACAGAAAACGGCCAGAAGCGGCGCTGTGGCTCAAGTGGCAGAGTGCTAGCCTTGAGCGGGAAGAAGCCAGGGACAGTGCTCAGGCCCTGAGTCCAAGGCCCAGGAATGGCCAAAAAAAAAAAAAAAAAATCTTGAAAAGGCTTCTCTCGCCTTTCTTTCCATTTATTTTGTTGTTCCTTCCTTCCTCTTTCCTTCTTCCCATTTTTCTCTTTTTTTCTCTTTTATTTTTCTCTCTTCTTTCTTACGTTCTCCCTTCCTTCCTTCATCATTTTTTCTTTCTTTCTCATTTGTTCTTTCTTTCTCCATCTCTTTATCTCACCTTCCTTCCTTCTTTCTGTCCTTCCTTACTTCTTCCTTCTTTCCTTTCTCTTTCTGTTCTTTCTTACTTCCTTTTTTCTTTGTCCTTTTCTTGCTCTCTTAATCTCCTTCCTTCCTTCTTTGTTTCTTTCTTCCTTCCTTTATTCTTGTCTGTCTTTTCTTTCTTTCTTTCTTTCTTTCTTTCTTTCTTCCTTTCTTTTGTTTGTTCTCTCTCTCTCTCTCTCTCTCTCTCTCTCTCTCTCTCTCTCTCTCTCTCTCTCTCTCTCTCTCTCTCTCTCTTTCTTCCACTTCAGATCTGCTCCCTTGTAAGGGCCTATGTTCTCATTCCAGGCATTTTGCTGTTATTTGTTATTTTAAGCTCAAACCTAACAGGCTATATAACAGTTAAGCCACTGCTCAACTTCTGACTTTTCTGGTTTTTTTTGTTTGTTTGTTTTGTTTTCTTTTTGGTGGCTAACTAGAGGTAAGAGTCCCATGGAGAGGCAAGGGCTTTACACTGGGTATTGAAATCTTAGGAACGAGGTTCAAGGCCATCCTGGGCAGGAAGTCCATGGGACTCTAACCTCCAGTTAACCACCAATAGGCAGAAAGTAGAACAGCTCTAGCCATGAGCAAAACAACACAAAATCAAGCTCACTAAAACTAGTGTCATGGACTTTCCTGCCCAGGCTGGCTTCGAACTTTGATCCTCAGATTTCTGCATCCTCAGCAGATAGGATGACAGGTGTGCATCATGACTTAAAATCTCGAAGTGGCTTCTCCCTTATCTCACCTCCATTTCCAATTATTTTATTATTCCTTCCTTCTATCCTTCCTTCCTTCTTTCCTTGGTCTTTCTCTTTCTTGTTCTTTCTCTCTTTTCTTTCTCACTCTGTTCTTACTTCTTTGTCTCTTTCTCCCTCTGTTAATCTCTCCTTTCCATCTTTCCCTGTTTCCTTCTTTCTTTTTTGTTTCCTTCCTTCCTTTCTTCCTTCTCCCTTTCTCTCATTCTTTCTTTCCTTCCTTCTTCCTTCTTTCCTTTCTCTCTTTGCTCTATCTCTTTCGGAACTTTGTTATTTTCTTCTGTCTTTTTCCTTTTCTTACTCTCTTATTTTCTCATCCCTCCTTCCTTCCTTCTTTCATTTTTCTTTCAATCTTTCTGTCTCTTTCTTTCTTTAGCTCTCTCTCTCCCTCTCTGTATTTTGCTCCTCTCTCTCTCTTTCTCTCTGTCTGTATGTCTTTCTTTTTTTCCTGTTCAGATCCTCTGCCTTGTAAGTGCCTACCTACTCAATCCAGGTATTTTTTGTTTGTTGTTTGTTTGTTATTTTTAGCTCAAAGCTAGAAGGCTCTACCATTTAAGCCACTTCTCAACTTCTGCCTTTTCTGTATTTTGTTTTCTTTTTGGGTGCTAACTAGAGGTAAGAGTCCCATGGAGAGGCAAGTGCTTAATACTGAGTATTCAAATCTGAGGATCATGGTTTGAAGCCAGCCTGGGCAGGAAAGTCCATGACACTCTTACCTCTGGTTAACCACCAGTAGGCAGAAAGTAGAACAGCTGTATCCATGAGCAAATCACCACAAGTTTAAGCTCACCACTAGCACTGACTAACACAAGTCTCATGGACTTTCTTGCCCAGACTGGCTCCAAACCTGGATCCTCAGATTTCAGCATCCTGACTAGGTAGAATTACAGGTGTGAGACATGACTTAAAAATCTTGAAGTGGCGTCTCTCTTCTCTCACCTTCCTTTTATTGTTCCTTCCGTCTATCCATCCTTCCTTCCTTCCTTCCTTCCTTCCTTCCTTCCTCCTTCCTTCCTCCATTATTCCTTCTTTCCTTTCTCTCTCTTTCTTTCTCACTTTGCTCTTTCTCTTTCTGTTCTTCCCTACTTTATTCTTTCCTTGTGCTTTTGCTGTTCTCTTAATCTCTCCCTCCTTCCTTCATCCTTTCTTTCCTTTTTTTGTTCCAGTTCAGGTCCTCTGCCTTGTAAGTGGCTACCTACTCAATCCAGGTATTTTTCTGTTGTTTTTATGTCTAGCTCCATGCTAGCAGGTTTTACGACTTAAGCCACTGCTCAATTTCGACCTTTTCTGTTTTGGGTTTTCTTTTTGGTGGCTAATAGAGGTAAGAGTGCCATGGAGAGGAGAGGGCTTTACACTGAGATTCAAATCTAAGGATCATGGTTTGAAGCCAGCCTGGGCAGGAAAGTCCAGTTACCTCCAGTTAGCCACCAATAGGCAGAAAGTAGAGCAGCTCTAGCCATGAGCAAAACACCACACGTTCAAGCTCTCCACTGCCACTCACTGAAACAAGTCTCATAGACTTTCCTGCCCAGGCTGGGTTCGAACCTGTATCCTCAGATTTCAGCATCCTGAGCATGTAGGATCACAGGTGTGCATCATGACTTAAAAATCTTGAAGTGGCTTCTCCTTTCCATTTATTTTATTGTTCCTTCCTTCCTTTTTTCCTCTTTCTCTCTTTCTTTCACTATCTTTCTCACTTGTCTCTTTTTCTCTTCTTTCTTACTTTGTCCCTCTCATGTCTTTCTTTCACTCTTTCTCCTGCTTTTTATCTCCTCCTCTCTCTTTCTCTCTTTCTTGCTCTCTCCTCTCCTTTTCTCCCTCCCTCCCTCTTTTTTCTCTGTCTTCCTCTTTGTTTCTCTTTCCTTCACTTCTCTCTTTCTTTCACTCCTTCTCTCTTCTTTCTTTCTTTCACTCTTTCTTTGTCTTTCCTTCCTTCCTGCCTTTGTTTCTCTCACATTCTTTCCCTCCCTCCGTCCCTCCCTCTCTCCCTCCTTCCCTCCCTCTCTCTCTCTTTCTTTCTTTCCTTCTTTCTTTCTTTCCTTTTTCCAGTTAAGATGCTCTGCCTTGTAAGTGCCTATCTACTCAATCTAGGTATTTTTCTGTTGTTGTTTTTATGTCTAGCTCTATGCTAGCAGGCTCTACCACTTGAGCCACTGCTCAACTTCGGTCTTTTCTGTTTTTGGTTTTCTTTTTGGTGGTTAACAGAGGTAAGAGTGTCATGGAGAGAAGAGTGCTTTACACTGAGCATTCAAATCTGAGGATCATGGTTTGAAGCCAGCCTGGGCAGGAAAGTCCATGAGACTCTTACCTCCAGTTAGCCAGCAACAGGCAGAAAGTACAACAGCTCTGGCCATGAGCAAATCACCACAAGTTCAAGCTCACCACTCCCACTCACTAAAACAAGTCTCATGGACTTTCCTGTCCAGGCTGGCTTTGAACCTAGATCTTCATATTTCAGCATCTTGAATAGGTAGGATTACAGGCATAATCCATGAATTAATAATATTGAATTTGCTCCTCTCTTCTTTCACCATGGTTTCCAATTATTTTATTCATCCTTCTTTCCTTCCTTCTTCCCTTCCTTCCTTTCTTTCTCCCTCCGTTCTTCCTTCATTCTTTTCTTTTTACCTCTTTCTCTCTATTCTTTGTTCTTTTTTTACTTTCTTTTTTCTTTGTCCTTCTCTTGATCTCTTTACATCTCCTTCCTTCCTTCTTTCTGTCCTTCCTTCCTTGCTTTTCTTCCTCTCTCTCTCTCTCTCTCTTTCTTTTTTCCACTTCATATCCTCTCCTTTGTAAGAGCCTATCTACTCATTCTACTTAATTTGCTGCTGTTGTCTGGTATTTTTAGCTCAAAGCTAGCAGGTTCTACCATGTTAGCCATGGCACAACTTTTGCCTTTTCTGTTTTTGGTTTTCTTTTTGGTGGCTAACTAAAGGTAAGAGTCCCATGGAGAGGCAAAAGTTTTACACTGAGCATTCAAATCTGAGGATCTGAGGATCTTACCTCCAGTTAGCCACCAGTAGGCAGAAAGTAGGACAGCTCTAGCTATGAGCAAATCACCACAAGTTCAAGCTCACCACTGGCTCTCACTAAAACAAGTCTTATGGACTTTGCTGCCCAGGCTGGCTTCAAAACTAGATCCTCAGATTTCAGCATCTTGAGTAGGTAGGATTACAGGTATAAGTGATGAATTATATTGAATTGGCTCCTTCTTTCATCATACATTCCAATTATTTTATTCTTCCTTCCTTCTTCCTCCCTTTCTCTTTCCTTCTTCCCATTTTCTCTCCTTATTTCTCTTTTTTACTCTCATTCTCTTCTTCCTTACTTTATCCCTTCCTTCCTGTCTTTCTTCCTCCCCTTTTCCTTCTATCTCTTTTTTATTTTTTTCTCTATTTTCTCTCTCTGTACTTTTTTACTTTCTTCTTTCTTTGTCCTTGGTCCTTTACCTCTCCTTCCTTCTTTCGTTCATTCCTTCCTTTTTTCTTTCTTTCTACCTTTCTTTATTTCTTTTCTTTCTCTCTCTCTGTCTTTCTCTTTCTTTCCTTTTTCCAGTTCATATCTTCTGCCTTGTAAGTGCCTACCTACTCAATCCATGTATTTTTCTGTTGTTGTTTTTATTTTTAGCTCGATAGTAGCAGGCTCTACCATTTAAACCACTGCTCACCTTCTGCCTTTTCTGTTTTTGGTTTTCTTTTTGGTGGCTAACTAGAGGTAAGAGTGCCATGGACAGGTGAGGGCTTTACATTGAGCATTCATATCTGAGGATCATGGTTTGAAGCCAGCCTGGGCAGGAAAGTCCACGAGACTCTTACCTCAAGTTAGCCAGCAATACACAGGAAGAAAAGGTATAGCCATGAGCAAATCACCACAAGTTCAAGCTCACTACTGCAACTCAATGAAACAAGTCTCATGGACTTTCCTGCCCAGGCGGGCTTCGTACCTGTATCCTCAGATTTCTGTATCCTGAGCAGGTAGGATCACAGGTGTGAATCATTGACTTAAAAATCTTGAGTGTCTTCGCCCTTATCACACCTCCCTTTCCAATTATTTTATTATTCCTTCCTACCATCCTTCCTTCTTTCCATTCTCTTTCCCTCTTTCTTGTTCTTTCTCTCTTTTCTTTCTCTTTCTGTTCTGTCTTACTTCTTTCTTTCTGGCTTTGTTCCTTTGTTAATCTCTCCTTCCTTACTTCCTTCCCTGTTTCCTTCTTTCTTTCTCATTTCTTTCTGACTTTCCTTCCTTCCTTCCTTCATACATTCCCCCTTTAGTTCTCTCTCTCCCTCTTTCTTTCTCTCCTTCTCTGTCTTTCACTCTTTCTTTCTGTCTGTCTGCTGTCTGTCAGTCTTTCTATCTTTCTTTCTTTTTTTCCTGTTCAGATCCTTTGTCTTGTAAGGTAAGGGTCCATCTAAGCAATCCAGGTATTTTGCCATTGTTGTTTGTTATTTTTAGCTCAAAGCTAATACTACCATTTGAGACACTGCGCAACTCCTGCCTTTTCTGTTTTTGGTTTTCTTTTTTGGTGGCTAACAAAGGTAAGAATCCCATGGAGAGAAGAGAGCTTTACACTGAGCATTCAAATCTGAGGATCACTGTTTGAAGCCAGCCTGGGCAGGAAAGTCTGTGAGACTCTTACTTCCAGTTAGCCACAAATACGCAGAAATTAGAGCAGCTCTATCCATGAGCAAAACACCACAAGTTCTAGCTCACCACTGACTAAAACAAGTCTCATGGACTTTCCTGACCAGGCTGCCTGTAAACCCGGATCCTCATACTTCAGCATCCTGAGCATGTAGGATCACAGGTGTGCATCATGACTGAAAAATCTTGAAGTGGCTTCTCTCTTCTCTCACCTTCCTTTCCATTTATTTTTTTCTGTCCTTCCACCCTTCTTTCCTTTCTTTCTCTTTCCTTCCTTCCTTTCTATCTTCCTCCCTCATGTACAATATAGGTCCGCACACTGGATATGAGTTGTGTTATTTTTGTTTTTCTTAGTTTTCTTTTTGTTTTAGTTTTCTCAAAGCAAGCAAGGTGTACAATTAGAGACATAACTCAACTTCTCAGATGGAGGTTATTTTTTTTTAATATTCAAGGCTAGCAGACTGTATTACTTGATTCAAAGCTCAACTTCTGCCATTTTTGTTTTCTTGAGGTTTTTTGGTGGTTAATAGGAGATAAGAGATTTATGGGAAGCCAAAGGAATTACACAGTAAGGCTAAATTCTGAGGATCATGGTTCGAAATCAGCCTAGGCTGGAAAGTCCATGAGAATCTTATCTCCAGTTAACCACCAATAGGCAGAAAGTAGCAGAACTCTAGCCATCAACAAAACACGCAAGTTCAAGCCTACTCCTGGCACTTAGTAAAACAAGTCTCATGGACTTTCATGCCCAGGCTGACTTTGAACCATGATCCTCAGATTTCACCTGAGCTGGTAGGATTACAGGTGTGAGCCATGATTCAAAAATCTTGAATTGGCTCTTCTTTTTTTTTTTTCACCTTTCTTTTCATTTATTTTATTATTCCCTGTCTTCCTTTCTTTCATTCTTCCTTTCTTTCCTTTTTTTTGTTTTTTTTTTGTTAGGGCCACACCATTCACCCTCACTTTTTTTTTTTAACTTGAAAGTAGCAGGTTCTGCAACTTTGTTCTTGTGCTACAGCTTGAAATCAGAGCCTGGTCACTGCTCATTGCTGGGTGAATTTTTTTTTCCTTTAATTGCTTGTTTTGTTTTTGCTCATAGCAATCAGGATGTACAATTAGAGCCAAAAATGCACTTCTGAATTTTGGTTGTTATGGTTTGATTCAAGGCTAGCAGGCTCTATTAAGGAACCACATAAAAATGTCTGCTTTCTTTCTTTTTTAATTTTTGGTTGTTAATAGGAGATAAGAGTGCCATTAGAAGCCAAGAGCATTACACAAAGACTGAAAATCTGTGGATCGTGGTTCAAGCCAGCCCGGGAAGAAAAGTCTATGGGACTCTTATCTCCAATTGACCACCAGTAAGCAGAAAGTAATAGAGCTATAGCCATTAGTAAAACACCTCAAGTTCAAGCCTATGACCAGAACTAATGAAAACAAACTTCATGGACTTTCCTGAACAGGGTGGCTTTGAATGATTTAGGTGTGTGTGTGTGTGTGTGTGTGTGTGTGTGTGTGTGTGTGTGTGTGTGTGTGTGTGTCTGTGGGCAAGCACATGCACAGGCACTGGTTTTAGGAATGAAATCTCGTTCTGACTACTCTCCCTTTTGATTTTTTTTTTTTTTTTGGCCAGTCCTGGGCCTTGGACTCAGGGCCTGAGCACTGTCCCTGGCTTCTTCCCGCTCAAGGCTAGCACTCTGCCACTTGAGCCACAGCGCCGCTTCTGGCCGTTTTCTGTATATGTGGTGCTGGGGAATCGAACCTAGGGCCTCGTGTATCCGAGGCAGGCACTCTTGCCACTAGGCTATATCCCCAGCCCCCTTTTTTCTTTTTTTTTAAATCAAGTCTAGCAGGTTTTATAGCTGAGGTCCAGCACAAATTCTAGATTTTGTGCAGTTTTTTCTTTTTTTGATGGTCCTAGAGCCTGAACTCAAGCTTAGCCACAATTAAGTTTACTCGTTCAGCTATGTATTTATTTTATTTTATTTTTATTATTATTATTTTTTTGGCCAGTCCTGGGCCTTGGACTCAGGGCCTGAGCACCGTCCCTGGCTTCTTCCTGCTCAAGGCTAGCACTCTGCCACTTGAGCCACAGCGCCGCTTCTGGCCGTTTTCTGTATATGTGGTGCTGGGGAATCGAACCTAGGGCCTCGTGTATCCGAGGCAGGCACTCTTGCCACTAGGTTATATCCCCAGCCCTATGTATTTATTTTTTGGTGCTGTTCATAGGCCTTGAACGCAGGGTGTAGTCCCTGTAAGAACTTGTTTTTGTTGTTCTTCTTCTCTTCCTCCTTCTCCCCCTCCCCGTCCTCCTCTTTCTCTTCATCCTCCTCCTCTCCTCTTCTTGTTCTTTTTGTGTTGGTCCTTAGGCTTGAACTTAGAACCTGGTCAATGTCCCCAAGTTTTAGTTGCAGGCTCCATTCTTTGAGGCACAGCTCAGCTTCTGGGATTCTTTGCTTGTTTTGGGTTTATTGGTGGCTCATCTCCTGCAAAGGTAAGGTCACTACATCGGTGCCTGAAATTGGAGGACTGGGATTCAAAAACAGCTCAGGCAGGTAAGTCCATGAGACTCATCTCCTTTTAACCTCCAAAAGAGAGCAAGTAGTCGAGTACTACCTGTAAGCAAAGTAGTTCTGTGTCAAGGCCTGAGTTCAAGACCTAGGACTGACACATACACACACTAAGTAATTCCTAGTGGACCTTTCTCTGTCTGTTGGCTTAGAATTCAGAGCTTCAATTTCTGTCTCTTGGTGGCTTGAGCTGCAAGGATAAGCCACCAGCTCTCTGCTCATTTTAACATCTGTTATTGGCTAATGCTCTACCATTTGAGCCACAGCACCACTTCTAGATTTTTCTGTTTATGTGGTGCTGAGGAATCAAACCCAGTGCTTTATGCATGCTGGGCAAGCACTCTATCACTGAACCACATTCCCACCCCACTCCTGATTATGTTGTTGTTGTTATAATGACAAAGGTGATGTACAGTAGAGTTACAATTCCATTAGCAGGTAATGAGGATATTTCTTTCTGCACAATTGCCTCCCAAACTACTCTGCATCCTGACTAGTGGCCATCCATTGGGCTGTGAAAGCTGTCTTCCCTATGACCTTATCACCCACCTTGGTAACTGCCTGTTTACAAAGATGTGATCCTATTCCTTAGCAACCAGGAGAAGGGACACATGGTTCCTGGGCTGGGATGAAACAAAGTGGACCCCTCCACTCAGTGTGGTGCCTAGCTGGGAGGTGGAGGTAGGCAATGAGGAAAGTGCTTTGAATGATTCCTCACCATGTTTCTATTCATTTCTGACAGGTGACGGTTTTGGGACTTGTCCAGGGAGGCTTGGTGTTGTGTGGGAGGGGGAATTTCCATTATTCCAGGGGTTATACTGTGCAAATTTCTGTTAAGCTAAGCAATCACTGAATTGATTTAGCTGAGTTTAAATAAGATTTCATACCCACCACATTGATTTAGCTAAGTTTCATTAAGATTTGCTACCTGCCCTATTCATTCACCAAAGTTTAATTAAGATTTGCTACCTGCCCTATTTACTCAGGTATGTATAGTTAAGATTGACTACCCACCACATTTTGGTAGCTAAGTTAAGGATGACTCCCACTGTCCCATCAAGAAAATGGAGTCAAGTGACAGCAAATGCCCCACATGATCCCCCTCGGATGAGGTGGTCCTTGACACCCAATACGGTCTATAGTACAGCATTGGCTCTAGCAACTTTGGGCAGGTGAAGAAGGCCTATCACTGCCTCACAGACAAAGAGGTAGCAGTGAAAATACTGGAGACCAAACACTATAGCACACTGGTAAAAATGAGGTGGACATTGTTAAGTCACTGAGTCACCCCCACATGATCAGGGTGTACCAAGTGATCCAGGGAAAAGAACAGGTCACCTGGTAATGGAAATGGCCACCAAGGGAAACTGGCAGACGTGGGTCCAAGCATCGCGCTACCTGTTTGAGAATGAAGCCAGGAAGTTTCTGAAGCAGAGAGCAAGTAATGTACAATACTTTCATCTGAATAGGATCTCATGCCTCAACCTAAAGTCTGACAACATCCTACTGGATCAAAATGGCAATGCCAAAGTCAGTGACTTTAGGTTAAGTGTCAGAGTTGCCCCAGGCCAGTTGCTCACAACAACCTGTGGTGCCTATGTATTCTGTGCCCCTGAGATATACTTGAAGCAAGCCTATGATGGCTTCAAGGTGGATGTGTGGGGTGTGGGCACAATCCTGTTGTTTATGATTGCAGGAAAATACCCTTTTAAAAAGAGCACTTCCAGCCAGCTGGGTGCAGAAATTGTACAGGGCAGGTATGAGGTACCATTTATTCTGACCACAAAAGGATGTGGCCTCCTTGCCTAGCTCTTAAATGTAAACCTGAAAGAGAAGCCAGATGTACAACAACTACTAGTTCACCCATGGTTTCTACAAGTTAAGGAAGGTTACCTATATGTGGATTAGCCACTACCCAATCAGTTAGACCCTAAGATTACCACTAGAATGTGTGACATGGGATACACCAAGCCTCAGATCCACCAATCAGTAATGCAGAGGGCATATGACGATGTGATGGCGACTTACTTTGTTATAAAAAGTGACTTAAAGCCACAGAGTGTCAGGTCTGTGCAATCTGAACTAGATAGTGTCAGCCCTGTGAAAGCTAAACAAGACAGTGTTAGCCCTGTGCACGTTGAACCAAAGAGTGTCAGTCCTGTGCAAGCTGAGAAAAAGATTGTTAGACCTGTGCAGGCTTAACCAGGGAGTGTCAGCCCTGTGTAGGATGAACCAGAGAGTGTCAACCCTGTGCAAGCTGAACTAGAGAGTGTCAGCCCTGTGCCAACCGAACCAGAGAGTGTCAGCTCGGTGGAATCTGAACCAGAGAGTTTCAGCCCTGTGCCAGCTAACTAGACAGTGTCAGCCTTGTGCAACCTGAACAAGAGAGCGTCAGACCTATCCAGGCAGAACCTGAGACTGTCAGCCCTGTGCAAACTGAACCAGAGAGTGTCAGCCCTATGCAAACTGAACCAGAGAGTTCCAGCACTGTGCAAGTTGAACCTGAGTGTCATCCATGTGCAAACAGAATCACAGAGTCTGGTCCCGTGGAAACTGAACCAGAGAATGTCAGCCCTGTGTACGCTAAACCAAAGCATGTCAGCCCTGTGCAGGTTAAACCACAGAGTGTCAATCATGTGCAAGCTGAACCAGAGAGTGTCAGCCCTGTGCAAACTGAACCAGTGGGTCAACACTGTGCCAGTTGAAGCAGAGAGTATCCGTCCTGTGCAATCTAAACGAGAGAGTGTCCACCCTGTGCTAGCTGAACCAGAGAGTGTCAGCTCTGTGCAAGGTGAACCAGAGTGTGTTTGTCCTGTCTTGGCTGAACCTGAGAGTGTCAGTTTTGTGCAAGCTGAGCCAGAGAGTGTCAGCCCTATGCAAACTGAATCAGAGTGTCAGAACTGTGTAAGTTGAACCAGAGAGTATCCACCCTGTGCAAGGTGAACCAGAGTATGTCATTCCTGTCCTGGCTGAACCAGAGAGTGTCCACCCTGTGCTAGCTGAACCAGTGAGTGTCAGCCCTTTCCAAGCTGAACCAGAGTGTGTCAGTCCTGTCCTGTCTGAACCAGACAGTGTCAGACCTTTGCAGGCTAAACTACCAACTGGCAGCCCTCTGCAAACTGAACTAGAGAGTGCCAGCTCTGTGCAATCTGAACCAGAGAGTTGCAGCCCTGTGCAAGCAGAACCAGAGAGTGTCAGCCCTGGGCAAAATGAACCAGAGAGTGGCAGCTTTGTGAAAGCTGAACCACAGATTGTCAGTCATGTGTAAGATGAACCAAAGAGTACAAGCCCTATGAGAACTGAACCAGAGAGCATCAGCTCTGTGCAAGCTGAACCAGAGTGGTCTGTCCTGTTCAGACTAAACCAGAGATTGTCAGCTCTATGCAAGGTGAACCAGAGTGTTTCAGTTCTGTGAAAGCTGAACCAGAGAGTATCAGCTATGTGGAGCTGAAACAGGGAGGTTCAGCCCTGTTCAAGCTGAATCTGAGAGCGTCTGCCCTTTGGAAACTGAACCAGAGAGTGTCAGCCCATTGCAGGTTAAACCTCAGAGTGTCAGTCATGTGCAAGCTGAACCAGAGAGTGTCAGCCCTGTGCAAACTGAACTAGTGGGTCAGCGCTGTGACAGCTGAAGCAGAGAGTCCGCTCTGTGTAAGCTAAACTAGAGTGTGTCTGACTTGTGCAAGCTTAACCAGAGAGTGTCAGCCCTGTGCAAGGTGAACCAGAGTGTGTCAGTCTTGTCCTCACTGAACCAGACAGTGTCAGACATATGCAGGTAAACCACCGACTGGCAGCCCTCAGTAACACAGAACTAGAGAGTGTCAGTCATGAGCAAGCTCAACCTGAGAATGTCAGCCCTGTGCAAATTGAAACAGAGATCTGGTCCATTGCAAAATGAACCAGAGTGTCATCCCTGTGCAAGCTGAACCAGAACATGTCAGCCCTGTGCAGATTAAACCACAGAATGTCAATCATGTGCAAGCTGAACCAGAGAGTGTCAGCCCTGGGCAAACTGAACCGGAGTGTCAGAACTGTGTAAACTGAACCAGAGAGTATCCGCCCTGTGCAAACTGAACCAGAGTGTGTCTGCCCTGTGCAAGCTTAGAGATTGTCATCCCTGTGCATCTGAACCAGAGAGTGTCAGCCCTGTGCAAACTGAACCAGAGATTGTCAGTCATGTGTATGATGAACCAGAGAGTGCCAGCCCTATGTAAAGTAAACCAGAGAGCTCCAGCTCTGTGAAAGCTGAACCAGAGAGGTCTGTCCTGTTCAGGCTGAACCAGAAACTGTCAGCCCTAGGCAAGGTGAACCAGAATTTTTCAGTCCTGTGAAAGGTGAACCGAAGAGTATCAGCTGTGTGGAGCTGAACCAGAGAGTTTCAGCACTGTTCAAGCTGAATCAGAGAGTGTCTGCCCTTGGCAAGGTGAACCTAAGATTGTAAGCCCTGTGCATATTGAAACAGAGAGTCTGGTCCCATGCAAACTGAACTAGAGAGCGTCAGCTCTGTGCAAGCTGAACCAGAGAGGTCTGTCCTGTTCAAGCTGAACCAGAGATTGTCAGCCCTAGGCAAGGTGAAACAGAGTGTGTCAGTTCTGTGAAAGCTAAACCCGAGAGTATCAGCCATGTGGAGCTGGACCACAGAGTTTCAGCCCTGTGCAAGCTGAATCAGAGAGTGTCCGCCCTTTGCAAGTTGAATTTCAGTGTCTGCCTTGTGCAAATTGAACTAGAGAGTCTGGTCCCATGCAAACTGAACTAGAGAGCATCAGCTCTGTGCAAGCTGAACCAGAGTGGTCTGTCCTGTTCAGGCTGAACTAGTTTGTCAGCCCTGTGCAGGGTGAACGAGAGTGTTTCAGTCCTGTGAAAGCTGAACAGAGAATTTCAGCCATGTGGAGCTGCACCAGAGAGGTGAGTCCCATGCAAACTGAACCAGAGAGTGTCAGCCCTGTGCATGTTGAACCAGAGCGTTTCAGCCCTGTGCAGGCTAAAGCACAGACTGTCAGTCATGCCCAATCTGAACCAGAGAGTTTCAGACTTGTGCAAACTGAATTAGAGTGTCCTCCCTGTGCAAGCTGAACCAGAGATTGTGAGCCTTTTGCAAGCTGAACGAGGGAATGTCAGCCCTGTGCAAGCTGAAGTAGAGAGTGACAGCCTGCTGCAAGTTGAACCATAGAGTGTCAGGCCCGTGTAAGCTAACCCAGAGAGTGTCTGCCCTGTGAAGGCTGAACCAGAGATTGTCAGCCTTGTGCAAACAAGCAAGTGCCAGCACTTTGCAAGCTGACGCAGAGAATATAACCCCTATGCAAGCTAAATATGATAGTGTCTGTCAAGTTCCAGCTGAACCACAGAGAATCAGCCCTGTGCAAACTGAACCAGAGAGTGCCAGCCCTGTGCAGGCTGAACTAGAGAATGTCAGTCCTGTGCTAGCTGAATCAGAGATTGTCAGACATATGCAAGTTGAACAAGAGAGTCTGCCCTGTGCAAGCTAAACCAGAGAGTGTTTACCTTGTGCAAGATGAACAAACAGTGTTAGTCCTGTGCAATTTGAATCACAGAGTGGCAGCCCTCTGCGAACTCAACCAGAGAATGTCAGCCCTGTGCAGGCTGAACCAGAGACTGTCAGCCCTCTGCACGCTGAACCAGAGTGTCAGCACTGTGCAAGATGAACAAGAGCTTGTCAGCCCTGTGCAGGCTAAGCCACAGAGTGTCAGTCATGTGCAAGCTAAACCAGAGAGTGTCAGCGCTGTGGAAACTAAACCAGAGAGTGTCAGCCATTGAAAGCTGAACCAAAGAGTGTCAGCCCTGTTCAAGCTGAACCAGGGAGTGTCATCCCTGTGCAAGCTGAACCAGAGAGTGTCAGTCCCGTGCAAGCTAAACCAGAGAGTGTCTGCCCTGTGAAGGCTGAACCAGAGATGGTCAGCCCTGTCCAGGCTGAAAAAGAGAGTGCCAGACCTGTGCAGGTTAAAGCAAAGAGTGTAATCTCTGTGCCAAGTGAACCAGAGACTCTTAGTCATGTGAAAGCTGAACCAGAGAGTGTCACCCAGAGGAAAATGAACCACCGTGTGTCACAGAGTGTCAGTCATGTGCAAGCTAAACCAGAGAGTGTCAGCACTGTGGAAACTAAACCAGAGAGTGTCAGCCATTGAAAGCTGAACCAAAGAGTGTCAACCCTGTGCAAACTGATCCAGAGAGTGTCAGCGTGTGCAAGCTGAACAGGAGTGTCAGCCCTGTGCAAAATGAACCAGAGAGTCTGCCTTGTGCATGGTGAACCCAGCTTGAGCATGCTTAACCCGAGATTGTCACCCTGTGCAAACTGAACCAGGGAGTGTCATCCCTGTCCAAACGGAAGCAGAGAGAGTCAGCTCTGTGCAAGCTGAAACAGAGAGTGTCAGCCCGGTGCAAGCTAAAACAAAGTGTCCACACTAAGGAAGCTGAACTAGACAGTATCATCCCTGTGCAAACTGAACCAGAGAGTGTCAGTCCCGTGCAAGCTAAACCAGAGAGTGTCTGCCCTGTGAAGGCTGAACCAGAGATTCTCAGCCCAGTCCAGGCTGAAAAAGAGTGCCAGACCTGTGCAGGTTAAAGCACAGAGTGTCATCTCTGTGCCAAGTGAACCAGAGACTCTCAGTCATGTGAAAGCTGAACCAGAGAGTGTCACCCAGAGGAAAATGAACCACCGTGTCAGCCCTGTACAAACGGAACCAGAGAGTGTCAGTGATGTTAAGATGATCCACAGAGTGTCAACCCTGTGCAAACTGATCCACAGAGTGTCAGCCCTGTGCAAGCTGAACAGGAGTGACAGGCCTGTGCAAAATGAACCAGAGAGTCTGCCTTGTGCATGGTGAACCCAGTTTGAGCATGCTTAACCTGAGATTGTCACCCTGTGCAAACTGAACCAGGGAGTTTCATCTCTGTCCAAATGGAAGCAGAGAGAGTCAGCTCTGTGCAAGCTGAAGCAGAGAGTGTCAGCCTGGTGCAAGCTAAAACAGAGAGTGTCCACCCTAAGGAAGCTGAACCAGAGAGTATCATCCCTGTGCAAACTGAACCAGAGAGTGCCAGCCCTGTGCAGGTTGAACTAGAAAATGTCAGTCCTGTGCTAGCTGAATCAGAGATTGTCAGACCTATGCAAGCTGAACAAGACAGTCCGCCCTGTGCAAGCTAAACCAGAATGTCCACCTTGTACAAGATGAACAAACAGTGTCAGTCCTGTGCAAGTTGAATCAGAGTGGCAGCCCTCTGCAAACTCAACCAGAGACTGTCAGCCCTGTGCAGGCGGAACCAGAGACTGTCAGCCCTCTGCAAGTTGAACCAGAGAGTGTCAGTCGCGTGCAAGCTAAACCAGAGAGTGTCTGCCCTGTGAAGGCTGAACCAGAGATTGGCAGCCCTGTCCAGGCTGAAAAAGAGAGTACCAGACCTGTGCCGGCTAAAGCACAGAGTGTCAGCCCTGTGCAAAGTGAACCAGAGAGTCTCAGTCATGTGAAAGCTGAACCAGACAGTGTCACCCGGGCCAAACTGAACCACCATGTGTCAGCCCTGTAAAAACGGAACCAGAGAGTGTCAGTGATTTCTGAGATGATCCACAGAGTGTCAACCCTGTGCAAACTGATCCAGAGAGTGTCAGCCCTGTGCAAGCTGAACAGGAGTGCCAGCCCTGTGAAAACTGAACCGGAGAGTCTCAGTCTTGTGCACGCTGAACCCGAGCTTGAGCATGCTTACCCCGAGATTGTCACCCTGTGCAAACTGAACCAGACAGTGTCATCTCTTGCAAGCTGAACCAGAGAGTATCAGACCTGTGACAGCTGAACCATGGACTTTCAGCCCTTTGCAAGCTGAACCAGAGAGTGTCAGCCCAGTGCAAACTGAACCAGCACGTGTCAGCCCTGTGCAAGCTGAACCAGAGAGTATCATCCCTGTGCAGGCTAAACCGCAGAGTGGCAGCCCTGTGAAAACTGAATCAGAGAGTGTCAGCCTTATGCAAGCTGAATCAGAGTGTGTGAGTCCTGTGTAAGCTAAACCAGAGACTGTTAGCCTTATGCAATGTGAGCCTGAGAGTGTCAGACCTGTGCAAGCTGAGTCAGAGAGTGTCGGACTTGTGCAAGCTGAACCAGTCAATGTCACACCTATGCAGACTGAGGAAAAGAGTGTCAGCCCTGTGGAAGCTGAACCAGAGAGTGTCAGACCTGTGCAGCCTGAAGCACAGAGGGGCAGCCCTGTGAAAACTGAACCAGAGACTGTTAGCCCTGTGCAATGTGAACCAGAGTGTGTAGGCCCTTTGCAAGCTGAACCAGAGAGTGACAGCACAATCCTGTTGTTTATGAATATGGGAAAATACTCTTTTAAAGGGAGAACTTCCAGCCAGCTATGTGCAGGAATTTTACAGGGCAGGTATGAGTTACCATTTGCCTTGACTGCTAAAGGACGTGGCCTCCTTTCCCCACTCTTAAGTGTAAACCCAAAAGAGAGGACAGATGTACAAGTCCTGGTGCATCCATGGTTTCTATGAGTTAAGGAAAGTTCCCTGTATCCAGATGAGCCACAACACAATCAGCTAGACCATAGATCATTACTAGAATGTGTAACATGGGATACACTGAGCATGAGATCAGTCACTCAGTAATGCAGAGGGCATATGACCAAGTGACAGCGACAGACTTTCTTATACAAAGTGACTTAAAGCCAGAGAGTGCCTGCCCTGTGTGAGCTAAACCAGACACTGCCCACCCTAAGCAAGGTAAACGGGAGAGTATCCCGCAGTTCAAACTAAACCAAGAGTGATAGCCGTGAGAAAGCTGAACGAGTATATAAGCCCTGTGCAAGCTGAAATAGACAGTGTCAGCCCTGTGCAAGCTTAACCAGAGAGTGTCATCCCTGTGCAAACTGAACCAGAGTGTGTCACCCATGTGCAAGCTGAACCAGAGTGTGTCACCCCTGTGCAAGCTGAACCAGAATGTGTCAGCTCTGCACAAGCTAAACCAGAGAGTGTCATCCATGTGTTACATGCACCAGAGAGGGTCACCCCTGTGCCCTTTTCATAAACCAAAGTTTAATTAAGATTTGCTACCTGCCCTATTTATTCAGCAAAGTAAAGTTAAGATTGACTACCCACCACCTTTTGGTGGCTAAGTTAAGGTGGACTCCCACTGTCCCATCAAAAAAAGGAAGTCAAGGGACAGCAAATGCCCCACATTTTTCCCATCGGACAAGGTGGTCCTTGCCACGCAATACTGTCTACAGTACAGCATTGGCTCTGGCACCTTTGGGCAGGTGAAGAAGGCTTATCACTGCCTCACAGACAAAGAGGTAGCAGTGAAAATACTGGAGACCAAACACTACTGAACACTGGTAAAAAAATTAAGTGGACATTGTTAAGTCCCTGAGTCACCCCCACATGATCAGGGTGTACCACTAATCCAGGGAAAAGAACATGTCTACCTGGCAATGAAAATGGCCACCAAGGCAAACCTGCAGACGTGGGCCCAAGCATCGTGCTACCATGTTTAGAATGAAGCCAGGAAGTTTCTGAAGCAGAGAGCAAGTGCTGTGAAGTACTTTCATCTGAATAGGATCGCATACCTGGACTTAAAGCTGGACAACATCCTTCTGAATGAAAACGGCAATGCCAAAGTCAGTGACTTTAGGTTAAGTGTCAGAGTTGCCCCAGGGCAGTTGCTCACAACAACCTGTGGTGCCTATGTATTGCGTGCCCCTGAGATATACTTGAAGCAAGCCTATGATGGCTTCAAGGTGGATGTCTAGGAAGTGGGCACAATCCTGTTGTTTATGATTATGGGAAAATAACCTTTTAAAGGGAGCACTTCCAGCCAGCTACGTGCAGAAATTGTACAGGGCAGGTATGAGGGACCATTTACCTTGACCGCAAAAGGACGTGGCCTCCTTTCCCAGCTCTTAAGTGTAAACCCGAAAGAGAGGACAGATAAACAACAAGTCCTGGTTCACCCATGGTTTCCACAAGTTAAGGAAGATTCCCGATGTGAGGATGAGCCTATACCCAATCAGGTAGACCCTAGGATTGTCACTAGAACATGTGACATGGGATACACAAAACCTCAGAGCCACCAATCAGTAATGCAAAGGGCATATGACGATGTGATGGTCACTTACTTTCTTATAGAAAGTGACTTAAAGCCAGACAGTGCCTGCCCTGTGCAAGCAAAAGCAGAGTCTCAGCCCTGTGCAAGGTAAAACAGAGAGTGTCCACACTAAGGAAGCTGAACCAGATAGTATCATCCCTGTGCAAACTGAACCAGAGAGTGTCAGTCCCGTGCAAGCTAAACCAGAGAGTGTCTGCCCTGTGAAGGCTGAACCAGAGATTCTCAGCCCAGTCCAGGCTGAAAAAGAGAGTGCCAGACCTGTGCAGGTTAAAGCACAGAGTGTCATCTCTGTGCCAAGTGAACCAGAGACTCTCAGTCATGTGAAAGCTGAACCAGAGAGTGTCACCCAGAGGAAAATGAACCACCGTGTGTCAGCCCTGTACAAACGGAACCAGAGAGTGTCAGTGATGTTAAGATGATCCACAGAGTGTCAACCCTGTGCAAACTGATCCAGAGTGTCAGCCCTGTGCAAGCTGAACAGGAGTGACAGGCCTGCGCAAAATGAAGCAGAGAGTCTGCCTTGTGCATGGTGAACCCAGCTTGAGCATGCTTAACCTGAGATTGTCACCCTGTGCAAACTGAACCAGGGAGTTTCATCTCTGTCCAAACGGAAGCAGAGAGAGTCAGCTCTGTGCAACCTGAAGCAGAGAGTGTCAGCCTGGTGCAAGCTAAAACAGAGAGTGTCCACCCTAAGGAAGCTGAACCAGAGAGTATCATCCCTGTGCAAACTGAACCAGAGAGTGCCAGCCCTGTGCAGGTTGAACTAGAAAATGTCAGTCCTGTGCTAGCTGAATCAGAGATTGTCAGACCTTTGCAAGATGAACAAGAGAGTCTGCTCTATGCAATCTAAACCAGAGAGTGCCCACCTTGTGCAAGATGAACACACACTGTCAGTCCTGTGCAAGTTGAACCAGAGAGTGGCAGCCCTCTGCAAACTCAACCAGAGAGTGTCAGCACTGTGCAGGCTGAACCAGCGACTATCAGCCATCTGCACGCTGAACCAGAGAGTGTCAGCACTGTGCAAGATGAACGAGAGCTTGTCAGCCCTGTGCAGGCTAAGCCACAGAGTGTCAGTCAGGTGCAAGCTGAACCAGAGATGTGTCAAAGCTACTGAATCTAAACCAGAGAGTGTAAGCCTTTGCCAGCTTAACCAGAGAGTTGTCAGCACTGTTCAAGCTGAACCAGGTAGTGTCATCCCTGTGCAAGCTGAACCAGAGAGTGTCAGTCGCGTGCAAGCTAAACCAGAGAGTGTCTGCCCTGTGAAGGCTGAACCAGAGATTGGCAGCCCTGTCCAGGCTGAAAAAGAGAGTACCAGACCTGTGCCGGCTAAAGCACAGAGTGTCAGCCCTGTGCAAAGTGTACCAGAGAGTCTCAGTCATGTGAAAGCTGAACCAGACAGTGTCACCCGGGCCAAACTGAACCACCATGTGTCAGCCCTGTAAAAACGGAACCAGAGAGTGTCAGTGATTTCTGAGATGATCCACAGAGTGTCAACCCTGTGCAAACTGATCCAGAGAGTGTCAGCCCTGTGCAAGCTGAACAGGAGTGCCAGCCCTGTGAAAACTGAACCGGAGAGTCTCAGTCTTGTGCACGCTGAACCCGAGCTTGAGCATGCTTACCCCGAGATTGTCACCCTGTACAAACTGAACCAGTGTCATCTCTTGCAAGCTGAACCAGAGAGTATCAGACCTGTGACAGCTGAACCATGGACTTTCAGCCCTTTGCAAGCTGAACCAGAGAGTGTCAGCCCAGTGCAAATTGAACCAGCACATGTCAGCCCTGTGCAAGCTGAACCAGAGAGTGCCAGCCCTGTGCGGGCTAAACCGCAGAGTGGCAGCCCTGTGAAAACTGAATCAGAGAGTGTCAGCCTTATGCAAGCTGAATCAGAGTGTGTGAGTCCTGTGTAAGCTAAACCAGATAGTGTTAGCCTTATGCAATATGACCCTGAGTGTGTCAGACCTGTGCAAGGTGAGTCAGAGAATGTTGTACTTGTGCAAGCTGAACAAGAGAATGTCAGACCTATGCAGGCTGAAGAAAAGAGTGTCAGCCCTGTGGAAGCTGAACCAGAGAGTGTCAGACCTGTGCAGCCTAAAGCACAGAGTGGCAGCGCTGTGGAAACTGAACCAGAGATTGTTAGCCCTGTGCAGTGTGAACCAGAGATTGTCATCCCAGTGCAAACTTAATGAGAGTGTCACCCTGTGCAAGCTGAATCAGAGAGTATCCGCCCTGTGCAAGCTAAACTAGAGAGTGTCAGCACAATCATGTTGTTTATGATTACGGGAAAATACCCTTTTAAAGGGAGAACTTCCAGCCAGCTACGTGCAGAAATTTTACATGGCAGGTATGAGTTACCATTTACCTTGACCGCAAAAGGACGTGGCCTGCTTTCCCAGCTCTTAAGTGTAAACCCAAAAGAGAGGACAGATGTACAAGTCCTGGTGTATCCATGCTTTCTATGTGTTAAAGAAAGTTCCTTGTATCCGGGTGAGCCACAACACAATCAGCTAAACCGTAGGAATGTCACTAGAATGTGTAACAAGGGATACATCAAGCCTCAGATCCACCAATCAGTAATGCAGAGGGACTAGGACGAAGTGATGGCGACATATTTTCTTTATTATTATTATTATTAATTGAACACAATTTTTTTGACAAGGTGTTGTGCAAAAAGGGTACAGTTACATAGTAGGGCAGTGTGTACATTTCTTGTGATATCTTACGCCTTGTTTTTATATCTCTTCTCTAGGTCAGGTAGACATATATACAATATACAATGTATCAAGAACATATACAGTAGCCACGTGGCCAAGCCCAAGAAAGTTCGCCTAGGCCTTTAAATGTAATGTCGATATTAGACCATAGCGACATACTTTCTTATAAAAAATGAATTATAGCCAGAGAGTGTCAGCCCTGTCCAAGCTAAATTAGAGAGTGTCCACCCTAAGCAAGCTAAACCAGCAAGTATCCCGCAGTGAGAGCTAAACAAGAGAATAGCAGCCCTGACCAAGCTGTACCAGAGAGTAAAAGCCCTGTGCAAGCTGAACTAGACAGTATCAGCCTTATGCAAGGTTAACCAGAGAGCTTCAGCCCTGTGCAAACTGAACCAGAGTGTGTCAGGCCTGTGCAAGCATTGCCAGAGAATATCCACCCTAAGCAAGCTAAACCAGAGAGTTTCCAGCAGTACAAGCTAAACCAGAGACTGGCATCCCTGAGCAAGCTGAACGAGAGAGTATTAGCCCTGTGCAAGCTGAACTAGACAGTGTCAGCCCTGTGGAAGCTTAACCAGAGAGTCTCAGCCCTGTGCAGCTAAACCGGAAGAGAGTTAGCCCTGTGCAGGACGAAACAGAGAGTGTCAGTCCTGTGCAAGCTGAACCAGAAAGTGGCAGTCCAGTACAAACTGAATCAGTGTGTCAGCCCTGTGCAAGTTGAACTAGAGATTATCCGCCCTCTGCAAGCTAAACCAGAGTGTTCGCCCTGTGTAAGCTGAACCGGAGAATGTCAGCACTGTGCAAGCTGAACTAGAGTGTGTCAGGCCTGTGCAGGCTGGACCAGAGAGTGTCATACCTGTGCAGACAAATCCAGATTGTCAGCCCTCTGCAAACTGAATCCAAGAGTTCCAGTCCTGTGAAAGCTGAACCAGAGTGTTTGCCCTGTGCAAGCTGAACCACAGAGTGTAAGCCCTGTGCAAGCTGAGAGTGTGAGACCTGTGGAAACAACCACAGTTCCAGCACTGTGCAAGATGAACTAGAGAGTGTCAGCCTTTTGCAAGATAAACCAGAGAGTGGCAACCAAGTGCAAGGTGAATCAGAGACTGTCTGCTCTGTGCAAGCTTAACTGGAGTGTGTCAGTCCTGTCCAGGCTGAACCAGAGTGTGAGAGATGTGCAGGTTAAACAAGAGAGTGTCAGTCATGTGCAAGATGAACCACAGAGTGTCACCCTTTGCAAACTGAACGAGATAGTGTCAGCCCTATGCATGCTGAATCAGAGGATGTCTGCCCTATGCAAGCTGAACCAGAGAGTATCAGGCCTGTGCAACCTGAACCAGAGTGTGTCAGCCATGTGCCAACTGAACCAGAGACTGTCAGTCATGTGCAAACAGAACCAGAGAGTTTCAACACTGCACATGCTAAAAAAGAGATTGTCTGCCTTGTGCAAGCTGATGCAGAGAGTGTTAGTCCAGTGCAAGCTGAATCGGAGTGGGTCAGTCCTAACCAGACTGAAACAGAGAATGTCAGACCTGTGCAAGCTAATCCAGACAGTGTCTGCCCTGCACAAGCTGAACAATGGAGTGTCGGTCATGTGTAAGAAATAATGGAGAATGTCAGGCTGTGCAAATTGAACCACAGGTGTCAGCCCTGTGTAAGTTTAACCATAGAGTGTCAGCCCTGTGCAAGCGGATCCATAGAGTATCCGCCCTGTGCAAGCTAAACCAAACAGTGTCCACCCTTTGCAAGCTGAACCACAGTGTGTCAGTCCTGGGCAAGATGACCCAGAGAGTATCAGACCTGTGCAGGCTACACCAAAGAGTGTCATCCCTGTGCTAACTGAACCAGAGTGTCACCCCTGTTCAAGCTGAATCAGAGAGTGTAAGCCTTGTGGAAGCTGAACCAGAGTGTGCCAGTCCTGTGCAGGCTAACTCAGAGACTGTCGGACCTGTGCAGGCTAAACCACAGATTGTCAGCCCTGTGCAAACTGAAACAGAGAGTGTCAGTTATGTGCAAGCTGAAACAGAGAGTGTCACCCCTGTGCAAGTTAAACTAGAGAGTGTCTGCCCTGTGAAAGTTGAACCAGAGTATGTGAGTCCTGTCCAGGCTGAACCAGAGAGTGTGAGACCTGTGCAGGCTAAACCACAGAGTCTCAGGCCTGTGCAAGCTGAACCTGAGTGTGTCAGCCCAGTGCAAACTGAACCAGAGTGTCAGCCCCGTGTAAGCTGAAACAGAGTGTCAGCACTGTGCAAGATAAACTAGAGTGTGTCAGCGCTGTGAAATCTGAACCAGAAACTGTCATCCCGGTGCAAGCTGAATGAGAGAGTATCAGCCCTGTGCAAGCTGAATGAGAGAGAGTTTGCCCTGTACACGTTGAACCAGAGAGTCCGCCCTGTGCAAGCTGAACCACAGAGTGTCAGACTCGTGTAGGCTAAACCACAGAATGTTAACCCTGGCAAAATGAACCAGAGAGTGTCATCCCTGTGCAAGTAAACCAGAGAGTGTAAGCCATGTGCAAGCTGAACCAGAGTGTGTCAGTCCTGTGCAGGATGAACCAGAGAGTGTCAAAGCTGTGCTGGCTAAACCACAGAGTGTCAGTCCTGTGCTAACTAAACCAGAGAGTGTTAGTATGTGAAAGCTGAACCGGAGAGTGTTAGCTCTGTGGAAACAGAGTGTCAGCACTGGGCAAGCTCAACCAGAGAGTGTCAGCCCAGTGCAAGGTGAACCACGGAGTGTCTGCCCAGTGCAAGCTGAACCATAGAAGGTCAGACCTACGCAGGCTGAAGTAACGAATGTCAGCACTGTGCATGCTGAACCAGGGAGTGTCAGCACTTTGGAAGCTGAACCAGAGAGTGTCAGCCCAGTGCTAGATGAAGCAGAGTGTGGCAGTCCTGTGCAAGATGAAGCAGAGAGTTATTAGTCCTGTGCAGTCTAAACCACAGAATGGCAGCCCTGTGAAAACTGAACCAGAGTAAGACAATCCTGTGCAGGCTAAGGCACAGAGTGTCAGCCTGTGCTAACTGAGTCAAAGAATGTCAGCCCTGTGCAAGCTGAACCATAGAATTTCCGAACTCTGCAAGCTGAACCAGAGAGTGTCTGCCCTGTGCAAGCAAAAGCAGAGAGTGTCAGCCTTGTGTAAAGTGAACTAGAGAGTTTCACCCCTGTGCAGGCTGAACCAAAGAGTGTCAGACCTGTGCAGGCTAAACCAGATTGTATCTGCCTTGTGCAAGATGAACCAGAGAGTCCCAGTTCTGTACAAGCTGAACCAGAGTGTGTCAGTCCTGTTCAGGCTGGACCAGAGCGTATCAGACCTATGCAGGCTAAACTACAGAGTGCCAGCCCTGTGAAAACTGAAACAGAGAGTGTCAGCCCTGTGCAAGCTAAATCAGGGAGTATCAGCCTTGTGAAAAGTGAACTAGGGAGTTTCACCCCTGTGCAATCTCAACCATAGTGTTTCAGACCTCTGCAGGCTAAACAAGAGAGTGTCAGCCCTGCTCAAGCTGAAACACAGTGTGTCTGTTGTACAAGATGAATCAGAGAGTGTCAGACCTGTGCAGGCTAAACTACAGAGTGTCAGCCCGGTGCAAGCTGAAACAGTGTGTCAGCCTTGTGCAAGCTGAAGCCGAGTGTCAGCCATGTGCAAACAACCAGTGTGCCAGCACTGTGAAAGCTGAACCAGAGATTGTCAGCGCTGTACAAGCTAAACCAGAAAGTGTCTGCCTTACACAAGCTAAACCAAAGAATGTCAGGCCTGTCAAGCTGAACCAGAGTGTGTCAGTCCTATCCAGGATGAACCAGAGAGTGTCACACATATGCAGGCTAAACCACAGAGTGTCAGCCCTGTGCAAACTTAACCAGAGAGTGTCAGTTATGTGCAAGCTGAACCAGAGAGTGTCTGCCCTGTGCAAGCTGAACCAGGGTGTGTCAGCCCTGTGCACGCTGAAACAGAGAGTGTCAGCCCTGTGCAAAGTAAACCAGAGTGTGTCAGTCCTGTGCAAGATAAACCAGAGAGTGTCAGACCTGTGCAGCATAAATCACTGAGTATCTGCCCTGTGCAAACGCAACCAGAGAATGTCCACACTGTGCAAGCTAAACCAGACAGTGTCAGCATGTCGAAGCTGAATAAGACAGTGCCCGCCCTGTGCAAGCTAAACCAGAGAGTGTCCACCCTATGCAAGCTGAACCAGAGAGTGTCAACCCTTTGTAACCTCAACCACAGTGTGTCAGTCCTGTCCAGGCTGAAACAGAGAATGTCAGACCTGTGCAGGCTAAACAACAGAGTGTCAGTGATGTGCAAGATGAACCAGAGTGTGTCCGCCTTGTGCAAGCTGAACCAGAGAGTATCAGCCCTGTGCAAGCTGAACCAGAGTGTGAGAGTCCTCCCAGGCTGAACCACAGAATCTCACATATGCGCAGGCTAAACCACAGAGAGTCATCCCCGTGCAAACTGAACTAGAGAGTGTCAGTCATGTGCAAGCTGAACCAGAGACTGTCATCCCTGTGCAACCTGAATGAGAGACTGTCAGCACTGTGCAAGCTGAAACACGAAGTGTCAGTCCTGTGAAAACTGAACCAGAAAGTATACACCACTGTGCAAGCTGAAACAGAGAGTGTCAGCCCTGTGCAAGGTGTTCTAGAGTGTGTCAGTCCTGTGCAAGTTTAACCAGAGAGTGTCAGACCTGTGTAGCCTAAATCACAGAGTATCAGCCCTCTGCAATCTGAACCAGAGAGATTCAGTCATGTGCAAGCTGAACAAGAGTGTGTCAGCCCTGTGCAAATTCAAACAGATTGTCCTCCCTGTGCAAACTGAACCACAGAGTGTCAGTATGTGCAATTTGAACCAAACAGTGTCTGCCCTGTGCAAGCTAAACCAGAGTGTCTGCCTTTTGCAGGCTGAACCAGAGAGTGTCAGCCCTGTGCAAGCTGAACCAGTGTGAGAGTCCTCCCAGGCTGAACCACAGAATCTCACATATGTGCAGGCTAAACCACAGAGTCATCCCCATGCAAACTGAACTAGAGAGTGTCAGTCATGTGCAAGCTGAACCAGAGACTGTCATCCCTGTGCAACCTGAATGAGAGACTGTCAGCCCTGTGCAAGCTGAACCACAGAGTGAGAGCCCTGTGCAAACTGAACCAGAGAGATTCAGTCATGTGCAAGCTGAACAAAAGTGTGTCAGCCCTGTGCAAATTCAAACAGATTGTCCTCCCTGTGCAAACTGAACCACAGAGTGTCACCATGTGCAATTTGAATCAAACAGTGACTGCCCTGTGCAAGCTAAACCAGAGTGTCTGCCTTTTGCAGGCTGAACCAGAGAGTGTCAACCCTATGCAAGCTGACCCAGAGTGTGTCAGTACTGTGCAAGATGACAGTGTGTCAGACCTGTTCAGGCTAAAGCACAGAGTGTCAGCTCTGTGTAAACTGAACCACAGATGTAAGCCCTGTGCAAACTGAAGCAAACAGGTTCAGCCCTGGGAAAAGAGAATGAGAGAGTGTTAGCCCTGTGCAGGCTAAACCAAAGAGTGCCAGTCATGGGCAAGCAGAACCAGAGAATGTCAGAATTGTGCAAACTGAACCAGAGTGTCAGCCCTGTGCAAGCTTAGAGCGTGTCAGCCCTTTGCAAGCTGAACCAGAGAGTGTCCGCCCTGTGCAAGCTGAACCAGAAAACATCAAACCTATTCAGTCTGAATTAAAGAGTGTCAGCCCTGTGCAAGCTGATCCAGAGTATGTCAGTCCTGTGAAAGCTTAACCAAAGAGTGTAAGACCTGTATAGGCTAAACCACACAGTGTCAACCCTGTGAAAACTCAACCAGAGAGTGTCATTCATGTTCAAGCTGAACCACAGAGTGTCAGCCATGTGCAAGCTGAACCAGAGTGTCAGCCCTTGTAAACAGAACTAGAGAGTGTCAGCCCTGTTCAAGCTGAACCACATAGTGCCAGCCCTTTGCAAGCTGAACCAGAGACTGTCAGCCCTGTGCAAGGTGATCCAGAGAGTGTCATCCCTGTGTAAACTGAACCAGAGTGTGTCAGCCCTGTGCAAGCTGAACCAGAGACTGTCAGCCCTGTGCAAGGTGATCCAGAGAGTGTCATCCTCTGCAAGCTGAACCAGAGTGTCAATCCTGTTCTATCTGAGCCAGAGTGTGTCAGAACTGTGCAAGCTCAACCAGAGACTGTCAGCCCTGTCCAACCTCAAACAGTGCACTTGGGTTTTCCCCAATACAAAATGGTAAATGTGGGTAGAGCTGGTCAGGTCTGGGTGAATCAGCTAGAGCAGCAGTAGAAGCACACTTCCTGCTCATGGAGACCTAGCCCACAGGCACGTCTGCCTGGCTTGCCGGCCATGAGCTGTCCACACTCCCCACACTTCCCTGGGGGAACAATCGGTACCTTCCACAAGTGCCTTACATCAACTACCCGCTAGGTCATTGGCCGGGGAGGACTCAGGAGGTTGGGGTGCTGAGGCTATATAATTCCTGATCTGCGCAATAATAAACGAGACCTGCTTCAAGCTTGTCCTCCCGGCATGTGTTCCGTGTGTGCGTTGTTCACACTTACCTCCTGCCGGGGATCTAGCCCCACAAGTGGCGCCCAATGTGGGGCTTGAGTGTTTTCAGCAGACGGATGGTCTAGTGCAAGGTAAGCGTCTCCATGGGCAACCTTCCCCCTGCAGCACAAGAGCCTCAATCTCGAGCGCTTGTTGCCCTGCTTTGGAGTAGGCGGATAAAAGTATCAGAAAAGGAAGCTAGTTTGATATGGGAAATAGTAAGTGCATTGTGCCCATGGATTGACTCCAGGGCCATTTGGGATCCAGATAGCTGGACCCGCATCCTTCAAGTGGCTCGTAAAAAAGAAGTCCACGAAGGCGCTGAGCTGCCCTTGACTTTTTACCCTATTGTAGTAGCCATTCAAGCCTGTCTGTCACGGAGAGAGGAGGGGGAAACTCTGCAGGCGTTCAACGCCTCACTGCGGAAGGAGGCAGAACATACAGAAAATGGCAGAGCTGCTCAGGCACTTCTGTCTTCTTGTGACGCAGCAGACAAGTCCAGTAAGAGTGCGGATGAACAACAACTTCCGCCATCTTGTGATGCAGAGGGCCGACCAGCTATACTTGCTAAACCGCCTCCCCCACACTATCAATCCCAGGAAGTCCACCCAACTGTTTCTTTTGGCCATTTAGGCCAGCCTAGGAATCCCCCTCAGGGGACTTATATCCTTGGGCAGACATATCCAACTTTGCCCAAGAAGGAGAACCCATTGTTCCCCCTGTAATACAACAGCTGTTTACGGGCCCCCCCACTACCGTGGCAATGACGGCCAAGCCCATAGATGAGCCCCAATTCGCATTCCCGGTGAACATTCACCGAACCGCCGCCTGACCCAATCTATGGTACCTCCATGACCCGAAGGTGTTTGACAAATATCGGACCACTGTTAGGGAGGATGGACTGCACTCTCCATATGCTCAGCAGATGCTCGGAACCATTAGCATCTATCTTAATTGCCCCCATGATTGGAAGAGCTTAATGCACGTAGCCCTATCTTTGGGAGACTTCCTTTTATGGAAGGCTGCTTTTTATGATGAATGTGAACAACAAAGCGCACGAAATGTTGCTGCTGGGGGACACGATGGCGGACCCTGATTGCTTAAAGGGGGAGGGAGCTTATGTGTCTCCCGTCGCACAAGCAGTGGTGCCCCCGCAGTACTCCTCTGTGACCAAGTACTCCTCTGTGCGTTACGGGCTGTTCCCTCAGTCCCTTCTAAAGAACAGGACAAACAACTAAAAACCCTCATACAACATCCCAACGAGCCTTTCGGTGACTTTGTTGCCTGTGTTCAAGAGGCAGTGGCCCAGAAAATGTCCCACACTGGAGCTCGAGAGCCAGGACACTGATATGGGAGGGGACCACACAGGAATGTAGAAAAGCCATTGCCCCTGATCGAAATGGGGTGATCACTGATTGTATCATGGCCACAAAAGATTTGGGGACATCAACTCATGCCATGACTGCCCTTGCACAGGCTTTCGCCTCTATGACTGCCAACACCTGCGCGCCCACCCCCTAGTGGCGCCCTGGAAGCCCGACCTTGTTGGGGACGCGGCGGGACTGGTCATTTTAAGAAGGATTGTCCATCACTCCGGGGGTCACCCAAGAGGAAACAACCCCCTTCCGTAAGTCCTAAATGTAAAAAGGGTTTTCACTGGGCCTCCGAATGCCACTCTAAAACTCAGCCTTTGAACTAGATAAGGGGCAGTCCTCAGCCCCTACCTCAAGAGGACAACAGCGGCAGCCGTCCCACCCACCCCCCCCCCCCCAAGTGCTATGGACTATCCCCATCCAAAATGGAAAAGCTAGAATGGAACAAAATTTAAAGGCATCATTGATACTGGAGCTGACTGTATAGTTCTTGGAAAAGAGGAGGTCGAGGGGTTAGGATGGAAGCTAGTTCCTGGCCCCTACCTACATGGTGTCAGTGGGAAAGCTGCCTCCCTCCAGGTCTCCCTCCAGGTCCAGTGGCCAAGAAAATGGGAGGACTGCGATGGGGCCAGCGGAGCTTTTAAGCCTCTTGTTGCCCCTGGCCTCCCATGCAATCTCGGGAAAAGGGATGTTCTTACTAATATGGGTACTGTGCTAACAATGGATGATAGGGCCTTTTATGAAGACATCATGACAGATCGAGCCGTTAATCACCCGCAGTACCCCCAGTTCTAACGGCCACTGCTGTGCGACCAGAGCCGATCCCACTCCAATGGGATACCACCAAACCCATTTTGGTCGAACAGTGGCCTACTTCTCCTGAAAAGCTCTCCCATCTCCAGGCTCTAGTGGAGGAGCAACTAAAAAGAGGACACATAGAACCTAGCACCAGCCCCCATAATCCCCCTACTTTTGTCATCCAAAAAAGGGCTCAAGGAAAATGGAGACTTCTCCATGACCTACACTCCATTAACAGTCACATGAAAAAGATGGGAATGCTCCAACCTGGACTCCCACACCCTTCTGCAATACCCAAAGGCTGGCATGTTACCATTATTGATATTAAGGACTGCTTCTTTTCTATCCCCTTACACCCCGGTGATAGGGAATACTTCACCTTCTCGGTGTGGGAACCTGTCAGCTACCCACTCGCCGATATCAATGGAAAGTTCTCCCTCAAGGGATGAAAAACAGCCCTACACTATGCCAGATGTATGTTGCTCATGCTATCAGGCCTCTACTCTCTTAAGTGTTTTTGCGTTCATTATATAGATGACATTCTGCTGGCGCACAAAGATGTTGCCACTATGCAAAACTGCCTAACACAACTTAAGGAAAACCTTGCAGTGCTAGGCCCCCATATCGCCCCCGAAAAAATTCAAATCAAAGCCCCTTATGCCTATCTTGGATACCATTTAGATCAAACAATTACCCCAAATTGGCCTAGTACTATTATTAAACCCCAATATACTTTAACTGAACTACAACAGTTATGTGGACATATCAATTGGGTACGTGATTTTATGCGTCTCCCTACCCAACAGCTCCAACCCTTATTTCAATTACTCCAAGGACCCTCTGACCCATCCTCTCTTCGCGTACTTTCCCCTGATGCTAGGCAAGTCCAACAACAAGTTGCTGACCGATTATGGTCGACCACCTTAGTATTTTTAGATGCCACTCAAGAAATCACCCTAATTATAATAAATAACAAAGGCCTGATGGCGGCTTTGACACAAATCCATGGCATATTGCAATGGATACACTTAGCCACTTCCTACTCACCAAAAATTAGTACACCCATTACCATGCTGTGCAACCTGGCCATCAAAGGAGTGGAGCGATGCCGCCAGACCTATGGCCGATTCCCCGACCATCTTATCTGGCCCATTGGAAAGACAATCTTTGATTTCCTAATGACTGAAGAATTATCCTTACCAGTCATCCACTGCTATTTTAACATTGATAATCATATGCCCAAAAACCCCGTTTTAAAGGTTACTCAAGAACTCCTGCTTTCGTGGGAGTGCCCTGCCCGTCCCAGAGGGAAATCCATTCCTCGAGCCATTGTGCTTTTTACAGATGCTAGCAAGACTGTTTATGGATTTTACAATGCTGATGCTAAAAAATATGTGCTTTGACAACACTCTCTGTCTGTCCAAGCTGCTGAATTATTAACCATATTACTTGCCCTTACGTCCTTTCCCACTGAACCTCTTAACATTTTTTTTTTTTTTTGGCCAGTCCTGGGCCTTGGACTCAGGGCCTGAGCACTGTCCCTGGCTTCTTTTTGCTCAAGGCTAGCACTTCGCCACTTGAGCCACAGCGCCGCTTCTGGCCGTTTTCTGTATATGTGGTGCTGGGGAATCGAACCTAGGGCCTCGTGTATCCGAGGCAGGCACTCTTGCCACTAGGCTATATCCCCAGCCCCTCTTAACATTTTTTCCGATAGCCTATACACTGTGCAAACTGTCACTATTCTTCCCAGGGCATTATTGAGGGACGATGGTCAGGAGGTAACATGAATAATGTGCAAGATTCAGGCTGTACTAGACAATCGTGCCTGGCCCTGGTACATTCAACACATTAGATCTCATACTAATCTCCCCGGACCTCTAGCTGCAGGTAATGAAACTATTGACCATGCTGTCACCACAATGATTTTACTCACCAATACATCCATGGATCAGGCCCGCGCACTGCATAGTCCCTTCCATTTACCAGCAACCACTATCAAACAGCTATTTCTTGATTTAACACACCAACAATGCAAACACATGGTTCGATCTTACTCCTCCTGTGCGCCTTTTTTACCCTTGGGGCCATTGCAACCTACGGGAGTAAATCCGCGAGGCCTTAGGCCCAATGGCACATGGCAAATAGATATAACCCATATTCCCCAATTTGGCAAACAAAAATACGTCCATGTATGCACAGATACATTCTCAGGCTTTATAACAGCCTTAGCCCTAACTGGTGAAACAACAAGGCACGCCATCAAATCACATTTACACGCCATTATAACTATGGGCATTCCTTGGACCCTTAAGACAGACAATGGCCCTGCTTATACGTCCAGACAGTTTCACGAATTTTGCGCCCTTTGGAACATTACGCATCACACAGGTATTCCATATAACCCACAAGGCCAAGCTATTGTCGAACGCAGTCACAGAGAAATCAAGACCCTCCTTTTAAAAGAAAAAGGGGAGATGGAGAGGCTAGGGCTCAAAGACCCCCAAACACAATTAAACTATTGTCTTATAGTGAAAAATTTTTTGACATTTGTACCCACCACGCGTGGATCCCCGGCAGCCCTGCATTGGGGTCTCCTGAAGGCACCTACTCCGGTCCCCGTGGTTAGATGGAGGGACCCCATTACAAAAAAATGGGAGGGCCCTGCCCCCCTAATGTCACAGGGGAGAGGATTTGCTTGTATCTTTCCAGACACGAGGGACAAACCTGTTTGGATTCCAGATCGAGATGTCTGACAAATGTCACCACCCACGAATGAGATGCATTGACTACGCTTGGGCAGCCCACGGAGGAGAAGGCGCAGACCTCGAGCTAGAGCCCATGCCATCACCTGGGGAGACCTAAAGGGACTGGTAGAACAGGCTCAAGCTATGGCCCCAGACCCAAACACAGGGCATGGTACTCTATTCCTCCGGATCTGTGCCATTATTACAGCCAATTCCCAATCTGCTGCAGGGCAGGGTAAGATAACACTAGTACTCAGCCCTCAAATCTTGATGATGGTAGGGGAAGATACCACCATCTTCCCTCAAATGCTTTCTTCCAATGGCACGGTCGGCCTCCCCTTTTCAGCAGATGCCTTCTGGCATCAAAAGACAAACTTCACCTTCGCATGGGGGGAGGCTATTCCCTTTTGCTTTTCAAATGATTCAATTAGACAATTTGATGGCTGTACTATCTATCCCTCTCGCCCTGGTGACTCATGGGACAGGGTGGTGGAACTACACAGGACCCTACCCTGTCTGCTCCACTGGGAAAAATTGCACTCAGGCTACTGACATACCTTTCCATATGCAGCTATGTCCCCGTAGAGAGTTTAATAGTTTTAGCAATGTTTCCACTCCTCTTGAGGAATTAGTGATTAGTTTTTGTACCAACTCCTGGCAAGGCAGGACGTTTGGAAGTCTCACTTTGTCCCTACAGCCGGCTATATACAACAGGTCCGAGGAGAATCCCAAACCTCAAAATCTAAAGGAGTTTTACAACTCTTCAGGGGGGCGATTGGGGGACCTAGGACCCCCACCCATGCCAATTGTTTGTTCATCACATTCCTGCCTGGACCTGTCCCCCTTTCTATTGGCCAACACTCGTCGCTGCAACTACTCCATGTGCGACCAAATGTCAGGGATGGTGGTGGTTAGAGCCCCGTTCTTTTTTTGTCTAGGAGACAACTCTTCTGTCACCTGCACGCTTAATCACTGGCAACCAAATGACACATATTCCTTTGCAGGCTTGGTGCGTGTTCCCGTTTATCGTTTTGGCTACTAACGACTCTCAGTTTTCCCAGGTTCAACTGATTCATCCGCGCCCTAGGAGAGCAATAGGATTGATCATTGCGATTGTGTCGGCAGTCATCGCCTCAGTGGCTTCTGCTACCACCGCCGCTATATCGGTGTCCCAGAGCGTGTCCACAGTGCATCAGATAAATTACCTCATCCCTCAGCTGTCGTCCAAAGAGCTGCAGTATCTGCAGGTTGCCAATCATCTTAAAGGAGGCCTCCTCGTGCTCCAACAACAGAGAGATTTGCTCAAAGAACAGATTACGTGTCTTCGGCTGCAGCAAGGAGGACTGTGCAATGCTATGAATACTTCTGTCTGTCAGCTTTCCACTTCTGTGCCCAATGTCACTGAACTTAGCGACTACATCAAAGGCCCTTGGTACCTCAAATACTTAACCTTTACTCAGCACTTACTCCATGACATTACCCGCCTAAATCAGACTACCATACAGCTTGTTCCCACTGCCTCCTTTTTAGAAGATGTACTTAAAAAGCTACAGCAATGGTTTTCGCCATCCTCTCTGTTTATCTGGGGAGGCCTTGTGCTATTAGGGCTTATTCTTCTGGGAATTATTAAATGCTTGCACTCCCGGCAAAAACGCCTCCAACAACGGGTCACCATAATGACAGTCCTTTTAAACGAAAAGGGGGAATCTGTGGGTAGAGCTGGTCAGGTCTGGTTGAGTCAGCTAGAGCAGCAGTAGAAGCACACTTCCTGCACATGGAAACGTAGCCCACAGGTACGTCTGCCTGGCTTGCCGGCCATGAGCTGTCCACGCTCCCCACACTCCCCCAGGGAATCAATCGGTGCCCGCCACAAGGGCCTTACATCAACTCCCCACTAGGTCATTGGCCGGGGAGGACTCAGGAGGTTGGGGTGCTGGGGCTATATAATTCCTGATCTGCGCAATAATAAACGAGACCTGCTTCAAGCTTGTCCTCCCGGCGTGTGTTCCCTGAGTGCATCATTCACGCTTACCTCCTGCTGGGGATCTAGCCCCACAGGTAAAACAAAAAAAACTTTCCATCTTCCCTCTATAGGGAGGAGAGAGTTTACCTTCCAGGATTCAATCTCTTTTTCTGGGGACCTGTGATGAGAAACAGAGAGGCAGAAGCGCCTCCTTGTCTTCCATTTTCCTCTACTTCCTGCATAGGAGCTCCAGTCCCACCATCCTCTCCCAGAACCAATCTAGGTCTGCCCTCCAATGCTCCTGCAAAACAAAAGGAAAATCCCTGCTACCTGCATGGCCCAGGTATGAGAATAGTGTCTGTAGGGTTAGCAAGAGTCAGGGCTGCAAGGATCCTGGAATGGGGCCTAGCAGATTCCCCTGGAATGGAAGTGAAGCGCAGCCAGAGGAGGCCATACAGCAAGTGCCCACTGTTGTGTCCCCAGTGTGCCCAGCGAAGTCCCCTGGCTACTGTTGCTTTGGATGCAGAGACAACACATCCAAGGACAATGCCCTTCCTTCTGGGCAGCCTCAGGATGATAACAGAGACTCTAGACCCAGAAGAGAGTGGGGCAGGACGGGGGTGGTTGGCATGATAGTTGCTGCTCTTGGCAGACTGTGATGCTCTGTGCGGGCCCAGTGAGAAAGCAGTTCCAGGGACTGCAGTGACTGAATGACCAAAGCTACTGAGAGCCAGATGCCCTGTCATTGACTTCTACAACCCCAGCCAGGGGATTTGTAATAACAGGGGTGTCTGTATATCTCTTCCATCCTCTTCCTTTTAGTCTGTGTGGGTCTCGTGTGTGTGTGTGTGTGTGTGTGTGTGTGTGTGTGTGTGTGTGTTTGGTGTTTTTTGTAGAAAACGAAGGGTCAGATCCCGATTTTTAATTTAACCAATCATTTGTGTCCTTTTATTGGAGAGTTAAGCCTGTTTACATTTAGGGTACAGAATGAGAGATACGTTCTTCTCCTGTGGTTGTTTCTTAAAAAAAAAAAATCCCGATTTTCCAGGTTAACTGTTGTGTTGTCTATTTTCTTCTTTCACCATTACTCATCTTTGTGTTATGTTGCTCTACCGAGTTAAGCATGTGTGATAATTTCTTAGTACTAATGTATTTTTCATTCTCCTTCTTAACCAGAAAATACTTGCTCAATAAACTTCAATCTTGATGAATGATTTCAGCCAGCCTTTACCACTCCATGCACACTCTATATTCTCTCATCTCTCCTGCTTTGCACATGTGGCAGTGTTTCTCTTGCAGAAAATGATCTGGTCCCTGGGTGGGAGCCAGTGCCAGAGAGGGGGGGGGGCGTCATTGGTGTCACACCACGCAATGAACTCTGGCTCAGGACACTTGGTGCCTAGAGAGAGAGAGGTGAGGGCCTTGGGCCCTGAAGAGGAGACCTGAGGATCAGGCAGGCTCAAAAAGAACACGTCCACGTTGTCTCCAGATGAAAGCAGGTTAGCATTGCCCGTTTCAAGACACCAATTCCCAGAACCTATGGAAATATTTCCTCACAAAGCAAAGGGATTTAATAGATGAGATTGAGGTCAAAGACCCTGAGATGGGTTTGAGGATCCATACTACATAGGAAGCTCTAGTGTAATCATAGTGGTTTCTGAAAGGGCAGACACGTGTCTCTGGTGACCAAATAGGAAGGGGAAGAGGAATAAACATTTGGAGTTTTACTGGCTGAGCTGCCAGAAAAGGCTCTGCAGAAGGAGGGACAGGAGAGTGGAAGCCTTTAGAAACTGGACCAAGTCCTCGGGGCCAGTCAGCAAGGGTACTGGAGCTTCAGTCCTTAGGACTATGACCTCCCCAAGATGAGCAAGCCCCTAGAGGTATACAGCCTTGCCACTATATTTCATTTTTAGCCCAGGAGCCCACATTAATCTGTGACCTACAGAACTGTAGAGATAAGTCTGTGTTGTTTAAAACGATAAAAGTAAATTATACATCGTGTTAAGATTCTGCGTGTATGATGGTTTTTATGGTAGCATAGAAAACCACTACTCCAAGAGCCATTCTCCAGACCCATCTTTTGTCCAGCGTGTGACTTGAGTTACAAAATATAAAAAAAGTGGAAGATCATATACAAACCCTATCTGCTCTTCTCCTTCCTTCCCTCCCTCCCTCCTTCCCTCTCTTTCCTTCCTTCTCTCTTTTCACTCCTTTCTTCCCCTTCCCTTTCCTCTCTCCCTTCTTTTTCTTCCACTGGAGACTGATTCCAAGTCTTTGGTCATTCTAGACAAGTGTTCCATCACTTGATCCATGTCTCTAGCTCTGTTGCTGATATTTCTTGGTTTTAGATATGGTCTCACTATCTTTGTCTAGGAAGGCCTGTGGCCACTCAGCCTCCTGAGTAGCTAGGATTACAGCTGTATATCATCACACTTGACTCTCCAGTTCTTAAGAATATGGGCAACACTACCCAGATCCTTTATAAAGGCAGTGATAAGCTACAGGTGACAGTGGATGGGCCTCTCAGTGGAGGCAGGTGCCATTTGAAACCCTGCCCTCCCCATAACTGCTGCCACTCCCAGTAGTCTTAGGTTAAGGCTGCTTCACTCCCTCATATGACTTCCCAGGATTCTAGACAGGCTGGCGTTTGAGAGCCCAAAGACAAAAAAAAAATATTTTTAAAAAGACATCATAAGAGAGACACCAAAGAGTGGTGAGGAGCTTCCTGGGGGAAATGTGTGACATTTTAGGATATTGCATCGTCCTTTGTGTCCCATGGGGCCGTCGTGGCCATGTAACCCCCCTGAAATGCACCAAAGAGCACAGTGGGCGCAGAGAGTGGGATGGGTGGAAAAGTGCCCAAATGGGGAGAGTGCTCATTATAGAATTTACGCCATGGGAACATGGTGCCCACCTTATAATCCTTTCCTTTTTTCCGTATGTCTGAGAATTTTCAGAAAGGAATATTGAAAGAAAAGAATTGGCTCGTTTTGTGGGCTTCATTTCAAATAATGCTAAAGCCTTCTGGAGGCATCAAGGGAAGTGGCAAAGGGCAGATGCACCTCATCTCCACCACATGATCTGTAGGTCATGGCAGGAGGTGGCACCAGATTTCTGGCTCTGAGCTCATCTCCATGTGTGTCAAGTGGATTCTGAATCTTCCTCACTTTGGGGCACTTCCAGCTTTCCTTCATGTCACCTCTGTTCTTCTACCTTGCTGGTCTTTCCCATCTTTCCAGGCGCACTGATCACACTCAGCTAGTACTCGCTGGAAAACTTCCAGTTGATTATGCTGACTTTCACAAATACATTAAAGCACCTCTTCTTTAACAAAAACTCCCTCTCCTTTAAGTCCCTCCCCTGCAGCTATGAATGACAGGTGCTATCTGGTTTCCTACAGAAGTACCTGCCTTCTATCCAATTTCACAGGAGGTTTGCTCTCATTGCAGCAGCTGGGAGGTATGTGCTGTCATAAGTTGCCCAAAGTCCAGCTGTTACCCAGCAGACAGCTGGACTCTGTCCAGCCCCATAGGTGGTCCTGGGCCCCATAGGCTGCTAGGAGATACATAAACATCATCCTGCATGAAGGGATGTAGACAACATTAAATTTACTTCCAATTTGATTCAATTCAAGATTATTCAGACCTCAAAAATAAAAGACTCACACTGGCAAGTACTATAATCAGCAAGCACCGATAACGTCAACTGTTCAGTAAACCTGACTTCAAGAATATGAAAGCCATGGAGAGTCAAAGTGGGAGATAAATCAGGGAAGGGGCAAGAATGTTCCCCAAGAAAAGTATTCATTACTTCACTTATGTAACTGTAACCCCTATGTGCATCATCACCTTTATGTTAAGTGAAGTAAAATTTTAAAAAATAAAAGATTCAGCTTGGATCTCAGCCTTGAACATCTATCTGTTCCATCCCCCATCTTTGCTGTGTCTCACTCTCTTGTGTCCACTCATTTACTAACCAAACACAAAGTTCCCCCCTTGATTTTTTCCATGAGTAATGAATACTCTTCTGTTTGTCCCTAGCTTGGTAAAGGTCCTTCGTCAAAACACAAAATCATGGCACATACCCAAACGATTCTCCCCAGTATCCAGCAGAGACCCTAGCCTCACACACAGGAGTGAGGAGACTTTTCTGCCTCAGCTGGCTTTGAACTACAATCTTCTGTTCTCAGTCTCTTGAGTAGTGAGGATCATAGGTGTGAGCCACCAATACCTGGCTCCTAGAGTGGTTTTGGATAATAAACAAACAAAAAATTCCTTTCCCAGAAGCCTTTGGGAAGTACTTCAAAGAATATGATGCTCAAATAGAGTAGAGGCCCACTCCCATTTTACAGATGCTGGTGTGGCTCCCACAGCCAGGGAGCCAGGCATTAGCCACACACGCCTGATGGATTACAGAAAATGTTTTCTCTTATCCTCTTATCTGTGCCATAGTGAAATTTGGACAAGACACTTTGGTGGCGTTTGGATTTTGTGAGTGGATGACTTCAACTCAAGGCGTAGGCACTGTTCCTGAGCTTTATTTGTTCAAAGCTAGCATTCTACCAGTTAATCTACAGCTCCACTTTTGGCTCTGTGTGTGTGTGTGTGTGTGTGTGTGTGTGTCTATGAGTATGTGTGTTTATGCTTAAGTGAGGATAAGAGGCTCATGAACTTTCATGCCCACGTCTAGCTTTGAACCAAGATCTCAGAGCTTTAAGTAGCTTGGATCACAGGCATGAGCCACTCCACTGATGTCTGGATAGAGTTTGGAATATTTTTATTATTATTATTGGGGGTTCTTTTTGGACAGGATTTGCTATATAGTCCAGGCTGAACAGGAACTCATGCTACTCCTGCCTCAGCCTGAGATGACAGGCCTGTACCGCACAGCTGGAGTCGAGAATCTCAACAACTACGATGTATGTGAAAAACATTCTAACCTTTGCAGTATAACTTACAGTTCAATATTTCAACATTTAAATATTATTTCCCAAGTGTGTAAAAAACATCAGTATAAACTATGTAACGTGGGCAGGGATAGAGGAGGAGTAGAGGAAAGGGTGACATTGTCCGTAAAAGAAATGTACAGATGGCCCGAACTGTGAAATGGTAATGCATTGTATAACAGTTTAATACTAACATAACATTTTATTTAAAAAAAATCTGAACCACTTTGGCCTTTCCTAAACTGAGTACTCTTCCTTGACATGACTTTTGTTTTAGAAAGGTAAGATATGGCCACATCAGGTCTGGGGACCCTGAAGTGGATGGAGTATTTATTTAATGCCAGCAGTCAGTACAGATGTTAAGAAGTTGTTTCAGAAGGAAGACTTGCGCCAACCTCAGAACCATCACTAAGGAGGGAATCTGGATTTGACTTGCAGGTATTTTCTCTGCACAATTTTGCCCTCTCGGTATAATGCTGGCTGGGCCACTAAGACATCAAGAGCAATTCCCATCAGCACACACACCTCTTCCTCATGTCCCTCCTCCACACCCAAAAGCAAAGTGTACTCCTGGGACCACAGGGGTGAGGTTTGTGTGGTTTTTGTTCAGGCATATGTTATAATGAAAGTACCCCAAGCTTTGTCTCCCAATAAATGGTTCTGTAAATAGGAATTATGTCAGCACCTACTCATGGAAATGAAATCTAACACACCCTTCTTTGGTAAGCAGATAATAATTCTGAATTGTTCCATTCACCAGATGGGGCCTGGCGGGAACTGGTTTGTGTTAGGAAATGCAGAAGCCAGGATCTCTTTGTGCTTCAAAACAAGGCAGAAAGACAGCTACTGTTTCTAGGCCACATGCGCAGCCCAACCCCCCAAACCCAATGACAGCCATGGAATAATATAAAGGCTGGAAGCACCTGATTCTCATCTTGTTTGTGCTCTTTGATTTACAACTGAGGAAACTGAGGCCCAGAAAGGGGGTGGAATCTTCCCAGGGTCCCAGAGTAAGAAAGCATGTCTACATCTCCAATGGTGTCCATTGGGACAGGGTAAAAGTGAGGCCAGGCACCAACCAGTGGCCAGGCACTCAACCAGGCCTATAATTCTAGCTACCCAGGAGGCCAAGATATGAGGATCTCAGTTGGAAGCCAACCTGGACAGGAAAGTCCAGTTAGCAGAAAAAAAAAGTCCAGCCAGTTTTTTCTCATCACTTTTCCTCAACATCAAAATGCTTGTCTCTCCTAAAGATGTCACAAGTGATGCTTTTCACACACTCAAATGTCACCCAAGACAGACAGCTGGCAGGAGAAACTCTGCTTAATAAACTCCACACAGGAGGACTGAACTAACAACTTAAGAACCACACCTCAGGTCCCAGGGAGACAGCAAGTGCCAGGCAAACATTCATGAGGAAATGGTCTTTAAACATTAGTTAAAGTGGACAAGGTAAGATAAGCTGTGAAGAAATATATTCCAGGAAGCTTTGCCACACAGTCTCTAGAGCAAAGAACCAGAAACCATGTGGATGCCTGACTGCTGAGGACAGCTCAACAGAATGTTCCGAGAAGTACTATGAAGTGGTCAAAAATGTCTTAAAAGGCAGTCATCACCTACAGAGAGAAGATACTCGAAGAATAAAATACGTACCAGTAAGTACACATTAGTAAAACAAGACCTTAAACCCCATTTCTCTATGTACATATGGTGCATGAGCAAAGGAAATTAAAAAAAAAAAAGACAGGCTAACTTGTTACCCCCACTAACTGGGCAGAGTTAGGAGGGACTATTGATTTCTTGTGGACTTAGGAAAGGAACCCAAAGGTGCAAGGCCTCTGATGCTGTAACATTTATCAAAATGAAAAGGCAAAAAGGTTGAGAAGATGTACAATCAGGAAGGTGTCATATTGGATTACATCCATCAGGGCTCTTCAACCAAGCTGTTGTGTTTGTTTTCCCATCACATTGCCCGATTTCGTATTAATAAAGAAAATAGAATTCACAACTTGACTCAGTAATTCTTTTGTTTTTCCTCCAAACCTTTCAAGATCAATGCCACTTACAATCAAACTCATCCCTGTAATCAGTTTTACTGATTCTCCCAAGATAAGTGTCCATTACTTTCAGTAAGCTGAGTGTGATGTAAGTGGAGGAACTTACTGCTGTGTTTGCTAGATTTACCTAGCCAATCTGACTCACAGCGCCTTCTTGAACAATCAGAATTTACCCATGTCTCCCTCTTTCTCTAAGTCATAAGTCTCAGTCTGGACCGGATGCAGTCTGGATTTAGGCTTAAGTCTTTGGTCTTCTCACTGTGTCAATTAGAACCAGGAGCTGAACCTTGCTAAGGTTTGGTGTATCTGTAAAATAGAGCTAGGGTCCTGGGGCCAGAGGCTCAGGCCTATCATCTTAGCTACTCCAGAGGCTGAGATCTGTGGATGGTTGAAGGCATCCCAGCAGGAAAGTCCAGGCAATACTTATCTTGAAAAGAAGCCAGATGTGGAGCTGTGGCTCAAGTGGTAAAGCACTACCCTTGAGGGAAAAATAATGCTCAAGGACAGTGACCAGGCCCCAAGTTCCAGGACAGCAACAACAACAACAACAACAAAAATGATGAGAGACATTGTTGAGCATAATGGAAACAAAATTATCATCTCACAAAAACAAAAACTGAAAACAAAACCAGACAAATCAAAGTCCTTAAAAATGGGAGATTATTATTATTATTAATGGAGAACACAGTATTCATGTCTGTAACGTTTGGAAAATGCACCTACTTTCAGAAAAACCACACAAGCACACACCTATGCACACAGGGGAATCAAAAAGTATTTCAGGAAAGAATCACACTGCCATTTCCATTTTTCACAATACAAATGACATGCGTTCAACTGCCTGTTAATACACTGAGTTTTGAACTGGGCTCTGGTGCTCATACCTGAGACCTGAGAATTGTGGTTCAAAGCCAGCCTGAGAAGAAAAGTTCGTGCGGTCTCTGATCTCCAATAAATTATCAAAACAAAACTAGATGTAGAGCTATGGCTCAAATGGTAGAATTCTAATCATGAACACAAAAGCTTAGGGACAGTGCCCAGGTCCTACATTCAAGTCCCATCCTTTACCCCCAACCTAGATCACTCAGAATCATTAGATAAAAGTAATGTATTTATGATCCTTTTCTCCTCAATGAACCCAAGCTCAAGGAGGAATGGAAATTTTGCCTTTTCTTTTTTTAAATATATACTGGTGCTTTCCCCGAGTCTAGACCACACAGTAAGAACACATAGGTGAGTCAATAAATACTTGCTGGATGGATGGGCAAGTGATTTGCAGGGGCAATTTCACAGGTATAACAGGCTTGAATATATCCTTTTGGGCGGGGACTATCTCTCTTATCATCTTAGGGTAAGCTGTATGGCAGCTGGGAGCCTCTAATAAACTCAGTTACCTTCAATCTACTTCCTGATTGAATTGGCTCATATAGTTCAGGAAGATGACCTTGCAGGGCAGGAACTCAAGAACACAGCAGGCCACTTTGTTACGAGTCTTCTTTGAACCCTGGGTCTCAACAAACATCCAGAGCTGGACCAGGAGAGCTCAGTTCTTGTTATATCTCTGCCGGTGCTTGAGTGTCCATAAACCAGGAGAGTTGAAAAGGCTCTTCTGATATGGGGATATTTGTTCACACGTGGTTCTCAAGCCAAACTCAGTATCGCCAAGGCCCCATCCTCCTGTCCTGGGACAGCAAGTCTGTTTTCCTCACCACCCCACCTATTGATGCTCCATGCATCAGTCACGGTGTTCTGGGATGCCACAGTGGTCATCACGTAATGATGATGAACGCACATTGCCATTAGGCTTCCCTACTTTCTTGCCCAGTCGTGATTAGAGAATTTACATTTACTGTGAATTTTTTGATATAGTTAAGTTTGTCATTATTTTTGTGTATTTGCTTTGTTTTTCCATTCCCATCTTCATTGCCTTTTCTCCTTTTATTTCTCTTCCTTTGGACTGAGCATTTTTCATGCTTCTGCTGATCTTCATTGGCCCATTAGTTTTAGTTATTCTAGTGCTTGCTTTGGAATGTATAACAGGTTCCGAGGGGGGTCGGGGGAGGTGAGTGCGGTCCTGGAGCTCGAATTCAGTGTCTTGACACTGTTCCTGAGCTTATTTTTAATTATGTAATTTTAAACACAAAGTAACATATCCTTTGGAAGTCTTACTGGGGTTTGTACTCAGATGCTTGTGCTTGTTGTGTAGGTGCTCTACCATTTGAGCCATACCTCCAGGCCAAAATATAATGTGTTTTTTTTTCTGTTTTGTTTCTTTGGCAGTCCTAGGCCTTGAACTCAGGGCCTGAACACTGTCCCTGGCTTCTTTTTGCTCAAGGTTAGCACTCTACTACTTGAACCACAGTGTCACTTCTGGCCTTTTCTATATACGCGGTGCTGAGAAATCGACCTAGGGCTTCATGTATACAAGGCAAGCACTCTTGCCACTAGGCCATATTCCCAGCCCCCCAAAATAAAGTAACATACCTCTAACATATACTAATTTTACTCCTTTAAAAGATTTAATCAATAGAAAGGGGGAGAATATATTTACCCATATAGTTTATATTTCAGCAATATCCATTTTTTTGGGAATAAGCATCTTTCTCTCCCTTTCCATCTTCTTTAAACAAAGATATTTTCACTAGTTTGTAATTTTAGCTTGATAGGATTATTTTTCTTCAGTACTTTTTTTCTCCTGTCAGCCACGGGGCTTGAACTCAGGAACTGGGCACCATTCCTAACTCTTTTGCTCAAGGCTAGCACTCTACCGCTTTGAGCCACAGCACCATTTCCTCTTGGTTACTTTGAAGATGTTTCTATACCACACTTTCCTCACAATATTTCCAGTAAGAATTCTTATCTTGTCTTTGTTCCTCTGAACATAATGCATTTTTATTTTCTCTGGCTGCCTTAAATTGTTTTTCACTTTGCTGGTTTTTGGCAGTTGGATTATGATATGCCTTTTTCTTGATATGCCTTGGTCTTGAGTGAGTACACCTCATCTCTTCGTTGTGAGACAATCTGGAGAAGTCTTGGCAATTATTACATTCTCTCTTTCACAGACTCCAACACCATGAATATTATACCATTTAAAGTTGTCTTATAATTTCCTGATGCTCTTTGCACAATTGCGTTTTTTTCCAGTTATGTTTTAAAATGTTTGTTTTGTTAGTTCTTGAAGTTCACTGATATATTTCCTACAATAACTAATCACCATTAACTCATACACTGTATTTTTCATATCAGTTTTATTTCTAGAGATTGCTATGGATCTTTCTCTACCTTCTATATCTTTCCTTCAAATATGGATCATAGTAATTATGGCAGTTTTTATGTCTTTCTCTGTTTATCATCAGCTCTGGGTTGGTTTCGACTGAGTGATTATTCTTATCATTACTAGGTTATCTTTCCCTGCTTCTTTTGCAAACTTAGTAACTTTTGAAAGGATTTCACACTGTTCAGTGCCGAATTTTTTTTTATTAAGATTATCTTCAGTCTTTGTTCTGGAATGCAGGAAGGCATTTGGGAACAGTTTGATCTTTTGGAGTCATCATTTGTGACTTATTTTAGGCTGGTCTAGAGCACTAGGTTGGGTTGAGGTTAATTAGTCCAGACGACTTCCTTAGAGATATGCGCTAATCAACAATCTTCTGATTGGTTGAGGGGATCTTCTGTGGACCTTCTCAGCATTCCCCCTTAGCTAGCTGCTCTCCAGTACTTTGTCCTGTGAAGTCCTGTGTGGGTCTCCTCAGACTGCAAGCTCCATCACTTCAACTGAGGATGCCTTCTGACCTTCACCTCGGTTCCTCTGCTGTCCCACACCCTATAAAAACCCTCAAAGCAATGATCCTGAGGCAAATGTAGGGCTTACCTCATGTTTGCCATCTCTTAAGGATTACTGGCATTCCTTGCCTGATGTATAGCACCTTAGGAAGCCTCACATCATATATATTTTTTTCTGTTTTGTTTTGGACTATTCCAGGCAAGAGGATAGTCCCTGTCATTCTTTCCTGACCCATTTCTCTATATCTTTGTGTACATGTCTATTAGGGCACTGTTACTCATTATACAACAATAAATGTAGTTGATTTAAATTTCTTATGCTGGAAAATTTCCTTTCTTTCTTTCTCTTTCTCTCTTTGTAAAGAATGTATATTTAATACATATTTGTCAGAGCTAATGGGTGCTAACTGCCTTCCTTGTTATTTAAACTTTGTAACTTGCTTGGATTAGAAAGGCACTCAAGACAATCCTTCTTTTTTGACAATAATGTGGCATGTAAGTCCGTTTGAGGAAATTCAGCACATACCATAAAGCCATATTCATTTAATTGTAAGAAAATAAAGCGAAAAGGAGTATGAAGGCAGGAATCTGGTAGACAAAGATTCATTCTGACTCAGTCATTGATGAGGCTAAACCCACAGAATGAGGAAAGCAGGTCAAGATGGCAGATTGATTTCATTCCCACTGTGGGTAATCTTTACCCAGAAGAAACCGACCATCCTCAGTGGGGTGTGCAGAGGAACCTGGAGGCTGCAGACTCATTGCAGAATGGGGCTCCCTTCTGCCATCAGCCCTTTTCTCTGGAGAAGGCTCCATGTTTGGTTGCCAAGTAGCCCCACAGGGCTCCGCAAAAAGCAGGAAAGTGGGCCAGCCCACCAGCCAGTGTCTGTGCACACTCACCAGGTGGGAGGCACTGAGGGCAAAGCCTGTTCTGAGCCAGCTGGCCAGTGCTCACATGCCAGCCCAGCAAGCAGGGGCCAAACTGCCTCATTTCTGTTCTCTGAGGCAATGTGGTCCCCAGTGCAGCTTCTTGCTGCAAGTAAAGGCAGCTGGCACAGAAAAAGGGCCCCCTCTGTCCTGATCCCCATATGCTGATGCCAAAATTCAGTGTGAAGGCATAAACTACAAACATAAATGTCAGCTACTGCTGGAGAGGATGGTTAAGCTCAAAGAAACCAAAGGGAGCAAGCAGCTCAACCTTTCTCCATTTCATCACACATTCCTGCAGACAAGCTACAGGGGGGGAAACAAAAAAACAAACATTCCCTCCAGGAAGACAGGAAAACTCTTTAAGGAATCTGTCAGCTCATTTCTAGAAAGTGAGCTCCACCTTTGGTGATTCTTTGAAAAAGAAGACAGTAGTGCTGGGAATGCTGGCACCAGTGACATCTTTTACCAAGAGTAACTTGGATGTCACTAGGTGGGTAGGCAGGCCGATGATAACAGAGGTATCCGGGGCCTCCTCTGCTCACTTCCTACCTGCCACAGGGGCTCAGCAGCTTCAATCTGCTAAGAATTCCTCTGCCAGGCTAGAGGAGCCTACAGACATATGCAGAGTCATGTGTGTAACATAGAAAATAAAATGCATGAAATGATAAAGGATCAGAACTAGAACCCAGACAGCTTCATGCCTGACTTAGGATCGTATGACTTAGGATTTTCTTTTCTGCCCAGTGATATAAAAACATTCTTTTACCCTAGACAACTATTCTGTCTTTCATTGTCAATATTCAATCAACGACTTAAGATACTCAACCACTTACTGTAAAATTACATGGTATTTCCCAACTGAACCTATGTAAGGTAGTCTGGCCTTAGCTATGATGTTAGGTAGGTGTAATAAATCTTAGTTGCAGTATTTTCAACTTATGATGAATTTATTGAGACAAAATGCCATTGGTTTTTTTCAATGGAGCTGGTACTAGGGTTGGTACTCAGGACCTGGAAGTTATCCCTCAGCTTTTGTGTTCAAGTTTGGTGCTATACCATTTGAGCCACAGCTCCTCTTCCAGCTGTTTTCTGGTTAAGTGGAAACAAGAGTCTCACAGGCTTTCCTTCCCTGGTTGGCTTTGAACCATGATCTTCATATCTCAATCTCCTGAGTAGACAGACAGTCACCAGGCACCCAGCCAACTTAATACCATTGCAAGTTGATAAACAGCTATATACTTGACACAATAAAACGGAGAAGCATAGTAACAGACATGTACATTTGTTAACACATGAATGATAAAAATCTAGTGATAGTATTAAAGTCCTCCTTATCTCAAAGTAGTGACAAGTAAAAACGCCATTGTGAAAGGGTCTATAAAGTGATGTTTCTTTGAGTGACAGTCACAGGTACTCAGCTGCACATACTCAAAACTGAAGGGAGCTGGGCACCAGTGCTCATGCTTATAATCCTAGCTACTCAGGAGGCTGAGATGTAAGGATCCAGGTTCAAAGCCAGCCAGGACAGGAAAATCCATGGGACTCTTATCTGCAATTGACCACTATGGAGCTGTGGCTCAAGTGGTAGAGTACTAGCACTGAGCAAAAAAACTCAGGAACAGCATCCAGTCCCTGAGTTCAACCCTCAGGACCCAGCATGCAAGCAAGCAAGCAAGCACACGTGCATACCCACACACACACACACTCCAAGCACACCTAAATTTGAGAACTAGAGTATTCAAAAAAAAACAACACACAATAACAATAGCTGAGGTTATCATAGCACCAAGCTCTCAGATGAACTTTTCCTAGATCCAGAAAGTTGGAATCAGTGCTGGTTTTTTGTACCCTGAGGGGAGCTAAACATATAGAGTGATTGTCTGAATCCAGAAACCTCAGTGATAGCTGAACTACACTCTCAGACGTAGTTGGGGGGGCGGGGAATGAGGGCTTAATGGTGAAGATGACTGAACAAATATTTACCCCAAGATTCTTTTACTGCTCCCACTGAGGCACATATGTGAGGGGAAAGGTCCCAAGCCCAGGAAAGTATGGCTGAGCTAATGCACAGAAGTGCCCAGAACTAAACCATGGTTCTCATACCAGCACTCACTCACATCACAATCACCTGATGGTGTGGAAAAACAGTGACTGCAGGCTGCGTGCTGGTGGCTCATGCCTACAATCCTAGACTGAGGTGTGAGGATTGAGGTTCGAGGCCAGCCTAGGCAGGAAAGTCTGTGAGACTCTTATTATGTTCAATTAACTACCCCCAAAAGACAGAAATGAAGCTGTGGCGCAAATACACTAGTCTTAAGCACAAAAGCCCAGGGACAGTAGCGCCCAAGCCCTGAGTTCAAGCCCCAGGACCAGCAAAATACAAATGTAATACACTAGTTGCTGAACCTCTCACAGCATTTGTGATCCAAGCAATCTGAAAAAAATCTAACAAAGTTACCTGGGGTGATGCTGTCGTTCTGGAAAATGATTCTTTAAGAAACCATTTGCTTAGCACAGTGCCTGGCATACACTAAATATCTAATAAATGGTAGCTGTGATCTTTTCCTGGCTCTTATTTTCTTAGTCCCTGGGCAAAACCAGTTTATGTTTCAGTGCTACTGTAGGAGTCAAGCTTCTTTGCTGTAAAAGTGCTTGCTTGACACAAGCAATGCCATCTTCCATGAAGCTACTTTAATTAAGCTGTTATAAGAATTGTTTTTTGGGGGCTAGAAGCATAACTCTGCTGAGTGAGAATCATTTTTCTGAGAAGTTCCTGCCCTGCGTTGGCCACAGGTGTCCGGCTTTTTCCTTGACTGCTTGGATAAACGTTTTAGCCTTTTTCAAACTGATCACCCACACAAGAATGTGAACCTAAGTTCTGACCAATCAGAACAACGGGCACTTGGAATAAATTTGGACAAAATAGCCTATCCAAAGCCTAGCTTACTTGGCTTCCTGTCAAGAGCATGCCATGCCTTCTGCAGAAGGAGACTTCGCCTTGTCCAGTTCTCAAGTTGGTGTCCTTATTCCTACACAATACTCCAACATCACCGGACATTTGCAACACTGCACAGTACTGTCTTCATGAAGAACCAGTTCTTAAATCTCCTACTGGTAGTGGTAGAAGCCAATGGCTTCTAATCAAGCAGCATGAGCGTAATGTGGGAGGTAGCTTTAAGTGCAAGTCTTTAACAAACTCCTGAATGAAGAACGTTGTAGGGGAGGCTCAGTGCCCTGGATTCTAGCAGTCTGCAGACAATTCAAAGTGTGCACCAAGTTTGAGAACTGCTCTTAGGAAACTTCTCTTACTAGGGAAAGTATATCAGTACCACAGTAAACCTCATGGAAAACACACAAGGAGGACTAGAGTGCAGTTCTGCCTACACTGGATTTAAGATCTGGCTCAGCTTCTCAGTCACCTTGTCTCAACTGAGTGATGAGACTTTTTTTTTTTTTACCAGTCCTGAGCACTGTCCCTGGCTTCTTTTTGCTCAAGGCTAGCATTCTACCTCTTGAATCACAGGGACACTTCTAGCTTTTTCATGTTATATGGTGTTGAGAAATCAAACCCAGGGCTTTATGCCTGCTAGGCAAGCACTCTACCATAAGTCACATTCCCAGCCCGAGACTTTAAAAATGATATATAGTAAACTGTAAATATCAAAAGGCTTCACAATGGTACTTCCATACAAGCATGTAGTATTTTTCTCATATTCACCCCTGCCAGTGTCTTTCTTATCCCCTCTTCTGCTTCCCCTTTCCTTCCCTTTCTACCTCCCAAGTAGTGTTGACCTTGGTTGTTTTGTTTTGCTTCCCCCTAGCTTGCACAAATGGAAGAAAATATGTATAAAACGCTTTTGTGGACCTGGCTTATTTTACTTCACATGACAATACTCAGTTCTTTATCCATTTTGCAGCAAAATACATAATTTCATTCTACTTAATAGCTGAAAAATACTCCGTTGTGTATACATGCCACGTTCTCTTTATCAGCTCATCCATCACTGTAACTCTACATTGATTTGATGACTATGAATAGTGCCGCAGGAAACACAAGCATCCAAAGATCTCTCTCTAGAGCAAAGATGACGTTAATTCTTCCTGGGTATATAGCCACAAGTAGTGCGGCTAGATCACACGGCAGCTCTATTGTTCATTTCTTGAGGAACCTCCACACTTGCTTCCATAATGACTGCATTAAGTTATATTCCTACTACCAGTAAGTATGAGTTCCTTTTCCCCTTTCATCCTACCATTTATTGTCATTTTTTTTTAATGAAACCCTTTCTGATCTGGGGTGCTATGACACTGTGTGAAGCCTCAATTTCCTCATCTGTGAAATGATTAACATTCTAGGACTTTCCTTATTGAAACCTAGTGGATGCATACAAATTGCCTAGTATACACTATCAGTTCAAAGAAGGTGGGCTGCCATTATCATCTCCCTAATTTTTCTGTTTCTCCTCTAACAGTATGATATGAGATAACAAAACAAGGCAAGCTGGGAAAGACAAAGAAACCATATTTTCCCCTACATGTGTAAGCTAAATTTAGCTTACAAACTCATAAGTAAATATACTGGTGGTATTCAAGTGTATAGAAATGTATTAACTGAAAGACAAACGCATTAAATGAAATAGAAATTTATCAACTAAAATATAAGAAAGATCTCAAAATAGTGTAACTCCTCAGAAAGGCAAAATCAAATTCCAGCAAAATAAGACACTAAGAAGCAGGTACTGAGAAGGGATGGGGCAGGGTCAAGGGGAAATGTAGGAGAATGAAGAGGGGGGGAAATGAAGAAAAGAATCCAATGTATATCCTACAAAATGAGGAGTAGTGGGGAAAAGATGGGGAGGGGAAGGATGGGTGAGAATGTTGAAGGGGAATCACACTAATCAAGATATATCGTATTCATCAACTGCTTTGTTAAATGGCAACTCCTTTGTACATTTACTTAAAGTTAATAAAGTTTTAAAAAAGATATCATGCATAGGAAAAGGAGAGTGAGAGTTGCAAGGGTACCTACCCCTGCTCTTTGAACTGAGCTCTGAACTGCCCTGGGGGCCAGGGCAAAAGGTGAAATGAAGAAATCACATGGTTTTCTGAAACTGAGAAGGAAAGAGGCTCTTCCAACTCCAAATCCTAGGAGCATCTGATCACATACATCTCTGTGGAGTGGAGAGTCTAGCCAGCAGCACTTCACGTAGCTGTTTCATTCATGGTTTCATGAATTCTTAAACCAGAGCCATGGACAAAAATCCTTAGATACCAAAAGAGCTGATGTTCCACTCACTTTGGGTGCTGGATATTAGGCAGAGAGCGGTTCGGGGAGATCTTGTCACTGATGTAGACGGCAAATCCATTTTATTGGTAAGCCTGGTCACCTATTTCAGCATCGGTCATGGGATAAGGTCCCCCTGTTCTCCATTTCCTAGAGGAAAGAGCAAAGTCAGTGTTGCTAATTACCTGGCATGTGTGGGGTCACTGTGAATAGAGAGGGAAAGAAACATGAAAATGTGACTGAGGTTTCCACAGAAAGGAACATCTACACTTGTTTACACAGCAAAGCTCCAAGTCTTGCTGGAGGATCTCAGAGATGGAGAAGGAAACTGGCATTTACATAACTAACCATGGTCCTGTCCTGTACTTTACAGATCTTGTTCTCCTGTCATCTCCATGGAAACCTTATACAGTGGACACCAGAGGTTTTATAGCACAGATGAGTAGATTTGAAACTCAGGGAGATTACAGAAGCAGGGGTGTAGGTGCCAACACCCAGACCTCCTCCTCTTCTCTCTCAAGAGCCCAAAAAGCCTGTCTTTCAAGTCTGATCCCTTGGTGAGGAGGCCAGGTCTACCACCTCTGAGTTGACCGACCATGGGAAAATCACCCTGGCTATCTGAGCTACAAAATGTCACCCTATGAACCCACAGTATGTTTGAGAGAATCAAATGAGAGGCTGGATAGGTAAATGCTTTGTGTGAATGATAAATCATTTGAAATTTAAGAAATATGCTGATTACGTGAAGCAAAGTCTACATGCAAATCAAAATTGCCAGAAATGCAATATAAAGATGCTTTGATTTTGTTAAAGCATATGCAGAGCTCTCTGCCCTAAGCCAAAATTACATGAAAAGTGTTGCTTTGAGTCACTACTAGCAGCTGGTTGGCTGGTGGCTCACACCTATAATCCTAGCTACTCATGAGGCTGAGATCTGAGGATGATGGCACAAAGCCAGCCCAGGCAGCAAAGTCTGTGAGACTCTTATCTCCAATTAACCACCAGAAAACTGGAGTGGAGCTGTGGCTCAAAGTGTTAAGAGCACTAGCCTTGAGCAAAGGAGCTCAAGAACAGCACCCAAGTCCTGAGGTTCAGACCTTTGGCCACTACCACCACCACCCTAAAAAAGCACTAGCACTAGCTTTCAATTTGCTGCATAACCACCTGAGGAAAGAGTCTCTGGTGTTTCAGAAAAATGTTCCCTGGGTTCCCAAGCACATTGTGGTGCCTGGAATTTGCACCATGAACTCTGCAAACAGAGCTAAAGAATCTACACAGGTGACCACACAATGGCTGCTTAAAATCGACTCTGCCTTCTGGAGCTGTTGATGCCAACAACACCTTGGTGACTTTGCAGAGAGCCTTGATATCCACAGGTACATGGCTGAGGTGAGGAAAAACTTTCAGGAGGCAGAAACCTTCACTGTCGTCCTGCAGGCACTCGATTCATTTTTCCCTTATTACTGCCAAGTTTTTTTACTTTATCCTTAAATTAATCACACTGACTTTTACCTTACTTTGGGTCACCATTTGCTGTTTTCTTGTGGTAGAGGGGGAGTAGATTTTTACAAAATAAACAGCAAGATAATATTCATCAGATGGCACAACAGTGTAAATACAACTGACCAAACTATGGGAAGGCTGGAGGGCTTTGAGACCTTCTCTCCATCACAAAACTGGGTAAACATTTCGTTGTTTTTTCTTTCATTCCACAGATAAGGTAAGCCGACTGTGAACGCCTCTCCTGGCTTGGAAGGTGCAAGCAGAGAAGTGAAGCTACGGCAATGACTGCACCTGTTCAGCATGCCATGAGAAAAGACCTTGCTCTCTACCACTTACTGCTCCCCTGAAAGACAAAGCCACAAGTGCCTGGGAAATATTTCCCCCAGGAGCACCAGAGCAACAAGAAGGAAGAGAAGACCTGAGAGTGTGCTAGAGGCAGGCTGCAGGCGGACGGTGCCGAGAGGGTTCAGAGCTGAGGTCCTGGAGCTGGGCACAGAGGAGTATGTCTTCCCATCTGTCAGTCTCAGATTTTGCCCTTTATATGTCATGTTAATTAGAGTAAGAACTGTCCCTGTGATGATTGATTATGGTAAATTAATCCAAGATGCCTGTCATGCACCTAGCTCTCAACAAGCTATTATTATTATTATTATTATTATTACTATGATTTTGAGACAGGGTCTCATTATGTCACCAAGGCTCGCCTGGAACTCTCTACATTGGCCAAACAATCGAAATCATAATCTTCCTGCCTCAGCCTCCTGAGCATGGAATTATAAGGATATGCTATCCCAACTGGCTTGTTCTTCTTAATGTCTCTATTGCTGTCTTGGTTGGTTGGCTGAGCATTCTGATAATTCTAGCACAACTGTCTGGCAAACCAGCTCTTTGAAAAATGTCTTCTTCTTAAGTATCTTGTGCCCTCCCCAATACCAACTCCCACCATACTTCATTTCAAATCACTGGCTTACAGAGAAATGCACAGCATGTCTTTCCAGATCATCATTTCCTGATCATCAGGGAAATTATTATACAGCTTCCTTAGAGCCTGTGGTAAGCTGGGTTTGTCATAAAGTAATTTAGAAGAAAAATAAATCAGTAGTGAGGATGCCTTTAACTGAGATCAATATGAATGAAACAGCAATTCCTTCAGGTTCTACAGGAGTTTCCAGTACAGCAAAGCTTCATCTACTCACCATTTCATTTCTTTCCTCATAACAACAACCCAAGGTTGTCCAGCAGCAAAGCTCCTGACAGATGGAGAAACTGATGCTCATGAAACATCAGATGGCACATGGCTGGTATGTAGCTTAAGAGAGAGGATCTTCTAACTCTATCCTGACCTCATGCAGATGATTCTCATATAGACTTTTTAAAACATTTTTTTTTGCTTACAGTAGTTTTACAGAAGGAAATGGCACTGTTAAATTTCCACATATACAATATATGCCAATCAATCTCATCCTCTATCTCCCTCCCTTCTCTAAGTAAGTTTTTGTTGCTGTTGGTTGCTCTTTGTGATGGTACTGGAGCTTCAATTCAGGGTCTGGGTGCTGTTCCTAAGATTTCTGGCTCAAGGATGGTGTTCTACCACCTGAGCTACCGCTCCATTCTTGTCTTTTGTGGGGTGTGAGTCTCATGGAGTATCCTGCCTGAGTGGGCTTTATACTGCAATCCTCAGCTCTCAGCCTGGCATCTGGCCTGCACATGGTTTTGTACCCCCTTATCTCAGCCCTCACAAAACCTCTGGCCTAAGGAATGGCTCTAAAAAATAATTAGTCCAAAGATACTTCAGTTGACTCTCATTTAATTCATTCAACCTTGAGGCCACAGTGTTGTATAAGGACCAGTTCTACTTTCCAGATAGATCTGGGATCAAGGCCCAGGTGAGCTTTGTCCTGGCCATGTGACTGTGGGATGATAAGTGTGCCTCCACGAGGTACATCTGCCCCCCTTACTACTAAATGGCCAATTAACTCTTATTACAGGTTGAGCCAAGGGCGCACACAGTACCAGGCATGGATCTTATTTACCACCTGTGGCTTTTAGTATTGCTCCTTCTGTTGGTGGTAAAGGATCCTACATGGTGGAGACTTCTGCCATCACCCAGTAAATGTGGCAGGACAAATACCTGTAGGCAGTAGGCTGGGTGATATGCAGGGAAGATGGGTGGCATGAGGCAAAGGAGGGGGGACCAGCAACCACAGAGAGAGATGGTGGCGGACATGGGAGAAGTGACCAAGAAGGTCAGATACCAGTGTTAACACACACACACACACACACACACACACACACACGAGCACAGTGCCCACATCCTCAAGGGCACCCATGGACCGTCATGCCCTCATACCTACGCGCTGAGCATCCCTCTTCATGGCTTCCTTGTCATCCCCGTCCTTCAGCATTTGCCCACCTCCCAGGAAAAGTGGCTTCTTTGGTCATCTGTGGGAGCTCTCAGGAGGGGAAAAAAGACAAAAACTGCGAAAAAGAAAAGGGAAATGAGGTTAGGATAGAGCTCCAGAAAGGACACTGCATAAGGGGCTTTGGGTATGGACAGAATGTCTGACAAATCCTCAGTGTCCAACACAGCCAGCAGGGTGTGGACTTGAGCCGATGGGGGTAGCTGCCAGTATGGCTCATCTTGAGCACGCCTTTACCTTTCTCAGTGTCAGGGTTTGTCCTCTGTACATTAACTAGAGATCTAGAAAGATGATAGAAGTTCAGTGTCTACCCTTCAGAAACTCACCAACCAGCAAGAAAGAGATGAGCACATTATTTTCTCCCCAAGGGAGAAAGCACTAAGTGTAGTGTTCCCCAACAGAATTAAGGGGTGGGCAGATAAGCAACCTGAAATGTTTTACTTTCCACATTAAAAGGGGGGAGGGGTAGAGGAGGGAAGAAAAGAAGGGAGGGAAGAGGAGGGTGTTGAAGAAGAAAAGGGAGGGGTGAGGAAGGAGGAAGGAGAAAATAATGGGAGGTGTAATGGCCCATGCCTCAAATTCCAGCATTTAGGAGTATGAGGCAGGAGGATTGTGAGATCAAGGACAGACTAGACTAACACAATGGGACTCTTCCTCAAAAGCAACCAAACCAAAAGGCACAGTTGAAGTTAACTTAGTAACATACCTAATTCAATCCAATACACTCCATCCAAAACGATTTCATGTCAACATGTAATCATGATAAAAAGTTAGTGAGTTATTTTACATTCCTTTTTTTGTCTGTTTTCTTTTTGCAAGTAAGGCTTCAAAATCCAATGGGGATTTTGCAGGTATGTTTGTCTCCATGCAGAGCCATTTCCAGGGTTCTGGAGTTGCACATAGCTAGTGGCTAGGTTACAGGCTGGACAGAGAGAGCCCAATAAGTAAGTGACTTCTTAGGAGTACAACCTATAGAAACTGCTACAGGCATCAGGGGTTAAGTGGAATAAGGAATGTTCCCTGGACATTTAGGCACTGTGCTGGGCTCAGGAAAGGACAGATTACAAGCAGGAAAGTTAGAAAACCTGGGCAGAAACTTGGTGTTACCAGCAAGAACATTGGAGGTGTTTATGGCCTGAGGAGAAACAGCAGTGAACAAAACATGGAATACATGGCAGCCACAAGAATCATGTAGAGCTGGGTACCCAGAGGCTCATGCCTATAATTCTAGCTACCGGAGAGGCTGAGATCTGAGGACTGAGGTTCAAAGTCAACCAGGGCAGGAAAGTGCATAAAAGACTCTTACCTCCAATTGAACACACACACACACACACACACACACACACACACACACACACAAAATAATCAGAAGAAGAGCTGTGGCTCAGGTGGCAGCGTGCCAACCTTGAGCAAAAAAGCTAGGGGATAGGGTACAGTCCCTGAGTTCAAAGACAAGGACCTACATAGAAACACACATAAATGCTCACGCAAGCACACATGAATTATGTGGAAAGAGTCCTCCTCCAGGCATACATCCTTGCCAAGATTACACCACTAAGAATGGCTATTAGATATCCTCATTGGAAGACACATTTGTGAAAGTCTTCTGATCCTACCGGGACTGAGGTGCTCAGGAGTGATCTCACAGAAGCCAGTTCTCAAAATGCATTGAGATGCTTTACTGACAGTGAGATGTAAGAACCCAAATTCCTGAGCTTTTCACACCCATTTCCACTGCTTCCCCCTTAATGATGTGTCTGCTGCCTGCCTGCTTACCTTTCCTACCTCTCTCCTCCCTACCCTCTTTCCTGCCCCTCCCTAGCTCCCTCTGGGATCTGTAGATGTCTCAGTCCCCACATTGTCCTTCAATGTCTGTTTTGGCTTTTTCAAATGTACATTTCTAGATCAATATCTGGTTCTTGTTAGGCTCTAAATAAATACCTGTTAGTTGGATGGATGGATGGAGTAAGAATCTTTTCTGTAAAAGTGACTGTTTCATTCAAACACTGCCATTTTAAGGGTAGCCATCATCTTCAAAGAAAACTAGTCTAATTAAGCCACATCCTATTATAACAATTGTTTTTCTAGGTACTAGAAGCAAGGCCAGAGTATGGAGAACCAGCTACCAAATTTTTTTTCTGTTAAAGTCCTGCTTTCCCCAGGTGTCCTGATTTTGGTTGCCTACATGGGTAAACTTTTAGCCCAGTGCACAAAAACATTGTGACCCTTAAGTTCTGACCAATCAGCATGAAGAGCAGTTACAGCATTAGGAAAGACTACGCTGAAGGCCAGCCTAGTGTACTTGCTTAATTGGCTTCCTGTCAGTAACATTCCTTCTGGAGAGGTAAACTTTGCCTTCCCTGCTTAGTTCCTTTCAAGTTGGTGTTCATATTCCTACATGACACTCCAGTATTTTAAGACGTTTCCAGTGAATGAAAGGATGGAAGGATGGATGGATGGATGGATGGATGGATGGATGGATGGATGGAAGAAAGGATGGATGGATGAATGGAAAATTGAGGCAAGTATTCCAGTTTAACAACTCAGAGCATTCTGGCTCTAAACTTGGAAAACCAAGGTTTCATTTTATAGTCTGTGAATGAAGTTTCTCTGATAAATAGATAAAACTAATAGTTAACAATATGGACTTGCAGCAAGTCAGGACAATTAGCAGTGAGCAAATGTCTACAGAGTCAGGGTCAATGAAATCTATGTCCCTGGAGGAAGAGAGAGCTGCTGACACATTGTTTTTGGAGAAAGTTTATGCAAACAGGTATGCACTGGTGATTGTTCAATTTGGGGGAATGGGGGAAAGAATTAGAATTGTATTAACAACTGGTTCCAGCAAAGAAAACCGATTTAACACCTCACCCAGTTCAACTGACTCTTGTTGATAAACAGGATTTAGAGAGTCTCCTCATTAGCAGATGACAAATTGCCCTGTGGAAACTTACTTAAAAAAAACCAACAACACATTTTTATAGTGTCACTCTATAATAGAAACAAATTGCCACCAGACCTTTAGCAACAAGAAAGACAAGGGCATTGCTTCTTACAATATAGGGAATAGCAATCATAGAATATTATGTAAAAGAGCAAGTGTGGCCTTTCAATCTAGAGGTAATTTTAAGTTCTCTTCACTTCCAACTTGGAGATTTTTCTATGGAAAGCTGTGATTAGTTGCGGGGTTTTTTTGTTTGTTTGTTTTTAAACAACCATCTTGCAGTACTGAGGCTTGCACTCAGGGCCTGGATGCTTTCCTTAAGCTTTCTGGCTCAAGGCTAGTGCTCTAGCACTTGAATCACAAATCTACTTCTGGCTTTTTGCTAATTAATTGGAGATAATAGTCTCACAGTCTTTTCTGTCTAAACTGGCTTCAAACTGTGATTCTCAGATCTTGGCTTCCTGAATAGATAAGACTACAGACATGAGCCAGTAGGGAACAATTTACAATCATCTTTTGCTTCCTCTTGGTTTCAAGAACTTCCTTTTACTCCAGGAGGCAAAAATGGATGGATAGGAGCCCAGCAAGACAAGAAATCTGTAGACAAAGCTGGCAGAATTAAAGTGGGAGTCACATCAAAGGATCAATTGGAAGCAGATTTTGACTAGCTGCTCTAAATAACTGCCTCTGGTATCTGGGTGCTTTCACTTAACATTCTACTAAGAATCGATCACTGTGGAAACGTCACACACTGTGCACACTCATAAATAGAATTTTAATCTTTAGTTACTATTTAGTGTGTCTAGCATGGTTTGGAGAGAGGAAAGAATAGGGGAGAAGCCAGGCAACTGGTATTCTGCTTGAAAAGACACCTTCACTGAAGTAGATGCGCTCCCCCCTGGCCTATGGACTTGTCACGGACTACTACAGCTCAGCAAAGGTGGGCACTCGCACCCCTAGTCCAGATGGCCTGCAGATGGCTTCAAAACAATGGAAGGGCCAAGAAGAAAACGGAGCAGGCCGAAGCCTCTATGCCAGGCTCTAAGGATCCATTACAGACCAGAGCAGGCTGCAACTCTGAGATGGTCCGAATTTCCCCCTTCCTTTCAATGAATCCTACAGAAGCACTGGCATGGGTTTCAATCACTCTATGGAACTTCATCCATTATTATTATGTTATTATTCTAATAACATTTTCATCTCTCTAACACACACACACACACACATACACATACACGCACGCACGCTGAGGACCAGGTACTTTAATTTATTGAACAAAAGTGGACGTGTGACTCAAGTGGTAGAGAGACAGTGGGAAAAAAATACAAAGGCCTGAGTTCAAATCTCATTACTGACACCTATAAACACATGCTCTCACACAGAACTCCTTACCGCCACCCCCACATGCACAAAGTTACTTTAAAGGACAATTGGACACATGTGCCTTCTTCATGAATGTTTGAAGACACAGTGGATATTCTTATTTATTCATTTCATAAATTATAATTGACAGTTGAGAGCCTGATACATCTAAAGAGCTCTGGGAGAAATGAAGACATTGCATGGACTCTACAAATGGATATAAACATTCAAGAAAGGAACGCACACACACACACACACACACACACACACACACACACACACCACAAATACAGTACAGTAGAAGTTGTGTGGGTAAATTCTATAAGGATTTCCAAGGGCCCCAATTTAAAAACCCAGCTGAGCGATCAGGGTAGGCTGCCTACAGAAGTCTCTGAGAAGAGACTGAAAAATACACAGGGTTTTGACTATCAGTATCAAGCATGGGGGGAAGAAACTGCTTGAGAGACATACGTATAGAAAAAAACAAGCTAGCTAAGCACTGGTAGTTCATACCTGTTAAAATCCTAGGTACTCAGGAGGCTGAGGTATGAGGAACACAATTCAAAGCCAGACCAAGTGGGAAAGCCTATGAGATTCTTAATTCCAATTAACTACCAAAAATCCAGAAATGGAGCTGTGGCTCATGTGTTAGACTGCTAGCTCTGGTGCAAAAATGCTGAGGCGTATCATACCCAGGCCCTGAGTTCAGGCCTGAGAACTGACACAAAAAGAGAGAGAAAGAGATGCCTAAGTAAAGAAATGCTGCTTGTTTGTTTTAAACCACTAAGTCTTAGGGCAGTTTGTTTGCTGAGCACGAATAAATAACTGGGCCAAGTATGACCTTGAACCACATGCAATTTACCATCTGACCTTGACTGCATGTAAACAGAGCTGTCTAGTCAACAGGAGTTGACTGTGCATGCACTTGGCTAAATTGCCACAGAAGTTTCTAAACTTCATTAAGTCCTGCACGGTCTCATTGTGGATGGGACCCAGTCTGTAGATATCGCCTTGGAAGGCATTGCCTGTCAAACAACTCTGTACTGGTCTGGTTTTTATTTATTCTTGCCTCCTCCCAAATGCCTACAAGAATTCCTGGAAGTTGCAAGGACTTAGAAATGAATTTCAGATTGAGTAGAAGAGCCAAACAATGTTGCAGCCAGAACGTTAAAGCCACTTATTTTCTACATGTTTAGATGATGGTCTAGAAAAGTGAAAGGAGATAACCAGGATCATGGAATGAGCTAGAAGCAGACACTGGACACAGAATTCCTAAAATTGTCTAATCCAGACTTTGCAAACCAAACTGCCTACATGTGAAAGGGGCGAACTAGAGGCTCAAGGTCCCCAACCAAGAGGCTGCCTCTGAGTTCATGACCATTAACACAACAGCTGCTTGCTTGTTTGCTTGCTTTGTTTGTTTATTTTTTGGTCCTAGTCCAGGGGACTTGAACTCAGGGCTTATGTGCTATCCCTGAGACTTTCTTCACTCAAGGATAGCAGGCCACCACTGGAGCCACAGCTCCATTTCCAGCTTTTTGATGGTTAGCTGGGATGAGTCTTACAGGCTTTCTGCTCCAGGCTAGGGTGTTTTTGAACCTCAATCCTCAGATCTCAGACTCCTGTGAAGCTAGGATCGTAGGGTCAGGCCCTTCTTGTATCTGGAGTAATTAAGGAAGATGAGGAGCACTTCTTGTTGAACAAAAGTGGGACAGAAAGCCAGTCCTGAAGGCCAGTGTAGGTAGCAGGACCATCACAGAGGGGTCACTTGCCCTCTCCCACCAGTGGGGAAGGGGAAGGGAGAAGCTCATCCTCAATGGAATTCACTTGCCAAGAAATCTCAAATGTCACTCTAGAGGTAACACACATACACACACACACACACACACACACACACACACACACACACACACACACACACACAGCCAGGCAAAGAATAGTTATAAGGTGTATCATTTGGGACATTCAAAGGGAGCTGTTACTGGGGCTTGAACGCAGGGCCTGGGCACTATCCTTTAGCATTTCCCATGGAAAATTCTACCCGTTGGGCCACATGTCTAGAATTTGAGATGCATAATCACACACCCACATGACTCCTTGAAAAGATTTTGCTGTGTGCAATTTAATAGTCTCTGGCTTTTTGGGGGGAGGGGGGCAGTCATGGGGCTTGAACTCAGGAACAAGGTGCTGTCCCTGCGCTTTTTTTGCTCAAGGGTAACTCTCTACCACTTCGAGCCCCAGCTCTACTACAGATTTTCTGGTGGTTAACTGAAGATAGTTCCATGGACTTTCCTGCCCAGGCTGGCTCTGAACTGCAATTCTCAGGTCTCAATCTCGAGGAGCCAGGATTACAGGCCTGAACAATCAGCACTCAGCCCTCTCTGGCTACTTTTATGAATGCTGGGCACAACTCTATGTCCAAACTTGTCTGTGCTATTGCTGGTCTTCCTTAATTCATATGATGTTTAGTTTAGGAGAAGGCCTGAAAATGAGGGCTCCTGTAGACAATACAAGTCAGGGCTCCTGTAGCCAATAAAGTGCTTGGTGAATCTCCTTGGTCAACCTTGTAGGAGTCGGGAGCTCAGTGAATGGGCTGGGTCTCACACTGTGATGTTCAGTAAACCGTAATGTCAATGGACTGGGGTCTTCCAAATACTAGGATTGCTGCTGTGTTGGTGAGGAGGAGGGGAAGGGCTGGCCCTCACCAGGTGCTGGGTTAACTGTTTTGGTGATGGAGTCTGCTAATTGCATTACTGCCTATAACATCTGACCTTGCGAATCACTGCTCAAGCTTCAAAACTGCTACTGAAGTCTCCATGTCAGCATCAATTTCTTGGCTTGGTACAAAATGTTAATTTCATGCTTTGTAAACATATCACTTGCAAAAGATCAACCTACTTATAAAAAAAATCACTTTTGACACTCCTAAGATAATCTTCAGAGGGAAGAATTGGGGAAAAAAGAAACCCAACAAAATGCTCTGTCCTAGGGTTTTGGTAATGTTCAATCTCTACTTCTTTTTCAGAAGATTAGTATTAATTATTAGTTTTTTTATGCCTCCCTGTGCTTGAACTCAGAGCCTGGGCATTTTTGCTCAAGGCAAGCACGCTACCATCTGTGTCACAGCTCCACTTGTTTATTTTTAAGTAGTTGTGTTTCAACATGATTTACAAATACAATGTAGCTTTCTCTGTGTCACCCCTTCCATCATTTTCATCCATCTTCCCCAAGTTTCTTGGTTCCATTTTCACATAAGTGCACTGAATATTGTTGCTGCATTGGCCCACCCTTTCTCTCTCCATTCATCTACTCTCCTCCCATGCATCTCCCCCCTCCTGATAATACACATTGCCATTTCTGGTATTCATTTTGTAAGCTGTGAGTTGTTCAAAAGAGATACACCATTGCAATCCACCCCTGTGAATACCATAAACAATGTTTGTCTATGTATGCCTATGTTTATAATTTAGATATAACTTCCACATACGAGAGAAAACATGCACCCTTTATCGCTCTGAGCCTGACTTACTTCACTTAACATTTTCCCCAGTTCCTTGAATTATCCTATAAGTGACATAATCTTATTTATGGATAAACAAAATTCCATTATATGTATTGAATAACCTATGCATATATTATACATGCTATTTCTTTTATATATACATATACATACACAGATATGATATATGCATATATAAGACATATGCACATCTATGTATCAATCTACCTACTTACCTATTGCATTTTCTTTGTAGAACTTCCGGGCTGTTTCCATAACTTGGCAGTGGTGAACAGGGCAGCAGTGAACATAGTTGTGCCAAGTGTCTTTACTGTGTCCTGACTTATAATATTCCAGATAGATGCCCACGAGTGGCATCAATGGACCATAGGGTAGTTCTGCGTTTAGTTCTTCTGAGGAAACCAAACTGCCTTCTATTGTGGCTGCACTACTTTACATTCCCACCACCAAGTAATTCTTTTAAATGACAAAAGAGAGGTGTTGACATCAAATGGGGCAGGGAAATATGCAAATCAGCAAAGACTGACTTGCTAAAATTCTTGCAAGTTCAAAGTACACTTTAAGTATGAGGTGTGTGGGAAATATGGGACCATCCCATGATTCAGACTGACTGACCCTGGGCATCAAATGAGCTTGAACCCAAGTTCTCTGGCTGCATGTGATCTTCTGTTACGCCTGGACCCTAAGACAGACATTGGAAATAATTTTTAAAGCAATGAAGGAAGTTTGGTGCCAGTGTTTACGCTTATACTCCTAACTACTTAGGAGGATGAGACCTGAGGATGGCAGTTTGAAGCCAGCCCAGGCAGGAAAATCCAAGACACTCTTATCTCTTAATTAACCACTAAAATCTGGGAGTGGAGCTGTGTCTTAAAGTGGTACAAATGCTAGCCTAGAGCAAAAGAACAACAAAAAAACACCCCAAAACCTAGGGAGTGTGTCCTGGCCCTGAGTTTAAGCCCCAGAATTGGCACACTAGAAAGTGAGAGAGAGAAAGAAAGAAAAGAACAAAAGAGAGAGAAGAGAAAGAAAAGGAAGGAGAATGGAGGGGAGGGGAACTCCAGCTATTCTTTTATTCTCTGACATTTACCCTACAGGACAGGAACAAGCAGGCAAGTCCCCTAGTTCAAGTCCCAAGCCCCTCTGTCCCCCAAATCTCTCCAGAGAAGACAACATGCTCAGAGCAGGCTTATGTGTGAGGCTTCTAATAAAGCCATGGTTCTGTTGTTTTGCTTCAAATATACACCTCAGATGTCACATCTTATTTGTCACTTCATATTTTGAAGGCTTTAAAATTTAATATAGAAATCACCGGTTTCTTACATCACCAAATAGCTTCAGGAAACACCCCCCCCCCCAATCTTTCAGAAGATATATATACCTTGTCTATCTAGCAGGAATTCACAATGAATGCAGGCATGGATTCAATGCACCCCAACATTAACAGAAGGCACTTAGATCGACAGTAGACCAAAAGGCCAGTTAGCCTGAGAACCTGAGAAAAGAGAGCGCAATTACACTTTGGGGCCAGATTCTTCAGAAGGAAGGATACATTGTGTTGCACACACAAAAAAAAAGACCCTATCTTTGGTTTCCATGGCTCCAGATCATTTGGAAAAGAGGAAAGGAAAAGGGAAAAAAGTTTCCTACAGCAAACTGGAAGAGAGGTACACAGACTTTCTCTGTGATTCTTATAGTAGTGTGAAATCTAGAGTTAACTGAAAAGCATTAAGGAAATCGTCCATAAGCCCATTCCCCGTGAATAATTTCATGGTTTTGGTTTTTGTCTTGTTTCACTGCACATTATCTAAATCTAAATACCTATTTGGAGTTTATGCCTGTAATGTAACTACTGAGGAGGCTGGGAGCTGATGATCACAGTTCAAAGCCTGGCACAAGCCAGGCACAAGCCAAGCCCAGCAGCACTACCAACCACTTGATTGTTCAATATCTAATAATGGAATCTGTACCCCATGTTATGTATGTTCAAGGTTTTGCTCTGTGATTCATTTAATGTGCCAAAGAAACCCCCAAATAGTTCACATTATTTTCCTTTTACAGATCAAGACATCCAAGCACAGAGGTCAAGTGGCTTGCCCCCATCCCACAAGGCCCCTGGATCTGAATCAAACAGGGAAGGTCAAAGCAAAAATCCCACACACGCTGTCTCCATGCACACTCAAAGCACAAGGACAAGGAAGGGAGAGACAAAGGGGCTTCTTCAAGCTCACGGTGTCTCCAAGTGACCTCACAGGCACCTAAAAACCATTCAATTCTGTCAGAGGATAAGGGTCTCTCCTCTGCTCAGACATCTTCACTCCTACAGCAGATCACTGCAGAGGGAGGGGGTGGGGCGGGGAGAGCAAGTGGGGAGAGGGCCCGCTGTCTTAGTCAGATATGGAAAAACCAAATGATGAAGGGTCTGTGTTGGGTCAGAGACTCAACAGGCTCAAACACCAAGTCCACCATAAAAGGTTACGCATCCTGGGTATAGTACCAGCATTTCTGTGTGCTTCATCCCCATTCTCTCTTCCCACTTGCTTATACCTACAAGTACATAAGAAGAAGAGTCATGGGCTGAGTTCTGCTCAATCAATGGTAGTCGCAGTTATTACTACATATATCTTCCTTCCTATGTTCCTTATTAGTAGTATTTTTATGTTGTGGCTTCCATCATCTAAGAGAGCTGAAGAAGTACAGAATTAGGCTCCAACTTCTCTAAAAAAAAAAACAAACAAAAGAAAGAAAAAGACTATGCTAAGTGAAATGAACTCCATGTTATGGAAACGACTGTTATATCACTGTTGTAATTACTTTCAACATGCCATGTGAAACTGTACCTTCTATTGTTGATGATCATCTTGTACCCCCTTCCTGTGGCTGTACCCACACTATCACTGTATCTCATCTGAGTATACTGGATACCGTATATACTGGTATTAGAACTAGGGAAGTGAAAGGGAATATCAAAATCAAGAGACAAAGGATAAAAAGCCAAATGACTCCAAAAGCAATACTTGTAAAATCATTTGGTGTAAACCAACTGAATAACTTATGGGGGGAAAGGGAGAGGGGGAGAGGTGAGGGGGAAATGAGGGAGGAGGTAACAAACAGTATAAGAAATGTACCTGAGGCCTAACGTATGAAACAGTAACCTCTCTGTACATCACTTTGGCAATAAATAAGAAAAAAGAAAAAGAAAAGCAAAATGGGCCTACTTTATGTCCCCCACCATTCATTCTCCTATCTCCACTCAGCAGAGACCAACAAACAGGAAGCCTGAAACGATAAAGAGTGAGAAGAGAGCACATGGAGAGCCAGCTACACATGCATAAATACACACCCACCCACCACAAGCAGAATTGTTTAGCTTCCTCTAGCTTCCAAAGTATGAACAATCTGCCTCCTCCAGCTAGGAGGGTCAAGCTGGGGAAAAAAAAAATAAAAAAGAAACAGAAGTGGGCGGGGAATATGGCCTAGTGGCAAGAGTGCTTAGCCTCTAATACAGGAAGCCCTCGGTTCGATTCCCTCACCACTTATATAGAAAATGGCCAGTAGTGGCGCTGTGGCTCAAGTGGCAGAGTGCTAGCCTTAAGAAAGAAAAAAATAAAAAAAATAAAAAAACAGCCAGGGACAATGTTCAGGCCTTCAGTCCAAGGCCCAGGACTAGCAAAAAAAAAAAAAAAAAAAAAAAAAGTTAAAAAAAATAGAAGTGGATTGTGAAAAGACAGAAGTTCTTTTTCAGCTCAAGAGATTTTTAGTGAGCTGTGTATGGTCAAGCAAAAGGCAGCTCTCAGGACATCGGGTCAGGGAGAGAGGAAGGCAACCACAGGATTGACAGGCTAACTCAATGAGGATCGTTTTCAACTACTCATCTGGAGGCAACAAGGCTGGCAACCCAAGCTCTCTGTTCCTCTCCACCCCCCCACCCTCCCGCCACCATGAGAAACTGAGGCCCATGCAGTTAGCATTTCAGCCCCAAGGATGTCACAGAGTGGTGATATACAAAATGAAGGCTCAGTGCTGCACAAAGATTGGTCCAGAGTGGTCCCCACGACATCAGCAGGGCTCTGGCGTGGACATTTGTCCGGCTCTTCTCACAAGTATCTTTCCTACCCACACAACCGGGAGCACACAGATTCTTCTGGGTATAAATGTTCTTTCTATAGGATCTGGATGGCTGAGTCCCACCCCTAGCTCTATGGTAGGTTAAGTCACCCATCACCCGACGGGTGATGGTGAATGAACCTGATCTAATGAACACATTAGATCCAAACTGGACCAGAAAGATTTAAACAGATCATGCTGAGGGGATAGGAAAATACATTAAATCTCTTTTCTATAGAAATACATTAAATCTCTTTTCTATAGAAACAGCAGAGGCAGATTCTCTCTTCCAGGATCTGGGTATGTACATAAGGTCAGGAAGAGTTATCATATTTTACTACCAAGGGGGGCACGGAGGGGGAGTGTGGAGTGCTCAGTGTAAGATAGAGAAAGTCAGAACCAAGAGAGCTCAGAAGAGTGCCACAGCCTTCTGGATCATACCATACCTGAAGCCAACTAGAGTCCAAAAATAAAAGGTTGAGAGACTTCACCTCAACCAATGACTTGAAGCAATGGGGCATGCTTGATATCCCAGCTATGGGAAACACACAATGACTGGACACGGTAGTAAAGCACCTGTCTGTCCTTCCCAGTGATACAAGGAAGCAGAAGACTCATAGTCCAGAAACAAAACCAGATCCTACCTCAAGAATAACCTATACAAAATGAGGCTGGAGGCATGGCACAAGTGTCCAGTGCCTGCCTAAAAATTTAAAAAAAAATACAAGTAAATCCAAGTGCCTATAATCCTAGCAACTCCAGAGACTGACAGCAAGAGGTCCACAGTTCAAGGCTAGCCAGGGCAGAAACATTGATGAGCCCGTATCTCAAAAAATAACCTGCGAGAGAGAGAGAGAGAGAGAGAGAGAGAGACAGAGAGAGAGAGAGAGAGAGAGAGAGAGAGAGAGAGAGAGAGAGAGCTAGAGGCATGGCTAAAGTGGTAGAGCAAACAAGTGAGCCAAGGAAACAAGTGAGCAAGTGCAAGGCTCTGAATATAAACCTCAGTACCACCAAAAGTAGTACGAAGTAAAAAGGTTAGAAAAAAATATACAAAAATGGGTCCATAAAAAAACCAAAACAAACAAACAAAACTGTAGGGCTACTACTTGGGAGGCTAAGTTCTAAGGATTGAGGTTCAAAGCCAGCCCATGCAGGAAAGTCCATGGGACTCTGATCTCCAATTAAGTACCAAAGCAGAGGGTGGGGGGAAGGAAAGTGGGGGGAGGAGGGCATGGGGTGAGAAAGTGGGTAACAGAAATGTGGCATTCATAGCTGCACTCCTCCTCTGAGAACTCAAGTAAGTGATATGCCATTCCCTGTCTCAGTTTCCATCAATGACTTCTGAAGCACCTTTAACAATCACTCAGTGAAAATCATTCCTTCAAGTGCCACATCTTGTGCTATGACAAAGAACACATTGTCTCAAGACATTGCCACCTGTTGAGGCCACAGTACACCTCTTAGGCATAGGTACTGCACAGGCCGCCCCCCCCCCATCCCCATTCCAATGCCCATGCTACATAGGCTGCAGAAGCTACCTTGATTCTCCATTCCATTGTAGTTGTAGGAACAACAAAAGTTTCAAGCAAGTCTTTCTCTTTCTGACTCTGATACATAACATTGTGGTGGGGGGGGGGGAGCAATTAGCTGCTACAGGATATCCTTCCAGCTTGCCAAGTTCACCTCCAGGTATTTTTTTTACACAGGCATGACATTCTGGATGTAATTTCCATAGAACAGCTGAAGGTGGACAAGGAATAATTAAGTGGTTACCTAATTGTTGCTAGATGGTTATCTTTTCAATAGGCCTTTGCTTTTTCATGATTGATTCTCTTATCTGTTATCTGTCACTGGAGCCAAAAGATTCAAGGCTGAACATCTTTAGACCACAGCCTGAAAGAAGGTATTATAATATGAACAAGCTCGCAAATTAGAGCCTCCCCAGAGGTTACATACAGAGGCCTATTGTCCAGATCTTGCCAATATGTGCTTTTAAACTCAGAATCACAGGGTCTTAGGAAAGCCTAACAAAATTCCTTTCATGAAAAAAATGTTTTGTTGTTGTTAGTATAAAGGTGATGTATAGGACTGGGAACATGGCCTAGTGGTAGAGGGCTTGCCTGGTATACATGAAGCCCTGAGTTCAATTCCCCAGCACCACATATATAGAAAATGGCCAGAAGTGGCGCTGTGGCTCAAGTGGCAGAGTGCCAGCCTTGAGCAAAAAGAAGCCAGGGACTGGCAAAAACAAAACAAACAAACAAACAAAAAAAGGTGATATACACAGGGGTTAGAGTTACATGAGTCAGGTAAACAGTACATTTCTTTTTTTTTTTTTTTTGGCCAGTCCTGGGCCTTGGACTCAGGGCCTGAGCACTGTCCCTGGCTTCTTCCCGCTCAAGGCTAGCACTCTGCCACTTGAGCCACAGCGCCGCTTCTGGCCGTTTTCTGTATATGTGGTGCTGGGGAATCGAACCTAGGGCCTTGTGTATCCGAGGCAGGCACTCTTGCCACTAGGCTATATCCCCAGCCCCAACAGTACATTTCTTTTTTAACATGTCACCCTCCCCCCTTCCCTCACTCTCCAAGGTTTTCCTACCCATTCTAATCAACAATTTGTACATTTCATTTTCACATAGGGTCCAGTGAGTACCACCGCTGCTTTAGTTCACTCTTTGTCAAATTACCTACTCTTTAAATCATCAGAGTTACTACATCATTAACTTGACTTGAGCAGCAGTACTGTGAACTAGTCTGAGACCAGCTGAGTCCAGGCTTAGTAGGCTTAATTAGTAAGGTCTGCTCTAACCACAGGAGTGCAGAGACTGGTTAGTAATATCTGTCTTGACCACAGGAGGGGAAGCACCATTCTACTACCTATTTGCCTTCCCTCCTTTGGAAATCTAAACTAACTTCACAAAGGAGGACTCGAAGCCCAGAGAAGATAAACTACTTTCCTAAGGTCACGGACTGAATTTAAGGCAGGAATGAAGACCAGAAACCAGGCCCTCTCCCCAGACCATTATCAGTAGGGCTCCTTGGTAGAATCAAGTCTAGGAAAACAATACAGGGAGATTTGCTTGGCTATAAATCAACAGCCCTTCCTCAGTGACATCATATTTCACCCAAGTAAGCTGACAGTGATTAGCAATATAAAGGCCACCAGCCCCTATGAAGAAAATTCTAGAAATCATCCCAGGCTACATTTCCAAGCACTTAACTTTCTGATGAGCAAGATTCTGCTATGAGAAAAACTGGAAGGAATGGGGGGGGGAGGAGAGGAAGGTATTAATTCTTGCATGTGCTAAGAATAAAGTTCAGCTCTGACATGAGAAAAACTCCTGATCCTTGAAAATTAAAGTCATTGGTATTCCATTATCCCACCAATTTCCATTCCACAGACGCTATTATCCAATGAAGTCATTTCTCACCAGAGAGTAGGGCTCAGAAGTGGGAGGGACCGCATCAAGTTTCCTAACATGGGCTTTTAATAACCAGTTCCCAAGCCTGAAATATGAAACAGATTCTAGAATTAAACCAAGGTGTTAGGCAAATTGGTAGGGATGGGGAGGCGGAAGTAATGAGAACAAGATCCATATTAAAAGAATGATGGCATCACGGCTGGCTTTCCTGTTTGGTCTGCAGCTTTCCAAGAAGCCAGCCATCTGAATAGATGAATGCAGAAACCCTAGAAGTATTCAGTGTTCTTTATAAATCAGATGTCCTGCCCAGCCCAAGGCACACTCAGGATGAACTGGGTGGCATTTCTGTCACTCACATGCTAGCACATGATAGGTAAGTGCTCTTTCTAATGTCAGTGGAGGAATCAAGGAGTTCAAGAGGACTGTTCAAATAGTAGGTATGTTGCCCTCAGATAAACTTCTCTCAAATCCACAAGGAACCTCATTTTCTTTTGGACAAAAGTCCTGTCAAGAATTCCCTCCAAAGCCTCCGTGGTGACTTCTCCCAGAAAGATCAATGAGGTACTCTGGAAAGGTTCTCAACAAAGAACAAAGTGGCAGGCTGACCTTAGAACCGGTCAACACTTCAAAACAGCTCTGAATGCTCCCAGATAGCAGATTTCCTGGACAGCAGGCTGATGCATGCATGCTCTGAGATAGTATGCAATGAGGACTGGAAGAAAGTCCTCAGCCTCTTCCTTCAAGGCCAGCTGCCATTCAACCAAGGAACTGACCCACCAAGAAGGCCAAGCCCAGGGATCTGTATCTGCAGGAGAGTAGAACACAAAAGGACTGTGTGAAAATTTGGCAGGATCTTCCTGAAAGGCAGGAGCTTAATACTGAATCCTGTAAGCACCTAGAAAAGCCTGTTGTTGGAAAAGAGCTCCTTTTTATTGCACTCAGGAAGGAGAATATTTCTTTAAAGGAAGAACAACCAGTTGACAATCCTTGAAACACCAATCCCATTCACCACCTTTATGCTACTCCAGAAAAAAGGGAATAAACAGGAATCAACCCTGCCCCATGAGCCTATACACACATATTATACCTAGGAGCTCAGAGGAGCATCCAGCCTGTTGCTCTCTTCTCTTCTGCCACAAAGCCTGCTTTGCTCAATCAATACCTTCTTTGTACTTGTGAGTAATTTTCTTTGAAATCTCAGGCCCAACTGGCAGTTGACCTTGACCTTCTCCCAACACATCTGGGTCTATAGAAAATGAAAATCAGGACTTCTCCTCCCGGCACCTACCACAACTGAAGTGTGAGAGCTTTCCTTAGGCAGAGGCAGACTGTCAAGGGCTCTTAGAGACCTACCTGCAGCTATGCAACAGGAGAGATGCACTTGGGCAGGACACACCCTCTTTGCCTCTGGGCTCTGTCAATACAGAGCTCCTTAACCTAAGGAGGCTGCAAGGGTCAATGCCCCAGGAAAAAAAGAAACTGCCCTCTATTTACTCACTGATCACATCACAGAATGGTGGAAATGGAGCAACATCCATACTTAACAAAGGGGCAAATGGCTCAGACATGGAGGGGAACTCAGGCAATGTACAACTCTATGAGGCACATGTTGCTCCCCTAGCTCTCTGGGTGCTTCTTCACTTTCTCCCGGAAATCCCGCCCTCCTATAGCTCCCCATGCAGGCAGTCAAGGGGTGGTGGTTCTGGTCCCCACAACGTGGGGTGGGATCCCCTCCTATGCTCCTCAGTGGGGCACAGCAATGATGACAATTTGGGGCGGGGCTTTTCGGGCCCCCAAGCCCACAGGATATCACAGTTCCGCCTCATCAGGGCCAATCCGCCCCCATCGCGGCCCCCAGCTCCAGGCTCCGAGCCTGACAGCGCCATCTGCTGGGCGACGAAGGCTACGGACGCGGAGCGCCCGACGCGCCGGACCTGCTGCCGCTCCGCCGCACTTCCGCCGCTAGCTGACGAGGGAGCCGGATGCGACCACTACGTCGCCGCCGAAGTCAGGCACTGGAGCCACCAGCCCCGCGAGACCCTCTTCAGCTCGCCGTCCATCTCCTCCTCCTCGTAGGGCGGCCCAGGATATCCAGCTGCGACCTGGGGAGGGGAGTCTGATATCAGACCACCCTCCTCCCGCGTGGCGATGGTTCCTCCCGCTCCGCCCCCGGCTCCCCCGCCCAGGGAGGCGGTGAGAAAGTGCTCGAGTTGGGTTGTTGGGCGCTAACTGGTGCGCGCTGGGCGCTGGGCGCTTTGGCGGGGTTCGAGTGCCCCCCCCCCCCCAGGATCCGATCCCGGCCCCCTCTGCTTCTGCGAAGTCTAGTCGGGACAGGAGGGGGGAGGGGGTGGGGGAGGAGTCCATTTCCTTGGGCTTTGCCCTCAGTGCTTGAGCTCAGCAGATGCCCAGCCCCCGCGGTACGGGGCTCCCCACTCACCCTGGCCGGCACCTGAGGACCCCAAGACCGGCTTTGACTCCGGGAAGCTCAGGGTCTGCTGGGGTGAAACTGGGAGGGAGAAGTCCTTGCTGTGATCCTTGCGCATTGTTCCGCCCACGGGCCCTGGGTTTCTTCCTGTAGAGACCCCAGATGTTGGGTGTGTGCACCCCTCTGTGTAAACCACAGAGTGCAGTAAGTGCCCGCCGACTGCCCCCCCCACACCTGTCCACCAACCCGACCAAAGTGGTGGGGAGGTGACCTGAGCCTGTCTGCGGGGTGGGGGGGGGGGGGTAGGGGGGCAGCGGCATTCCTCACCCAGGGCCACTCATGTCCTTGGGACACTTGGTGCATGCTGTGAGCCCTTCCCAGGTCGGTGTTTGTCTCCATCCAGCCTTTGCTGGGCAAACCATCACCACACACCCACGTGTGCCAGGCAGCCCCAAGCCCTGGGAGTTGAAATGACTGAGGGCTGAGACACTAAACAAGACACAGTGGCTCCAGATGAGGTAATGTGCACGGCACTGTGGGGAGTGCTCTGCCTGAACCACACAGAAGCTGAGTCCCCTTCCCCAGGCAGATCTTTGTACCCAAAAAGCCCGCTCTTTCTTGTCTGCCCAGGCCACCTCAGTTCAACTTTTGAATGAAGAATGATTATTTTTGCTCAAGGCTGATGTTCTACTGTGGAGACCCAGCTCTACTTCCGCTTTTTGGTAGTTAATTGGAGATAAGAGTCTCATAGACGTTTCTGCCTAGGCTGGCTTCAAGCTTCCACCCTCAGATCTCGGCCATCTGAATACCTTGTATTATAAATATGAGTATTTTTGATACCTCATGTATGTGGAAGCATACGGTTTTTTTTTATATCTGGTTTATTTCACTTACAGTTTTAATTATTCATTCACGTTGTAGTATGGGTCCAAATGTCATTCCTTTTAAAGACTGAGTAATATTCTGTTGGAGGGCTGTACCCCATTTTGTTTATCCAACAATGGATATGCTGGTTGTCTCTACCTTCCCATGATTGTGAGTAGTGTCATGAATAAACATCACATGTCTTTTATACTGAACACACCGCTGTAACAGAGCAGCCAGATGCATCCTTCTAAGAAACCCAGGTGAACTGTGGGGACTCCCGTGGCTTTCCTTCACATTATCCATGAGAACCTGTACATCCTGTGGGCCCATATGATGTGATCAACTTACAGCTTTTGCTTTCCTCCTAGGTACACTGATGTTGCTGTTTTCAGAAAGAAAGTAAAAGGGAAGGGAAGTTAACAAATCAGGCACAGCCTTTGCAGATTTCCTCTGCTCTTCTCTAGAAACCTCTTCCTCTAAACCTTTGTGTAGACCAGGATGCTCAATGGCTCCTGCCTGCAATCCTACCTACTCAGGAAACCAGAGGATCCCTGTGCCAAGCCAGCCTGGACAGACAAATCTCACAGACTCTTATCTTTAAGAAACTAGCAAAAAAGCTCAATGTGGAGATTTGGCTCAAATAGTAGATCATCTACCTTGCGGGGGAAAAAGCAAGAGCATAAAACTTTGAGTTCAAGCCTCAGTACTGATGTACACACACACACACACACACAAACACACAAACACACATACCTCTTTGCATTGTTGTCTCCATCTCAGAAGCTAGGCCAGAAGTTCTGCCTCAGCAAGACCTTCCCTGGCCATCTGATCTAAAAATATGAACTAGCCTTCCTTCCTTTCCAGTTCCTTGATTTTTTTTTTCTTCAGAGCACATCTCAGTTTGGGCCTCCCAACATATAGGGTTGTGAGCTCACGTTTTAATCTCTAGCATTCTTCTCTCTAGCAGCACCTCCATTTATTGAGAATCAGAAAACTGGCACTCATTCTGAGCAGAGGAGCTTACAAAAAGGATTCCTTCCCTCTCTTCCCTGGGCCAAGCAGCCCAAGTGGAGCTGAGACCTGAGGATTTTAGTTCAGACACCAAGGGAAGGTAAACTGAGGACCTTCCCAGGTTCAGCACACTGGAACTACTGTATTCTGTAACCAATGCTTATGCAAAGTATAGCAATCAAGGTCCTAACAGGAAGGAAACTACTTAGAGTCTCTCTCCCCCTCTCCACTTCTAGCTCCTGAGAGGATTCTAAAGGAAATTGGATTTGAGGTATACGGAGTTGTTTTTCATATCTTCCTAGAGTCACTTGATCAAAGCGGCCTGCCAGCCCAGTCTTCCCACCATAGAGACTGCCCTAAGAACCCAGCTTAAATCTCAAACCTTTTTCATCACTTTAACAAACTAGGCCACACGCAGCAGGGAGAGGGACTTCTGGGCCTTTATCCTCCTCTCAGACACAAGACTACTTCCAGGAGGAAAACAGAGCTGACCAATGACTGAAACTGAACCAGAACTGGTACTTTCAGACTGAGCCCTCCTATTGGGACTGCCCTGGGCATTGGATGAGATCATACATAAGAAAGGGTTACCTGACTCAGTGGCTCAAGCCTGGAATCCTAGCTATGCAGGAAATTGAAGTCTGAGGATCACAGTTCACAGCCAGCCTTGGCAGGAAAGTCCATGAGACGCTTAGCTCCAATAAACTACTTAGAAAAAGCTGGAAGTGGCACTGTGGCTCAAGTGGTAGGGTAGTAGACTTGAGCACAAAGAGGCTCAAGGACAGCACCCAGGCCCTGAGTTCAAGCCCCAGGACCAGCAAAAATAAATAAAGGGCTATGGCAGATCTTATCTAATGGAAGGGAGTGCTGGTTAGTGTGGATGAAATAAAAGTTGTGCACTAATAGGCCACTGAGGAGGGATGGACATAATCTTCAACATCAGGATAAAACCCTCTGCTTTGGCCTTTTTATTGGGGGGTGCGGGGAGGGATTGGGCTTAAATTCAGGGCCTGGGCACTGTGCCTGATTTTCTTTTACTCAAGGCTAGCACTCTACCACTTGAGCCACAACTCCCTTTCTGGATTTTTTTTTGGGGGGATGGGGTGGTTGTTAATTGTGGACAAGCATCTCCAGAACTTTACCCAGTCTAGGCTGGCTTCAAAGCATAATCCTCAGATCTCAATCATTTGAGTGGCTAAGATTATAGGCATGAGCCCCCCTCCCCCTCCCAGCTCTTTCAAGTCTTTTTATTTAAACTTCTGGGGCACAGTCTTGCAAAGCAGGATGGGAGTAATGAGGTCAGACCAAGAACGCTACTCACGAGTCTGTATTTATTGGCATCTTAGATCTTTCTTTGAATAAAAGAGACTTTCAGGATATGTATTTTAAATCTCTCCCTCTCTCCCTCCCCCCCCCCCCGTCCTGGAGTCTACTTTGGTCATTTCCACAATAAGATGCCAATTAAACCAACCAATCCTGCCAACTATAAATGAAAATTATTCAATCAAGACATTGCAAGATGCCTCAAATCGGGTAATCTGTGAAAAAAACAGAGAAGGCTATCAATCTCAAATAAATACTGTGTCAGTGGGTGGGTACATCAGCCAGTGGAGTCAGAGGCAAACATTAGGTATATAAAGAGAAACAGATTCCAGGCCCTGTCACAGAATTGTCAGAATTTAGGAAGTGTGAGTGTTTCCTGTCAACTTTTTCTTGTTGTTGTTGTACAAGGAGCCACAATGTCCATATTAAAGATAGGTGCTGAGGGCCAACCAAAGGGATCCTCCTAGCAACCTGAGTTTCTTTAAGGGTCTCTCCCTTCTATGGGCATCCCTATATATGAGGAACCTCAGACTCCTACATATTCAGAAAGGCCTTTAAAAACCCTGGATGTTAAGCCAGGCATTGGTGGCTCTGCTCATGCCTGTAATCCTAGCTACTCAGGGGGCAGGGAACTGAGGATGGTGGATCTGAGGATGGTGGGGACAGGGAAATTCCTGAGACTCTTATCTCCATGTAACCAGGAAGTAGCCAGAAACAGAGGTGTGGCTCCAATGGTAGAGTGCTAGCCTTGAGCACAAAAGCTAATAAGGGACAGTGCCTAGGCCCTGAGTTCAAGCTCTAGTACCAGCACACACAAAACAAAACAAATCCTAGGTGTTTCATCCATATCCCTGGATAATAAATCAGTAAGGTTGGAACTTGACCTAGCTGTCACCTAATGTCCTCTCAATTTCGATTTCTGAGAGATCACTGTCCCATTAATGGTTTTCTGAGCTCTAAAACAATACTAGGCTTTTTCATTTAAGCAGTAGGTCAGCTAAGTTTCATTCCACAAGATGTCACCTTCCAGCAAACTTCAGCTGGTCCAGGGAGATCTTGCCAAGGAGTGTATATGTGTGTGTGTGTGTGTGTGTGTGTGTGTGTGTGTGTGTATATATATATATATATATATATCTCAGGACATGGTGGTCTTTGCTGGCAATAAGGGGTCTGCCATGGATGAAAAGATTGAATTTGTTGGATAGTAACTGGCTGGTGAGTGCAGTAGCCAAAAAACCTTGAGACTGGTCCTTGTGAGGAAACTGAGGCCAGGAAAGGAGACAGCTCCATTCCATTCGGAGCTGACTCCACCCTCTCTGCTGGCTTAGCCAATCAGAACACTCTATTCTGAATGGCTATAGTGATTGGTCCAAGGAGGCAGGGGGAGGAGCCGCTGGATAACAGAAGGGAAGAGGTACAATTCTGCAGGTGTTACATAGACAAAGGCAAGGAAATAGTGGCCTCTCCAGTCAGATGAGATAGTATTGCACATAAGTCCCCTTGTGAGGCTTATCCAGGACATCTTGCCTGTGCTCAGAGAGAACATAGAGAAACATGCATGAGCTTTTTTCTCTGTTTTCCTGTTGAAGCAGAGGGTGGAGGTGGGGGGAGTTGAGGACAGGTCAGGGTTTCAGAGCGGTGGGGGTCCTAGATCCCCATGGGAGCCATGACTGATAGGATAGTGTATTCAGTGAAAGCCTGATGCCAGCAGAAAACTGCTGGTTTGTGTGTTTGCCCTGACATGTTTACACAGGCCTCTGAGTTCATGACATTACACCAGTGACCAGAAAGCAGGAAGACCAGTTCTTTTCTTTTGGTCATGGGGCTTGAGCTCTGGGCCCTCGAGCTGGTCCCTGAGCCTGTTGGTGCTCAAGGCTATGGCTCTACCACCTAAGCCACAGCACCAGTTCTGGTTTGGGAGTAGTTAATTGGGGTTAAGAGGCTCTCTGGGGGGTTGGGTATATAGCCTAGTGGCAAGAGCACTTGCCAAATATACATGAAGCCCTGAGTTTGAGTCCCCAGTACCACAGATATAGAAAATGGGCAGAAGTGGCAATGTGGCTCAAGTGGCAGACTGCTAGCCTTGAGCAAAAAGAAGCCAGGGACAGTGCTCAGGCCCTGAGTCCCAAGGTCCAGGACTGGCAAAAAGAAGAGTCTCACTGGGACTTTTCTACTCAAGCTGGCTTTGAACCGCCATCCTTAGATCTCACTCTCATGAGTAGCTAGGATTATAGGCGGGTTCCACTGCCTGGCTGAAAACCTGTTCTTTAGTATCCCTAGTCCTTACTGTTTTCTGATACCCTGCCTGTTATCTACCTCTTTGATAGCTTTTTATTTTTTCCAGAGCCGAGCACTGAACTCAAGGACTTGCATTTACCACTTTCACTGAGCTAAATCCCCAACCCCCTGTTATCTACCTCTTGATTCTGGTCTTTTGATCCATAAACTGACACTACTTCAAGCTAACAGATCCTCTCTGACCCATTCAAAGCAGAGGACAGATGCTCAAGCATTCTATGCGCGATTCCCCTCTTGTCTCACTTGACAAATGCATGCCTGTAAGTCTTTCCCACTGTCACGCTGTCCCATGGATAGAATGGACTCACAGCCACAGCAAAGTGTTGTTTTTTGGTGGTTGGGTTATTTTCTCTCCAGATTTTTAACAAGGATTATACCACAGGCTGGCTGTGTCCACCACGAATGCCCCAGCTCCTGTCCCACAGCCTTCTTGAAATCATCTTGTTTCTGAGTTTCCATCACTGTCCTTCTCAACACCAGGCGGGTCTAGGGCTAAACAGTCCATATGGTGCCTAGCCTGCTCCCTTGTGATCACTGCTACCTTGTGCTGTTGTTCTACTCAGGTCTCCTCACACTTTCCAGGGTGAGAACACCAAGCCTTTAATGAGGTCAAGGTAAAATTTCCTGAGATACACTGAGAGGAAAGTAGAGCTGAGAACTCAGCCCATGCTTCAATTCAACCCCTGATATCATCTGTATCTTTATTCCAACTGACCTCCCCCATTGAACAATTACCCAATAATGCTAATTTTTATTGCCTAATAAATGGAAATTTATAAGCCCCCTCTAGGCCCCCTCTAGGAGACATATTTCAAATGTCTGCAAAAAGAATTCCTAATTGGCACCCTGCTCTAAAATGGCTAAATGATCTGCTTTTTGGGCTGGCATCTACCTCCTCTATGGGCTAGATGTTGATCTATGGTCTCCCTGACTGGGATCAAGAGAATAGGGATGAGCTGACCCCATTTAGACTGTCTCAGACTCTGAGATCTAGAAACACCCCAAAAAGAAGGAAGCGGTTTACACATGCCATCTCACTGGGGCTGGACCTCAGGGCTTTGCACTCTTGTTTGGCTTTTTTACTTAAGGCTGGCATTCTGCCTCTTGAGCCACACCTCTGTCTCTGGGATTTTTCTGGTTGTTATTTTTATTTTTATTTATGAACAAGGAAAAATACATTACTTTAGAACCTATAATTTAGTAGAGCCTTAATTCTTGTTGCTTGATACAATAATAAAATGGAACCATTTGATTCTGAAAATAGAGGTGTATTTTTTTTCTTTTTTATTGTCAAAGTGATGTACAGAGGAGTTACAGTTTCATACATTAGGCCTTGAGTACATTTCTTGTACTGTTTGTTACCTCCTCCTTCATTCCCCCTTTCACCCACCCCCTTTCCCTCTCCCACCATGAGTTGTTCAGTTGGTTCACACCAAATGGTTTTGCAAATATTGTTTTGGAGTCGTTTGGCTTTTTATCCTTTGCCTCTCGATTGTGATACTCCCTTTCACTTTCCTAGGTCTAATACCAGTATATACAGTTTCCTCAGATAAAGTACAGTGAACCAACAGTCCCCTCAACAAGTGGGCCAAAGACTTAAAAAGAGACTTCTCTGATGAGGAAATGAGAATGGCCAAGAGACACATGAAAAAGTGCTCTACATCACTGGCCATAAAAGAAATGCAAATCAAAACAATATTGAGATTCCACCTCATCCCAAAAGGTGGCCAAAAGGTGGTGGGAATTGTTGGTGGGAATGTAAACTGGTTCAGCCACTCTGGCAAGCAGTATGGAGATTCCTCAGAGGGGTAAACATAGAGTTCCCCTATGACCCAGCAGCCCCACTCTTGGGCATTTACCCAAAAGACCACAAACAAGAACACATTAAAGCCACCAGCACAAAAATGTTCATCGCAGCACAATTTGTCATTGCTAAAATATGGAATCAAACCAGATGCCCCTCAGTAGACGAATGGATCAGGAAAATGTGGTACATATACACAATGGAATTTTATGCCTCTATCAGAAAGAATGGCATTGCCCATTCATCAGGAAATCGAAGAACTTGGTAATAATTATACTAAGTGAAGTGAGCCAGACCCAAAGAAACATGGACTCTACGGTTTTCCTCATAGGGAATAATTAGCATAGGTTTAGGCTAGTCATAGCAGAGGATCACAAGAGCCCAATAGCTATGCCCTTATGAACACATAAGATGATGCTAAATGAAATGAACTCCATGTTATGGCAAAGAGTGTTATATCACTGTTGTAATTACTTTCAACTTGCCATGTGAAACTGTAGCTTTTGTCGTTGTTGATGATGATCCTCTGTATCTCCTTCCTGTGGTAGTCCCTGCGCTATCACTGTATCTCATCTGAGTACTCTGGATACTTTATATACTGGTATTAGAGTGGGGAAAGGAAAGGGAATATCAAAATCGAGAGATAAATGATAAAAAGACAACTGACTCCAAAATCAATACTTACAAAACCATTTGATGTAAACCAACTGAACAACTCTTGGGGGAAGAGTGAAAGTGGGCGGGTGGATGGGGAAAATGAGGGAGGACGTAACAAATTGTACCCACTGCCTTCTGTATGAAACGCTAACTCGTCTGTACATCACTTTGAAAATAAGTAATTATTGAAAAAAAAGAAGAAGGGAGCAAATCAAATGTTCCTTCTTTTGGTTCAGACTGGGAAGTTAAGTTGAGAAATCCTAGTGACAGACATCTAAGAGTATTTCCATGTCTACCCAGTACTTGTCTGGCAATCTCCGCTAAGGGAATAATCAAGTTCTCTACTCCAGGTAGCCATATTAAGAACCAAGAGAAGACACATTTCTAACTACAGGCGACTAGAACATGGATGGGCTGAACTTAAGGAACATGATGGTCAAGGGATACAGAATAGAATCTCACATGAAAACAAGATCGGATTACCTCTGGTAAGAGTTTGGATTGGGCTAAACATGGAGAACACAAGCTGATTACCACTCACTCAAAATTTATCAAAGAAGAAAGGCTGGAGAAGAAGAGAAGACAAACAAAGGCTGGAGAGGTCGTGGTGAGCCACCAGTAACGAGGGGATGCTCGTCAGTCAGAAAAGAGCAGGCAGATTCATAGACACCAAAGGAAACTTCAAGGACTGTTGACAAATGAGAAAAATGAAAAACATGCTGAATAGCAAAAGATAAGAGCAGATTAGAAATGTTCTACAGTTAAAGTACTTATTGGACAAGCTGAGGAGAGTATCATTCAAACACCCATAACAACGAAAGGAAATCAGGATTACATGAGCTCTTTTTTGCTGAGTTAATTGTGTTTTCTCTGTAACTCAAAACTGCATTAATATATGCAATTAATACCAGCAAATTCTGGTACATTATTTTTACATTAGAATGAAGGGAGAATAATGGAAAATCTGGCTCTGCAAAATATGGCATCCAGGAGACAGCTATATGTAGTTATCAAGTATTAAAAATGTGGTCTGTACACAAGTATCATAGGGGAAGTACTTTAAGAGAGCTGAGATGGCTGGGATTGGGAGGGAGAGAACAATACTGACATCCTCACTGGGAATCAGAAAGTCCTGACAATTTCAGGTCAATTTGCTTCAGTCCAGGGAAGGCCCAGGGGAAAGGCTGGAGAGATCCATCTTGCCTCTGAGTAGAACAACAGGGCAGCATGGGAGAGGAGGAGCAGCAGCAGCTGCTGGGAAACACAGGACCAGGAATGGATCATGCTGACAGAGGTAGACAGGCTATGAGGATGAGACCTTCAAAACAACATGGAAGGAATAGTGAAATCCAACAGGCTACAAGAAAGAATGGGGTTCACTGGAGTGATTTCTAAACCGTGAAACAATAGACACAGAGCTGTGAGGGCACAAAAGAAAAGGTACCAGTTTCTTCTGTTGCAGGTTGTTCATCTATTCTCTGAGACCTAGGACCAGAGTTGAGCGTTTATGGTGTTGTGCAACACAAGAAGGTATATGGCAACACCCTGGCAGAACACACTTAAATGCCTCCAAGTGACCAGAGTTGTGTGAGGAAGGCCAGGAAAGTTCACTTGTGAAACTGTACCTCTCCAGCAAGAGCAGCCCCCCCAAAAAAAAACCCTGCATAGAGATGTGTGGGGGAGGGGCTGCAGGTACAGCTCTCATAGTGACTCCATCCATTCTGCCTGAATCACAAGACTCTGGCCACACCCACTGTGTTCCTGTTTCTCTGACCAATGAGATACAAGCATTGAGGCCACACCCACATTCCACACTGTCTAGTAGTGCTGGGATCCCCTCTATTGGCTCACACCACTAGAGCAGTTGAAGGAGGTAGAGGTGGTGAGTGTTGAATGTGCGCATCGAGTTGAATTTGGAGATATAGTTGGAGGTTGACTGAGTTATTGGTCATTCTGAGGATGAGCCTGGGAATGTGGCCCCCCATCTTCGCCAGCCCAGTGCTGGGTCTGAACAAAAAAGACAAAAAATACTAGCTGCAGGAAGAAAACTACTGCAAAAATGCCAGCAGAGGAATACTGGTAGTGTACCTGCAGAATCCAAGAACAAGAAGAAAATGAAAGAGGGAGGTAACCCCAAGATGAACACCACTGGCGACTGTACTTTACTCAAGGGTGTGGCCAAGAACCACGAAGACCCTGAGCCTCCCCTCACTCTGAGCACTGTCAGAGCTGCCGGGGTCCAGAGCGTCACAGGTCCCAATAACACCGACAGCATGGAAAGGCACTGCCAACACCTCGTGCTTGCCTTGGACTACAGCAAAAGACACAACCAGCAGCTCTACAGTGAGATCCAACAGCTGAAGCAAGAAAAGAAAGACCTGCAAGATCAACAGTGGAAAGAACATGAGAAGAAGGCCTATGTGTTCAAAGCAGGGAAAGCAGATCTGGAGCAGCACAGGCTATCCATACAGATGTTGGCATCAGAAAAACCCAGTTTACAATCTGCCCTGGCCCCCACGCAGCGGGTGGCCAATGAAAGCGCCCTGGAGCAGGAGGCTCTCACCAGCCACCTGCAGGCCACACAGCAGCCAGTGACAGAGCTCGAGCTCCAGTTGTCTGCGGTGTCCACCATGCAGAAGGAGACCGAGAACAACAACACAGAGCTCATGAAAGCCCTGAACCAGGTGAAGCTGCAGCTCCAGGAAAAAGCCAGAAGCTATGAAGACCTGGTGGACAAGAACACCAAGCTGCACAAGAGGCTGGAAGTGCTTCTGACACAGAAGGCTGACGTGAGGATCCAAATCCACAAGTGCCAAGAGACATTGGTGGAGTGAGCAGAGTTGCAAAGACAACTAAACCACATGAAAGAGTTGGTGACAACATTAAAGGTAGAGAGAGATACCTTTGCGGAGGAGCTGAGGGTGGAGAGCTCTGCAGGGAAGGAGAAGGTGCAGCAGCTCTCAGAGCAGGTGAGCCAGCTGAGAGAGGAGAAAAAGCAGGGGGAGAGGCAGGTGTGGGAGCTAGAGAACAACCTGGTGGAGCTGAGAGTACACCTGGCAGAGCTGCAGCCCCCAAAGCCCCCCACAGGGCCATCTGAGGCTGAGCAGCAGCTGCAGGCCCAGGCCCTGCAGTTGCAGAAGGAGCTCAAGAGCCTGGAGGAGCAACTGCACATGCAGTTGAAGGAGAACCAGAGCCTCTGCCTCCAGAACCTGGAGCAGCGGCATCAGCTGCGGGTCCTGGAGAAGAAGGCGGAGGAATGGGACCAGCATGATGAGGCTTGGCTGAAGATCCTCGAGATGATGGAGAAGGAACAGAAGACCAAGAGGCACACTCTGGTGCGCAACCAAGAGCTGAAAGACTAGCTGGCCCAGCTGCAGGATGCCGTGCAGAGGCTGAGCGCTGAGAAGGAGGAGCTCGCCAGCCTCCTGCGCTCAGAGCATCAAGAGAAGACAAACCTGCGGGAGAAGCTGGAGGAGAAGGAGGTGGCAGAAGGCAAAGAGATGGCTGAGCTGAAGAGCCAAGTGGCTGAGGACCTGCAGGAGCTGCGTGACAAGTACCTGGCCCAGGTGCAAGAGGTCATAGCCACCAGTGAACAACACAGGGCCTCCTGCCAGCAGCTGACCTCCGAGAAGGAGGCCCTGAAGCAGCACCTGCTGAGACAGAGCCATCTGCTGGAGCAGCTGAATCAGGAGCAGGGTCAGCACAAGTTGCTGGCCCAGATGGAAAGGGTGAAGTTCCAGGACACTCTGAAGTGTCTGGAAGCCACAAGATGCGAGAATGCTCAGCTGCGGGCCCAGCTGAGCGCCATGGCTTTCCCTAGGGAAGGGGAAGGGGAAGGCCTAAGCCAAGAAGGAGACAAGGGTGAGGAGGCGCCTCCCCCCGCTGGGACTGTCCCAGAGGACGTGGACAACCCGCAAAGTATGTGGGATTTTTACATGGAAGCACTGTCCATTGCAGAGTGCAAGAAAGCGAGGCTCAGCCGGCAGCTGCAGGAGCAGCAGGCCCGCTGTGGTGCCTGAGCCAGCTGGCAGCCCAGTGCCAGAGAAAGCTGGAGCGCCAGGCCTCCTTCCCCAAGCGTTGGCTCCAAGGCCTGTTGGGTGGGTGGAAGCAGGAGATACAGGCGCCTAAGAAGAACCTGCATGTCTGCTTCCCCGAAGACCTGGCCGACAAGGTGGACGCCCAGAGTCCAGTGGATGGCCTGCAACATCGCTGCAGCCAGCTGTCCCAACACATGGCCACCATTGAAGAGACCATCGTGTTCTAAAAAGAACAGATGAACATCCTGGAGAAGCTGTGTCAGGAGAAAGACAAGTGTGTCAGCCAGCTGTCGGAGGGGAAGAGGAGGAAGATGAAGGAGCTGAAGGAGCTGCTGCTGCGCCTTGCAGGGGAGGGCACCGAGTGCCAGGGTGTGGTGCTGGCAGCCGCCCAGGCCCCTCCTGCCGAGGTTCCCTCACACCTCTCAGGCCCCCTGAAGAGGGAAGTTGAGCAGGAGCAGCAAGAGTTCAAAGACATACATCTTAGAGAAAAGTTGGGGCCTGTCCCTGCAGAGGCTGGGGTGCCTGGACCCCTGGAGAAGCCCACTGCGGAGCCTCCTGTGCTGCTCCTACCTGCCATCCAGCCCCACCAAGAGCCTGCAGCCTTGGGTCAGGGGCCCTGCCTCCCTTTCTTCTACAAGACTGGTAGAAATGATACACTGGGAATAATTACTATTTAAAGAGCTGGCCGCCACTGTCTAGAGAACTGTCCTCCTGTCTCCTTTTGGACATGGCACCTGGGTGGCAGGCCTTTCCTCAGGCTTTGTTATAATGGGGGCCAGGAAGGAGGAAGTGTAGGCTAGACAGGGCAGCCACTACTGAGTGGTGGCCAAACTTCACAACAGTCCACTGGTTGCTAGCCAAGTTGCCCAGGCGACGTTTATTACAAAGACTAAATTTTTTCCAAAGGAAAGGCCACATAAGGGCAGCTTAGCATATTGTCTTAGTGATGCATTCTTTTATGAATTACTTATATACTAGCATACTGGTATTTTGCTGCCCAGCTCTCTGTCTCTCTTCTCTGTCTTTGTCTCTTTTTGGTGTAGGTCCTCGGGCTAGAAATCAGTTTGGGCACCATCCTCACAGTTAACTCTCTGCACTTTGATACTTAATTGACAAGAAGAATCTTGAGGATTCTTTACCTGGGCTGCCTTTGAGCTGCAATTTTCAGATCTTAACCTCTTGAGTAGCTAAGATTAAAATGTGAGCCCACAATGCCCAACATATTCACTCTGTTTTAACATAAACCTAGTAGGAATTTAAAAATTTAAAATGTATCCTCTTGTTTGGGTCACTGCTGGCATAACTTCTGGGTTCAGGACACAACATGAGTGACATGTTCGATGAGTGCACACTTCCTATAGTGAGGCCAGTGCCACCTCCAGTCCTCACACTGAAATAGACATGTGACAGATATTGCCTGAGTGCATTATGATTGTCCACGTTAGTGACTGCCCTACTGATCCTTTTACGAATAAGGCTGTCTGTCTTTCCATAGAAGGTTTAGTCCATTCTCTATTTCTTTGAATCTGGGATAGCTTTGAAACTTTGTAACCAGAAGAAACTGGTGAAAGGGATGCTCCTTAGTTTGTATAGCCAGTGATGAGTGCTCCCTTTGCATTTGCTCTTGCAAACTAATGAGCAGGGTGTAACAAAAGTGGCAAGAGATCACTGGAGAGACAACATGATATGCTCTACATAGGATGAGCCTTGTAGGACCTTGGCAGCCTTGCTGAACAACCTAACTGTTCCCAGCAAAGCACAGACTGAAAGGTAGAACCATAAGAAGTAAGTTAGGGCTTTTGCAGTGACATTATAAATAAAATATGCTTTTTTATTTTGCAAAACAACTGGTTTTAGGCCCTGGGAGTGGCAACATAACCCAGAATGCTTCCTGCCCTCTATGAACTGAATGTGTCATGTATTTGCGTCACGCAGAAGTACTAAATAATTTCAGCATTATAATGAGATCAGGACAGGTGGTGTTTCTTAATGGCAGTACTGAATTTGAACTCAGAACATTGCACTTGGTAAGGAAAAACTCTCCTGGTGACCCCTGCTTCTAGTCCTTTATGACACTGATCATGTTTTTCTTTCATTTATTTTTGGTGCTTGTCCTAAGGCTTGAACTCAGGGCTTGGGCACTGTGCCTGAGCTTTTTGCTCAAGGTTAGTACACTACCACTTCAGCCATAGCTCCACTTTTAGCTTTTTTGGTAGTTAATTGGAGCTAAGAGTCTCACAGACTCTTGCCCGACCTGGCTTCTGTTGGTGATGTTCAGATCTCAGCCTCTTGATTAGCTATGATTATAAGCCTGTGCCACTGGCACCAGCTAACACTGATCATCTTGAGTCTTATTCCCTGACCAGGCCTGCTTCAGAACTACATTCCTCCTCCTCTATGATCTCTGCTGGCCCTGGGATGACACATGGGCACCACTGTGCCTGGTTTCTTCGGTCGAGATAGAGTCTTCTGCTTTTTTTCCCCTGGGTTGACCTGTACTTACGATGCTCCCATTCCCTGGCTTTGTACAGCTGAATTGACAGATGCATCCAACAGCACCTGCTGATGTTTGCAATACCAACATGTAACCTTTTTGCCTTAGTTGTTTTTGAACCTTCATGCTCCTTCCTGTATCCTCCCAAGTAGCTAAGAGTATGAGTGAAGCAGGTTCGAAACTAAATCTGGGCATGTGTTTTAGTTTACTATCTTTTGGTCCTTGATGGGCCTTACCAAGGGGTGCCTACTGCTTAGGACTAGGATCTCAGGCTCAGGCCTGCTGAGGAAGCACTCGCTACTGCTTCAAACTTGTTTTATTCAGCAACTACTTCCGTGTGTGGTGACCTTAAGTCCTTTCTTGATGAGGAGAGCAGCAGCTAGTCCAGCAGTCCACCTGGCTCTCCTTAAAGACAGATGCACAGGGCTAACTGTGTCTTCCAATTTGAGCATAGGAAGAAAAGAGAAGTTTCAGTAAGGAAAATTTACCTAGGCAGTGGCACCTTAGAAAACCTTTTAATCTCCCCAGAGTAGACTTCCTGACTTCTTCCCAAAGGTAGGATACAGGGCCTATGGGCACTTTAACCTCCACTTATTTTTCCTAGTGTGCATCAGGGGTTCCTTGAGTGGTTTTCTTCTCTGTGGTTCCAGTGTCCAGCTTACAATGTCATCCTGGCCCAACATCAGGATCCCTTTAGTCTCCAATTGGCCATTTGCACTCTATGGCTCTCCTCTCTAGGTACTCTCTCTTACTAGGTCCCTCCTTTACATTTCCCCTGCAATAGTGAATCACTGATAGTCTGCACAAAGATCCCCCTCAGACACTTGCCAAGACCCAAGTGCAGGGATGGTGACTGCAACAGATTTGAGCTACCTCCAAATTCCTGACAAAGAAACACTCAACTGCAAGATAATCATACATCAGAGCGGATCAGAGGGGAGTAATTGGGTGTAACTCGCCCAATTATGTTCTCTAAAACATGATACAAGCAAATAACTAAAGGCAAGTGAAGCAAAGTCTGCCTTTCCACTTCTAGAGTGTCATCAGCAACTCAGAAAGCAACTCATTAATATCAAGCTAACAAAATAGAATAATTTTAGTTTTTGAGGGTTTATTTTATATCCTGCAACTCTGCCAAAGTTTTAGATCAGCTCTAGTAGCTTGGGAGTAGAGTCTATGGGGTCCTTTAGGTATAGGATCATGTCATCTGCGAAGAGAGAAAGTTTAACTTCATCTTTTCCTATTTGGATCCCCTTTATATTTTATTCTTGCCTAATTGCTCTGACTAGGAATTCTATTACTATGTTGAAGAGAAGGGGAGAGAGCGGACATCCTTGTCTTGCTCTTGATTTTAAAGGGAATGGCTTTAGTTTTTCACCATTTAGAATTATGCTTGCTGTTGGTTTGTCATAAACTGCCTTTATTATATTCAGGAGTGTTCCCTGGAATCCCAGTTTTTCCAGAGCTTTTACCATGAATGGGAGCTAGATTTTATGGAATGCCTTTTCCGCATCCAGAGATAGAACCATGTGGTTCTTTACCTTGCTCCGGTTGATGTGCTGGATTGCATTAATTGACTTGCGTATATTGAACCAATTTTGCATCCCTGGGATGAATCCAGTTTGATCATGGTGTATAACTTTTTTTGCAGTCCTGTGCAAGCTAAAGCAGAGTGTGTTGGCCCTGTACAGGCTGAAACAGAGAGTGTCAGCCCTGTGCAAACTGAACCAGAGTGGCAGCCCTGTGCAAGCTGAACCAGAGAGTGTCAGTGATATATAAGATGATCCAGAGAGTGTCAACCCCATGCAAACTGAACCAGAGGGTTTCAGCTTTGTGCGAGCTTAACCAGAGAATGTCAGAACTGTGGGGGAAAACCAAAGAGTGTCAGCCTGTGCAAACTGTACCAGAGAGTCTCATTCTTGTTCATGCTGATCCTGAGATTGTCACCCTGTGCAAATTGAAGTAGAGTGTCATCCCTGTGCAAAATGAAGCAGAGAGTGTCTGCTCTGTGCAAGCTGAAAGAGAGTGTCAGCCCTGTGCAAGCTGAAACACAGTGTCAGCCCTTGCAAGCTGAACCAGAGTTTCAGATCTATGACAGCTGAACCAGGGACTGTCAGCCATGTGCAAGCTGAACCAGAGAGTGTCATCCCAGTGCAAACAGAACTAGAGCATGTCAGCCCTGTGCAATCTTAACCAGAGAGTGCCAGCCCTCTGTAAACTGAATCAGAGAGTTTCAGCATTGTGCAAGCTGAATCCGAGTGTGTGTACCGTGTAAGCTGAAAAAGAGAGTGTTAGCCTTATGCAATGTGAGCCTGAGAGTGTCAGACCTGTGCAAGATGAGTCAGAGAGTGTCCGACTTGTGCAAGCTGTACCAGAGAATGTCAGATCTATGTAGGCTGATGAAAATAGTGTCAACCCTGTGGAAGCTGAACCAGAGAGTGTCAGACGTGTGAAGCCTGAACCACAGAGGATCAGAACTGTGGAAACTGAACCAAAGAATATCAGCCCTGTTCAAACTGAACCAGAGAGTGTCAGCCCTGTGTAAGCTGAACTGGAGCATGTCAGCCTTGCTCAGGCTAAACCACAGAGTGATAGTCATGTGCAATCTGAACCAGAGACTGTCAGCCCAGTACAAACTTAACCAGAGTGTCAGTCCAGCGCAAGCTGAATCAGAGAATATGTGCCCTGTGCAAGCTAAACCATAGAGGGTAGGCCTTGTGCAAGCTGAACCAGAGAATGTCAGCCCTGTGAAAGCGAAAGCAGAGAGTGTCAGCCCTGTGCAAACTGAACAAGAGTGTATCACCCATGTGCAAACTGAAACAGAGTGTATCCGTCCTGTGCATGCTAAACCAGAGTGTGTCAGCTCTGCACAAGCTGAATCAGAGAGTGTCATTCATGGGTAAGATGCACCAGACAGTGTCACGGTTGTGCAAACTGAACAAGAGAGTGTCATCTCTGTGCAAGCTGAACCAGAGAGTGTCAGCCCTGTGGAAACGAAACCAGGGAGTGTCAGCCTTTGTAAGCTGAACCTGGGAGCTCAGCCGTGTGCAAGCTGAACCAGAGAATGTCAGCCCTGTGCAAACAACCAACGTGTCAGCCTTGTGCAAGCTGAATCAGAGTGTGTCACCATTATGCAAGCTAAATCAGATAGTGTCCGTCTAGTGCAAGCTGAATCAGAGAATGTTATCCCTGTGCAAGATGAACCAGAGTGTGTCAGTCGTATCCAGGCTGAAACAGAGTGTGAGCCCTGTGCAGGTTGAATCACAGAGTTTCAACCCTATGCAAACTGAAGCAGGGAGTCTCAGTAATGTGCAAGCTGAACCAGAGGGGGTCAGTGATGTGTAAGATGATCCAAAGAGTGTCAACCCTGTGCAAACTGAATCAGAGCGTGTCAGCCCTCTGCAAACTGAACCATAGTGTGTCAGTCCTGTGCATGCAGATTGAGAGAGTCTCAGCCCTATGAAAGCTGAATCAGAGAGTGTCAATTTTGAGCAAGGTGAACCAGAGAGTGTCAGACCTGTGCAAGCTGAATCAGACAGTGTCTGCTCTGTGCAAGCTAAACCAGAGAGTGGCAGCCCTGTGCTAGCTGACCTAGAGAGTGGCAGCTTTGTGCAAACTGAACCAGAGATTGTCAGGCATGTGTAAGATGTACCAGAGAGTGCCAGCCCTATGCAAACTGAACCAGAGAGTGTCAGCTCTGTGCAAGCTGAACCACAGTATGTCAGTTCTGTGAAAGCAGAAGCAGAGAATATCAACCATGTGGAGCTGAACCAGAGAGTGTCAGCCATGTGCAAGCTGAACCAGAGCTTGTCAGCCCTGTGCAGGCTAATCAACAGAGTGTCAGGTATGTGCAATCTGAACCAGAGGGTGTCAGACTTGTGCAAACTGAATTAGAGTGTCAGCCCTGTGCGCAAGCCACCAGAGAGTGTCTGCACTGTGCAAGCTAAAGCAGAGTGTGTCTGCCCTGTGCAAGCTGAACCAGAGAGTGTCAGCCTACTGCAAGCTGAACCGCAGAGTGTCAGTACTCTTCAAGCTGAACCAGAGAGTGATAGACTCGCGCAAGTTAAACCAGAGAGTGTCTGCCCTGTGAAGGTGAACCAGAGATTGTCTGACCTATGCAAACAACCAAAGTGTCAGCACTGTGCAAGCTGAAACAGAGAGTGTGCAATCTAAATAAGATAGTGTCCGTCCAGTTCAAGCTGAACCAGAGATTGTCAGCTCTGTGCAAGCTGAACCAGAGAGTCTCAGTCATGTGCAAGCTGAACCAGAATGTGTCACCCGGTGCAAACTGAACCAGAGTGTATCAGCCCTGTGCAAGCTGAACTAGAGGTGGTCAGTGATGTGTAAGATAATCCAGAGAGTGTCAACCTGCGCAAATTGAAACAGAGAGTGGCAGCCATGAGCAAGCTGAACCAGGATGTCAGCACTGTACAAACTGAATCAGACAGTGGCAGCCCTGTGCAAGCTGAACCAGAGTGACAGCCCAGGGGAGGCTGAACCAGAGATTGTCAGACATGTGTAAGATCAACCAGAGATTGCCAGCACTATGCAAACTGAACAAGGAAGCGCTGGCTCTGTGCAATCTGAACGAGAAAGCGTCAGCCCTTGCAAGCCAAACCAGAGAGTATCAGACCTGTGACAGCTGAACCAGGGACTGTGAGCCTTGTGCAAGCTGAAGGAGAGAGTGTCACCCCATTGCAAACTGAACCAGAGTGTGTGAGCCCTGTGCAAACTGAACCAGAGTGTCATCATTGTGTAAGCTGAACCAGAGAGTATCCACCCTGTGCAAGCTGAACTAGAGTGTGTCATTCTTGTCCTGGCTGAACCAGACAGTGTCAGATATCTGCATGCTAATCCACTGACTGGCAGCTCTGCAAATTGAACTAGAGAGTGTCAGTCATGTACAAGCTGAACCAGAGAGTGTCAGCCCTGTGCAAACTGAACCAGAGAGTGTCAGCCCTGTGCAAACTGAACCAGAGAGTGGCGGCCCTGTGCTATCTGAATGAAAGATTGTCAGCCCTGTGCAAATTAAACCAGAGAGTGGCAGCCCTGTGCAAGCTTAAAAAAAGTGTTTCATACCTGTGCAGGCAAAACCACAGAGTGTCAGTCATGTACAAGCTTAACCAGAGTGTGTCAGTCCTATGCAGGCTAAACCACAGACTGGCAGTACGCTGCAAACTGAACTAGAGAGCGTCAGTCATGTGCAAGCTGAACAAGAGAGTGTCAGGCCTGTGCAAACTGAACCAGAGAGTGGCAGCCCTGTGCAAGGTGAATCAGAGAGTGTCAGCCCTGTGCAAACCTAACCAGAGTGGCAGCCCTGTGTAAGCTAAACCAGAGTTGGCAGCCCTATGCAAGCTGAACCAGAGAGAGTCAGCCCTGTGCAAGGTGAACCAGAGTGTGTCAGTCCTGTCCTGGCTGAACCAGAGAGTGTCAGACCTATGCAGGCTAAACCACCGACTGGCAGCCCTCTGCAAAGTGAACTAGAGAGTGTCAGTTATGTGCAAGTTGAACCAGAGAATGTCAGCTCTGTGCAAGCTGAAACATAGAGTGTCAGCCCTTTGCAAACTGAACCAGAGAGTGGCAGCCCTGTGGTAGGTGAACCAGAGATTGTCAGTCATGTGTAAGATGAACCAGAGCATGTCATCCCTATGCAAACTGAACCAGAAAGCGTCAGCTTTGTGCAAGCTGAATCAGAGACGTCTGTCCTGTTCAGGATGAACCAGAGATTGTCAGCCCTAGGCAAGGTGAAACAGAGTGTGTCAGTTCTGTGAAAGCTGAACCCGAGAGTATCAGCCATGTGGAGCTGGTCAGAGTGTTTCAGCCCTGTGCAAGCTGAATCAGAGAGTGTCCGCCCTTTGCAAGTTGAATTTCAGTGTCTGCCTTGTGCAAATTGAACTAGAGAGTCTGGTCCCATGCAAACTGAACCAGAGAGTGTCAGCCTTGTGAAAGCTGAACCAGAGCATTTCAGCACTGTGTAGGTTAACACAGAGTGTCAGTCATGTGCAAGCTGAAGCAGAGAGTGTCACCCCTGTGCAAACTGAACCAGATTATCCACCCTGTGGAAGCTGAACCAGAGAGTGTCCACCCTGTGTGAGCTGAACCAGAGAGTGTCAGCCCTGTGCAAACTGAACCAGAGTGTTTCAGTCCTGTCATGGATGAACCAGAATGTGTCAGACCTATGCAAGCTAAACCACTGACTGGGAGCTCTCTGCAAACTGAACTAGAGAGTGTCAGCCATGTGCAAGCTGAACCAGAGAGTGTCAGCCCTGTGCAAATTGAACCAGAGTTGGCATCCCTTTGCAAGCTGAAGCAGCGTGGCAGCCCTGTGCAAGCTGAAACATGGAGTTGCCCAGTGCAAGCTGAATCAGAGTGTGTCAGTCCTGTCCTCGTTGAACCAGAGAGTGGCAGACCTATGCAGGATAACCACCAGCCCTCTGAACACTGAACTAGAGAATGTCAGTCATGTGCAAGATAAACCAGAGAGAGTCAGCCCTGAGCAAACTGAATCAGAGAGTGGCTGCCTTGTGCAAGCTGATAAAGAGCATTTTAGACCGGTGCAATCAAAACGACAGTGTCAGTCATGGGAAAGCTGAACCAGAATGTGTCAGTCCTTTCCTGGCTGAACTAGAGAGTGTCAGACCTATGCAGGCTAAACCACCAACTGGCAGCCCTCTGCAAACTGAAATAGAGAGTGTCAGTCATGTGCAAGCTGAACCAGAGAGTGGCAGTCCTGTGCTAGCTGAACCAGAGAATGTCAGCCCTGTACAGGCTAAACCACAGATTGTCAGTAATGTGCAAGTTAAACCAGATAGTGTCTGACCTATGCAAAATGAACCAGAGAGTGTCAACCCTGTGCAAGCAACCAGAGATTGCCCGCCTTGTGCAAACTGAACCAGAGAGTGCCAGCCCTGTGCAAACTTAACCAGTGAGGGTCAACCTTGTGCAAATGAACCAGAGTGTCAGCCCTGTGCAGACTGAACCAAAGATTGCCAGCCCAGAGCAAGAAAAACCAGAGTGTGTACCCTGTTCTAGCTTAATCACAGATTGTCCACCCTGTGCACGCAGAACCAGTGTCACTTCTGTGCACGCAGAACCAGGGAGTGTCATACCTATGGAAGCAGAAACAGAGAGTGTACACCCTGAGCAAGCTAAACCATATCGTGTCAGCCCTTGCAAGCTGATCTAGAGAGTGTCCTCCTTGTGCAAGCTAAACCAGAGAGTGTCTGCCCTGTGCAAGCTGAACCAGAAGTGACATCCCTGTGCAAGCTGAACCAGTGATTGTCATTCCTGTACAACCTGAACCAGAGAGTGTCAGGCCTTGCAAGCTTCACCAGAGATTGTCAGTCATGTCCAAGATGAAACAGAGAGTGTCACCTGGTGCAAAATTAATCAGCGTGTGTCAGCCCTGTACAAGCTGAACCAGAGGTGATCAGTGATGTGTAAGATGATCCAGACAGTGTCAACCCTGTGCAAATTGAGACACAGATTGGTAGCCCTGTGCAATCTGAACCAGATTTTCAGCCCAGTACAAGCTAAACCAGAGAGTGGCAGCCCTGTGCAAGCTGAACCAGAGCATCAGTGCAGTGCAATCTGAACCAGAGATTGTCAGTCATGTGTAAAATGCACCAGAGTGCCAGCCCTATGCAAACTGAACCAGAGAGTGTCAGCTCTGTGCAAGCTGAACCAGAACGTGTCAGCCCTTGCAAGCCAAATCAGAGAGTATCAGACCTGTGACAGCTGAACCAGGGACTGTCAGCCTTGTGCAGGATAAACAGCACAGTGTCAGCCCTGTGTAAAGTGAATCAGAGAGTGTCAGCCTTTTGCAAGCTTGATCAGAGTGTGTGAGTCCTGTGTAAGCTGAACCAGAGTGTTAGCCTTATGTAATGTGAGCCTGAGAGTGTCAGACCTGTGCAAGCTGAGTCAGAGAGTGTCCGACCTGTGCAAGCTGAACAAGACAATGTCAGACCTATGCAGGTTGACGAAAAGAATGTCAGCCCCGTGGAAGCTAAAGCAGGGAGGGTCAGACCTGTGCAGCCTGAACAACATAGGGTCTGCCCTGTGGAAACTGAACCAGAGAATATCAGCCCTGTGCAAACTAAACCAGAGAGTGTCAGCCCTGTGCGAGCTGAACCAGAGTGTGTCAGACCTGTTCAGGGAAAACCAAAGAGAGTCATGTGCAAGCTGAACCAGAGTGTGTTAGTCCTGTCCTGGCTGAACTAGAGAGTGCCAGACCTATGCAGGCTAAACCACCGACTGGCAGCCCTATGCAAACTGAACAAGACAGTGTCAGTCACGTGCAATCTGAACTAGAGACAGCCCTGTGGGAAATGTACCAGAGAGTAGCAGCCCTGTGCAAGCTGAACCAGAGTGTCAGCCCTGTGCAAACTGAACCAGAGTTGGTAGCTCTGTGGAAGCTGAACCAGAGAGTGTCACCCTGTGCATGCTGAACCAGAGTTTGTCAGTCCTGTCCTGGCTGAACCAGAGAGTGCCAGACCTATGTAGGCTAAACCACAAACTGGCAGCCCTCTGTAAATTGAACTAGAGAGTGTCAATCATGTGCAACCGGAACCAGAGAGTGGCAGCCCTGTGCAAACTGAACCAGAGGGTGGCAGCCCTGTGCAAGCTGAACCAGAGAATGGCAGTCCTGTGCAAACTGAACCAGAGTTGGCAGCCCTGTGCAAACTGAAGTAGACAGTGGCAGCCCTGTGCAAGCTGAACCAGAGAGTGTCAGCCCTGTGCAAGCTGAACCAGAGTGTGTCAGTCCTGTCCTGGCTGAACCAGGGAGTCTCAGACTCATGCAGGCTAAACCACGGACTGGCAGCCCTCTCTCTGCAAACTGAAGTAGAAAGAGTCAGTCATGTGCAAGCTGAACCAGAGAATGTCACCCATGTGCAAACTGAACCAGAGAGTGGCAGCCTAGTGCAAGGTGAAAAAGAGCATTTCAGACCTGTGCAGGCAAAACTACAGAGTGTCAGTCATGTGCAAGCTGAACCAGAGTGTGTAAGTCCTGTCCTGGATGAACTAGAGAGTGCCAGACCTATGCAGGCTAAACCACCGACTGGCAGCCCTATGCAAACTGAACAAGACAGTGTCAGTCACGTGCAATCTGAACTAGAGACAGCCCTGTGGGAAATGTACCAGAGAGTAGCAACCCTGTGCAAGCTGAACCAGAGTGTCAGCCCTGTGAAAACTGAACCAGAGAGTGGTAGAACTGTGTAAGCTGAACCAGAGAGTGTCCGCCCTGTGCTAGCTGAACCAGAGAATGTCAGACCTATTCTGGCTGAGGAAAAGAGTGTTAGCCCTGTGCAAGCTGAATCAGAGAGTATCAGACCTGTACAGTCTAAACCATAGAGTGTCAGCCCTATGATAACTGAACCAGAGACTTCAGACTCATGCAAACTGAACCACAGTGTCAGTCTTGTGCAAGGTGAACCAGAGCATGTCAGCCCTGTGCAGGCTAAGCCACAGAGTGTCAGCCCTGTGCAAGCTTAACCAGAGAGGGTCAGCCTTGTGCAAACTGAACCAGAGTGTCAGTCCTGTGCAAGCAACCAGAGAGTGTCAGCCCTGTGCAGACTGAACCAGAGAGTGTCAGCCCACAACAAGAAAAACCAGAGTGTGCACCCTGTTCAAGCTAAACCGCAGATTGTCCACCCTGTGCATGCAGAACCAGAGAGTGTCTGTGCACACAGAACCCGGGAGTGTCAGCCCTATGCAAGCGGAAACAGAGAGTGTACGCCCTGTGCAAGCTGAACCAGATCGTGTCAGCCCTTGCAAGATGAACCAGAGAGTGTTCGCCCTGTGCAAACAGACCCAGAGAACGTCAACCTATGCAGGCTAACGTCAAAAATGTCCACCATTTGAAAGCGGAACCAGAGAGTATCCACCCTGTGCAAGCTGAACCAGAGAATGTCAGACCTATTGTGGCTGAGAAAAAGAGTGTAAGCCCTGTGAAAGCTGAATCAGAGAGTGTCAGACCTGTACAGGCTAAACCAAAGGGTGTCAGTCATGTGCAAGCTGAACCAGAGAGTATCCACCTTTGCAAATTGAACCAGAGAGTGTCAGCCCAGTGCAAAATGAACTAGAGAGTGTCAGCCCTGTGCAAACTGAACCAGAGTGTCGGCCCTGTACAAGCAACCAGAGTGTCCGCTCTGTAAAAGCTGAATCACAGAGTGTCATCCCTGTGCAGGCTGAAGCAGAGCGTGTCAGCCCCGTGCAAGCTGAAGCAGAGCACGTTGGCCCAGTGCATGTTAAATCACAGAGTGTCAGTCATGTGCAAGCTGAACCAGACAGTGTTAGCCCTGTGTAAACTGAACCAGTGGGTCAGACCTGTGCAAGCTGAAGCAGAGAGTCTGCCCTGTACAAGCTAAACCAGAGTGTGTGTGCCCTGTGCAAGCTTAACCAGAGAATATCATCCCTGGGCAAACAGAACCAGAGAGAGTCAGCACTGTGCAAACTGAACCAGAGAATGTCAGACCTATGCAGTTTGAAGTAAATAGTGTCGACCCTTTGCAAGCTGAACCAGAGAGTTTCAGCCCTGTGCAAACTGAACCAGAGAGTGGCAGCCCTGTGCAAGCTGAACCAGAGTGTCAGCCCTGTGCAAACTGAACCAGAGTGTGTCAGTCCTGTCCTGGCTGAACCAGACAGTGTCAGACCTATGCAAGCTAAACCACCGACTGTCAGTCCTTTGCAAACTGAACTAGAGAGTGTCAGCCATGTGCAAGCTGAACCAGAGTGTCAGCCCTGTGCAAATTGAACCAGAGAGTGTCAGCACTCTGCAAGCTGAACCAGAGTGTCAGCCCTGTGCACATATAACCAGAGTTGACAGCCCGACGAAAGCTGAACCAGAGAGTGGCAGTCCTGTGCAAGTTGAAACAGAGAGTGTCAGCCCTGTGCAAGCTGAACCAGAGTGTGTCAGTCCTGTGCTGCCTGAACCAGACAGTGTCAGACCTATGCAGGCTAAACCACCAACTGGCAGCTCTCTGAAAACTGAACTAGAGAGTCAGTCATGTGCAAGCAGAACCAGAGATTGTCAGCCCTGTGCAAACTGAATCAGAGAGTGTCAGCTTCGTGCAAGCTGAACCAGAGAGTGTCCTTCCTGTCCAGGCTGAAACAGAGAGTGTCAGACCTGTGAAGGTTAAACCACATAGAGTCAGCCCTCTACAATGTGAAACAGAGAGTCTCAGTCATGTGCAAGCTGAACCAGCAAGTGTCACCCGGTGCAAACTGAACTGGAAGGTGTCAGCTCTGTACAAACTGAACCAGAGAATGTCACTGATGTGTAAGATGATCCACAGAGTGGCATACCTGTGCAAACTGAACCAGAGAGTGTCAGCCCTGTGCAAGCTGAACAGGAATGTCAGCCCTGTGGATACTGAAACCAAGAGTCTCAGTCTTGTGCATGCTGAACCCGAAGTTGAGCATGCTGAACCCGAGATTGTCACCTTGTGCAAACTGAACCAGAGAATGACATCCCTGTCCAAACGGAAGCAGAGAGTGTCAGCTATGTGCAAGCTGAACCACAGAGTGTCGGCCCTGTGCAAGCTGAACCAGAAAGTGTCAGCCCTTGCAAGCTGAACCAGAGAGTGTTAGACCCATGACAGCTGAACCATGGACTGTCAGCCCTATGTAAGCTGAACCAGAGAGTGTCAGCCCAGTGCAAACTGAACAAAAGTACATCAGACTTATGCAGGCGGACGAAAACAGTGTCAGCCTTGTGGAAGCAGAACCAGAGAGTGTCAGCACAATCCTGTTTTTTCTGATTACAGGAAAATATCCTTTTAAAGGGAGCACTTCCAGCCAGCTACATGAAGAAACTGTACAGGGCAGGTATGAGGTACTATTTACCTTGACCGCAAAAGGACGTGGCCTCCTTTCCCAGCCTTTAAGTGTAACCTGAAAGAGAGGACAGATGTACAAGTCCTGGTGCACCCATGGTTTCTATGAGTTAAGGAAGACTCCCTGTATCCATCCGGGTGAGCCACAACAGAATCAGCTAGACCGTAGGATTGTCACTAGAATGTGTAACATGGGATACACCGAGCCTCAAATCCACCAATCGGTAATGCAGAGAGTATATGACGAAGTGATGGCAACATACTTTCTTATAAAAAGTGAGTTAAAGCCAGGTATTGCCTGTCCTGTGCAAGCTAAACCAGAGAGTGTCAGCCCTGTACAAGCTAAACCAGAGATTGTCCACCCTATGCAAACTAAACCAGAGAGTATCCGGCAGTGCAAGTTAAACCAGAGAGTGGCAGCCCTAAGCAAGCTGAACCAGAAAGTATAAGCCCTGTGCAAGCTGAACCAGAGTGTGTCTGACATGTGCAGGCTAAACCAGAGTGTGTCAGTTCTGCATAAGCTGAACCAAAGAGTGTCATTCATGTGTTAGATGCACCAGAGAGTGTCACCCCTTTGACCTATTTATTCACCAAAGTTTAATTAAGATTTCCTACCTGCCCTATTTATTCAGCTAAGTATAATTAAGATTGACTACCCACCACATTTTGGTAGCTAAGTTAAGGCTGATTTCCACGGTCCCGACAAGAAAATTGAGTCAAGAGACAGCAAATGCATCACAATTCCCCCTCGGATGGGGGTGGTCCTTGCCACCCAATACTGTCTACAGTACACCATTAGCTCTGGAGCCTTTGGGCAGGTGAAGAGGCATATCACTGCCTCACAGACAAAGAAGTAGCAGTGAAAATACTGGAGACCAAACACGAGTACTCCACACTGGTAAAAAAATGAGGTGAACAATGTAAAGGCTCTGAGTCACCCCCACATGATCAGGGTGCACCAATAATCCAGGGAAGAGAACATGTCTAATTGTTGATGGAAATGGCCACCAAGAGAAACCTGTAGAGGTGGGTCCAAGCCTCGCGCTACCTTCTTGAGAATGAAGCCAGGAAATTTCTGAAGCAGATAGCAAGTGCTGTGCAGTACATTCAACTGAATATGATTGCACACCTCGACCTAAAGCCTGACAACATCCTTCTGGATCAAAATGGCAATGCCAAAGTAAGTGACTTTGTGTTAAGTGTCAGTTTCCCCAGGGCAGCTGCTTACAACAACATGTGGTGCCTATGTATTCCATGCCCCTGAGATATACTTGAAGCAAGACTATGATGGCTTCAAGGTGGATGTGTGGAGTGTGGGCACAATCCTGTTTTTTTCTGATTATGGGAAAATACCCTTTTAAAGTGAGCACTTTCAGCCAGCTAAGTGCAGAATTTGTACAGGGCAGGTATGAGATACAATTCACCTTGACTGCAAAATTGCATTGCCTACTTTCCCAGCTCTTAAGTGTAAACCCGAAAGAGAGGACAGATGTACAAGTCCTGGTGCGCCCATGGTTTCTATCAGTTAAGGAAGGTTGCCTGTATCCTGATGAGCCACAACACAATCAGCTAGACCGTAGGGTTGTCACTAGAATGTGTAACATGGGATACACTGAGCCTCAAATCCACCCATCAGTATTGTACAGGGCATATGACAAAGTGATGGCAACATACTTTCTTATAAAAAGTGAGTTAAAGCCAGAGAGTGCCTGCCCTGTGCAAGTGAAACCAGAGAGTATCCCGCAGTGGAAGCTAATCCAGAGAGTGGCAGCCCTGAGCAAGCTGAACCAGAGAGTATAAGCCCAGTTCAAACTAAAGTAGACAGTGGCAGCTCTGTGCAAGCTTAACCAGAGAGCGTCAGCCCTGTGCAAACTGAACCAGAGAGTGTCAGACCTGTGCAAGCAGAACTGGAGAGGTTTAGCCATTTCCATGCTGTTCCAGTGAGTGTCAGGCCAGTGAAGGCTGTACCATTAAATGTCATACCTGGGCAGGATGAGCCAGAGAGTGTCAGCCCTGTGCAAGCTGAACCAGAGAGTGTCATCTCTGTGAAAATTGAATCAGAGTGTCAGCCCTGTGCAAGATGAACCAGAGAGGGTCAAGCCTTGCAAGCTGAACCAGAGTGTCACCCCTTTCCAAGCTGAAACAGAGAATGTGAGCCATGTGCAAGCTGAAACAGAGTATCAGGCCTGTGCAAGCTGAACTAGAGATTGTCAGACCTGTGCAGGATTAATGAGAGAGAGGCAGTCCTGTGCAAGTTGAACTAGAGAGTGTCAGCCCTGTGAAAGCAGGACCACAGAGTGTCAGCCCTGTCCAGGCTGAACCAGAGTGTGTCAGCCCTGTGCTGGCTGAAGCACAGAGTGTCAGCACTGTGCAATCTGAACCAGAGAGTGTCAACCTTGTGCAAGATAAGCCAGAGAGTGTTAGTCCTGTGCAAACTATAACAGAGAGTGTCATCCCTGTGCAATAGAACTAGAGAGTGTCAGCCCAATGCAACCTGAACCTGAGGTTCAGGCCTGTGCAAGCTGAACTAGAGAATGTCTGACAGGTACATGATAACCCAAAGAGTGTCAGGCTGGTGCAAGCTGAACCAGCCTGTGTCAGCCCTGTTCAAGCTGATATTGAGAGTTTCTGACCTGTGCGAGCTAAACTAGAGAGAGTTAGCCCTGTGCAGGATGAACCAGAGAGTGTCAGTCCTGTGCAAGCTGAACCAGAGAATGTCATACCTGTGTAGGATGATCGAGAGTGTCAGTCATGTGCAAGCTGAACCAGTGTGTCATCCCTGTGCAAGTTGAACCAGAGAGTATCTGCCCTGTGCAAGTTAAACCAGAGTGTACGGCCTGTGTAAGCTGAACCAGAGAGTGTCAGACCTGTGCAAGCTAAACCACAGATTGTCAGCCCTCTGCAAACTGAACCAGAGAGTTTCAGTCCTGTGCAAGCTCAACCAGAGTTGTCTGCCTTGTGCAAGCTGAACCATAGTGTGTAAGCCCTGTGCATGCTGAACTGGAGAGTGTGAGACTTGTGCAGGCTATAGCACAGAGTGTCACTTTGTGAAAATTGAACCAGACAGTGTCAGTCATGTACAAGCTGAACCTGACAGTCTGAAGCTGAACCAGAGAGTTTCAGCTGTGTGCAAACAACCACAGTTCCAGCACTGTGCAAAATGAACTAGAGAGTGTCATCCTTGTGCAAGCTAAACCAGAGAGTGGCAGCCATGAATCAGAGACTGCCTGCCCTGTGCAAGCTGAACTGGAGTGTATCAGTCCTGTCCAGGCTGAACCAGAGTGTACGAGATGTGCAGGCTAAACAAGAGAGTGTCAGTCATGTGCAAGCTGAACCACAGTGTCACCCTTTGCAAACTGAACCAGATAGTGTCAGCCCTGTGCAAACTGAACCAGAGACTGTCAGTCCTGTGCAAGTAGAACCAGAGTGTTTCAACATTGTACATGTTAAAAAAAAAGAGAGTGTTCGCCTTGTGCAAGCTGAACCAGAGTGTCAGCCCAGTGCAAAATGAACCAGAGTGTGTCAGTCCTGGACATGATGAACCACATAGTGTCAGACCTGGGCCGGCTACCCCCATAGAGTGCAAACTGAACATGAGTGTCACCCCTGTTCAAGGTAAATTAGAGTGTAAGCCCTGTGCAAGCTGAACCAGAGTGTGTCAGTGCTGTGCAAGCTGAATCAGCGAGTGTTTGCCCTGTACATGTTGAACCAGAGAGTGTCCACCCTGTGCAAATTGAACCAGAGAGTGTCATCCCTATGCAAGCAAACCAGAGAGTGTAAGCCATGTGCAAGCTGAACCAGAGTGTATCAGTCCTGTGCAGGTTGAACCAGAGAGTGTCAAAGCTGTGCTGGCTAAACCACAGCGTGTCAGCCCTGTCCTAACTGAACCAGAGAGTGTTAGTATGTGCAAGCTGAACCAGAGAGTGTTAGCTCTGTGGAAACAACCAGAGTGTCAGCACTGGGCAAGCTCAACCAGAAAGTGTCAGCCCAGTGAAAGGTGAACCACGGAGTGTCCACCCTGTGCAAGCTGAACCACAGACCATAAGACCTATGCAGGCTAAAGTAACAAGTGTCAGCACTGTGCACGCTGAACCAGGGAGTGTCAGCACTTTGGAAGTTGAACCAGAGAGTGTCAGGCCATTGCTAGATGAAGCAGAGTGTGGCAGTCCTGTGCAAGATGAAGCAGAGAGTATCAGTCCTGTGCATCCTAAACCACAATGTCAGCCCTGTGCAAACTGAGTCAGAGAGTGTCAGCACTGTGCATGCTCAATCAGAGAGTGTCAGCCCCATGCACAATGAACCAGAGAGTTTCAGCCCTGTGCAAGTTAAACCATAGAATTTCCGAACTCTGCAAGCTGAACCAGAGAGTGTCTGCCATGTGCAAGATAAAGCAGGGAGTGTCAGCCTTGTGCAAAGTGAACTAGAGAGTTTCACCCCTGTGCAGGCTGAAGCAAAGAGTGTCAGACCTGTGCAGGCTAAACCAGAGAGTGTCAGCCCTGTGCAATCTGAACCAGAGAGTGTCAGACCTGTGCAAGCTAAACCAGATAGTATCCGCCTTGTGCAAGATGAAGCAGAAAGTCCCAGTGGTGTACAAGCTGAACCAGAATGTGTCAGTCCTGTTCAGGCTGGACCAGAGTATATCAGACCTGTGCAGGCTAAACTACAGAGTTCCATCCCTGTGCAAACTGAACCAGAGTGTCAGTCATGTGCAAGCTGAATCACAGAGTGGTAGCCCTATGCAAACTGAACCAGAGAGTGTCAGCCCTGTGTAAGCTGAACCAGAGAGTGTCTGCCCTGTGCAAGCTAAACAGAGTGTCAGCCTTGTGCAAAGTGAACTAGAGAGTTTCACCCCTGTGCAATCTCAACCATAGTGTTTCAGACCTCTGCAGGCTAAACAAGAGAGTGTCAGCCCTTCTCAATCTGAACCACTGAGTGTCGGCCCTGTGCAAGCTGAACCAGAGAGTGTCAGCACAGTGCAAGCTGAAACAGTGTGTCAACCTTGTGCAAGCTGAAGCAGAGTGTTTCCCATGTGCAAACAACCAGAGTGCCAGCACTGTGAATGCTGAACCAGAGATTGTCAGTGCTGTACATGCTAAACCAGAAAGTGTCTGCCTTACACAAGCTGAACCAAAGAATGTCAGACCTATCAAGCTGAACCAGAGTGTGTCAATCCTATCCAGGATGAACCAGAGTGTCAGACATGTAGAGGCTAAACCATAGACTGTCATCCCTGTGCAAGCTAAACCATGGAGTGTCAGCCCTGTGAAAACAGAACCAGAGAGTATGCCCCCTGTGCAAGCTGAAACAGAGTGCAAGCCCTGTGCAAGGTGAACCAGTGTGTCAGTCCTGTGCAAGATGAACCAGAGAGTGTCAGACCTGTGTAGCCTAAATCACAGAGTATCAGCCCTGTGCAAACTGAACCAGAGAGTGTCAGTCATGTGCAAGCTGAACCAGAGTGTGTTAACTCTGTGCAAATTGAACCAGAGCTTGTCCGCCCTGTGCAAACTGAACCACAGAGTGTCAGCAGGTGCAATTTGAACCAAACAGTGTCTGCCCTGTGCAAGCTAAACCAGAGAGTGTCCACCTTTTGCAAGATGAAAAAGAGAGTGTCAGACCTGTACAAGCTGACCCAGACTGTGGCAGTACTGTGCAAGATGAAACAGACTATCAGACCTGTTCAGGCTAACGCAGAGAATGTCAGCCCTGTGCAAAATGAAGCAGACAGTTTCAGCCCTGTGCAAAGAGAATGAGAGTGTTAGCCCTGTGCAGGCTAAACCACAGAGTGTTAGTCATCTGCAAGCTGAACCAGTGAGTGTCAGAATTGGGCAAAGTGAACCAGAGTATCAGCCCTGCGCAATCTGAACCAGAGAACATCAAACCTATTCAGGCTGAATTAAAGAGGGTCAGCCTGTGCATGCTGAACCAGAGAGTGTCTTCCCTGTGCAAGCTGAACCAGAGTGTGTCAGTCCTGTGCAAGCTGAACCAGAGGTTGTCATCCATGTGCAGGCTAACCACAGCATCTGACCTGTTCAAACTGAAACAGACAGTGTCATTCATGTGCAAGGTGAACCAGAGAGTGTCAGCCTTGTGCAAGCTGAACCAGAGTGTCAAATTTGTCTAAACTCAACCAGAGTGTCAGCCCTCTGCAAGCTGAAACAGAGATTTCAGCCCTGTCCAAGCTGAGCCAGAGTGTGTCAGTTCTGTGCAAGCTTCACCAGAGTGTGAGACCTATGCAGGCTAAACCACACAGTGTCAACCCTGTGCAAACTCAACCAGAGAGTGTCATTCATGTTCAAGCTGAACCACAGAGTGTCAGCCGTGTGCAAGCTGAACCAGAGTGTCAGCCCTTGTAAGCTGAACTAGAGAGTGTCAGCCCTGTTTAAGAAGAACCACGTAGTGTCAGCCCTTTGCAAGCTGAACCAGAGAGTGTCATCCCTGTGTAAACTGAAGCAGAGTGTGTCAGCCCTGTGCAAGCTGAACCAGAGACTGCCAGCCCTGTGCAAGGTGAACCAGAGCGTGTTATCCTTTGCAAGCTGAACCAGTGTCAGTCCTGTCCTAGTTGTATCAGAGTGTCAGCCCTGTGCAAGCTCAACCAGAGAGTGTCAGCACTGTCCAACCTCAACCAGTGCACTCGGGTTTAACACAATACAAAACAGTAAAAACAAAAACAAAAACAACCTTTCCATCTTCCCTCTAGAGGGAGGAGAAAGTTTACCTTCCTGGATTCAATCTTTTCCACTGTCATCTCCATTTCTGAAGGCCCGTGATGAGAAGCAGAGAGGCAGAAGCGCCTCCTTGTCTTCCATTTTCCTCAGCTTACTGCATAGGAGCTCCAGTCCCATCATCCTCTCCCAGGACAAATCTGAGTCTGCCCTCCACTGCTCCTCTACCCCTAAGAGCCAGGGAGAGATGCAGAGCTGCAAAACAAAAGCAAAATCCCTGCTACCTGCATGGCCCAGGTATGAGAATATTGTCTGTAGGGTTAGCAAGAGTCAGGGCTGCAAGGAGCCTGGAATGGGGCCTAGCAGATTCTCCAGGAATGGAAGTCAAGTGCAGCTAGAAGAGGCCATACAGCAAGTGCCCACTGTTGTGTCCCCAGTGTGCCCAGCAAAGTCCCCTGGCTACTGTTGCTTTGGGTGCAGAGACAACACATCCAAGGACAATGCCCTTCCCTCTGGGCAGCCTCAGGATGATAACAGAGACTCTAGACCCAGAAGAGAGTGGGGCAGGATGGGGGTGGTTGGCATGATAGTTGCTGCTCTTGGCCGACTGTGCTGCTGTGTGGGGGCGCAGTAAGGGAGCAGTTCCAGGGATTGCAGTGACTGAATGACCAAAGCCACTGGGATCCAGAGGCCCTGTCAATGACTCGCACAACCCCAGCCAGGGTATTTGTAATAACAGGGACGTCTGTATATCTCTCCCATCCCCTTCCTTTTAGTCTGTGTGGGTCCAGTGTGTGTGTGTTGGTGTTTTTTGTAGAAAACAAAGGGTCAGATCCTGATTTTTAATTTAACCAATCAATTTGTGTCCTTTTATTGGAGAGTTAAGCCTGTTTACATTTAGGGTACAGAATGAGAGATATGTTCTTCTCCTGTGGTTCTGTTTCTTAAAAAAAAAAATCCCTATTTTCCAGGTTAACTGTTGTGTTGTCTATTTTCTTTTTCACCATTACTCATCTTTGTGTTATGTTGCTCTACCAAGTTAAGCATGTGTGATAATTTCTTAGTATTAATGTATTTTCCATTCTCCTTTTTAACCAGAAAATACTTGTTCAAAAAACAGATTGATGAATTATTTCAGCCAGGCTTTACCACTCCCCCCACACTCTATATTCTCTCATCTCTCCTGCTTTGCACATGTGGGGGTGTTTCTCTTACAGAAAATGATCTGGTCCCTGGTTGAGAGCTGGTGCCAGAGAGGAGGAGGGGCGTCATTGGTGTCACACCACACAATGAACTCTGGCTCAGGACACTTGATGCCTAGAGAGAGAGAGGGAAGAGGGTCTTGGACCCTGAAGAGGAGACCTGAGGATCAGGCAGGCTCAAAAAGAACACATCCACATAGTCTCCAGATGAAAGCAGGTTAGCATTGCCCATTTCAAGACATCAAGGTTAAATTCCCAGAACCTATGGAAATATTTCCTCACAAAGCAAAGGGATTTAACAGATGAGATTGAGGTCAAAGACCCTGAGATGGGTTTGAGGGTCCATACTACATAGGAAGCTCTAGTGTAATCATAGTGGTTTCTGAAAGGGCAGACACGTGTCTCTGGTGACCAAATAGGAAGGGGAAGAGGAATAAACATTTGGAGTTTTACTGGCTGAGCTGCCAGAAAAGGCTCTGCAGAAGGAGGGACAGGAGAGTGGAAGCCTTTAGAAACTGGACCAAGTCCTTGGGGCCAGTCAGCAAGGGTACTGGAGCTTCAGTCCTTAGGACTATGACCTCCCCAAGATGAGCAAACCCCTAGAGGTATACAGCCTTGCCACTATATTTCATTTTTAGCCCAGGAGCCCACGTTAATCTTGTGACCTACAGAACTGTAGAGAGATGTCTGCGTTGTTTAAAACAGTAAAAGTAAATTATACATTAAGATTTTGCATGTATGTTGATTTTTATGGTACTATGGAAAACCACTACTCCAAGAGCCATTCTCCAGACCCATCTTTTGTCCAGCGTGTGACTTGAGTTACAAAATATAAAAAATGTGGAAGATCATACACAAACCCTGTCTGCTCTTCTTCCTTCCCTCCCTTCCTCCTTCCCTCTTTCCTTCCTTCTCTCTTTTCACTCCCTTCTTCCTTCCTTTCTTCCCCTTCCCTTTCCTCTCTCCCTTCTTTTTCTTCCACTGGAGACTGATTCCAAGTCTTTGGTCATTCTAGACAAGTGTTCCATCACTTGATCCATGTCTCCAGATCTGTTGCTTGTATTTCTTGGTTTTAGATATGGTCTCACTATCTTTGTCTAGGAAGGCCTGTGGCCACTCACAATCCTCCTAACCTTAGCCTCCTGAGTAGCTAGGATTACTGCTGTGTATCATCACACTTGGCTCTCCAGTTCTTAAGAACAGGGCAACACTACCCAGATCCTTTATAAAGGCAGTGATGAGCTACAGGTGACAGTGGATGGGCTTCTCAGTGGGGGCAGGTGCCATTTGAAACCTTGCCCTCCCCATCACTGCTGCCACTCCCAGTAGTCTTAGGTTGAGGCTGCTTTACTCCCTCCTAAGATTTCCCAGGATTCTAGACAGGCTGGAGTTCGAGAACCCAGAAAAAAAAAAAAGTTATTTTTAAAAAGACATCAAAAGAGAGACTCCAAAGAGTGGTGAGGAGCTTCCTAGGGGAAATGTGTGACATTTTAGGATATTGCATAGTCCTTTGTGTCCCATGGGGCCATGGTGGCCGTGTAACCTCCCTGAAATGCACCCAACAGCACAATGGGCGCAGAGAGTGGGATGGGTGGAAACGTGACCAAATGGGGAGAGTGCTCATTATAGAATTTACACCATGGGAACACGGTGCCCACCTTACAACCCTTTCCTTTTTTCCATATGTCTGGGAATTTTCAGAAAGGAATACTGAAGGAAAAGAACTGGCTGGTTCTGTGGGCTTCGTTTCAAATGCTAAAGCCTGCTGGAGGCATCAAGGGAAGTGGCAAAGGGCAGATGCACCTCATCTCCACCACATGCTCTGTAGGTCATGGCAGGAGATAGCACCAGATTTCTGGCTCTGAGCTCATCTCCATGTGTGTCAAGTAGATTCTGAATCCTTGCAGCCTCCTCTGCATGGCCAAGCAGTCTCTCGCTTTGAGGCACTTCCAGCTTTCCTTCATGTTGCCTCTGTTCTTCCACCTTGCTGGTCTTTCCCATCTCTTCAGGCGCACTGATCACATTCAGCTAGTAGTCTCTGGAAAATTTCCAGTTGATTATGCTGACTTTCACAAATAATTAAAGCACCTCTTCTTTAACAAAAACTCCCTCTCCTTTAAGTCCCTCCCCTGCAGCTATGAATGACAGGTGCTATCTGGTTTCCTACAGAAGTACCTGCCTTCTATCCAATTTCACAGGAGGTTTGCTCTCATTGCAGCAGCTGGGAGGTATGTGCTGTCATAAGTTGCCCAAAGTCCAGCTGTTACCCAACAGACAGCTGGACTCTGTCCAGCCCCAGAGGTGGTCCTGGGCCCCATAGGCTGCTAGGAGATACATAAACATCATCCTGCATGAAGGGATGTAGACAACATCAAATTTACTTCCAATTTGATTCAATTCAAGATTATTCAGACCTCAAAAATAAAAGACTCACACTGGCAAGTACTATAATCAGAAAGCACAGATAACTTCAACAGCTCAGTAAACCTGACTTCAAGAATATAAAAGCCAGGGGGAATCAAAGTGGGAGATAAATCAGGGAAGGGGCAACAATGTTCCCCAGGAAATGTACTCATTACTTATGTAACCACTATGTGCATCACCTTTATGTTAAATGAAGTAAAATTTAAAAAAAATAAAAAATAAAAGACCCAGCTTGGATTGTAGCCTTCAACATCTATGTGCTCCATCCCCACATCTTTGCTATATGTCTCACCCTCTTCTGTCCACTCATTTACTAAAGAAACATGAAGCTGAGCCCTTCATTTTTTTCCATGAGCAATGAATACTCTTGTTTGACCCTATCATGGCACATGCCCAAACCATTCTCCCCAGTATCCAGAAGAGACCCTAACCTCACACACAGGAGTGAGGAGACTTTTCTCCCTGGGCTGGCTTTGAACTACAATCCTCGGTTCTCAGTGTCTTGAGTAGTGAGAATCACAGGTGTGAGCCACCAGCACCTAGCTCCTAGAGCGGTTGTGGATAATAAACAAACAAAAAATGCCTTTCCAAGGAGTCTTTGGGAAGTAATTCAAAGAATATGGTGCCCAAATAGAGTTGGGGCCGTCTCCCATTGTATGGATGCTGGTGTGGCTCCCACAGCCAGGTAGCCAGGCATCTGTCATACACGCCTGATGGATTACAGAAAATCCTTTCTCCTATCCTCTCATCAGTGCCATAGTGATTCAGACAAGACACTTGGATGGCGTTTGGATTTTGTGAGTGGGGGACTTGAACTCAAGGCCTAGGCACTGTTCCTGACCTTCATTTGTTTAAGGCTAGCATTTTACCAGTTAAGCTACAGCTCCACTTCTGGCTCTGTGTGTGTGTGTCTATGTGTATGTATGTTTATGCTTAAGTGAGGATAAGAGGCTCATGAACTTTCATGCCCACGGCTGGCTTTGAACCAAGATCTCAGAGCTTTAAGTAGCTTGGATCACAGGCATGAGCCACTCCACTGATGTCTGGATAGAGTTTGGAATATTTTATTTTATTTTTATTGGGGGTTCCTTTTGGACAGGATTTGGTATGTAGTCCAGGTTGACCAGGAACTCATGCTACTCCTGCCTTAGCCTGAGATTACAGGCCTGTACCGCACAGCTGGAGTTGAGAATATCTACAACTACGATGTATGTGAAAACCATTCTAACCTTTGCAGTATAATTTACAGTTCAATATTTCAACATTTAAATTTCATTTCCCAAACTTGGAACAAACATCAGTATAAACTATTTAACTTGTGGGCAAGGATGGAGGAGGAGTAGAGGAAAGGGTGACATTATCCATAAAAGAAATGTACAGATGGCCCGAACTGTGAAATGGTAACCCCTCTGTATAACAGTATAATACTAACAATAATATTTTATTTAAAAAAATCTGAACCAGTTTGGCCTTTCCTAAACTGAGTACCCTTCCTCGACACGACTTTTGTTCTACAAAGGTAAGATATGGCCACATCAGCTGTGAGGACCCTAAAGTGGATGGAGTATTTATTTAATGCCATTTGTCAGTACAGATGTTAAGAAGTGCTTCTTTCAGAAGAAAGATGCGCACCAACCTCAGAACCATCACTAAGGAGGGAATCTGGATTTGACTTGCAGGTATTTTCTCTGCACAATTTTGCCCTCTCGGTATAATGCTGGCTGGGCCACTAAGACAACACAAGCAATTTCCATCAGCCCATACACCTATTCATCATGTCTCTCCTCCACACCCAAAAGCAATGTGTACTCCTGGGACCACAGGGGTGAGGTTTGTTTGGTTTTTGTTCGGACCCATGTTATAATAAAAGTACCCCAAGCTTTGTCTCCAAATAAATATTCTGTAAATAGGAATTATGTTAGCACCTTCTAGTGGAAGTGAAATCTAACACATGCTTCTTTGATTAGCAGACAATAATTCTGAATTGTTCCACTCACCAGATGGGGCCTGCCGGGAACTGGTTTGTGTGGGGAGATGCAGAATCTCTTTGGGCTTCAAAATGAGGCAGAAAGACAGCTACTATTTCTAGGCCACATGCGCAGCCCCACCCCCAAAACCTAATAATAGCCATGGAATAATACAAAGGCAGGAAGCACCTGATTCTCATCTTGTTTGTGCTCTTTGATTTACAACTGAGGAAACTGAGGCCCAGAAAGGGGGTGGAATCTTCCCAGGGTCCCAGAGTAAGAAAGCATGTCCACATCTCAAATGGTGCCCATTGGTACAGGGTAAAATGAGGCCAGGCACCAACCAGTGGCTCAGGCCTGTAATATTAGCTACCCAGGAGGCTGAGATCTGAGGATGTCAGTTGGAAGCCAACCTGGACAGGAAAGTCCAATTAGCAGAAAAAAAAATGTTCAACCAGTTTTTTCTCATCACTTTCCCTCAAGATCAAAATGCTTGTCTCTCCTAAAGATGTCACAAGTGATGCTTTCCATAGGCTCAAATGTCACCCAAGGCAGACAGCTGGCAGGAGGAACTCTGCTTAATAAATGCCACACAGGAGAGCTGAACTAACAACTTAAGAACTACACTTCAGGTCCCTGGCAAGTGCCAGGCAAACATTCATGAGGAAATAGTCTTTAAACATTAAAGTGGACAAGGTGAGATAAGCTGTGAAGAAATATATTCCAGGATGCTTTGCCACACGGTCTCTAGAGCAAAGAACCAGAAACCATGTGGATGCCTGACTGCCGAGGACAGCTCAACAGAATGTTCAGAAAAGTATTACGTCTTTTTTTTTTTTTTTTGGAGTTCCAGTGGGCTTTTTCTGAAGATTGAAAAAAGAAATCAAGATTTTAACCTTATCGACTCTGGTCCTTGTATGTGTACATAAGATATAACACATCCCAACGAAAACAGAGCCCACTGGAACATCTACCATTTAACACAAAGCCAATTTTCCTTTCTCCAAAATGGTTTCAAAATTTTGAGTTCCCACTGCTCCCTCCCCAGTGGAACTGGTCCCTTGTGGCTAGGGATATTAGAACTTTCTCCCATTTTTGCTGAACAAATTACATTTTTCAAGTTTATTCCAAAAAAGGGAAGTATTATGCAGTAGTCAAAAATGTCTTAAAAGGTAGTCATCACCTACGGAGAGAAGATACTCGAAGAATAAAATGAATACGGGTAAGTACACTTTAGTAAAACAAGACTTTAAACACCACTTCTCTATGGACATATGGTGCATGAGCAAAGGAAATTAAAAAAAAATAAGACAGGCTAACTTGTTAGTGCTCACTAACTGAGCAGAGTTAGGAGGGACTATTGATTTCTTGTGGACTTAGGAAAAGAACCCAAAGATGCAATGCCTCTGATGCTTTAACATTTCTCAAAATGAAAAAGCAAAAAGGTAAAGACACATAGACTCTATGGTCTACCTCATAGGGAATAATTAGCACAGGTTTAGGCTAGTCACAGCAGAGCATCACAGGAGCCTAATAGCTATGCCCCTATGAATGCATAAGATAATGCTAAGTGAAATGAAATCCATGTTATGGAAATGAGTGTTGTAATTACTTTCAACATGCCATATGAAACCGTACCTTCTATTGTTGATGATCCTCTTGTATCCCCTTCCTGTGGTTGTACCCACATTATCACTGTATCTCATCTGAGTACACTGGAAACTGTATATACTGGTATGAGAACTAGAAAAGTGATAGGGAATCGAGAGACAAAGGATGAAAAGACAAACGACTCCAAAAGCAATACTTGCAAACCAAACCAACTTTACAACTTATGGGGGGAGAGGGAAAGGGGGAAGGGGAAATGAGGGAGGAGGTAACAAACAGTATAAGAAATGTACCCAAGGTCTAAAGTATGAAACTGTAACCTCACTGTACATCACTTTGGCAACAAATAAGAAAAAAAAAAAAAAGAAAAATGGGCCTACTTTATGTCCCCCTGCCTTCCTTCTGCTATCTCCACGCAGCAGGAGGCAGCAAACAGGAAGACTGAAAACATAGAGTGAGAAGAGAGCACATGGAGAGCCAGCTACACATGCATAAATACACACCCACGCACCACAAGCAGAATTGTTTAGCTTCCTCTAGTTTCCAAAGTATGAACACTCCGCCTCCTCCAGCTAGGAGGGTAAAGCTGGGGGGCGGGGGAAAAAGAAGTGGAAGCTGAAAAGACAGAAGTTCTTTTTCAGCTCAAGAGATTTTTAGTGAGCTGTGTATGGTCAAGCAAAGGGCAGCTCTCAGGACATGGGGTCAGGGAGAGAGGAAGGCAGCCACAGGATTGATAAGCTAACTCAATGAGGATCGTTTTCAACTACTCATGTCGCAGCTACAAGGCTAGCCACCCAAGCTCCCCGTCCCCCACCTCCACCCCCCGCCCCCCCGTGAGAAACTAAGGCCCATGCAGTTAGCATTTCAGCTCAAAGGATGTCACAGGGTGCCGATGTATAAGATGAAGTCTCAGTGCTGCACAAAGATTGGTCCAGAGTGGTCCCCACGACATCAGCAGGGCTCTGGTGTGGACACCTGTCCAGCTGTTCTCACAAATATCTTTCCCAACCACACAACCGGGAGCACACAGATTCTTCTGGGTATAAATGTTCTTTCTATAGGATCTTGATGGCTGAGTCCCACCCCTAGCTCTAAGGTAGGTTAAGTCACCCAGCACAACCCACCTTCCCGACGGGTGATGGTGAATGAACCTGATCTAATGAACACATCAGATCCAACCTGGACAAGTAAGATTTAAACAGATCATGCTGAGGTGATAGGAAAATACATTAAGTCTCTTTTCTGTAGAGGCGAACAGAGGCAGATTCTCTCTTCCAGGATCTGGGTACCTAAGGTCACGACGAATTATCATATTTTATTACCAAGGGGAGCAGAGAGGGGGGCGTGTGAGTGCTCAGTCTAAGATAGATAAAGTCAGAACCAAGAGAGCTCAGAAGAGTGCCACAGCCTTCTGGATCATACCATACCTGAAGCCAACTATAGTCCAAAGAAGCCTGTGTGTCTTCTAACTCACTTAAGCCTGCCTGGCTCAATTTATTCTGTTACTTGCACCTGATAATGAGGTAGCCCTGTTTTCCATGGATAGCAGCCACAGTGCCATGTACCACACTTTTAATTTAACTACTTTCCTGGTGAATCTCTTTGCTACCTTTAGGTTATTAGGCATGGTGATTCAGACCTGTAATCCTAACTACTGAGGAGGTGAGGATTGAAGGATCAGAGTTTGAATCCAGAGTGGGCCAAAAAATAAAAGGTTGAGAGACTTCAACTCAACCAATGACTTGAAGCAATGGGGCCTGCTTGATATCCCAGCAATGGGAGACACACAATGACTGGACACAGTAGTAAAGCACCTGTCTGTCCCTCCCAGTGATACAAGGAAGCAGAAGACTCATAGTCCAGATACAAAACCAGATCCTACCTCAAGAATAACTTATACAAAACGAGGCTGGAGGCATGGCGCAAGTGCCCAGTGTCTGCCTAAAAATTAAAAAAAAAAATTCAAGTAAAGCCAAGTGCCTATAATCCTAGCAACTCCAGAGACTGAGAACAAGAGGTTCATAGTTCAAGGCTAGCCAGGGCAGAAACGTTGATGAGTCCCTATCTCAAAAAAATAACCAACGAGAGAGAGAGAGAGAGAGAGAGAGAGAGAGAGAGAGAGAGAGCTAGAGACATGTCTAAAGTGGTAGAGCAAACAAATGAGCCAAGGAAACAAGTGAGCAAGTGCAAGGCTCTGAATATAAACCTCAGTACCACCAAAAGTAGTATGAAGTAAAAAGGTTGGAAAGAAAATCTACAAAAATAGGTCTGTAAGAAAAAGAGAAGACAAAAAGGCTACTTGGGAGGCTAAGATCTAAGGATCGAGGTTCAAAGCCAGCCCATGTGGGAAAGTCCATGGGACTCTGATCTCCAATTAAGTACTAAAGCAGAGGGTGGGGGGGAAGGAACGTTTGGGGGAGGCATGGGGAGAGAAAGTGGGTAACAGAAATGTGGTATTCATAGCCGCACTCCTCCTGTAAGTGATATGCCATTCCCTGTCTCAGTTTACATCAATGACTTCTGAAGCACCTTTAACACTTAATCACTCAGTGAAAATCGTGTCTTCAAGTGCCACATCTTGTGCTATGACAGAGAACACACTGTCTCAAGACATCACCACCTCTTGAGGCCACAATACACTTCTTGGGCATAGGACTGCACAAGCCACCCCTCCACCCTCGGCATTCCAATGGTCTTGCTACATAGGCTGCAGAAGCTACCTCCATTCTCCATTTTAGTGGATCAACAACAGTTTCATGAAAATCTTTCTCTTTCTGACTCTGATACATAACATTGTCAGGGGCAATTGGCTGCTATGGGATATCCTTCCAGCTTGCCAAATTCACCTCTAGGTATTTTTTTTACACAGGGATCACATTCTGGATGCCATCTCCATACAACAGCTGAAGGTGGACAAGGAATAATTAAGTGGTTACCTAATTGTTGCTAGATGGTTACCTTTTCAATAAGCCTTTGCTTTTTCATGATTGATTCTCTTATCTGTTATCTGTCACTTGAGCCAACAGATTCAAGGCTGAACATCTTTAGACCACAGCCTGAAAGAAGGTATTATATGAGCAAGCTCGCAAATCAGAGCCTCCCCAGAGGTTACATACGGAGGCCTATTGTCCAGATTTTGCCAATACATGCTTTTAAACACAGAACCACAGGATCTTAGAAAAGCCTAACAAAATTCCTTTCATTAAAAAAATGTTTAGCTGATGTTAGTATAAAGGTGATGTATAGAGGGGTTAGAGTTACATGAAGTCAGGTAAACAGTACATTTCTTTTTTAACATGTCACCCTCCCCCCTTCCCTAAGTCTCTCCGAGTTTTTCCTTCCCATTCCCATCGACAAAATGTACAGCTGATTTTCACACAGGGTCCAGTGAGTACCACCGCTGCTTTGGTTCATGTCAAATTACCTACTCCTTACATCACCAGTTACTACATCATTAACTTCACCTGAGCAGCAGTACTGAGAACTAGTCTGAGACCAGCTGAGTCCAGGCTCAGTAGGCTTAATTAATAAGGTCTGCTCTAACCACAGGAGTGCAGAGACTGGTTAGTAATATCTGTCTTGACCACAGGAGGGGAAGCACCATTCTACTACCTATTTGCCTTCCCTCCTTTGGAAATCTAAACTAACTTCACAAAGGAGGAATCAGAGCCCGGAGAAGATAAACTACTTTCTTAAGGTCATGGAATAAATTTAGGGCAGGAAAGAAGACAAGAAATCAGGCCCTCTCCCCAGACCATTATCAGTGGGGCTCCTTTGTAGAATCAAGTCCAGGAAAACAACAACACAGGGAGATATGCTTGGCTATAAATCAACAGCACTTCCTCAGTGACATCAGATTTCACCCGAGTAAGCTGATAGTGATTAGCAATCTAAAGGCTACCAGCCCCTGTGAAGAAAATTCTAGAAATCATCCCAGGCTACATTTCCAAGCACTTAACTTTCTGATGGGCAAGATTCTGTTATGAGGAAGACTAGAAGAAATGGGGGGGAGGAGAGAAAGCTATTAATTCTTGCATGTGCTAAGAATAAAGTTCAGCTCTGACATGAGAAAAACTCCTGATCCTTGAAAATTAAAGTCATTGGTATTCCATTATCCCGCCAATTTCCATTCCACAGACGCTATTATCCAATGAAGTCATTTCTCACCAGAGAGTATGGCTAAGAAGTGGGGAAGGACCGCATCAAGTTTCCTAACGTGGGCTTTTAATAACCAGTTCCCAAGTCTGAAATATGAAACAGATTCTAGAATTAAACCAAGATGTTAGGCAGATTGGTAGGGCTGGGGAGGGGGAAGTAATGAGAGCAAGCCCCATATTAAAAGAAAGATGCCATCACAGCTGGCTTTCCTGCTTGGTCTGCAGCTTTCTGAGAAGCCAGCCGTCTGACCAGATGAATGCAGAAACCCTAGAAGCATTCTGTGTCCTTTATAAATCAAATGTCCTGCCCAGCCCGAGGCACACTCAGGATGAACTGGGTAGCAGTTCTGTCACTCACATTCTAGCACATGATAGATAAGTGCTCTTTCTAAAGTCAGTGGAGGAATCAAGGAGTTCAAGAGGACTGTTCAAAGAGTAGGTATGTTGCCCTCAGATAAACCTGTCTCAAATCCACAAGAAACCTCATTTTCTTTTGAACAAAAGTCCTGTCAAGAATTCCCTCCAAAGCCTCTGCAGTGACTTTTCCCAGGAAGATCAACGAGGTACTCTGGGAAGGATCTCAACAAAAACCAGAGTGACAGGCTGAGCTTAGAACCGGTCAACCCTTCAATACAGCTCTGAATGCTCCCAGATAGCAGATTTTTCCGGACAGCAGTCTGATGCATGCACGCTCTGGGATAGTATGCAATGGGGACTCGAAGAAAGCCCTCACTCTTCCTTCAAGGCCAGCTGCCATTCAAACAAGGAACTGACCCACCAAGAAGGCCAAGCCCAGGGCTCTGTATTTGGAGAGTAGAACACAAAAGGATGGAGTGAAAAATTGGCAGGATCTTCCTGAAAGGCAGCAGCTTAATGCTGAATCCTGTAAGCACCTAGGAAAGCCTATGGTTGGAAAAGAGCTCCTTTCTGCTGCACCCAGGAAGGAGAATTTTTCTTTAAAGGAACAACAACCAGTTGACAATCATTGAAACACCAATCCCATTCACCACCTTTATACTATTCCAGAAAAGGGAATAAACAGGAATCAACCCTGCACCATGAGCCTATCCACACACATTATAGCTAGGAGCTCAGAGGAGCATCCAGCTGTTGCTCTCTTAACTTTCTGCCCCAAAGTCTGCTTTACTCAATCAATACCTTCGTTGTACATGTGAGTAATTTTCTTTGAAATCTCAGGCCCAACTGGCAGTTGACCTTCTCCCTACACATCTGGGTCTATAGAAAATGAAAACAGTACTTCTCCGGCACCTACCACAACTGAAGTGTGAGAGCTTTCCTTAGGCAGAGGCAGACTGTCAAGGGCTCTTAGAGACCTACCTGCAGCTATTCCACAGGAGAGATGCACTTGGGCAGGGCACACCCTGTTTGCCTCTGGGCTCTGCCAATACAGAGCTCCTTAACCTAAGGAGGCTGCAAGGAACAATGCCCCAGGAAAAAAAGAAACTGCCCTCTATTTACTCACTGATCACATTACAGAATGGTGGCAATGGAGCAACAACCATACTTTACATATGGACAAAGGGCTCAGACTTGGAGGGGAACCAGGGTGCTGCTCAGCTCTATGAGGCACGTGTCGTGGCTACCTCTCTTGGTGCTTCTTCCCCTTTTCTGGGAAATCCTGCCCTCTTCTAGCTCCCCATGCAGGCAGTCAAGGGGTGGTGGTTCTGGTCCCCTCAATGTGGGTCGGGATCCCCACTGCTCTGCAGTGGGGCGTGGCAATGATGACAACTTGGGGTGGGGCTTTTCAGGCCCCATGCCCAAAGGTTCTCACAGTCCCGCGCAGCTGGGCTCCAATCTCCCGCCTGCCTGTGTGTGTCTGCGTGTGCCTGGCTGAGGCGGCTGCAGCAACAGCTCAGAGAGCACTAGCGGCCTCGGCGCCGGCGCTGGCCCGCTCCCACTCCGAGGCACTTCCACTGCTTGCCTGCCAAGGAGACAGAGACCACTACATCGCCGACGCCGCCAAAGTCGGGCACCTCAGCCACCAGCCCCGCGAGACCCTCTTCTTGGCGTGCCCGAGAACTTCTGCAGCTGTCCATCTCCGCCTCCTCCTAGGGCGGCCCAGTATATCCAGGTGCTATCTGGGGAGGGGGGGCTGATATCTGATCTCCCCCCTCCCGGGCGGCGATGGTGCGTCCCGCTCTGCCCCAGGCTCCCCAGTCCGCGGAGATGGTGAGAATTGGGTTGTTGGGCACAAACTGGTGCGCATTGGGCTCGCTTTGGCGGGGGTCGAGCCAGGAGGGCAGGATCCGATCCCGGCCTCCTCTGCTGCTGCGAGGTCTAGTCGGAAACGGGGAACAAGGGTAGGGGGTTAGGAGAAGAGGGGGGGGAGAAGTCCAGCTCTGTGGGCTTTGCCAACAGGGCTTGAGCCCCGCGGATGCCCAGCCCCCGGGGTCTGAGGCTCCCCACTCACCTTGGCCAGCACCTGAGGACCCCAAGACCTGCTTTGACTCCGGGAATCTCAGAGTCTCCAGCCCTGAAATTGGGGGGTGGGGTCCATGCCATGATCCCTGTGCATTGTTCCCCCCACCGGCCCTGGGTTTCTTTCTGTGGAAGACCCCATATGTTGCCCATATGTTGTTGGGTGTGTGTACGCCCCTGTGGAAACCGCAGAGTGCAGTCAGTGCTCCCCGGCATACCACACCCCCCCACCCCCGTGACACCTGTCCACCAACCCTACCAAAGTGGTGGGGAGGTGACCAGAGCATGGGGGGGGGGGATTCCTCATGCAGGGCCGCTCCCACGCGTGTCCTTGGGACACTTGGCGCATGCTGTGAGCCCTTCCCAGGTCGGTGTTTGTCTCCATCCAGCCTTTGCTGGGCAAACCATCACCAGACACCCACGTGTGCCAGGCAGCCCCAAGCCCTAGGAGTTGAAATGACTGAGGGCTGAGACACTAATCAAGACACAGTGGCCCCAGATGGGGTAATGTGCACGGCACTGTGGGGAGGGCTCTGAAGAGAGACTGCCTGGACCACACAGAAGCTGAGCCCCCTTCCCCAGGCAGATCTTTGTACCCTGAAAGCCTGTTCTTTCTCATCTGCCCGGACCTCATTCATTCTTCATTCAAAAGTTGAACTATTTTTGCTCAAGGCTGATGTTCTACTGTGGAGAACCAGCTCTACTTCCAGTTTTTTGGTAGTTAACTAGAAATAAGGGTCTCACAGACGTTTCTGCCTAGGCTGGCTTCAAGCTTCCACCCTCAGTTCTCCGGCCTCTGAATACCTTGTATTATAAATATGAGTATTTTTTGATACCTCATGTATGTGGGAACATACGGGGGTTTTTTTCTATCTGGCTTATTTCACTTACACTGTTTTAATGATTCATTCACATTGTAGTATGGGTCAAATGTCATTCCTTTTAAAGACTTAGTAATATTCTTTTGGATGGCTGTACCTTATTTTGTTTATCCAACAATGGATATTCCGGTTGTTTCTACCTTGACAGGACTGTAAATAGTGTCATGAATAATAAACATTACAAGTCTTCTATACTGAGCACACCACTGTAACAGAGCAGCCAGAGGCATCCTTTCCTAAGAAACCCAGATGAATTGTGGGGACTCCCCTGTGGCTTTCCTTCACATTATCCATGAGAACCTGTACAGCCTGTGGGGCCCATATGATGTGATCAACTTACAGCTTTTGCTTTCCTCCTAGGTATGCTGATCTTGCTGTTTTCAGAAAGAAAGTAAAAGGGAAGGGAAGTTGACGAATCAGGCATAGCCTTTGCAGATTTCCTCTGCTCTTCTCTAGAAACCTCTAAACCTTTGTGTAGACCAGGATGCTCAATGGTTTTCTGCCTGCAATCCTAGCTACTCAGGACATCAGAAGGTCCCTGTGCCAAGCCAACCTGGACAGACAAATCTCACAGGCTCTTATCTTTAAGAAACTAGCAAAAAAGCTCAATGTGGAGATTTGGCTCAAATAGTAGATCATCTACCTTGCGGGGGAAAAAGCAAGAGCATAAAACTTTCAGTTCAAGCCTCAGTACTGATGTACACACACACACACCTCTTTGCATTGTCCATCTCAGGAGCTAGACCAGAAGTTCTGCCACAGCAAGACCTTCCCTGGCCATCTGATCTAAAATATGAACTAGCCTTCGTTCCTCTCCAGTTCCTTGATTTTTTTTTTTCTTCAGAGCACATCTCAGCTTGGGCCTCCCCTCATATAGGGTTGTGAGTTCATGTTTTATTCTCTAGCATTCATTCTAGCAGCACCTCCCTTTATTGAGAATCAGAAATCTGGCGCTCCTTCTGAGCAGAGGAGTTTGCAAGAAGGATTCCTTCCCTCTCTTCCCTGGACCAAACTGCCCAAGTGGAGCTGAGACCTGAGGATTTTAGTTCAGACACCAGGGGAAGGTAAACTGAGGACCTTCCCAGGCTAGGCACACTGGAACTACTGTATTCTGTAACTAATACTTGTGCAAAGTATAGCAATCAAGGTCATAACAGGAAGGAAACTACTTAGAGTCTCTCTCTCTCCCCCTCTCCACTTCTAGCTCCTGAGAGGATTCTGAAGGAAATTAGATTTGAGGTATGTGGGGTTGTTTTTTATATCTTCCTGGAGTCACTTGTTGATCAAAGCGGCCTGCCAGCCCAGTCTTCCCACCATAGAGACTCTGCCCTAAGAACCCAGCTTAAATCTCAGACCTTTTTCATCACTTTAACAAACTAGGCCACACTCAGCAGGGAGAGGGGCTTCTGGGCCTTTATCCTCCTCTCAGACACAAGACTACTTCCAGGAGGAAAATGGAACTGACCACTGACTGAAACTGAACCAGAACTGGTACTTTCAGACTGAGCCCTCCTATTGGGACCGCCCTGGGCATTGGATGAGATCATACATAAGAAAGGGTTACCTGACCTCAGTGGCTCAAGCCTGGAATCCTAGCTGTGCAGGAAATTGAAGTCTGAGGATCACAGTTCACAGCCAGCCTGGGCAGGAAAGTCCATGAGACACTTAGCTCCAATAAACTACTTAGAAAAAGCTGGAAGTGGCACTGTGGCTCAAGTGGTAGGGTAGTAGCCTTGAGCACAAAGAGGCTCAAGGACAGCACCCAGGCCCTGAGTTCTAGCCCCAGAACCAGCAAAAATAAATAAAGGGTTATGGCAGATCTTATCTAATGGAAGGGAGTGCTGGTTAGTGTGGATGAAATAAAAGTTGTTCACTAATAGGCCACTGAGAAGAGATGGACATAATCTCAACATCAGGGTAAAACCCACTGCTCTGGCCTTTTTCTTTGGGGGTGGGGAGGGCTGGGGCTTGAATTCAGGGCCTGGGCACTGTGCCTGAGTTTCTGTTACTCAAGGCTAGCACTCTACCACTTGAGCCACAACTCCCGTTCTGGGGGGGGGGGGTTGTTAATTGTGGATAAGCATCTCCTGAAGTTTACCCAGTCTAGGCTGGCTTCAAAGCATAATCCTCAGATCTCAATCTTTTGAGTGGTTAGGATTATAGGCATGAGCCCCCCTCCCCCTCCCAGCTCTTTCAAGTCTTTTTATCTCAACTTCTGGGGCACAGTCTTGCAAAGCAGGATAGGAGTACTGGGGTTAGACCCAGAACACTACTCAAGAGTCTGTATTTAGTGGCATTTTAGATCTTTCTTTGAATAAAAGAGACTTTCAGGATATGTATTTTAAATGACCTTTCTCTCCCTCCCTCTCCCTCCTTTCCTCTCCCTCCCCCATCTCTCTCTCCCTCCTCCCCCCCCCCTGGAGTCTACTTTGGTCATTTCCACAATAAGATGGCAACTGAATCAACCAATCCTGCCAACTATAAAGGAAAATTATTCAATCAAGACACTGCAAGATGCCTCAAATCGGCTAATCTCTGAAAAAATCAGAGAAGGCTATCAATCTCAAAAAAATAGACTGTGTCAGTGGGGGGGTACATCAGCCAGTGTAGTCAAATGCAAACATTAGGTATATAAAGAGAAGCAGACTCTGAGCCCTGTCACAAATTGTCAGAACTTAGGAAGTGTGAGTGTTTCCTGTCAACTTACGTTTTGTTGTTGTACAAGGAGGCACAATGTACATATTAAAGATAGGGGTGGAGGGCCAACCAAAGGGATCCTCCTAGCAACCTGAGTTTCTTTAAGGGTCTCTCCCTTCTATGGGCATCTCTATAAATGAGGAACCTCAGGCTCCTGCATATTCAGAAAGGCCTTTAAAAACCCTGGAGGTTAAGCCAGGCATTGGCGGCTCTGCTCATGCCTGTAATTCTAGCTACTTAGGGGGCAGGGAACTGAGGATGGTGGATCTAAGTAAGCTAGTGGGGACAGGGAAATTCCTGAGACTCTTAGCTCCATGTAACCAGGAAGTAGCCAGAAACGGAGGTGTGGCTCCAATGGTAGAGTGTTAGCCTTGAGCACAAAAGCTAATAAGGGACAGTATCTAGGCCCTGAGTTCAAGTACCAGCGCACACAAAACAAAACAAATCCTAGTTGTTTCCTCTGTAGCCCAGGATAATAAATCAATAAGGCTGGAACTCGACCCAGCTATCACCTAATGAGTCCTCTCAATCACCATTTTTGAGAGATCACTGTCCCATTAATGTTTTTCTGAGCTCTAAAACACCACTAGGCTTTTTGATTTAAGCAGTTGGTCAGCTACGTTCCGTTCCACTAGATGTCACCTTCCAGCAAACGTCAGCAGGTCCAGAGAGATCTGGCTCTAGTTCTAACTCGAAGAAAAAAAAAAAAAAATATATATATATATATATATATATATATATATATATATATATATCAGAGCATGGTGGTCTTTGCTGGCAATAAGGGGCCTGCCATGAATGAAAAGATTGAATTTGTTGGATAATAACTGGCTGGTGAGTGCAGTAGCCAAAGAACCTTGAGACTGGTCCTTGTGAGGCCAGGAAAGGAGACAGCTCCATTCCCTTCAGAGTTGACTCCACCCTCTCCTGCTGGCTTAACCAATCAGAACACTCTATTCTCATTGGCTACATTGATTGGTTCAAGGAGGCAGGAGGAGGAGCCTCTGGATATCAGAAGGCAAGAGGTGTAATTCTGCAGGTGTTATGTAGACAAAGGCAAGGAAATAGTGGCCTCTCCAATCAGATGAGATAGTATTGCACATAAGTCCCCTTGTGAGGCTTATCCAGGACATCTTGCCTGTGCTCAGAGAGAACATAGAGAATACATGCATGAGCCTTTTTGCTCTGTTTTCCTGTTGGATTCAGCCATTGAGGCAGGGGATGGGGGTGGAGGGAGTTGGGGACTGGTCAGGGTTTCAGAGCTGTGGGGGTCTTAGAGCCCCATGGGAGCCATGACTGATTGAATAGTGTATGCAGGGAAAGCCTGATGCCAGCAGAAAACTGCTGGTTTGTGTGTTTGCCCTGACATGATTACACAGGCCTCTGAGTTCATGACATTACACCAGTGACCAGAAAGCAGAAAGACCAGTTCTTTTCTTTTGGTCATGGGGCTTGAGCTTCGGGCCTGGGAGCTGGTCCTTGAGCCTCTTTGTGCTCAAGGCTATAGCTCTACCACCTGAGCCACTGCACCAGTTCTGGTTTGGGAGTGGTTAATTGGAGATAAGAGTCTCACTGGGACTTTTCTACTCAAGCTGGCTTTGAACTGCCATCCTTAGATCTCACTTTCATGGGTAGCTAGGATTATAGGCGGGAGCCACTGCCTGGCTGAAGACCTGTTCTTTAGTATCCCTAGTCCTTACTACTTTCTGATACCCTGCCTGTTATCTACCTCTTTGATAGCTTTTTATTTTTTCCAGGGCCGAGCACTGAACTCAAGGACTTGCATTTACCACTTTCACTGAGCTAAATCCCAACCCCATTATCTACCTCTTGATTCTGGTCTTTTGATCCATAAACTGACACTACTTCAAGCTAACACATCCTCTCTGACCCATTCAAATCAGAGGACAGACACTCAAGTGTTCTACCCCCAATTCCCCTCCTGTCTCACTTGACAAATGCACGCCTGTCAGTCTTTCCCACTGTCATGCTGTCCCATGGATAGAATGGGCTCAGAGCCACAGCAAAGTGTTGTTTTGTGGTGGCTGGGTTATTTTCTCTCCAGATCTTTAACAAGGATTATATCACAGGCTGGCTGTGTCCACCACAAATGCCCCTGCTCCTGTCCCACAGCCTTCTTGAAGTCAATCTTGTTTCTGAGTTTCCATCACTGCCCTTCTCAACACCAGGCAGGTCTAGGGCTAAACAGTCCATATGGTGCCTAGCCTGCTCCCTTGTGATCACTGCTACCTTGTGCTGTTGTTCTACTCAGGTCTCCTCACACTTTCCAGGGTGAGAACACCAAGCCTTTAATGAGGTCAAGGTAAAATTTCCTGAGACACACTGGGAGGAAATTAGAGCTGAGAACTCAACCCATGCTCCAATTCAACCCTTGATGTTATCTGTATCTTTATTCCAACTGACATCCAACATTGAACAATTACCTAATAATGCTAATTTTTATTGCCTATTAAATGGAAATTTATAATTCCCCTCTAGGCCCCCTCTAGGAGACATATTTCAAATGTCTGCAGAAAGAATTCCTGATTGGCACCCTGCTCTAAAATGGCTAAATTATCTGCTTTTTGGGCTGGTATCTACCTCCTGTATGGGCTAGATGTTGATCTATGGTCTCCCTGACTGAGATCAAGAGAATGGGGATGAGCTGACCCATTTAGACTGTCTCAGACTCTGAGATCAAGAAACACCCAAAAAAGAAGGAAGCAATTTACAGATACCATTTCACTCATCCTCACTGAGCCTTTATAAGGTAGGTTCTGTTCTCATTGCCATTTTCCAGATGAGACAACTTAACCAAGCCATCCATTCTTGGACCCATTTACTCATCCATTCAACACGTATTTAATAACTTACAATGCCCGGCATTGGTGCTTATGCCTGTAATCCTACATTACTTGGGAGGCTGAGATCTGAGGCTCGAGGTTCAAAGCCAGCCTGGGCAGAAAAGCCCACTAGACTCTTATCTCCAATTCATTACCAAAAGATCAGAAATGGAGCTGTGGCTCAAGTGATCAAGAGCTAGCCTTGAGTGGAAAAAGCCAAGTGAAAGAAACAAGGCCCTCAGTGTAAGACCTAGTACGACCACAAAAACAAACAAGCCTACCACAAACCAACCTGCTCTTAGCAGGCTCTTTAGCAGCTGTTAGGGATAATGGTGTGCAGTCAAATGGATCCCAGTCTTACATAAATAAAATACATGTACAACAATTGTCTTAGGTAAGAGGAAGGAGAAAAGACATTATGATTTTTAGGAGCAGATCTAGTATTAGAACCCAATACTGTTGGAATCCAAGTTCAGAAAAAGTTCCATTATGGTAACTCTCCCAAGCTCTTCACCAAGGGAGACACTGGTTTAGCCAATGACCCTCTTGTCTTTTGTTACTGAATTTTCACTCTTTGTCTGTCTCCCTCTCTCTCCTCCCCCTCTCTCTCTCCCCCTCCCTCCGTGTCTGGTTTTCCTACTCTCTCAGCAAAAGTCAGACAGTGCAGTGAGCTGTGCAAATGCTTTCTAGCTTCAGGTTCAAGCAATTTTCTACGCATTGGGCTACACCTTGTTTCTGTTTTATAATTGATCCTGGGGATCACTTCACATAAATATAGGTTGCCTAATTCTTTTTTTCCAGCTGTGAAATACTCCATGATGTGAGCAAAGTTCAAATAATCCCCTATGGATAGATTATTTGGAGTTGTTTTCAGTCTTGAGCTAATTAAAATAATTTCAGAATCAGTACGTTTGTTTATATCTTGTTCTATAGCATGAAAGTGAATCCTCCTCCCCCTTCTCCTCTTCCTTTTCCTCCTCCTCCTCCTTCTTCTTCTTTGTACTGGTCCTGGGGCTTGAACTCAGGGCCTGGGCACTGTCCCTGAGCCTCTTTGTGTTCAAGGCCAGCACTCTACCACTTGAGCTACAGTGCCTCTTCCAGTTTTTTGTGAGTATTTTATTAGAGATTAGAGTCTCACAGACTTCCTGCCCATGCTAGCTTTGAATCTCCATCGTCAGATCTCAGCCTCCTGAGTAGCTAGGATTATAGGCGTAAGCCACTCGCGCCTAACAACACTTCTAACTTCTCTTAAAATCTGCAAGATCTCTGGTGTGCCAGAGGCTCACTCCTATAATCCTAGCTACTCAGGAGGCTGAAGATCTGAGGACAGAAGTTTGAAGCCAGCCAGGGCAAGAATGTCTATTAGAGGGCTGGGAATATGGCCTAGTCGCAAGAGTGCTTGCCTCCTATATATGAAGCCCTGGGTTTGATTCCCCAGCACCACATATATAGAAAATGGCCAGAAGTGTTGCTGTGGTTCAAGTGGCAGAGTGCTAGCCTTGAGCAAAAAGAGCACCAGCATTGAGCAAAAAGAGCACCAGCATTGAGTGAAAAAGCTAACAGACCATGCGAGCTCAGGCCCAGAGTGCAAGCCCCTGTACTGGTGCATATAACACACACACTTAAACCCTACTTACTTAATAATGAGACAACAAGACTTTTGACACTGGTGGGGTTAGCAAAGAGATCTCTCTCACACACAATGCAAGGTTATATCTGTGCTGGTATTCAGAAATTCAGAAAAACTTGATTTTTAGAAAAATATTTATGGATACATGCAAAGTCAGGTTATTAGCATGATCAGAATAGACATTAAATATATCCAAAAGTTGTGAGCAGAGCCACGTGCTGGTGGCTCACATCTGTAATCCTAACTACTCAGGAGGCTGAGATCTGAGGATTGTGGTTCAAAGTCATCCTGGGCAGGAGAGTCCATGAGACTCATGTCTAATGAACCACCAGAAAAGGGAGTGGCACTGTGGCTTAAGTAGTAGAGCGCTAGCCTTGAGCTGAAGATCTCGGGTATAGGGCCTAGGGCCAGAGTTCAAGCCTCATTTTGGGGTGGGGGGTAATTGTGAGGAGAAAGATCATACTAGGCAGATGGATGTAGCAAGATGCTGTCCCTGAGCCTCTCTGTTGTCAAGGCTAGCACTGTCACTTGTGCTTTTTGGTGGTTAATTGGAAATAAGAATCACACAGATTTTCCTACCCAGGCTGGCTATGAACCATATTTCCACTGGCAAGGGAAGTGGCAGAGAATGGAGAGAGGCTCTGAGATCCAGTGACCCCAGTACAGGGAATCCTGCATCAAAGGAGAGGACAGGGCATGCAAGCAATGGAAATGCACAGAAGGCAGAGAAAAGCAGCCTGGGCCCAGTTTCACCTCCTGACTTTCCCCGTCCATGGTTGAATCCTACTTGACCGTAGTTGTCACAATGGATATTCTCTTAGCAATACTTCCTAGGCCTCAGCTAAAGGTGTGAAGGGTCTCTTATTCTCATCCTTTATTTTCTTATACCCTTTTAATTGTAAATAAATCACGTCATCAAACTGTGGACCAATAAATGTAGAGGATTTTTTTCTGAAGGAAATAGTATGGCTCTACATATGCATCTAGATGGCGCTAGGGTAGCCGGACAGTAGCGCCTGCCCACAGGAAGGCCAAGGGCCTGGGCCTGTAGCACAGGGATCTGATTGGGCAGGACCTGGGATTCCACAGCCCTGGAGCAGGAGGGAGGCGCTGGGCCGCTGTCCTCCCCTTTCCCTAGACAACTCCACTTGGGTGACCACAGTGTCCACCTCCAGTTCTTGACATCGGTCCTCCTGCCCTCGAGGCTCTGAGGAAGGTCCTCCAGGCCTAGGAGCCAGAATGCCATGGGGGTCCACACCTGGCTATGATTGGTCCATCCCTCCGTGATGTCAAGGGCCTGCCTGTGATTGGTCCATCCCTCGAAGATGTCACGGGCCCACCTGTGATTGGTCCATTTCTTCACCCACCATTCCAAGACCCCGCATGAGGTGCAGAAGGAAGCTTTAGAATGTTTTGATTAGCCTGCTGAGCCCTCTTCTGTGATCTGGACTGATCTCCTACAATCAGACAGAAGGCTGCAGGAAACCTGAGCGAGGTTGAAGCTTTCATTTGGGGGTGGGAGGAGGAAGGGAGGGTTGGTGTTGTGTGGTTTGGGTGGATTTCCATTATTCTGGGGGTTATACAGTAGAAATTTCCATTAAGCTAAGCTATCGCTGAATTGATTTAGCTAAGTTTAATTAAGATTTGATACCTGCCCTATTTATTCACCAAAGTTTAATTAAGATTTGCAACCTACCCTATTTATTCAGCTAAGATTGACTACCTACCACATTTTGGTAGCTAAGTTAAGGTTGACTCCCACTATCCCATCAAGAAAATGGAGTCAAGTGACAGCAAATGCACCACATTCTCCCCTTCAGACAAGGTGTTCCTTGCCACCCAATTCTGTCTACAGTACACCATTGGTTCTGGTACCTTTGGGCAGGTGAAGAAGGCCTATCACTGCCTCACAGACAAAGAGGTAGTAGTGAACATACTGGAGACCAAACTCTACCCCACACTGGTAAAAAATGAGGTGGACATTGATAAGCCCCTGAGTCACCCCCACATGATCAGGGTGTACCAAGTGATCCAGGGAAAAGAACACGTTTACCAGGTGATGGAAATGGCCACCAACGGAAACCTGCAGAGGTGGGTCCAAGCATCACGCTACCTTTTTGAGAATGAAGCCAGGAAGTTTCTAAGGCAGATCCCTATTCTCTTCCTTTAGAAATGTACGTGGTATAAATGAATTCTATAAGTAATTTTAGGGGCTGGGAATATAGAATAGTGGCAAGAGTGCTTGCCTCCCATACATGAAGCCCTGGGGTCAATTCCCCAGCACCACATATATAGAAAATGGCCAGAAGCGATGCTGTGGCTCAAGTGACAGAGTGCTAACTTGAGCAAAAAGAAACCAGGGACAGTGCTCAGGCCCTGAGTCCTAGCCCCAGAACTGGAAAAAAAAAAAAGATCTAAGTAATTTTCTAAGTATATAACCCTCCCTCCTTTAAAATCTAAGCGAAAAAAATATATATATAAATACTATTAAAAAAAAAAAAACCACCAAAGAAAAGCAAACCAGCCTAGATGTTTGAGGTGACGGGGTTGACTTGGGCACAGCCTCTCCTGGGAGCAAACGCCTGAGTGATGACCGCTGCTGATGTCCACAGCCCCCTCCAGGGCAGCGACAGCACAGAACTCAGGGAATAAGGAAGTCAAGTGGAGCCCAGCCTATCAGTTCTCCCAAGGCTGCACAGCCCCAGGGTCAGAGCACCAAGATCCATCTCCACATAAGCTGAGAATTGTAACTTCTAAACAACCCACCTCTGACAGAATGGAAACCTAAGGGGTTTTCTTTTGGGTAGTGAACATTTTTGGCCTGGTCAGCTTGATTTCAACTTAACTTTCTTTGCTTTGTTCTTCTATCCTCCCTTAAAAGAAATTTGTCATTTTTCTTGTGTCTTACAAAACACCTCTTTCATTGTGTGTGGTTTTTTCTCCTGTTTTCCATCTATTTTTCCTTTTAAAATCACTTTTCTTTCTTTTTCTGCTGGTCATAGAGCTTGAAATCAGGTCTTGGGCACTGTCCCTGAGCTTCTCTGCCCAAGGCAAGATCTACCACTTCAATTGCTCACATTTTTGTTTTCTGGGTTTTTGTTGTCATTGTGTGTGTGTGTGTGTGTGTGTGTGTGTGTGTGTGTGTGTTTATGATTTATTGGTTAGAAGAATCTCATGGATTTTCCTACCTGAGTGGGGTGAAAAATTAAGATTCCAACTCTTAGCCTCCTGGGAATCTGGAATTTCAGGCTTGAGCAAACATCACCCTACTCACTTTAAGATCTTTTTTCCCCTCAAAGCTAGCATGCTCTATAACATTACCCAGTGGTGAATTTCTGTTTCTGTGGGGTTTTTTATTTTAATGCTAGACCTAAGGCGTGGACTTAGACACATGGTCGTGCCATGAGTTCAAGGCTGGTTTTTTGTTCTATTTGTACCCTTCCATTGATCAGTTAAAAAACTGTATTTCAATAGAAATTTTAAAAGGAAATAGTTGTTTTAAGGAATGGAATTAAGGTAAAGACATGGTACAATGAAGTTCCCATAATTATAGTTTGGCTAAAAAGACAGCTTAGAAAACAGTGGGAAGAAAACTACTGGATACACAAGTCAACTATGACAGATACCTACTTCAGTCTGGACAACATGCCCATCACTAGAAGTCAGATCAAAAGAAATTTTCTAGGGCTACTGAGAGTTACAGGCAGGGTCCCACACCACAGGCTAAGGCGAACACCAAGCTAGGAAGGGGCATCAAGACAAAGCACTTCAAGCACTCAGCTACCAGGCCAGCAGCACCCTCCCTAGACTTGGTACCCTTCCCCAGAACTGGAGCTGGTGAATCTCAAGAACACAGACACATGGTTCCTGAGGCTCTGCAGAGTGACCCTAAGACAAATTTCCCTATTTGCACAGTATTCAGAAATTACACAAGACTGAACATGTGCCAGACACAAGCTAGACTTCTTTTGGCAACAAGCAACTACAAAGAGAAAAGAATTTCCACACAGTAAAACCCATCTGTTTCTTCCCCAGACCCCACGTCAGTCTCCTTCACCCTCAAGCATCCCAAGCTCCAAGCTATGACTCTGAAGAGGCTACATTTCAGTGACACTCTTCCCCGCTCATTGACATCCTCCACATTAGGGTCAAAAGCCTGGGGTTAAGTGGTTCCAGGTCCAGTGTGAACACTGGACTAAAATAAGCCCTGTTCATATCTTCTACATGGAAAATTTCAAGAAATCAATTTCACCAGTAATATAATAATACAGAGGATAAGATCATTGACGTCAATTATATTAGAATCTCCAACATTCAAAGTAGAATTTATATATCCAGGTCATAGGCAAAATTGTGCTATCCATCTCTGGGTTATCCTTGGAAAAAAATCACACAAGACAATTCCCATATGGTGAATTCCCTCTCTTCCTGTGCTTCACCACATCCTACTTTGGGTTTCCTATGATTGTTCTCATGTTTTAGTTTATATTTCAAATAGGAGAAGTCTTAACTTGTTTCAATGGCATCATTCATTAACCTGAACATGATAACTTACAAGGATGATTATTATTACTAGTACTACTATTCACTGAGCGCCTTGCTGAAGTGGACACCGAAGCCCTTCTCTCGCTCACTGAAAGGAGACATGAGGTTTGGTCCTTTTACTGGAGCAATTCTGTGTGACCCACTTTCTGGTGGCCATCTTCCACCTGTAGTAAGCATAGTAAACTTGCATAGCCACATTGTAGCACTGCTGCAGTTCTGAGACCCTAGGCTTGTAGAGAATGACACAGAAAATGGTTGAGTTGAAGGCAAATCTCCAGAGTAATGTGCTGCTCATGGCAGAAGACACATGGAAGATAGACATGGCCAGAAAGCTTAAGGGTAATCTAGAAAAAGAGCTCAAAGTGGCACTTGCCTGAGTTCTGTGATACCATTTCAGTCTGGTCTCCTCTATTCTAAAATGAAGTATATTTGATTCACTGAACTCTTTAAGGCATTTAGAAACCTTATTTAGAAAAGGCCATTAGTATTTCCCCTCAATTTCATGGTATTTTTTTCCTGAGGAGCCTAAAACAATAGAACTAGATGCAAAGTGGTCCGCATTGCCTGCTGGCTAGTGGGGCAGGTGTTTGTGCCTGATGCTGAGCAAACCTCTGGATTCCCATGAGCAACTGAAGCTGCAGTGGCATCACCAAACACACCCTGTTGGAACTTGACCTGAAGACACCCCTCACTAGTAATCCTGGCAAAGGAGGCCATTGTGGCTCTCATCAGCACATGCAACACCATTGGGGGCAAATATCACTTAATTGTGAAGAGCAGAAGCCATACCCTCAAAGCTGAGGACTTACCTTCTGCTCAAATGCCAGTGCATACAGGACTTGGTTTCCATGCCTTCCAAGGGAAGTGGGAAAAGAGTAGGTTCCCAATGACATAGGCTAAGTTTACATGGACTTTGCCAAACACATCAGAGGAAACCCTAGAACTTTGGTCAAATAGCATGGTCAGGGTGTGCTCTAGGATGGCTATGACAGTATCAGGACAGGTCTCAACCCAGCCTGGAGGCCAGCTCCTCACACAAGCAGCTCCTACTTGGTGCTGGGGAACCATCAGTGGGGGTAGGGCGGGGGGGGGGGCTTGGCCTCACCAAATTAGCCAAGCACCTCCTCATAGGCATTCCTGGTGGCTGTGAAAGCATTTGACAAGATGGAACAACTCTTCCTTTGCCAAGGAATTAGAAATTTTGACATCTGTGGAGCACCCCTATTGTAAAAATTTTGAGGTAGCATAGACAGAGTGTTTGTACTTTGTGATGAAATACCTATGCAAAGGAGACCTAGTGGGCCACCTCCAACAGCATGATGGAGGCAATGGTGTCAGTCAGGCCTTTGTTTCAGCCTATCCTGAGTGCTGTGCACTACTGACAAAACACTTGCTTTGCACACAGTTACCTCAAATCAGAAAATATCATGATACTCACCAGGAGCAAAGTCAAGGCACCAATTTGGGGTTTCCCCATTTGGGAAGAGGGCAAGGCTGAGGGGCCGGACAAGGCACCAACTGGTACCAAGGCACCAAGGTACCAGTTCGAGGGAATAGATGGTCCATGTCTCACAATGACAAGGATTCCTTCAGGATTTTGAGGTCTTAATGAGAAGATCAGGGGACCTTCCCACACAAGACAGGATAAGCAGGATTATGTCTCACAGGGACCTGGAGCCCCAGCTCCTCTGGAGTGGTCATTTGACATAGCTGCCTAAGACACAACATCTCTCTTCATTTCTCTCCTTACATCATCAGCTCATTCTTTCTGGCCAGAGTTTGCCACTCTGATGTGTCAGCTACTATTTGAAAGCAAAGCACACATTATTTACAGGGAAACATCTCCAGGGATCCATCTAAAAGGTTCCCAGCAGAATCTCAAGACTAGCAAATGCTTTCATGCCACACAGGAGCACTCTGGCTCACACTCTGGCCTTGCAGCAACACACCAGTTGCAATTTCACAATCTTGGTGTTTGGACTTGAGACCTCCAAGTCTTTCCTGCCAGAGAAATTCACTATGGCTCAGCAGAGATGCCAGGTAGGGGCCCACACCACTGGCTAAGGTGAGGGGGAAGTTGCTGCTAAAAACATCATCAGTTCTGTTTCTTGACATTCTGCACAGTACTGCCAGTGGTCAGGGAACAGACTCTAGAGAAGAAAGCAGTTTCCTACACCATGCTTTCTGCCTTCCACCTCAAGCTGGATGAATTGAAGATGCAGTAACCAACTTGAAGTTTCTGAGATACTAAAGTAACTTAAAATCTCCCATCTTAAAAGGAAATCTCAGTGGATTATGCATCCTATGCTCAACCCTCCACAGGATACAGCAAGTCAGAGAAAAGCCTTTTGCTGATGTCAGCTACATCACTGAGTGCAGGTGTATCACAGGTTGGTAGGGTATAAGCAGACAAAAAATGAACCAGACTGTTTACTCACTGTTTCCTCCTAAACTGGGGAAGGACCACTGCTGGCACAGGTGGAGAAACAGAGTTGCAGGCAGGATGGGGTGACTCCCACACGGACCCGCAGGACCTCTAGGAATGCAGGTGCTCAGAGCAGCCGCCACAGAGCCCGCAAGCCGGCTGTAGGCTCGGTGAGGCCGAGCGAACCTGAGGGTGGGGGAAGAGAGCTTGGCCTTGTGGACTCCCTCCCAAACTGGGTCCCCAAGGCCCGGCTCCAGCTATTACGACCTCAGCGCCTCCGGCCTCGGTCCTCCAGGTGGAAAAACAACGACAACAACAACAAAAAAAACCGAAGTCCCAAAACCTTCCTTCACCTCCATGTGCCGGGGCAGGGGCAGGGGCAGGGGCAGGGGCAGGGGCAGGGGCAGGGGCAGGGGGAGGGGGAGGGGCAGGTGGAGGGGGAGGGGGAGGGGGAGGGGGAGGCCACCAAGTGTGGCCCAGCCGGTGCTTGGAAGCTGGAAGGACCAGGCGGAGAAACTGAGGCCCCACAGCCAATCTGGAGCTGGGTCCCGGGCTGCGGAGAAGTCGCTTCGCCCTCCCAAGAACATGCGCTTCGTGCAGAGAGGCCGGCGTGTCCACCTTCCCTTCCTCCCGCACTAATACATCCCAAATCGCGGCGTCCTCCCATGCTGGCTCAGTGGAGCGGAAGCACGGGGGTGGGGCTAAGACTCCTTGCGCCCTCCCACCCACCCCTGCGCCCCGCACAAAGATGGCGGCGCGCCCGCCCCTTGCGCTCACGGGGAGCCGAGCCCAGCGCCCCCCCCCCCAGTCCCCCAGCATGGGCCGGACGGGGCGACTGCGGCGGGCGCCAAGTGCGGAGCGCTGAGGAGAGGTGAGGCGGCGTGGCGCGGCAGGGGCCGGGCGCACCGGCTGAGGCGGCCGCAACCCGGGCTGAAGGGAGCGGGGGACCCCCCTGAGGCTGGGGAGGTCGGTGATTCCCCGCCAGCTCGGAGGATGGGGTGCCGGCTGGGGCGCGTGGGGTGCCAGGCAGAAGCGTGGGAGCCCCACCCCGAGAGTTTTGAGGATGACGGGGAGTCCTGGTCCCTGACTTCAGGTGTCCCATGGCGGGGGGTGGGGGTGGGGGGTGGGGCTTTGTCTCGGAAAGGTGGCGGTAGTTTGGGGAACGCGGAGATGCACAGGGCTCTGGCTGGGTCCCGTCCTGGGCGCCCGAGGGTGGCCTAGGCTGGCATTGTTGGCCGGGGACCCAGGGGGTCTGGGGGCCTGGGGCTCGGTTTCCTGGACCTGCCAGCTTCCCCGGAGAGGACCCTACCTTGGTGGCAAAGAGCAGGGTCCAGCCCTGGAGCTGGAGGCATTTTCCTTCGTGGAGCTTTGCCTCCTTCCCAGGGCTGGCTATTTTTATCCCAGATGTGGCTCTGTGGAGGGGGCTGGGGTGGGGTGATGGGGCAGGGCGATGTGGCTGATGGGCCTGACCTGTTTAGAAAACCCTGGGATCTTCAACACCAGGAAGGAGACCGGGTCCCAGCTGCTAGCTTCCCTTCCTGTCCCTATTGCTTGCCCCCAAGCCTGTTTTCACTCTCCTCAGGATCTCAAGAGGTAAAACAACTTTGCTGCTCTGGGTCCAGATGCCTGGCTCCTGAGGGCTGTCTTGCTCTCCTTTAACTCTTGCCTGGACACAGACCTAGATCTTTTGGGTGGGTCATGATTCTTGGTGCCTCTCCCCAGGGTGGGTCTAGGGACTGAATTTGCTGTGTGCCCACCTTGCATCTTTCTCCTTTAACCTCTCCCTTCACACCCCACCCTCCCATGACTCATACTCTAGACTGGGTGGAGACCCTGGCTGGGGGCCCTTGGCAGGAGGGCTTGGCATCTCTAAAATGTGCATGAGGTTTTTCCATCCTGAGCCAGCCACCCTTCCCTTGCCTGCCACAGCTGGGGAGGGTCAGGGATGAAAAAGGACTTATTACTCTGAGGACTTTAGGTCAGGGAAGGAGACTGTTAGTGAAGGGAGAATTGGTGTGGATGACTGGGTCGTGGGCCCAGTCACTGTAATTATAGACCTTGAGCAGACAGGCAATTAGTACCTCTTGGGGCTAACAGCCTGCTGGGGTGAGCCCAGTAGGCTGGAGAGAGGGGAACCAAAGGAGGAGGTAGAAAGCCTTTCCACCCAAAGGAAGGAGAGGTGAACCCACTGGCTGTTTCCTTTGGGCCAGGCTGAGAAATAGGATAGAGGCTTGCTTCCTAAGCCACACTTCTTACCCCTCTTCCTCCTTTTGTGTGTGTGTGTGTGTGTGTGTGTGTGTGTGTGTGTGTGTGTGTGTTGCGGAGGCAGCGGGGTGCGGGGGAGAAGGGACACAAAAAAACAACAACCTAGAGACAGACACCTGCAAGAAGAATGCCTTTTGAATCCCTCCCCTCCCCCCTCTTGTTCTGTCATGAGACTTGAAAGCCTCTGCCAGTGGAGGAAAACTGCAGTCAATTGTGCAAGACCATGCTCCAGTCCCTTCCCATTCCAGTTGCAATGCTTCATCAAACCTTAGAGGAGAAATGAGCAGGACATCAGCCTTCAGCCTGATCAGCCCTACTACAGTGCCAGAGACCCCCCTCTTTGTTTATGGTAAAAGGAAATCCCAGTACACTGATCCTTCTGCAGAGTTTGAGAAAGACGTCTCAACTTGTAGACTCCATGGTTGGCAGTGCAGCTGTGAGGACAGCATTGTGCCTGCTGTGCCATCCCAGAGGGACACTTCCCTCTAACTTCTATCGTACAGCTTTCTGGGAAATGTCCTGGACCAGCTCAGCTTCTGCTACAAAGGCTATCTTAGCTGGTAAAGGATAGAATGTGCAGTGTCACTGGTGCCAACCTCCAGGAATCTTGCTTCTTAACAAGGACATTCTGACCTGGATTCAATGGAGCTTCATAGAGGGTTTCTGGTGACAGCAAGCCACCCATGGCCTAAAGGTGACCAACAAAAGGCTATGCTCACATGTTGTCTTGCTATCATTTACCACACTCTTCTCTGGGTTTCCTACTCTGGTCAACAAACTCTGATTCCCAGTTAATCTCTAGGAGACTCAGCAGCTGACCAATTCCTGAGAAGAAATCAGCGTTCACCAAGGTGGATCACAAACTTGGACAATGCATCTCACCACAAGGGGCTAGGCCAGGGAAATCCACTGTGGCTCAGCAGAGCTGCCAGGTAGGGTCCCACACCACAGGCAAATGTGAGCACGGACCTGTGAAGGAAAAGATCATGAACATCCAGACAGAGCCTGCCCATGATACCCCATGTCCGATAAGCACTGAAGCTTGTGCAATGCAGAGACCATGAGGTGTACGTCCTTCAGAGGGCAGACAGGTGCCCAAGAGAAGTGCACACACTTCACTCATTCAAGGAAGACCCTCCAGAGCTGTTGGCCAGAGAGAAATGGGCTTTTGTAGAAGTCTGATTTAAAGTAGCCTTAGGTCTTAGGACTCATAGATTAGAAACAAACTGAATTCCATGGGAAAGAGACAAATACAAAGAGTAAAGGACCCAAATATAGACACCCTCTGGATTCAAGCGATGGGTTTCCACTCAGCAAAACAGCTCAGATCTGCTCCCAGGCCTCATTATCAGCCAATTCAACTTCACACATCAACCCACCCTTAGGCCTTTGTAGAGCACAGGCTTTGAGGGAAACTTGGAACCTTCTCTTGTCACAGGCCACACAAGCCCTCCTCACACCTTCCAAATGGAAAATGTCAAATAACCAAGTTCACACACAACAAGATGCACAAAATAATCTCTAACTTGCTCCTTGCTGACTTCCTTCTGAATAGGAAAAAAAGATATGTATGCACCCAGGTATCAGGGGCACATTTGTTTCATATTTTTTCCAAGAAGGCAGCTCTCCATCATACAAAACAAGCAGCTCCTTTGCTGTAGGTAGTATCAGGCCAGGCCCTCTCCCTCTGAAAAGCAGAGTCAGGTGGGTTTGACCTCATCTGAGCTACCTGTTATATCACCTTCATTCCATTCTCACTCCCCACTTGTTTCCTGAGTCCCATCCCAGCACTTCCAGGAAATACTAAGGGGCAAAGCTTAGAAGAATGCCACTGACCAAGTTGGGGGTAAGCAGCCAGTGTTCACCCAGAAGGACATTCTAAGATGCATTGCTCATGGCCCCTCACTGTCCTCAGCAAGCTCAAGACAGAGTCACCTCTAACTGATCAGCTCACTAACAACTTCTGCACTCCCTCCTCTCTTCACTCAGTCACCAACCAGTTCAATAGCCCTGTGTAACTCCTAAGAAAGTATCTGAAGGCTGTAGACATATAGTGACCCAATAAAATGCCCAATCCGAATCCAAAAGAACTGGAAAACATAGGTGACATGTCAAGTAAGGAAAGAAGCAGGAAACAAGACTGCTTGTCCACTGATACCAAGTACAGAAGGTCTTTTACTGCCAGGACTGTGGACAAATATATTCAGAAGGGAAACTAAGATAAAGTTGGACAGAGGAAGAGAACAAGACAGGCACTCAGAAATCTAGAGAGTTCCCATCTCTGAAGATGAAAAACAGTCCAAGAAGATAGAGGTTGATAAAGGTGAACCACTCCTGGAAAGGCAAGCCTGGATAGAAAAGGCAGAACAAGGCTGCCTAGGGTCTGTTACATGAGAATCTCACACTTCTGCTCTTTCCCACTGTAACATGTGATTCTTTTCCATTCTTTATGTTAATGTGTTTATGGAAGACTAAGTGAGTCTCATTTCCTTTCTATTTATGAATCAGTCCCCAAACCTATTCTGGCATGGGAAACCTACATCACAAATTAAAAAAATCAAAGCAAACATCCTACACATCTTCATAGCATTCCAGAGTACAGAGGTTGAAAACATTAAATTATTCTGTAAGTTTGAAATGAATGGGCACAATTCTCAGAAAATATTCATGTCTTCCCCTCTCTAAGATTCCATAGTGAGTATCTTCATTGCAGATACAAAATTTAACACTGGAAACTTACCAATGGAGTATTATATAACCCCAAACAACTTCCTCACTAGTTTCTATCACCAGGCACAATCAAATTACAACAGGCAACAGAACAAGTGAAATTTCTAACCATTTTACTCTCCCTTAATGAACATGAAGACTGAAGACTATAAGACCACAAGAGGGCATTCTCAATTTCTCCACAATAATATGGCTCTGCTCACATTTAAAGGCATGATTTCACTTGGACCTGTACTTTCCCTACCTAACTTGGAAGTCACTGCAGCTGCCAAGGAGGTGGGCATTTCTCCCTGTAACCTCATCAAAGTCCCTTCTGATCAAAAGCACCAAGGATTTACTGTACTGGTCTGGTGACCATTATCTGAGCCTTGTCCCCTGCAGAAAACATTCATACGTGCACATCTAAAGGAAGCTCCAGTGGATAGCAAGACTAGAAGCTGCTTCCATTCAGTAAAAGTACATTCTAGTTCATGCTTTACCTTCAGGAGCAGGGTGGCCCAGCATGTCCTTATCATGGTGATGGGAGTGATTTTACAATCTGCCATTTGCACTTGAGACCTGTGGGTCTTCCCACAGATGGGAAGTTACCCATATGGACATGACCCATGCTGCCCTCTTAGTGTTGGAATTGCAAAGCTTCTGGGGAAAAAAGATTCCACTTATATGAATTCTGCATTCCCCACCTTATCTGTCCCCCTCCAAGATGCTTTAGCCACCAATGAGTTGTCTGAGATTCTGGGAGAAGGGATTTAAATCCATCTTCACGGACAACTCCCAGCTCCTTACTTACAAAGTCAACTGTGATGACTGCTTCTGACATGTTCAACAGCCCAGAGGACAGAGACATTCAGAGAAGAACCCTTTGCTTTGCTAAGAGAGGTCATTTTGGAAAACTAATTGAGGACAACAAAAGAAGAATCCTTGACTGCTTATGGAACAAGTAGCAAAGCAGCTTTGGAATCCTACCTTTTATAGTATCCAATGCATCTAAGACCACTTGAACAAGGGTGAGCTTCTACAGTGAGCAGAGTACTATTTAACTCTTCCTGATTCAATCCTGAATGTTAGAGATGTCCTGTCCTATGGGAGGCTTCATTAGCACTCTCAGAGTTGAAGAAGGGGAGGTCATGCCAAGAGCCAGACATCAGTCTTCAGCTATGGCGTCTAGCCCTACTCTATGGGTCACATCCTTTGCTCTTCCTGACCAAAGCTCATCCCCCAAGAGCACTGGAAATTTTCAGGAGAATGTGGGCATGGATCGGTGCTTGCTAACATCTCCCAGACTCCCTTGTTTTCAGCACAGCTATGGAAGGCATTCAAGCCAGTTGTCCTAACCCAAGGACACTTGCCTCTGACCTCCATCCAAGTTACTATCTTAGATCTTTCCGGAAAATGTCCTAAAGCAGCCCAGCTCCAAGCACAAGGGCACATCTCAGCTGATAAAGAACAGAAAAAAACAGAGTGACATTGTTGTTGATCCGAGGTCCTGTTTCCTGACATGGAAATTCACACCTCCACTCTATGGGCTTCCTTCCAGAGTTACCAGAGACACAAGTCACAAATGACCTAGAGTTTACCATGCAAGAACATACCCACCTTTGTCCTCACTCCCTAGTCTTTTATGATTTCTTCCTCTTCTGGGACTGCTGGCACTGCCTCACATGCACAGGCCCCTGATTCAGAATGTACAGAATCCAGACTACACACCCTAGTTTCCTTTTCAAAGGGTTCTCTTCAGCTGCCCTTCCATTGACATGATTTGTCAGAAGGAAAATTACACAGAACAGAGCTTAAGTTGCACACATAGGAAGCTTCTACATGTTTTACACATCTTATATGCTTTCCACTCAAACATCAATGTTATATGTTTTTTCATTTGAAACAACTTTAACCTTACAGTTAGACAGTATATAAGATATGTAAGTTGTTCATTACAAGGGATTTGCTACTGGAAAACTCCCCATTCAAGTACTTCAGACAATGTTTGATTGCTTCCATTTTGTATAAAAAACTAACCAATTTGTATTTTAGTTGGAAAAACTGAATATATTTCAGATTTCTTCTGGGGTTGAAGATTCTTAATTTATCACGGAGACCTGGTCTAGGAAGAAACATAAGAGTTGAGACAAAGCTCTTTATCGATTGCATCAGTGCCTCAGCTCATGCCATTCCCAGTTCCCAGGAAATTGTATTCCTCATCTTTGTTAATCTGACAACTACCAACTATGCATAATTTAACCAAGTATCTGCTCACTGGTTATAACCACCTGAAATCCAACAAGTCTGGGAGATGCACAAACACAAGGGGGCATGAGCCAGAGAAATTTACCGTGACTTGGCAGATGACAGGCAGCATCCAGCACTACAGGTTGTAACCAGAAGCACAGTTGTGAAGGAAAAATGCTGCAGTTCATGTCCATGTCCCAAGGCAGCTCTGTCCCTCTCCTCTTGGGTCAGTACCACCTGTGCCAGAGCCACAGCGCTGGCAGTCAGTGAGCCTCAAGGTCACTACCATGTGTCCCTTCAGAATATACTGAGTACTGTGCAGGTGTGCATTTGCCCATTCCTCATCAAGGAAGACCCCACCAGCGCTACACACACACTCAGAACAAAAGGACACAAACAAAAAGAAGAAGAGGGCAAAGCCCTTCTGGAGTTCAAATATTGAGCTTCCACACAGCAACATCTGTGATTTGTTCCTCTCTAATGCTTGTTTGCCAGTTCCTTCTTAACCCGAGTATTCTAAGCTTCAAACCCAAGCTCTGAGAGGCCATCACTAGTTAATCTTCATGGTTCCCAGTTCTCCTTCTCTAGGGCAGAGATTTGAAAGTTAAGGGACTCTTCTGTTTTCAAGTGGCTCCATTCTCACTGGTTGGACTTACGAACCCTACTCATACTTCTCACTGGGAATATTTCTAGACTACTGATTCACCAGTCCCATGCAGAATAAAGGAAAAAGAGGTGAAATATTACCAACTCTATCTCTCAACACCAGAATAGAGAGACTGTAGTTATAAACTAAAATGATTGGTGAACACTAGAGAAATCAGATTTGTGGATACATCACACCTCCACATACGAATGATTATTGGAAATACAGGCTTTTCTCTGTAGAATTCCTTGGCCATTAACCACCCAAATCAACTCCTATATCACAGGGAAAATAAAGACAAGCAAAGATGGCATCCAACCTGCCACTCAGACATCACACTTCCCTGATTTTGTTGGGAGGGCCCATGAAAAGCCCCTCTTCTACTTTCCATGTGGGAATGCTGTGCTTCCATGGAAATGAGTCTCCTTCAACAAACTTTCTTCAGCATAGAAACATTGTTTCAATCATGTGATCATATAGAATAGGAAAGGAGCAGTAATGTGTCCATTCCCACTGAAGAATTCTAAGAACAGGAGGAATACTATCTAGGAAAATTAAATTCCTTTCACAGTTTAGTGGTGGCTATTGTAATGCTGTCATGGTAAAGGTACCTGCAGTCATAGGTGGCATGAATTGTACATAACAAGAATATTACCCACTTCACACTCTGAGCAGGTTTAAAGTTCCAGGAAAGTACTTCCACAACTATCCCCAAGGTCCCAGATTCCATATAGGTGAGGACTGAAGGCACAGGACTAACTAGTTAGAAATCACCAATGTATGCCAAGAAATAGAGTTGAAACTCCAGGGTGTCATCCAAGATGCCTGGAATCATCTCAAAACAAGTTTTCCCCATTGCTTTTTTTTTCTTTGTTTTTTAAATTGTCAAACTGATATACAGAGCGGTTACAGTTTCATACTTTAGGCATTGGATACATTTCTTGTGCTGTTTGTTACCTCCTCCCTCATTCCCCCTCCCCCTCCCCCTTTTCCTTTCCCCCCATGAGTTGTTCAGTAGATTTACACTAAACAGTTTTGCAAGTATTACTTTTGTAATCGTTTGTCTTTTTTACCCTGTGTCTCTCGATTTTGGTATTCCCTTACAGTTTCCTAGTTCTAATACCTGTATACATGGTTTCCAATGTACTCAGACAAGATACAGAGAGTGTGAAGTTACGACCACAGGAAGGGCATACAAGAGGATCATCAATAATAGAAGCTACCGTTTCACATCGCATGTTGAAAGTAATTACAACAGTAATATAGCAGTCATTGCTTTTGGCACATTATTCTTCTAAACAGTCAATGTCTAGATGCTCCGTGACTGGCTTATTTTCCTTAACAGAATAATCCTGAGTTCCATCAATTTTTATGCAAATTACTCAGCTTCATTCTTTTTTTTTTTTTTTTTTTTTTTGCCAGTCCTTGGCCTTGGACACAGGGCCTGAGCACTGTCCCTGGCTTCTTTTTGCTCAAGGCTAGCACTCTACCACTTGAGCCCCAGCGCCACGTCTGGTCATTTTCTATATATGTGGTGCTGAGAAATCAAACCCAGGGCTTCATGTATGAGGCAAGCACTCTTGCCACTAGGCCATATTCCCAGCCCCTGCTTCATTCTTCTTAATGGCTGAATAATGCTCCACTGAAGTTCTTAACTTGCTATTAAGCAGTAAAGACTTGAAGGACTTATAGTATTTATATTAGATCTACTCAAGACAAGTGAAATAAAATGAAGCAGACAATATTAAATATTCTCTGGACTACTTGTTGTGATAGAATGCATGAGAGTTAAAAGAATATCTAATCCCTGAATACAGGGAATTAATTAACCTCACATTTTTAAACCCTGTATTCAATTCCTGTGGTGATCATGACAAGTAGAGATCTATTTAAGTACAGATGAGCAACCAGAGTAGATTAAAAAAAAATTCCACCTCCCAGTAAAGAGAGGGAAAGAATATCACAGAGATAGCCAACAGGGAAATCCCTGCTGAATTGGATAATGCATCTGTTTCTACTGGAATGTAATTAGAGTGATGAGGCTGTCACAGCCATCTCTCTGGGAACACTTAGTTTCATGCTGAGCCTCATCAAAACCAGAGAGGGATACCATATGTAGGGAAATGCCTGAGACACAAAGAACCATGTACAGAGGCTCATAGAATGTCACCCTTATCCTTTCCCCTCTGTGATTTACAAAATACACCCAAAAAAGTGATCAAACTCACCGAATAGCAATGCACATAAAATGCAGAGCCTACTTGCACTGATAGATTCTAGATGATTTGAGGAAGCCTATAGTGTATCTATAGAAACAACCTAACATGGCAAAGTGTTCATCACACAAGGACTTTATACACTGGCATATGATAATCTTCCTAATCACATGGAAGACCAGAAATGTCACCAACATGGGACTTGAGATTGAGAAAAGCACATCTGGCTCCCAACTGGGACAGCGTGCCTGCTAGACTGCACAGGAGGGGCTGGGGAAATTCACCCACCCAGGTGCATATATCAGTAGAGGTAGCAAGGTAGGTAAAGCCCACAAACCCTATGCCATCACTCAAAGTAATCCCTGTGAAGCTCAGAGCCACACAGGAGTGCAGAAGGAAAGAACATGGACCCAGATTTTGATAACAAATAAAGTTTCCAGCTGATACAATCTCTTAAGCTATAGCTCATAAGCAAGCGTAGATCCTCAGCACATAGGCAGAAGAGTAAGAATCAAATGCAGCAGTGAACAAAGCCTTTCTATCTCCCTAGGCCCTTCTGTTAACTCTAACTTGTCACTAGTGCGTAGCCCATTGCACCCAGGAAGACAGAACACACATGTAGCTTCAACTCTCCCCTGCCCACTCTCTAAAACACTGTTGTGAAAGGTAATGGACCTTTTGTTGGTCCTATTCACTGAGAGTCCACACTGGACAGACACTCATATTTCCCTCTAGATCCCCTGACTCAAGCCAGCCCTTCTCAGGTATCTGAGGGATAATGACGCCCAAGTCTGCACACATGCCCTACCAAGCATATTGCATGTAATCATTTCACAGGACAGAAGGAAAAAAAGCCTAAATCTGAAACTACAGTTATAAGAAAAATTCCAACCTAGGTCACAACAGCCTCCAAACCATTCCACCATAGCAGATGGGTACCCCCACCTGAATAGAAATGCTGACCTTCTGTGAGGAATTCATCTCATCCCTTGGCTGCTCTTTTGCCTGCTTTGTGGAGATGATGCTCAGAAGTCTCTTGCCCTTCCTGCAATAGATATCAATGCTGTATACACACTGAGCACATAGTGTATACAATGGCTTTGTGATCAGATTCTTTAGGTAGAATCAAATGCCAGAGATACTAGCAGTAGAAAGATGAATGAACAGGTGTAAACTCATGCAGAACATATCTCCACATTTGGATGGTCATTTTCAAAGTTGAAGGTCTAAAAAGCACCTCAAAATGTTACACTGACCCAGCAAATGGTGCTGACAGGAGCTGTACCACTTTACATGCCATCATTGCAACTCACAATGAGGACTGGTGGCAGAACTTTCTATAAAAAATTGAGAGAAACAGTGGACACATTAGTGTTTTTTAACTTATCTGTATAGATCCAATAATGTGACCTCTCACAAGGAAAATTTCCAGGCTGAAAGGACCCCACTGCTTTTCTGTACCTACTCTAGACACAGCACTCTGGCTCTCCCATCAGGATGTTTCAACCCCTGTAATGGCTGCTAAGCTAAGAACCTAAGAAGTGATTGGAGGCTGTATGTTCAAAGCTGACCAACATCCCTCTGCATCATGGAAGATTAAAGATAACCCTGGAGAAGGGAACCTCCCCACACCCAGAGAATACATGTTTATCAATACATAGCCTGAACAAGTTATCGCCTGTGGCTTTGTTCACTTTAGACATGAAAAATATTCTTCAACAACTAGTCCCTGTAAAGAAGACTTGAATGCTATAAAAATCAGCTTCCAATAACAAGAATAACACTGCTCCCAACCTTCTCACATCAAGCACTCAAATTTCTCTACAAGTCTCCAGATAGGGGCCTAGCCTGCTCAGAGCCAAAACTCTTCCTGACCATAATGAGTCCTGAGATATCAACCTGGGTTAATCCCCTCTCTGGGGCACCAAGGCATCACAACTGTTAATTCCAAGGCAATTGAAAGCAACCTACCTGCATACAGTTTGAAATGCCTACTTGAGGGACTCAGAACCACATGCCCCGAGTGCCAGAAAAACTCAAACAACTGTCTATACAACAACGATACCAAGGTGCCATGGCAGACACCCCTTCATCCAAGACAAAGGTCAAACATACATCTTTAGATGAAACACATCACACAAAAGATATCTCGGGCAGAAGTTTCTGAGAATAAAGAATGTAGTCCCCATACTTTATAACATCTCGGGAGAACTGACACCATGGAAGAGAAAGGGAGAAGCTAAGCTCTTTGTTTCATCCTTCACCTCACCTTGGTAAGTGTCTAAGACACTGCTCTTTGCTATCAACTTTCCTAAGCAACTACAAGAGCAGAGGAAATGCCCAGTCCTTCTGGGATGAGCAGCGACTATGCCAAGTATGCTTTGTTCAGTATGTAGTCAGGGAGGGAGGGAGGGAAGAGGGAGATGAGAGAGAGAGGGGGAGGGAGGGAGGGAGGGAAATATCTCAGAGGTCTTCTTACAGATATGGCTCACTGTGTCTTCTGGTACCTTCTTCTTTGGGATCTGCCAGGTTAACAGAAGAAAATATTTCCTCTGTGCTGCTTTAGTCTTGTATATCAAACTTCCAGGGCACATTCAACAGGTCCATATGCCCAACTCCTCAGGGGATAGAAGTAGGAGACCCACAATGTGAGGCCAATCCAGGCAAAAGTAAAAGGCCTATTGATTCCTCTCCAGAGCCTAACTCTCAACCTTCCCAGAAATCCCTCCATTAACATACAGAGGGTGGCTTAGGAGCCTACATCACTGGGTTGTATTATTACTCCTCTCCACCACGGCATTCTCTGGCTGCCATGAACACCTGGAGATTGAGTTGCCTAGTGCAGAATTTCAGCAGGACAACTTGACAGGACAGCAGCACATGGCAACGGAACCTTTCCCATTTTTATTGTCAAAGACTCGTGCAAACCAACATAGAGTTATCACCCTTATGGAAAGGATTACAGATTAGTCTGCATCTGACTAAAACAATCAGGCTCAAGTATTCTCCATCAAAATGGAGAGTGCCTTCAAGATATTTGTCTATTCTGAATACAAAAGTAGTTACCTGCTTTAGCCATACTTACAGCATCACTGACTCCTAGAAGGGCAGAAAATCATGAGCAAACCTATTTACTGAGGTAACACAGGACTTCCTTGCGTCCCCACCCTGAGCTAGCCTCTGCCACCCAGACCTAGGCTCTGCCCTCTCCTGCTAGTTTTCCTGGATGCAGACACAGATCTTCTGGGTCATTATCCATTTACCATTCAAGTACCCCCTGTACACTTCAGGAGAGATGACTTTATTTCCATTCCCAGGCAAAGGAAGACCCACACCACTCAGAAAATGAAAGCTGAGCTCCACAATACTTGCTATAGATATCTGTGGATACCACACCCACAATTTTCACAGGCTTCTGCAGGATTTGTTAAAAACAAACGCTCATTGCCTGTTCAACGATTATCCCAAGACTGTCTTCTCCAAGAAAAGCTGATTATCTTTAGTGAGTTAAAATTGGAATCATTCCATCTCAGCTACACAGAAAAGCACAAGTCTGGCTTGGGGCAGAGGCAGAGCAGACCTGTGGCTGTGCCCCTTTGCTCAGTGGGACATGGGCACTGCAGACTTTGTCTGACAATGAAATACCAGCCCAATACAAAAGGATGGACTGGGGAATAAATGGTCCCATTAGAGGAAACAACTCAATTGCCATACTTGAGAAAATAACTAGCCACTAACTCCAAGCATATCACAGAAAATTCAAAGCTGTGAATTCCTGGGCTTCTACTGAAAGTGGTGAGCAAGCAGGCAGACAGACACAGCATCCCCATAATTGACCTCACACCTGGCAAGCTGAGGGCAAGGTCACTGGGAATTCCAGCAGTGGCATGGACACCCAACACACCATGAGCACAGCCAAGAGTAATCCCTGGTTTGAATGTAGAGAAGCTCCATTTAGTTGCTGATCCCAAAATATAGCCAATTATACTAAACCTCTTCCCATGAAGCTAGAGAAACCTGACAAGACTACTCTGGAATGGAAATCCAGAATTTTCCTTTGAAATAACAGAATGAATTGTGCCAGAAGCAGTAAGCAAGATTCTATGCATCAATCTTTCTTCTAATTTTAATTCTAGGAGCCTTAAGTGGGTATCCAGTAGGGTGGAAAGCAGGCCTCATGGGTACTAAAGAGAAATAAAGAAGAGTTGTTCTCTCTTAACACTGATTGTACAAAATTACGTGAGACAGACAGCTCTTAAGTAACTGGAGGAAGGCTAAGGGACAACACTGAGTACTGAGCTGTCCTCTTTCAGAAGGCCCCAGTGTCTAGGATAGCCCCTGCGGCCTATGGCCTACAGTGCTAGGAGATCTATGTGGAGAATATCAATCACCACTATGCCAGGAAGTACAGGATGCCCAGTCCTCTTGTACCTCTTAAGAACAGAAGGAACTCATCAGTGAACATTTGAGGACCTATCTGAGCTTCACCTAGGAGGAGAGGCTGTTTCTGGAAGTTTCTCAGAGAAACTTCTAGGGGTAAGGATTGCCAGACAGCTACATCTGCCTGGTTTCCTTGAGTTTCAAGATGGAGAAGTGTCCTTCTGCCACTCTGTGGCCTCCACTTTTCTCATACGCAAAGTAGAAGCTGTGTTCTGAAGAGAGAACTCTTCAAACAGTGATAGAAGTAGGTGAAAGAAGTTAATCAAAAGCAACTTAGAAAGTGGCTGTTCAGAAACCTCCCACAGTATTTCAAGAAGAAAGGTTGTGAAATGCTCCATCAATTGACTAGCCTCCTGCTCAGTAGAGTTGCCACCTATGGTTTCAGTACTTCTGATGAATGCAGTCATCTGCATGACTTACTGATAGCCTATTTAAAATAATTACAAAGAATATCTCCCATCTCCAATAGAATATGAACCCATCAACAGGATTAAAAATAGAAGCACACCAATTCAGCAATTCAGAAAATGCCAAAGTCAGTGTGGGAAAGCCAGTTCAGACTTGCAGTGGTGCCCTTTATCATGTTGAGGTGCCCCAATCTATGCAGAGGACACCCTGCTTCTGAGATGACAAAAGTGTGTCACGTTCTTCTCTAGTGTCTCTGGTCATAAAAGGAAACCATGTTTCTTTGAGGCTTTTCAGTCTTCTGTGCCACTATAAGCAGATCTTCCAAATGGGTCAGGGCTGCAAACACCAATGAGGCAGACATTCCTTATCACATGTAAAACCAAAGACTTTGTTTCCTTCTCTATCCACAGACAGAGCCCTTCAATTCCATGAGGACTTGGTTGTCAGTGCTGAAGCATACTGCAGGGGTTGATCTACAGGAGATCTAGTCTACTGGAACTGAGATAGCCAAGAAGTTTGTGGGGTCATATATACACTGTATCTCATTCCTAAGAGTTGCTGAAGGAATAACGATATGGACCGTTAAAGCCTGATGAAGCACCTCTCAATGGAGGACTACTCACCAGACATGCTCTCAGCCAGGGTCATTCATGGATGCTGAGTCTAGTTGTATAGTCATTCATCTGGCCACTATACAATTCCACCTCAGGTCACTACTGATTATGCCCACAGGGCATAGCTTAAAATTTACAGGTCACACCACAAAGTTAGAGTACAGATGTCTGAACATTTATGTTTTAACTCTGCTGAAGGAGGCTATTTTGCTCATAGTAACAGACTCCACTGGTACCTCAAAATTCTCACCCCATTTTCTTCAGAAGTGTGAAAACAATCTGGAAAGTGCTCATAAGGACACATCTACCAGCAGTCTCAGGAAAGACCTTTCTTAGGTGCTATGGAGAGACTTGGGAGGGGAAGCTTGTGCTCTGCCAGATAAGCAGAATCAAGAAGACTCTAACACAGCATCTGGTCACTGTACCATCTCAAGCCTTAGAGGAAGAGCGTGATTTGGAAGAGACTGGGCAATTTCTGCAGAGTTGTGGAGCTTCTGATGGCATACAGACCTGCTGTAGCTTATCCCATCATTCCCTCCCCCAAGAGTCTATGCTGGAGAATCCTCTTTTGGTAGCACACATAGACTCAATTCAGCATGGAGCAGGGAGTAAGAACATCTCAATATCCTGCTGTGTGGAGTCCGCACATCCAACCTTCTGGGTTTCCGAGAACAGGATACACTATTGGGTAGCTTCTGAAGCCCCATTCTGCTTTATATATTGAAAGTACACATCTATAACTTTAGCCAATCCTTAATTGATTTCCATGTATTTGGGAGTTATTTTAGACCAAGCGTAACTGTATTATACAACCTAACATGGATCTCTGGGCTGAAAACAATCCTCTTGCCTCAGGCTCCCAAGTGCCTGTGTGTATCCATCCACAGTGTCACACCTGACAACCTGGAAGATCATCTAAATTCCACTGCACAATCACAGAAGCTTCACCCACTATCTAGGACTTAAGATCTACTTTAAAGCCATCAGGATTACAAGGAATGCATTTTTAAAGAAAGAACTACACAGTGGTTAGGGATGCTTTAGAAGTGACCAAATGCTAAGGGGAGTTTAATAATTTAAAAAAAACTGGTTGCTGAAATGCTTTGTCTCACTCTATATATACACAGTAGGCACCACTACACTTGCACATGTAGCAACATATGAAGAGAAGCACAAATAGAAACTGAAAAGGCTAAGTAGCTGCACGTGGTCACTTCCACTCTCATATGCCTTGTGACTTCTTGCTTTGGGGCTGAGTGCCAGTTTTGTGGCAACCAGTACATTATTTAAACTGAGACTGACCATTGGGCTGTAGAGCTAAGTTCTTCACTGCACCAAAGGGAAGAAAACGCAGCATGCAAAGATGATGGCAACTACAGGCACAGGTATCCTGGACAAGATGCTAGTTCCTGTGCCATGATAAGTACTGCATGTACAGTCACCATCCGAAGGATTTGTCCAGAGGAAATAGGGTTAAAATGTGGAGAACTTCGCCTAAGCAACACAAGTGCCCTAGAATGCAGCAAGAACATATTTTGAGACAAATTTAACATATTGTAATGAAGCAAATGTAAGACCACTAAAATCATCTGAGCAGAAAAAGGATGACATTGGTGATGAGTATACTCTACAAATGCATACTTCTTTGGAGTAGAGTTCTACCAAAGTAGTTTGGCAGCATCTTCCTTATGAAATCAAGACAGGGTCTAATCCAAACACATTGGCCTAGTATTACAGGTGAAGAATGTGTTCTTAGAATGCACTTTCTGTCCTTCAACTACAGCTGTCAATGGGACTGGAGCGTATGTCAGACCCGGCCTCACTATAAGATACTGAATCTCCTGGAATTCTGGAATCCATGTCATTCATAACATAATACTTTAAAATCATGCTGGAATAAAAACAGAAAAACAATCAGCCATTTTGCCTTGGGATTCACTTTCATACAAAGACATAAGAATGTGTTCTTAGAATGCACTTTCTGTCCTCAACTACAGCTGTCAATGGGACTGGAGCGTATGTCAGACCCGGCCTCACTATAAGATACTGAATCTCCTGGAATTCTGGACTCAAAGCAATCCTCCTGAAGAAGTTCTTCCTACAAAACTGGGGGACTCAGTGAGATCCATGTCATTCATAACATAATACTTTAAAATCATGCTGGAATAAAAAGAGAAAAACAATCAGCCATTTTGCCTTGGGATTCACTTTCATACAAAGACATAAGAAATAAGAGAACCAGGCATACAAGGATAAAAACAGAAGTAGGCTGAACTGATAGTGTCCAACAGGTCAATATGGCTGTGGATTTATGAAGCCAAAGACCTGAAGCAACTTCTTCCACTTCAGGTTGGCACAGAATTGGATGTAGGTTCATTCTAGCTAATTTCATTATCAGGGACTATACTCAGAGGAGGGTCAAAGGCTCCCTTTCTATTCAATCCTGGGAAGTTTGGAGGTGAGTAGGTACTTAGGAAGTCAAGCAGGCTCTCTAGCATTCCTGGTTCCAATAGTAGGAGGTCGGGCTGGGGATATAGCCTAGTGGCAAGAGTGCCTACCTCGGATACACGAGGCCCTAGGTTCGATTCCCCAGCACCACATATACAGAAAACGGCCAGAAGCGGCGCTGTGGCTCAAGTGGCAGAGTGCTAGCCTTGAGCGGGAAGAAGCCAGGGACAGTGCTCAGGCCCTGAGTCCAAGGCGCAGGACTGGCAAAAAAAAAAAAAAATGTGGGCCAATAGTAGGAGGTCCAAAAAGGGCATCAGTTATTCAAATGGAACATAGGTCAAAGATAGGAAGAACATCACATGCCAACACTTTATATTGAGCTTACTCTGCTGAGAGGACCAGGTGTGTCTACAGAATCATTTGCTACATCATCTGTTACCTGATGGGACTAGGAGATCCATGTGGATAATCTCAGGTACCTGGCAGTTAAGAAATGATGTGATCCACAATCATATGTGTATCGCCAAGAGCAAAGAGTTTTGGTTCTACTGGTGAGGTTGTCATTTGAGGTCATTATCCATGACCTTCACTGGGGAGATGAAACCCCTTCTGAAAGGCCAGAGAAACTTCTCCAGGACCATGTTGGAGAGCTAAAGCAATTCAAAATCCCTCAACTGTAACAGCTCCATTCACACAACCCCAAGCAGTTGGGGAAACAGGGGGGACAGCATTTTCTGAGTTGAGACCAAGAAGAGCTCCCAAGTTAACTATGGAAGCTAAACCAATAGAGCAAAATAAGCAAGTCAAAGAAGCAAGTCATGGAGGTCTGTGGCTGCATTCTCAACAGGCTTATCATCAGCCTAACTACAAGGATTGATTCCTCAAGCATCAGAGAGGGATGGTGAGGCACCTGTTTCACACATCGTTGTTGGCCACAAGAACTGCTAGGAGAGGGGGGAAAAAAGCCACATGCCAGACCCTTTGTACCTACCGGGTAGAAAAGTGATTCCCTGGCAAGCAAAGGCCCATAGCTAGCATAAACTGATAGAGGGACCTGACCTATGACCATTCGTGGCAGACTACATGGTTTCCCATATTCTCAATCATTGAACTATGAAGCAAAAATTTCCTACTGGGACAAAACCTTCCATTTACCTTCAACCATCTTTACCCAGAGAAGGAACCTTTGCTTTGGCCACAGTGTCATCTCAGGGTAAATATTTGGAGCTGACCTGAGATTAACAGCCAGGGGGAAATTTTTCTTTGTTAGAGATGAATGGCTGGAACTTCCCTTCAGCTCTTCAAAACAAACTCAACTCAGAGTAGAGAAAGTGGGTCACCTGAGAGCACAGAATCACGGGTGTGGGAACCAGGTGAAGACCTCAGTGACTCAAGTCCCCCAGAGAACATTGCACCTGTCCCAGGTGTCCCAAGGAACTAGACTAGAGCTATAGGTTCTCTCTATTTGGTACCCTGAAAGAATAGGATAAAGAAGGATGAAGCCTAATGAAGTACCTTCCATTACCAAGCTGTTCACTGGATATTGGGCAGCATTCCAATCAAGAACATCTGTAGATGGATGACTAGACCCATTAAGCCATCAGGGTTCACACCTGGCAAGTCCCATGAAGTCCCTTCAGGGCGACTGAGTGATTGACCCCAGAGAACATATTTTACACACAACCAAAGGCAAAATGTGTCTATAGATGAGGGAACACAGGTCTCCTCTCTGCTAAGCATTCTTTACTATATTGAGACTCTTCACTGATGGAATCTCCAAATTCTACCCCTTCAAGGGTGGGGTGGGAGGAGGAGGATTTCCTTGTTTGTTTGTTTTTGCAAAATCCTGAGGCCTGCTTGGAGGCAAACCCGTGGTTGTTCACTGTGTGGAAAATCCATGGCTCCTGGAGTACACATGGAGCGCCAGCCTCGGGAACCCAGGCGGGAAGGAGGCCCCTGGACCCCTTCTGAAGCCTCAGTAGAAAAAGGAACAGGCAGGGCAAGCACTACCCAGCAGGTACCACTGGAGTCAGTGAGCTGTGCTTTTTCACTCAGGAGTTTGCTTCAATTCCAGGGCACAGCAGGTGTGGAGTCAGTGAGCTGTGCTGGCCTTTTCACTGTTGGGGCTCTCCTCATTTCAGGGAATGTCCCCACCAGTGGGGTATGGGGGGGGGCAGGAGATGAGGGGAGGGGGGCCTGTCACCGGAGTCCATGAGCTTCTTGGGCCTTTTCTCTGTCAGGGCCTCCTCTTCCCTTCTGGGGTGTGGCCATGGGGGAGATGAAGCAGCACCAGAGTCAGCTGTGTGGGCCTTTACCTCCAGGCGCACTTCTGGGGCATGGCCTCTGCTTGGGCATGGGGTGGGGTGGGGGTGGGACAGTGGCCCCTGCTCAGACTCCAGTGGCCACAGCTGTGGGGCCAAGCGCTTGACTACACTTGGTCAGGTCTGGGGGTGAGCCCCACCAGTCCATGCTTGCTTCAGGATTCAGGCATCCACATCAGCAGCATGCAGGGCACAGTGCGAAATAGCCTCAGAGTCTGGCCTTGGACCGCCCCCTCCAGGCCAGGCACACCCTGCAGCCTTCCAAGCTGTCCCCAACCTCAGCATGGGCCAGGACTGTTGGGAGCACAGCTTTGTCAGCAAAACAGCCTCCAACATATAATGATGCTTTAAACTGGTTGAGCGCTAGTCATAACAGGGAATTTTGCACTTTGTGAGGTTGAAAGGAAGCCACCACATGACCTTTCTTGACTTAAACAGGTGGGTTGTGCCACTTGCTCAAACACATGACAATGGCATGGCAACACAGACCAGCAAAGAACAAGACCATTTTTAATTGGGCATAAAGGAGTTGTCAGCTACCTGGACCAAGTGTCAGAAACAAGACTGGAAAGCTTGGGTTTTATTCAAGCTGGTTATACACAAAATACGCACTACTCAGATATACAAGTGTCCAGAAGGGATGACAAACTGACCAGATGCGAAATCCCTTTCTAGTTTTGCAGAAATCAAGACATCCAACTACCACCCCTTCTGCATTATTTAAAATAATGCTTTGTGGGCTTCCTGCTAGCCATTCAACTGGCCCCACCTAGTCTACACCTGACACACTGCATCCAGCAACTGGATGCAGGAAAGTCCCTTCATTGGAGGGGTAACTGTCTCTTTCAGTGAAAGACTGTGGCTACTATCAGTGGGTGCTAATGAAATCTAACAAAAGAGCCTGAGATACTTATGGACATGGTTCCTATGAGAGAATTCCTGCTTTCTCCATGGAGCGTAGATGATCTGGTCTCTTCTTTCATTTTGCATTTTCAAACTTTAGCTCTTATTTTTCTCTGAGAAACATACCATCACCTCTGTACCACAGGCTTTTCTTTATTCTGCCATGTATTATAAATACGTCTTCCATGAACCATTGGAGTCACAATGATTAGACAAAGTGGCCTCAGCAAGACAAAATTGACTTACTACATGAAAAGGTCCACCATCAGCCAAATATGTGGCAAGCAAGCACAAAGAGAGAGCCATCTGCCCTGATATTTATCCCTAAAACATCCGCAGGCCCTGTGGCCTCTGCTCAGGTGGGTTGACCTAAGGTTTCCAATGTGCACTGCTTGTGATTGATAAGATATATTTTATCCTATTAAAATTAGCCAAAGTAAGGTAATTTTTAAGTAAGATTAATAGTTGAGTAATCTCAAAATATTCCCACACCCTCTATTTCTTGAACAGTCTGCAGGTGTTGTGGGGCCCAGAAATTGACAATCAATGAAACCACTCCGATGTCAATCGGGGATAGAAAGAATGTTATTGAGCAAGAAAGTACTGGCGGTCCAGGACTTCACTTAGAGGTCAGGATCTCAAGATACAATCCCTGACCATCTCAGATGCTGCTTTTAAACCCAAAACCACAGGAATTTTCCCTTTTCCCTAATCATAGTGGCTCGTTAATTTTGATAAGTGTCCAAGAGCCAGTTACTTTCTTTCAAGAAATATCCCAAAACTGGTTTCATTACTTTCAAGCAATGTCCAGAAACTGGTTTCAAACAGGTCAGGGCATCTTGACCATAATGCAAGCCATCTAGCAACAATACAGGTGTAGCTATGCAGGGGGGGGGGGGTGGTGGAGAGCAGGAGGGGAGGGGGAAGGGTGGTTACAGGTGTGGGCAATTGCAACTACACAATTCACAGCAAAGGGACAGTTTCACAAAAATTTCACATTGAACAATAACATTAATACTGAACATTAGCAACACTTGTGTAAAGTTAGTATATTAACAGACTAATTATTTACATCACTTCAGGATGTGTCACAATCCCATCTTGGATAGCCAGTTTAAGAGGACCCTTACATTTTACCAATCCTTTATCCCAAAGCAGTTCCTCTTTTCCTGAAGAGCCAAGGAAATAGGCCAAAGCATGAAATTTTAAGCAACACACTTTGATAGAAGAGATGGGTTTTTGCACACAGGTATATACAACTAAAGGAGGTTGTGTAGCATTCCCACGTTTCATCTTAAGTTGGTCAGAGAAGTTTTATGTCCTTTCCAAGGCAGGAAAACAAAGGTGCTGCAACCTCCCTAAATTTCCACCTGCAAATAATGTATAAGCAAAACAGTACTAACATCGTGTGTGTATATCTTATACACACATATATCAAGTATATATTGAAGAGCCATGTGATTTTGTATGTGTCCTATGATAGGAAAAAGGTTTGCCTTTCAGGAGGTTTTCATTGTATAGATTTGTATAATAGAATTTGTAAACATAGACACCCCACAAAATTAGTTGCCATGTTTCCATTATTAGTAGATCAAGTACCACCTTCTCTCTGAATTCACCCATCTTCACCCTCAATATTAGAATCCCCTTGTAAGCCACTGTTTTCAAAACAAAATTGAGAGCTTAGCACTACATACAAAACAGTTTCATAGGCCTAGCTGTAATTGCAGTATTCTGGCTACCCAGGATTCACACCCACAACAAGTAAATCACAAGTACTCAGTCAATCAGGCTTGGTATCTTTTTTTTCTGTGCATAGAGTCTGCTCTTCATCAGGATGGTAAAGAACACTGAGCCAAAGCTGATGTACAGAGAGGTTACAGTTTCATACACTAAGCACTGGATACATTAAGCACTGGATACATTTCTTGCACTGTTTGTTACCTTCTCCCTCATTCCTCCCACCCCCTTCCCCTTTACCCCCATGAGTTGTTCAGTTGATTTACACCAAAGAGTTTTGCAAGTATTGCTTTTGTAGTCGTTTGTCATTTTACGCTGTCTCTCTCGATTTTGGTATTCCCTTTCAGTTTCCTAGTTCTAAAACCAGTATACACGGTTTCTGATGTACTCAGATAAGATACAGAGATAGTGCAGGTACAACCACAGGAAGGGGATACAAGAGGGTCATCAATAATAGAAGCTACGGTTTCACATGGCATGTTGAAAGTAATTACATCAGTGATACAACAGTCGCTTCCATAGCATGGAGTTCATTTCACTTGGCATCATCTTATTTGTTCATAAAGGCATAGCTATTGGGCTGTTATGATGCTCTGCTGTGACTAGCCTAAACCTGTGCTAATTATTCCCTATGAGGGAGACCATATGAGTCCATGTTTCTTTGGGTCTGGCTCACTCAGTATAATTTTTTCCTTTTTTCCAAGTGCTTCAATTTCCTTACGAATGAGGCAAAGTCATTCTTTCTGATAGAGGCATAAAATTCCATTGTGTGTATATACCACATTTTCCTGATCCATTCGTCTACTGAGGGGCATCTGGGTTGGTTCCATATTCTAGTTATGACAAATTGTGCTGTGATGAACATTGTTGTGCTGGTGGCTTTAGTGTGTTCTTGTTTGTGACCCAGCAGCCCCACTTTCAGACCTGGGTTTTTAAAGGTAGAAACTATACATTCTGCAGCAGGCGGTCATGTAGCAAAAACACAGGGTTATTTGAGAATTAGTCCAACAAGGCTTTTCAATTGGAGAGCTTCTGAGCCCATACTCATATTTGGTTAGGAAAAACCCCTCTGGCCTCCACTTAGTGGAAGGTAGTTACTATTTTACCAACACACCCAAGGTTTGTAAGTTCTAATTCCTACTGTGTGTTATGGACAGCAGTTTGGGCTATGAAGGTGGAAGACCCAAGCTCGAATCTTGATTGTACCTAATGGCTTTTGAACCCATCCCAGGCCTGTAATGTAAAGAGGACCAAGAACATACAGCCAGTGCCTAACCAAAAAAGTACTCAAATGGTCTGAAGGCAGAAGACGGACCTTCTCTGGGATGAAGCATAAAGACCAGCAGAGGACAGAAGCAGGACTCTAGTACCTGGATTTGGCACACTAGTATGCATTCTTTCACAGTGCATGGGAATATGGGAAAAGCTGTTGCAACCTCCCACTCAGGGGAGCTCAATGTGCAAAAGGAAATGGCTAGAGACAGGAATAACAAAAGGCCCCTAGTAGTAGCAGAAGAGGTTTTGAATGAACCAGTATAGAATACAGGCTTAGGTCTCAAAACCTATTAAATAAGATTCGCCAGCTCCAACCGGCTAGCTCTTTGCTAAATCATGCACTGTCCAGATTCAGATGATGCTTAGCTGCCTATGGCGTGACAAGTTAAAGATAGGTAAGTAACTTCAATAGGCTGTGCTTCCTCTACTGTGTGACAGCCTTGATATTGCCAGCAGTATGTTCTTAGAAGTAGGTTTACTACACTAAATTCACTCATACTCAAAAGAAACTTATGGGGGCGGCTCCTTGACCCTCAGGGAGTTAGAAGCCAGTGTAGCACTGTCTGCAGGTGTTGAAGCTTCTGAAAGAGGCTATACAAGCCCCCTTGAGTAGGAAGTTACCCAAACCCCTCTCCCTCCGGGACAGGAGGACAAACCCCCCATCCTCTCATCTATTGTCATCTGGACTTTGCAGTTATCTGGACTTTGTAGCCTGCAAGCAGTCACCCAACCCCACCTTGAGGGGAACAAACAAAAGGCGCCAGCCCTGTTCGGGAAATTGCGTCCAAAAGGTCACTTCCACATTCCAAGAATCCATGCGCACATTCAACTTGGCATGTATCCCTTACCAGCCCAAATTAGGATTCCTTAAAATGATTGGTAAATGTATGTGACTCATTGTAAAATGATTGGCTGCCTGGGTTCAGACCACGATGTGTCACTTTAAATCTATTGGTTACAAGTGCGCGGGCTTTACCCTAACGGATAGTAGATTCCTATATAAGGTCACCCTCAGAAAAGCTCGGGGCTCTCAGTTGTTGACTGGTTTATGATCATGCTGTGAGCCCGAGCCTGCTCGAATAAACCCTTTGCTTTTGCATGAGAACGTCTCTTGGTGTCCTCCATTCTGTGGATGCGCTTCTCGACCCTTTCACTCCACCTGTTTTCATGAGTCAATTCCACAGTGGGGTGCACAACTGAAAAGGTTACTGAGAAGCCCCAGGAGGGATGAGGTAAACCACTTCTGGCAGGACTAGGGAACATTTCCAAAAAGTAGATAACATATTAAGGTGAAATCACATAAATAATTTCTCTTTTCTGCTGCAGGATCTAGAATCTGAAAGACCAGAAGGTTAAATGGACTATTTGAGGGTAGCCAGCGGGAGGTAGGAGAAAATGCAGGGCGTGAGGGGGAACATGGTAAGTTTGGTGCATTAAAGGGAAAAAGGTCATAAACGAATTGTACTCAGGTTAGGAAGGGGATTCAAAATAGAATCAGAATTTCAGATGCTACAGTTATGAACAGAAACACCACATTGAAATCCCTCCCCTTTGGATACTATATACTTAAAATATATTGAGTTTTCCAGAAAGTCACCTATTGTTTCCTCTAAAGAATTTAGAACCCAGAGGTTAATGCTTTCAGGTAGATTTATACAGGTTAGGGAGTTCCTAACCTGTCCTTCAATGAAGGCAGGCAGGAAGCCAAGTAGCAGAGCCCAGCTCTGCAGTACTTTTACCCTTAGAGGAGGTAATCACACACCCCAGATTCTCAGGTGAGTTTTTTTTTAACCTTTTTTTTTTTTATTATCAAGGTGATGTACAGAGGGGTTACAGTTAGTCAGACAAAGAGTACATTTCTTTTTGGACAATGTCATCCTTCCCTCCCTCTCTCCCAGTTTTTCCCTCCCATCCCACCTATAAGTTGTATAGTTCATTTTCAAATAGTGTCCACTGAGTACCCCTGCTGCATTTGTTCACCCTCTGTCCCTCTATTTCTGTGCCTCCCCTTACTCTCCCAAAGACATGTAAACAAACATACACAGGGCACAAAACAAAAACAGGAGAAAAGACAAGCCCTTTTTTCCATTTTCAAGTGAGTATCTTTGAACCCAATTTTGCCATAGGCAAATAACTCCACACCCTTCCCTTTGTCTCAGCT